>NC_133449.1:118278401-119478401 GCF_048565385.1 Saimiri boliviensis
AGGTGTGGTGGCACGTGCCCATAGTCCCAGCTACTTAGGAGGCCGAGGTGGGAGAATAACTTGAACCTGGGTGGCTGAGGTTGCAGTGAGCTGAGATTGTGCCGCTGCACACCAGCCTGGGTGACAGAGCGAGACCCTGTCTCAAAACAAAAACAAAAACAAAAACCATTTGCTTCTAATGAAGCCACCCATAGATGATAGGGTGTTAATGACTGAGAGAACAGGGAAGAGGGAAAGAAAACTGACAGACTGGCAGGAATCACTTAAACTGAGTCATGCTGATCGTGGGATACCCACATCCAAGGGTCGAGAATGTGGGATAGTGTTCTCTCTTCTGCAGTGGCCAGCCAGCTCCATAAGGAGTTGATGTAGCGTGGAGCAGTGCTAAACAAGGTTTGCTGGAACTGTCTATAGCTAAGCGAAGTGAAAGTTAGAAAGAAAGTGTTATCAGTGATGTATTTGTATGTGTGTCAGGGGAGGGTTACATTAGAGGCCACTTTGTCACTTTTATGGCCCCTTCAATTCCAGCTTCCGCCTTTGGATGCCCGCTGCTCATAAACCAACCTTCAGTGTTCTGTCTCCTAGACTGTGGGTTCTTTGAAGGCAGGGATCTTGCTTTATTTGTCTTGGTACCCCCAGTATCTAGCACAGTCCCTGGCAAAGTCGTCACTCAACAAACACTGAATAAATAAATAAATGAATTAACACATGTGGTAATCAGCCAGTATATTCATTATCTAATGTCAGGTAACAAATTACCTCCAAAAATTAACAGCTTCAAACAACAAACATGATTATCTCACAGTTTCTATGGGTCAGGAATTTGGGAGCTGGATGGCTCTGGTTTTAAGGTTTCGCCGAAGAATGCAATCAAGGTTTCAGCAGGAGCTGCAGTCACCTGAGGCTTGATATGGTATGGGAGATAACGCTTCCAAAATCGCTTTCCAAAGTCACCGACATGGCTGTTGGCTGGAGGCTTCAGCAACTTAAGGATTTCTCCACAGCATTGCTCACAATGTAGGACTGGCTTCTCCCAGAATGAGTAGTCCAGACGGAAAGAGATCGTTAAGTGGCCACACTGCCTTTTGTAACCTAGTTTACTCCCCCTTCCTCAATTCATCAGAAGCCTCAGCCCACACAGACAGGGAGGGCATCACACAAGGCTGTGAATACCAGGAAGTGAGGATCACTGGGGACCATCTTGGAGGCTGGCTACCACTGCCAGATTCTAACAGTTTAATTCGACCCACGTTTATTGGTTTCCCTCTGGGCCACAGACCCTGCGCCAGGTGCTGGGAATACAATGGTCAGTAGGAAGCAAGGTATATGATCCCTGCCCTCACAGAGTTTACAAAGGGAAGCTGAGTGTTAAACAACTAGGGTTTGAGTGTTGCTTACCTAAGTGACAGTGGTAGTGGGAGTATGGGAATGAATGTGGGAGCATGGAGCACCCTTAGCTGAAGATATTTAAACAAGAACCACTGATCATTAGACAGACTGCGTTATCATGCATGGTACTGTTATACACTAGTCATCATTTTGGCTTCTTCCCAAATAATAATACTTTGTCCTGAAAATACAGTGCTCTATTGTAACTGAGTGTGAGCCCTTTATAGGTACTAGCAAGAATCAGAGCTGGTTAACAGCTTCCTCTCTCCAGTGGGAACTTCAGGCCAGGAGGGCAAAGACTTTCTCAACTCAACAATAATAACTTTGTATCAAAACACCTTCATTCTTCAGACAGAAAACAAGTCACGGGTGGAGATAGAAAACCTGCTTTCTGAGCCCTAAAGACATCCTGCTCATCAGCAGATAATGAGGACTATATTGTGCCCATGAGTAGTCGGAACCAAACAAAAACCACACAAAACCTTCCTGTGTCATTTAATTTCCTTAATTTTTATTTGTAAAGTACTAGACATGGGCATACCTTTTTCTGTTTCTGTTTTGTTTCGTTTTTTAATCCAAGAATCGACTTGTTTCTTCCTAGGGAATCTTTATTGAGTTGCAACAGACTTGAAATTATTAAGAATTCTGATCAGAGGTAAACATGCAAAACACTCAGCAGAGGGGATTAAGACTCTTTGTTAGTGTTTACGTTATCTGTTTTTAATTCCTATATATCCTTTCTTTATCTCACTGTTTCAACACTAATTGCAAAACAGCGCTCACTAACGGTAATGAGCCCCTGGACCTTTGCAGCCCTCTAGACATAGCTCGTTGCCATAGATAACGCAGCCCCTTAACAAGGCTCAGTATCTGGATCAAGGTCTTTTACTGCTTTTCCACTTTCTTTTGCTCATATGGCCTTCCAGAGGCTAAACCAGCTCACTAAATCACGTAGTTCAGGGTGATATCTTAGTCTGCTGAGAGTCTCAAAACAGACGAGTCTAATGAAATGAATACGTTGTTCTTGGCCTCTTCAAGTTACTTCTCTACTCCAAATGGAACAAGGCTGACCATCCGTATATCAGAGCACCAATTCCACCTGGTATTGCGAGCAGGGCTGAATCAAACCTAGGTAGGCCCTATCGCCCAGTTAATCCTAGTTCACTGGTAGGAGCTAACTGAAGCTAAATTAATCTTGTTCTCAAGATTTCAAGGCAGTACAACTTCATTTTCCATCTCTTCCTTCCTTGAATTTTCATGCTGCATTTTGGGTAAATAACGCTCTCGGAGTTCAGCTTGCACTGGGATCACAGCATAGTGTCAAAGAAAGAGCATGAGCTCTTGTATCATTGGGGTGGTTCAACTGCCATTTACTCTTATTTTACTTAGCAAGAGAGGAACTAAGTTCCGCCTTTTCTTTCCTTTAGCCCCAATTTTCCACTCAGCCGTCTCTATGATTACAAATACCTTTCACTCTTTTTTCATTACTGACTCACCTACACATTGAAATGGTACCTATTTCATCTTCCTGTCTTGTCTCTTCCTGTATGCCACTTCCAGAGACTTAATTCAGGGACCGTTGCTAAGCAACTATACATCATAGCAGCCAGTCACCAATTACTAATTGTCCTCAGCACTTTAGCCTTACAAATGTGGCCTGCCAGTGACAATGGCAAGTAGTTTTGATGGCCAAAAACACACCGGGAGGTTTTCTCTGCTCAGCAAAGACAGAGGCACTAATAAGTTATTACCATCATGGCAGTAACAAAGATTGCCAGTCTTATACCCGCTGAATCACGTGGTTTTAAGTCCATGAGCTTGGCACTGTTTGCTACTTCCTGCCCAGGAAATAAATTGGAGGTGTGGTGAACACACCCACTGATGAAAATGTGAATGCTGGCATTTCACACACATTCACCTTCCTCCCCACTGGCACCACCCCGTTTCTACAGTTTCTAGTTGAATTGAGGATCTATTAGTAATCAAATTTCAGCCTCAATTTTATGGTTAGTGTAATGGAGTTAATTTCTCTAATGCTAGCAGTTCATGGAAGGAGTCTCTTGTGGCAGCACAGACCTGGGACTCATAGCAGCTGTCAGAGATGCCGCTAAGGAATTCCTTATTAGCTAAGATGCAACCAGGCAGAAAACTCATTACACAGTGCTAAATATACTTAATCACATCTATTAGAGAAAAATGAACTTGATAATTACAACAAATAACTAAACTGCAGAAAGTGTTCAAGGAAAAAAAAAAAAATCGACACCAGGATCTAAGAGCACGGAAAATCAGAGCTGCAGGAGCCGAAAGAGAACCTAAGAGCACGTTGCTTTGTGCTAAAGGAGAAACCAGTCTCAAAGCAGGTGGAGCTGATTTAAGTTGCTTACGAAAAATGACAAATTTACATTTCAAAAATGCCCTTGTTTATTTGGTATTTGTAAAATCTTAATTAGAAAGCAATCCTCAGAGGGTAAATGCTTTGTTTGTAGACTGTTTCTCGTAGGTAGGGGTTTGGGCGGGGGAGGGATGTAAGGAAACCCCCAGTGAACACAGGGCTTGACAAATAGAGATCTGAAATGGCTCAGTTACATGTGTGACTTCCTTGGAGCCCAACAAATGCTGACAGTCAAATTTGTCTTTTTCTCTGTCACAAAATGGAAGTCCCTGAGTGGGAGGACCTTTACCATTGAAGACTGAGGAATATATGTGAGAAGCCCCAGAGTGAGTGTTGTCTACCAGTTTTTTGAGTGCCTGACCTCGTTCAGGAAGGAATCACTGCCACCAAGGGTGGTTTACAGCAGTCTGGCTTCTGTAAGCAAGGCCAGGGAATCAAGTTAACTTTAGGCCAAGATCTGGCGGGAGATGATCTCTGGAGACTGAAAGAGGGAGGGGGAAGAACTGGTCATGCTTAAGCATGGCAGAGATGTGGGACTTCGGAGAAAGAGAAATGGAGTGGGGATGGAGATATGAAGGATCAGGATAAAGGCTGAAAAACAGGTGCTAGCCCATCTGTGAGTTAAGGGGAGCCCTGAAGATGTATCATGGGCAAAGGCCTAGGTGGCTAAGCCTGGAGAAACCTCTGACTCTTTGGCAATTTCATCTCTGCAGAGAGGAAAGATGGACACAGTTGTTAAGCGTAGAAGTGGCAGAATGGTTTCATCTCTGTAAAATCTGCTACAGAAAAATATGCTGTTGTTACCTTTGGCCACCAATGGCAACAGCAGAAGCAGCCCATCAGCTCCAAATACTGGGAAAGTCAAAAGTCACATTTTTTGGCTGGGTGCAATGGCTCATGCCTATAATCCCAGCACTTTGGAAGGCAGAGGTGGGTGTGGATACCGAGGTCAAGAGTTCGAGACCAGCCTGGCCAACACGGTGAAACCTCATCTCTACTAAAAAAAAAAAAAATTAGCTAGGCATGGTAGCATGTGCCTGTAGTCTCAGCTACTTGGGAGGCTGAGGCAGGAGAATCGCTTGAACCTGGGAGGCAGAAGTTGCAGTGAGCTGAGATAGCGCCACTGCACTATAGCCTGGGTGACAGAGCAAGACTCTATGTCTCAAAAAAAAAGGTCAAGTTCTTATATCCACACCAAAATCGAGAAGCCCTTTTCTCTTATTGTCCGTATTTTAGATTGGCATTGCACACCTATCCACCATAATGCTTCATATGGACTCAGCCTACCCTTGAAGAGGAAGGGACACAGAAGAACGATGAGACTGAAGAGGAAAGACTTCAGCCAGGTGATCACTGACTTAAGTGTTCAGTGCCTGGGAATGCGCATTCTGAACAGCATGGCGGCTCACAGGCGCTGGCCCTTACAGCCAGGGAGTGAGACCAGAGGATGTGAGAGCATCAACCCAAACCAGCCATCCAGCTGCACTGTGTTTCACCACATATCAATTTTTACTGAAAAGAAAACCATACAAATTTAATCAACTCTTCATATGGAAGTACTTAACTTTTTCCCCCTCGAGTTGTTTGATATTATTGTTTTAAGAGTCAGGATTAAGAAAAAAAATCAAGATGTGTGATAGTGGTGGACATAGAAAAGCATCCATTTCTGGCAGGAGAGCAAGTCTCATTTCCAGTAGACTCAAGTTTTAAATGCACTGGCGTCTCTGTCAATTGCCTGGCTCAATGAAGAACATATTACATGCCCATAACCATGAAGTCTAAGACACAAATGATCCATCTTGCGCACCCCTCACCCCCAGTCAAGGCAGGACGCTATTATCGGTGAGAATAATAGGATCTCAGAAAAGCTCCTGTTTCTCACACGTGTAGAGAGTGTTCTGTTTTGGGATCCAGTCCTCTGAGGTTTCCTTTGCTCCTTCGCCCTTCAGAGATGTTATCAAACATCCTTGTTCCAGAACTTCTGATCTCTGAAAACCTATAATGTGGAACTCTCTTACATATCTACCTATTAAAGAACTATGTTCTCTCTCAGTAGTCATAAACTGTAAAACACCTCTTAAAAGAGATTGCCTTTGTTTCCTAGCCAAGGACACATAAGACAAAAGAAGTTGCCTTTAACATATAATTTTAAAACACTGTGTTACATAAAATGAAGTATTGATAGAAAGGGTGATTTTAAAATGAGGACTGCTTTTGAGATCATGGGTATTTAAAAAAACCAAAGTGATGTAAGCTACAGGCCAAGGCGAAGAATTTTCCATCTCAGAAATGGGTCCTTAGAAACTGTATTGGGACACCACATAGATTTTAAGACTATGCATATCACCTGTGTGATCAGTTTGTGACGTGAGCAGATCCATGGCAAAGCCTGGCCCAGGTCCAGCCAGGACTACCGTCCTGAACTTCCCAGAACCACAGTTTCAAATCCTTAGACACGTCTAACCCTGAGATGCTTGCAAAGGGAGAAATGTGCATTGGCTAGGCAGCTATTGGGTTGCCAACCCATACCCAGATTGATTTTTCTCAGGGCTATTTCTCCTTTCAGTGGAGGATCGGTCTATTTACTAAATGCCACGACACCAGCCAGCTGGTTAATCTCCCAAGCTCTTGAAGATTTCGTCTTCTGGCCTTCGTCATGTTAGCAACTTTTCCCTTTTCCCTTGAAGGAGAAGAAATGGCCGTAACCGTTAGCAGCTGAGAAGATACTCGGCTGTTCGGAGAAGGGCACTCTTCTCTTCACAGAAAACTTAATGTCAACATTATGGATAACGCTTTTTGTAGGGGAAAAAGAAATCCCATTTCCATTATGCAATCAGGAAATTGAAGATGTCTATCTCCAGATCACCAACTGCTGGTAGGGCGATTTCAGTTGGAAACTTTCACATAGAATGTTTTCATGCTGTCTGTTCTGGTGTTTCTGTCAATTCACATTGACTTTTTTTGCTCTCTCTAGCAAATAAATCAGAAAGTTAATAGTTCTGTTGATTTGTTGGAGCGTTTTTTCCTCTTTAAAAAAATAAAGAAAAGAAAAGAATCGCTTTAAAGGGGGAAAAACTGATCCCAGCGTGTTAACAACTCCATTGCGGTTTCAGGCTGCGGTCATTCCAACTGTCTAGTAAAAAGAGAAATTCCACTGTAGCAGAAGTAATAAAATCTTCTTTTAAAGCACAAATACCATGCAGGGAGGAAACGTAAGCCCTTGCGTTGGGACAAGAAAGGTGGCTGGGGGTGTGGGTAGAAGGTAAAGTATGGACTGGAGCAGCAAGGATTCATGGTGACCACACTGCTTTGGATAATCTTTCACCCAAAGCAGCTGTTTCCATGACCCAGAACCTTTTCTTCCTCTTAATCCATCACTCAGAGGATTTTATAAAGATGTAAGCTATTATCTGAAGCTAATTCATTGTTATTCATATGACCAAATATTTATCACCCACTCTGCTTTTTCAAAGAAGCTGATCTCCGAGATGGATAGTTAGAAGATTCTCATCAGCGTGACAGAAGGCTTATGGCAAGCAACATGCGCTGCTCTGGGAGAATATAACTGCTTCATATTCTCAGATCCACTGTGATCTATCCCCAAACCGAGAGCCGGGCCTTTAACATCTGAGTCCCATATCTGGATTTCTAGGACTCATAATTGACAAATAATTGACTTTCCTTAAAATCGGGGTCAAAGCTCCCCAAATTACCACCCTTGTTGATGAACACACTGGGTCAACTGTTCCCCAGGCAGCCAGGAGGAATCCTGTCTGCCCCACAGGCCCTTGCTCAGTTACTCCAACAAAAGGCAGCAGTTGAATGTAGAGAAAAGTCAAGTGAAAAGAGCCGGGATCCTGTGACACGAGGCATTCAACAGCCAGATTGTTTTCACACAATCACTCAATATCTCTCCTGATGGCCAGACGTGGATCTATTTGCCAGGTAATGCTTTGACGCCGAGAGCCAGCAGAATGCAAAGCCAAACTCCTGCTTCCTCATTCAGGCTCTTCATGAAAACACCCATATCTGGGATCCACGGCCCGACTCCTGGGAAAAGAGCCCATGAATGGGCATCTTGGAGTGGCCACCTTCAGACCACCCTCCCTCTTCCCTCTGCTTGAATTTTGCCTGAAGGGAAGGAGGGGCAGCTCTGGGGGAGGTAAACTTCAGTACCAGCAGCAGCAGCCCCAGCCACCACCTTTAACACTTGAATGAGTTAAATGCAAAGATACAAAGACAAGTATTTCATTTCATCTGGTATTTCCTCAAGCCCTCCCACCGCAGAAGCTATATGTAAACATCGACATCCCCAACCCCCACAACTTTGAATTTAATTGTATTCCTAATTGAAAATGAAAATTAATTTGCTTTTGATCAATTCCAGGTGGTAGATCAGCCTGAAATGGTAGCGGAGCATTTTTTCCTCTCTGGGTGACCACACACACGTGCCCATAAACACCAGCGTGCTACCGGCAGAAACGGGCAGCCGCCTCTGTTTGCACAAGGCCTTCTAGGGTCTCTGTGTCTCTTCCCTGTGCTGATTGGCAGCATTCAATTTTTTAAGGAAAGATTTACAAAAGTGACGGTACTTGTGGAAATAAACTGCTGACAGGCTTGCTGAGTTAAGTGCGTAATTAAGGCTGTGGAACTACAGATGTTGAACAATGGTAGCTTCCATCAAGATGTATGTGGCAGTATCACAAATAACCTGGCATCTGGTTTCTTTATCTAAGTACCTTTCTTACGGTTTGGATCTTAATTTTTTACAGTTGACAGCAGTGTTATTTGAGCCAGCCAGTGGCATCTGGCTGCTGGGGGGGGGAGGGGGGGAAAGAAAAAGAATGAAAGAGAAAAAAAAAATCTCCATGCACTTTAATTAATTGTGGAGAAATTACATGGTCCTTCAACCGTGTAGTTTGTCATCAGTGCACATTACAGATTTATATTAGATGTTTCTCCGCAGTGTCAGGAATAATTAAAAGGGGGTAGGAAATGATGCCAACCAGCAATGCTTTACATCAGTGGTGAAAGTTTTATATTTATTACAGCCAAACAATTTTAGAAGAAGATGTCAACTCGGAGGCTTGACTGTGCATGGAATACATATCAGGCTGGAGGCAAAGTCAAGGCTCTTCGGCTGCTGGAATAATGAGAGAGGGCTCATGTTTAATCTATCAGGCTGACCAGAATTGGGATGGCATGCCAGAGTTATTAATGACGCGGCATCCCTGTTTCTCATAAAAACATTCACCCAAAACAATAAGTAACATATGCTTTTTTCTTTTTCCTGAAGTGATCTCCATCCAATTGTTCTTTCTGATCCTAACAAGAACAGAAGTGCCAACTGTATGCAAGTCACTTTTTTTGCTCAATTAATCCGTGCCACATTTATGGCTCAGGCAGCGTTGGTGGAATGATTTAGTAAAAAGATATCAAAACAACTTTTGCCTTCATTGAGTACATGATCACAGCATTCCTGACAGGGCTTTCTGTGCAGGGAGCCCTACCCAGACAGCAGCCAAACCAAATGGTAATCACCATCTTGCATCCACTCCACTGAGCAACTCCAATTTTAGCTTCTTTATTCCTAATACCATTGAACAAACCTGAGACAAATTCCTTTCTCTTTCCCAGAGATCACAGCCAGGTTCTACATTTAGAAACCAAAGGTCACACGAAAGCTCTCAGAAACCTCCCACGGATCCATAACAATAGGAACAGCCATCAGCAGGACATCAATCTTCTCCTGTGCTCTTCTATTCCAGCGGATTTCCTTTTCTATCATCAGCACATCATGCAGCACATTTCAGGGGGATTGTTAGACACCCCCAACCTTCATCTTGTGTATTGCAGAATAGTCAGTGTGTACAACAATCCATATGTAATGCCTGTCAGTTCTTATTTATTAGCTTCTTGCCCTGGATATTTTCATAATTACCATTTAGCTAATGTGGCTCTAGAAGTAGAGACATCCTGGGACTCACAAGCCCAGGAACCTCACCTTTGCCCGCTTTGGACTCATATGACAGCCGGGTAGCCAGAAAGGTACTGTCCTCAGGGTCTTCTAGTCTAAATGGTGGGAATCTTCTTCCCTTCGACCTATATGAGATTAGGAAAATGGCAAAAGAATCCTCACAGCCGTGTATTTGTTTGAATCACTAGGTGGGTTTACTAAGGAGAGTTTGCTTAAAGTTTAGCATGTGATATGATTTGGCTCTGTGTCTGCACACAAATCTTATCTTAAATTGTAATCCCCAGGTGTCAAGGGAGGGACGTGGTGGGAGGTGATTGGATGAGGGAGGCAGTTTCCCCCATGCTGTTCTCATGATAATGAGGGAGCTCTCATGAGATCTGATGGTTTAAAAGTGGTGGTTTCCCGTGCGCTCTCTGTCCTGCTGCTTTGCTTTTCCTTCGCCTTCCACCATGATGAAAGTTTCCTGAGGCCTCCCCCAGTGTGGAACTGTGACTCAAAGAAACCTCTTTCCTTTGTAAATTGTAAGGTTGAGTTTAAAATGAGGAAACTGAGGCCTGCATGTGAACAATTAGACACCAATTTATTCCGCTCCCGGGCGAGGTTCTATGGTCCAGGGAAAGGGAGCCAGAGAAGTCGCACCTCTCAGGCCTGGGGTTATATAGGGAGGGAAGGCGCTCTGATTGGCTGTGGGGAAACAGGACGTGGACGTGGCAAGCAGCTATCGGTAGGTAGGCGGGATTTCCGGTGAGCAGGCTGGACCGGGGCAATGCACTATTGGGCAGGTTTTGGCAGGGCTTCTTTTAAATTTTGGCAGGGTTTTCCAATGGCTGGCTAGGTGCTGAGTGCAGAGTTTAGTGTCCAGTGCAGATCCTGGTGCTGAATGAAGAGGGGATTTCCAACAGGAGGGCTAGATGCCGAGTGCAGAGTTTAGTGTTGAGTGCAGAGGTGGGTATGGCGAAGCTAGATGCTGAGTGCAGATTCTGGTGACTTAATTTTCAGGCGAAGAGAGGGATGGGCGTGTCCAAGCTCCCAGCGAGGCAACCGGCCTTACATAAATTACTCAGTCTCAGGTAGCATCCCTTTACAGCAGTGTGAGAATGAGCTAATACAGCACGATTCTTCTATGATAAAGTAATAGTACCCGTAGTCATTTTAAACCTTTTCATAACAATATTCTTAAATTTAAGGAGAACAGTGCTTTGAAATTTTCAAAGCATTTTTGCAAATAATGTTTCATTTTACTAATAGCTGTACAACTCAATGTGGAAGAATAAAATGGGGAGAAGCCTCAGTACTTTCTTCTTCAGGCCCACATAAAACACATAGCTTAAGCATATTTTTCCTTTGTTGATGGCTTTTAGAAGTCAGTGTTTAAATAAAAAGTATTCTCCGTGCTTTAAATAAAAATCATAACTTCTTCCTACAGCCCTACCTTCCTCTCTGACTATTCCCATCTGGCATCACTCCTCCACTGTCTTCCTGTTTCTCCAAGACATTAAGCTCATTCAACCTCAGGGACTTTGCACTTAACCATTTGCTCTGCCTGGAGCACTAACTCCATGTCTTCAAGTGACTGTGGTCTTGTCTTTCAGAGCTAAGCTCAAACATCACCTCTCAGAGAAGCCTCCCTGATCTCTCTAATATTACCCATTCCTCTCTCCTGATTTCCCAGCTCACGATCTGAAATGTCTTCTATGTATCTGTTTAACATGGGTCTCTCCCATTGGAATATGAACTCCAACGCGACTGGAAAAAATGTCAACTTTAGGGTAGATTTCTCTCTGTGCTTAAAAGTTGCATATTTACAATTAGTTTCAAATAATCTATGCATCAATTTTTTCTTTAATTCAGCAGAAAAGTCTTTAATCTAGTTAGTGTAACTGAGATTTTGCCATATAAATGATTTTTTCTTCATCCCATTTGGATTTCAAAGCCACTGATAAACCTTTTTTTGGAGTGATCTTAATGGAATTAATCAAATTTAAGGAGATGTTGACTTAAAACCTTTATTACTGGAAAGAAAAGAATATTTAAAAAAGGCCAAACCACTGCATCTTGCATCCCTAAAAGGATTATTTTAAATTCAATTTTTGCACTGTTATTATTAAAGCCGTTCACTCAACCAGTCAGTAGGTTTGAACTCTGATTTGAATCGAGGTTTTCAGGGCTTTCATCAAATCCCTGCTAAATCCAACTTCGGAGAGGAGCAGTTCAGTGCAACTGCAGCCAAGGTTAGGAACCTTGGCTCACAACAGTTGGCCTTGAACAGCAGGTACCAATGGCAATTCTGTTCACTGAGGACTAGCCAGAGCCAGAAGTAAGTCAAAATTAGAACAGGCAGATTTCAATCCAATATAGAGAACAAATTCCTACAGGAAGCAAGAGGCCTAATAAGTGATTAGAGCAGGCGTCCCCCTGAGGCCATTTATCCGGCCCCCCGCCGCACTTCAGGAAGGGGCACCTCTTTCATTGGTGGTCAGTGAGAGGAGCACAGTATGTGGCAGCCCTCCAGTGGTCTGAGGGACAGTGAACTGGCCCCTGTGTAAAAAGTTTGGGGATGCCTGGATTAGAGAAATGATTAAAACTCTGGAGGGATTACAATCAGGATAAACCCTCCCTGATCCCTGAAGTTCTTAAAGACTGTCTGGTTTATCTTTGTAGCTCCTTTTAGTATCTAATACATACTAAGCACTTAAGATATATGCAGTGGACTGAGTAAAAACAAGTGTAGAGAACAGGCCTAACTTGTAAGCTTCATGAGGGTAAGGCCATGTCTTTCTATTCGCCATTGTCTTGTCAGGATTTAGCATAGTCAAAGATGCTCAGTAAAAGTCTTCTAAATGAAAAACATCAATGGATGAATAAACTGGTCAATGAATGAATGGGCCACAGGGGCCCTGTAGGACTTAAATGAATGGGCCACATGAGCCCTATAGGGCTTAAATGCTTGACAAGCCTTTATAGGTGGAAATCCGACCTCCATCCCTATGTTTCCTTCTTGATCTCTATAGTTTCTTTCCAGAAAGCAAAGTATCTTGGCCTCCTTCTTCTACCCCTCTATTATCCCCTCTAAAGCAGAGACTCCTACTTTTGGAGAAGCACAGGCACTTTTGAGGTTGCTCTTAACAAAATCTCCCTCCTCATCAACGTCACAAAACTTTATCATCATTAAGCCACTACCACTTAATGCTCTGGTAGATCCTCTAGAAAACGCTAGAAAGAGCAGGTTCCTGGGGTCTGGGGGTTAATGGTTTGAAGACACCTGACAGATGTGGCACATGTAGTACCTGTTCTCTCTGATCTCCCTGCGATTCTCATTCTCCTTGAAAATCCAGTTTGCCTTTTACAAGGAGAAAAAGAGAGCAGTGTTAACAGGAGGCCGCCCACCTCTTGAGTAGCTCCTGCCCCCACAAGCCCTGCTGGCTGCTCTTGTGTCCCTGTCTTGATTTACATGTGGACAGATGTATTTACATGAGGGCAGATTCAAAGTCGGATGATGTATTAGTTTGTTTTGTGTTGTTATAAAGGAATACCTGAGACTGGATAATTTATTTAAAAAAAAAAAAAAAAAGAGGTTCATTTGGCTTCTGGTTCCACAGGCTGTACCAACATGGCACCAGCATCTACTTGGCTTCTGATGAGGCCACAGGAAGCTTTTACTTATGGTAGAAGGCAAAGGGAGTGCAGGCATGTCCCATGGTGAAAGAGGGAGCAAGAGAGAGAAGGGAGAGGTGCCAGCTCTTTAAACAACCAGCTGTCACATCAACTCACAGAGTGAGAACTCGCTCATTACTGTAAGAACAGTGCCAAGCCATTCATAAGGAATCCACCCCCATGACCCAAACACTCTCCACAAGGCCCAGCTCCAACAATGGAGGTCACATTTCAACAGGTGATTTGGAGGGGACACAGCCAAACCATATCAGATGGCATCTGAGACACTGATTTTCTCCCAGGTCTTGCCGTCAGAAGTAGACAGTGAGACTCCTGGGAGGCAGCCGAGTGGGTGGGAAAGGCACTTTCCAGGTTAGGGATAATCATGATCCAGCTGCTATGGCTGAGGAAAGAACTTCACTGAGAGACCTCTCTCTGGACTTCAACCAGGTTGCACCTCTAAACACTGGCAATGTTCTATGCTTCCATTATCAGTTCTAAAGCCCACAGGGGTCAGGCTACATGAGGTAAGGTTCTTCCCAGCTCCTAGAGTCAGATTCTACTCATGCTTGAAAACATTTTATCCTCTGATTATTGCCTCTAGTGAGTCATCTGTCTGGGGCCAAGTCTCTACTAAGATCATAGTTTATGAGAACTCCATTTTCAATGTGTTCACTGCTGGAGTAAAGGTTCCAGTTGTGCCCAAAATATGTATGCCTTACATTAGAAAAAGTTAACCTTTGTGCGCAAGAACATTCGACATACAGGTTCAGGTAGCTCTAAGATGAGAAGTAGAGTGGGACGTATTTGCCTTAAATATGTTTTCTAAAAATTAATTGCTAAAATAATTTAATGATGGTGTTAAGGAAAAGGTAAAGTTACAGGCAGTACTATAACAAGCCTAGTTGATATCATATGCATATATAATTTTTACGTGTTTTTGAACATAATGACTATATATAAGCATTCATTTGCTTTTTCCATGTAATGGTATACCACATGCATTTCTCCATGTTTCTGTGTTGTCTTCGTAAATAATGTTTTTCTAAAGTAGAAGAGTCTATAAAACTTAAACTGCCTATTAAATAAAGGACTATAAATATAAATCTCTTATAATTCAAAAACTTCTAGGCAATAGGAAAAAAATAACATCTGAAATATGCACAATTGGGAGACGGCAGAAGAAAACCGAATAAAGGATATACTAGATGATCTTAACTAAAAGCATGAGAACTAGATGCTATTAACTAGCTTTAGGACCTCTGGAAAACACATCTCTTTGATTTGCCTTAGTTTCTTCAACGTGACAAGGAGGCTAGAGTTGGGTGAAGTTTAAAATCCCTTCCTGCTTTAAAGTTTTATGTTCATTCCTTAAAGCAACTTTCTTCTGAGGAATACAAAGAACTCTGGGTATTTCAACTTACTCCTTAGAGTGGTCCAGTGGAAACACATTGGGTGTGTGCCTCATTCCCCATTTTGGGGAACTGATTGCCCCAATATGCATAGGATTTAAGTAGCATGTTCCAGGCAGCCATGTTTATTTGGTGTGGCCTGAACTCCTTAGCCACAGCTGGTAGTTCCAGAAGTGAGTGAAATAATCAGAATTTTTCCCCTGGGAATCTGGAATTAAGATCCTAAAGAGATTCTGTCTCTACCCAGGTTGTTGGACCTGAGACATGAAAGATCAAAACCCATCGGTAACCACCTTTTTGGTCACGTGGCCCAAAGATACAGTGGCAGTTGGTTTGCTGAAAAAGGGGAGCAAGCGGACATGCAAGGAGACGCAGAAATCAAAGACTGACAACTTTCTAATCTGTGATTCCTGAGATCGGGTTCAATGAGGTATCCTGTATCCATACAGAGTTCTACCAGAACAATCATCCCCCTTATTTCACTGGTATATCTCACATAGCAAAAAGGACTCACAGTTAACAGTCTTTATAAGTATCCTCTATATTACTACACATCTATACCTCTTGGTAATTTTATAAGATAGAAATGCAATAGTATTATTACCTCCATTTATAGAAGAGGAACTGAGGCAATAAGCTTATAAAAAGCCAAATGACACAGAAATACACTGGCTGAGCCAGAACTCAATCCACAGACTCCTGTTTAGCACAAAGCCTCTCTTTGTTAACTATTTCTGACCCTGGAGTTTAACTTCTATTTTACAGTGTGGAAAACCATGAGAAGGCATTTCAGCGTTTTTAGAAATGAACTCATTTTTGAATGAGTTTGGAATTTTCAGCAACAAGAATCTCAAGGCTTTGAGTTTTGAGCCTGCAGTCTATCTTTATGACCCAGAGGGATTCTCTCAATTCATTCTGATCCCACTGGTAGGGCCCTAGAATCCCAGACCCAAGAAATGGGAATTGGTCTTTTGGTGGTTTTCCCTCAATCCGGCCGTAATGAGCGCCCTCTTATGCATGCAGAGATCTTAACAGAGATAGGCAACGTGGAAGCTGGGAACTGAGTCTGGCCAAAATGTTTAAAACATTATAGGGCTAAATATTAGATTAGGACTAATCTGGTAAATTCAGAATACTGCAGGCCAATAGGAACCTTAAAATAGGATAGACAGCTGAAAACATGAGCTTTTTTTGTACTTTGCCTTAATCCACCAGCCTATCTGAAGGTCTAATCTATCAGGTATTTAACCATATACCAGAGATACTTCCCTCACTCCTCAGGGGAAGAAGGCAAGGAGAAATTGGTTCCATATGAAATGATGTGATTTCGATTACATTTTGAAATCAAAGCTTACAGGCCCTGCATGTGATAACTGTGTCCACTCATTATACCACCTCTGCCACCAACAAAAACAAAATCCTGACCTCAAAACCAAAGCAATCAGAAAGGGAAATAAATGCAGTCAACACATACCCAGCAGCCAGGGGTCTATGTCCATTTGAAGTTTCATTTCAAAAGGAAGGGAGTGAGAGGATGATAGAAAAAACTCTTGATAATTCTAGTTATTTAATTAAAAGCACAAACCTGAAGAATATTCTTGGGTTTGTCAGTATCAAACGTTTCCCATAAGTGGCAGAGGAAGCTGCTTTGTCGAAGACCCTGAAAAGGCCTTGAAACACACTGGGACAATGATCTACAATTAAGTGTTCTCCAGTGGGTCTCAGTGTGACACATCATAATGGCTCCAAAGGAGCCCTTAAAACCAACTATGTCAATGAGCTCCTCCAAGCATGGGGATTTAGAGTTATGGATTAGACCTCTTAACCCTGCTCCTCCCCTCAAAATACCTTAAAGACCCTTTTCTCCCAGGGGAGGAGTTGTGCTAGCCAGTGTTTGACTAAAAGATCTTTGTGAAGTCACGTTTAGACAGGACATCAAATGAAGGCTCTGTGTTCAGCTGAGATCCTCTGCATGTTGTCCTCAACCACACTGAGGGGCCAGAACCACAATGGCCCCATGGAAATGAAGGAGTGTCTTAGGGGTCTCATTTCATTTCTGGATGTGAATGGCTATGTGATCTTGGAAACAACTTCTTTGCCGTTTTCTTGATGCTTTAGTTTGTATACCTATAAATTACTGATTTAACCAAAAGTAGATTTTGTTTTTCAGCAAAAACAAAAGAACGACAAATCAGATCCTGTTCAATCAGTAAGGCACTTCCTTGCTGAACATTAGTCATACTTTGAAAGATGTATGAATTCTTTCAAACCAGCAGGGAAAAATTGGAATCAACTCTGCATTTTCTAAACTGAACAGTTACAGCAACACAAAACAGGTTATGGATCATGGATAATCCCAACCCCTATTTACTTAGAGTGGCGACCATACACCAGTATTTTGGAAGGGATTCACTTTCCCAATTATGTTGTTCTAGTGACTCAATGCGCTTCCTTCCCTAAAACGTAGACTGTCAGTGGGGGCTCAGAACCTCATATAAGTAGTTACAGATACCAGGTTTAATTTTTTATTTTATTTTTGCACAACATTGTAAATGTAGCCAGCTTTTTATTAAACTTTCATTTAAGCTAACTTACGTGCAAGTGTGAAATATGATTGTAGGAAAGTACAGCTCTAGAACTTTAAAGATTGTTTTGTGTCTTGAAAGCATTAATGACCCCTTTTAAGACCCTAAAACTACTAGGAGAACAGATCTGTTACCTGGTCTTATGTTCACACCATCCTACTGGTCTCAAAAGCTCAGTTCATTCCCCACTTGTTGCTAAACAGGTTCCAGGACACAGTACTGTACACAGAATTTGGGAAACTTTGGGGATAATGACTGTAACAGAACTGGAAATGATTATTTCCCAATAAAAGCTTCATCATTCCAATGTACTCATGCCAACAGGCTACTGTAAGGGGGCAAAATAAGGCACATTTTTCTTGCAAAAATATTCCATCACTCTTCCTTTTCCTTGTATAGCAAGGGAATTCTTTTCATTTTAGAATCATAAAGCTCTTAAACACTGGTTTTAAGATGGAAAAGCAAGCAGGCCTTTTATTAGAAAACTGCTGTTGAGAGCAGCTTTCTTTCCTGGTTACACAAACATCTGCTTTCCCAAAGAGAGGAAAGTCAATGCTTAAAGTCTATTTTAAAAAAAGATAAATGCAAGATTTCACATATACCTTTCAGTAATGGGGAGAAACCTTTCATTTTTATTTTCAGTTGTTTCAATGGCTTTTAAATTTGGCAAGTACTGCTACACTCCCCTAAAGTGACAGTGGGCCCTCATAGCAGCCCTCCTACCTGAACCCTCAGAAGTGATACTTATACAGTACAAGTATGTACAAGGCTATACAACATGGAACACATCATAAGCCAGACACTTGGAAAGGTATAGTCAGAAGGACTTTAAAGGCGAGTCACATTGTTTGCAGCGTATAAGACTCAGTTCTGATCAATATGGAACTTTTCCCATTCCTTGGAATGAGTTGACTCTGAGCTTTATTTATGTATTTTTTATGATTTATTTATTTATTTATTTTGAGACAGAGTTTCGCTCTTGTTACCCAGGCTGGAGTGCAATGGCACGATCTCGGCTCACCGCAACCTCCGCCTCCTGGGTTCAGGCAATTCTCCTGCCTCAGCCTCCTGAGTAGCTGGGATTACAGGCACACACTACCATGCCCAGCTAATTTTTTGTATTTTTAGTAGAGACGGGGTTTCACCATGTTGACCAGGATGGTCTCGATCTCTTGACCTCGTGATCCACCCACCTCGGCCTCCCAAAGTGCTGGGATTACAGGCTTGAGCCACTGCGCCCGGCTGTATTTTTTATTTTTAAGAGACAGGGTCTTGCTCTGTGGCCCAGCCTGGAGTACATGGCATGATCACAGTTACCTGCAGCCTTGAACTTTTGGGCTCAAGCAATCCTTCTACCTCAGCCTCCCGTGTAGCTGGTACTACACGCAGGAACCACCACACCCTGTTAAGTTTTCTCTTTTTTTGTAGAGGCACTTATTATGTTGCCCAGGCTGATTTTGAACTTCTGACCTGAAGGGTCCTCCTGCGTCAGCCTCCCAAAGTACTGAGATTACAGGCATGAACCACTGTGACTGGCCAACTGTGACCTTTACAAAGACAGATTTACAGCAGACAGCTGTATGCATTCAATTCAACCTGCTGGCCAAATCTTGATCCCTCGATCTAAGCAAAGGGCTTGACAAAAGGTACAGTGTTTTTATTTTTTTTCCTTCATTTCTCCTCACTTTTCAAACTTGAAGGTACTGGCTTCGAGATTTCTCAGCTCCACAGTCTAAGCTTCATTTTTCTGTTGGACACTAAGTGGCCAATTCTGCAACTATTATGTAAGTGAGTCACACAACTGAAGAAAACCACCAATTCTTAACAGACAACAATATCTCTTCAAGCAGGTGAAAAAAAGTCAGTCCAGAATTGACAGCCCTTTGGCAATTTGCCCATTTCTGAAAACCGAGAAGATTAAGAAAACCTTTCAACCTAAATAGGTGTGTAAGGGCATTCTTGCATTGCTATAAAGAAATACTTGAGAGTGGGTGATTTATAAAGAAAAAAGGTTAAACTGGCTCCTGGTTCTGCAGGCTGGACAGGAAGCTTGTGCTGGCATCTGCTTGGCTTCTGGGGAGGCCTCAGAGAGCTTTGGCTCATGGCAGAAGGTGAAGTGGGAGCAGTTATGTCACATGGCCAGGGCAGGCACAAAACAGAGAGGAGGGGAGGGAGATGCCACACTTTGAAGCAACCAGGTCTTGTGAGACCTCACCCGCTAGCTCATGGACAGCACCAGGCCACGAGGATTCACTTCCATGACCCAAACACCTCCTACTAGGCCCTACCTCCAACACTGGGGACCACACTTCAACATGAGATTTGAGGGGAGAAGTATCTGAACTATATCAATAGGAAGAAAGAAATTCAGCTGTTAACTGATGAAGAAATAAGCAAGCCTTTAACTACAAGCTCAGCAGGAAGATAATCCAGGCAATTACTGACCTATAACAAAACATCAAAATCAACTGGATTTTTTTCTTTTAATGACTGGATGTGTACTTTGGATATCAATATATTTCAGGTGACTGAGTTGACATAACAATCTAAGTAGTCCTTTGGGGATTCACTTCATAATTTTCATAGCCAGAAGAAGGTTGTGCACGTTAGGTCTTCCTAATAGCTAAAACATGGCCGTATATTTAAAACCGCTTCTTTTACTTAAATTGGTTTTGGAGCCTACAAATGCCCACTTATTTCTGGGTTTGAAATCAGAGAATCACCCTTCATCCTCCAAACCAATTGATTACAAAGTTCTGTCAACTTAGAAGTCCTCTGAAATTCATCGGTCTTTTCTGTTATCACTGCTCTGTCCCATGCATGCTCACATCACCTCATTTCAGGAACACTGCTTTTCTCTAGATACATCCCTTTGCCTCAAGCAAGAACAACTTGAATCCATTGTAGACACTGCCCCCCAGATTAATCTGCCTACAATAATATCACCAGCATTATGTCACTGTTAGCCTTGGAAACCTTTGAAGGCTTCCCAGAATACAGCCATCTTCTAATGCCTCCCATACTTTGATCTAAGTTTCCTGAATTTTCTGTATCAGCCAGATAGCCTAGCACACTAAACCTACTGCACATTACCTTATTTCCACTCTCATATGGAATTCTACCTAACCAGAATGACCTCCTTCCATTTGTCTGTCCATGTCTTATAAAACTAACTCCATGAAATTAATAAGAGGCCACAAGGTTAGAACTGTGACAAGGCCTTGAAGTCTGCTAAGGTATGGGCATCGTTAAACCATAACCAGTTCTTATTTCCTAACTTGCTTTCCTTTGCTTTTCTATAATTGCTTACAGTTCTTTAGAAAATAAACTAAGCTCTTTACAAATAAGAAACTAGTCTTAATTTCACCATTCTTCCAACAGAGTCATATCGCTGATGGTTACAGATTTGTAACTTCTCCCATTGCTTCAAAGATATCATCATTATCCTAAAATCTAAGACTGGTGTTGGAGGTATTTTTCAGACTTTGCATTCTGATAAGCCAATGAGGCCATCCAGATCTGTGACCCATACCGAGGAACCAACTCACCAGCTCCGTGAGCCCCACCCAGAAACTGACTCAGGCACAAAGACAGTTTTGATGCCCATGCTATTTCATACCCGCCCAATCAGCAATATCCGTTACCTAGCCCCATGCCCACCAAATTTCCTTCATAAGCCTAGCTTCCAAATTCTTGGGAAGGTGAAGTTGAGAAATATCTCCCATCTCCTCACTTGGCTGGCCCTGGGATTATTCAACTCTTTCTCTGCTGCAACACCACTCTCAGTGCATTGGATTTTCTGTGCAGCAGGCAAGAAGTACCCATTGGGCTGTAACAAATTGCAATTTCACTTAGACAACTTAAAAAAAATCTATCTTTTCCCTAAGATCTTATGCATGTAGCTTCAAACAACCTCATTGTATTTGGAACTCGCTAATGAAATGATGTGATCACCTCTCCTGGCTCTGTGGGGCCCACTGGCATTTTCTCAGAGATCTACTAGTCATATAAGAACTTTTGCATTTTATACTTTCAATTCAGTGATAACCTAAAATAATGACTTTACCAGTTACATAAACCAGATTTCTCCTTTGCATTGAAATTTCTAAATTAAAAGGCATTTTCATGGAATAATACTTCAGTTTCTTAATATTTTAAGGATTCATAATGGTCTCTATGAGCCCCTACTATTAGAAGAATTCAAGAACAGTTTTTTTCTAAAGGAAATTTGTAAATGCATTTGACAACCATGTATTGTCATGTAGCATATCTTTCCTAGTGTTGTCTTGAACTGTTCTTTAACTCTTTTATTAGAGTTTTACTTTTCAATGTCAAATCTTCCCAAACAGATAGTATACTCTCTGGGGATAGGGTTTATGTCTTAGACTTCTTTCGATTCCTGATACAGTAAACATAATCTTGAAAAGAGGAAGTGCTTGGTCAAAACTGGTTGGTCTGGTTTTTACTATAAAGGCCTAATGTAGTCTACATTGCATGTCAGAGGAAAAACAAATAAACAAAACATGAAGACTAAGTTTCACTAGATATCCAACTGAAAATTATCCAACTGAAAGAGAACACTCAAATTGTCCAAATGTTCCTCAGCTTCACTAGGATACAACTCTTTGAGGCATTCCCATACAGCTATAAGGGCTGTCAGATAATGCTTTTTATACAACCAAGACTTCATTTTACCTTTCTTCAAACAGACACTAAAAATCAAGACTGTTTATTAGTAGTAGGCAGTATAGCTGAAGCACTTCTTTCTCATAACTGGTAACAGGTACTAGAAAAAAAAAATGTTGAATTCTATCTGTTCTTAACATTTCTAGCAAACCCTTAATCCAGTTAATTTCATGCTATTGTAGACAGAACTCTAGCGCTATCATTCATCTGCCATAGGAACAAGGTGGTCCTGTGTGTCATTCTAGACTTTATTGGTAGAGAACTGAAGTCTGCAGGAGATGTCAAGGTGACAGGATTAGGTGGAAGAGAGAACCTCGAAATGAGATTTTCTCACTTGAGAACTGGGAGAGGACTGGAAGATCAACCAGTCGCCATCCACACACAGGCTTAACTGGTTACTTGAAATAGTTTCTCATGCAGGTGTTGAGTAGTTGAATTATATAGATCTACAAAGTTTACTTTATTGCATAAGTTAAAAATTTGAGCAGTCATCGACAACAGAGACCAGTACAAATGAAGTCATGGACCAATTTAGTAGAAGAAAGAAATATTCATTAATCAGTGCTTTTCTCACTGTTGCTACCTAGAGACAGGTATGGGATCAACTGAGGAAGTCTATGGCATTCAATTATTGATGGGATATTAGCTAATCGTGTGGTTCACTAAATACCAATCTCCCCATCAACACAGAAAGATACCTGTGGAATTTAATGAACAGCACAAAATCAGGGTTGGAAGTCACTTGGATTTTTCAAACAAGTAACAGAGTTGTACGTACATAAATACATACACAGCTTACATCTTAAAAGATCATTCCAAAGAATGTGTTAAGATTATGGAAGAAGGTAGGAAGAGAATTACAGGAACCAATGATGAATACTTTGCAAAATAGCTGTCTTTATGGCCCATCTTTCAGCTAGGAAAAAGGGGGCACGTGGGAAGTAACTTCAATAGGAGAATAACTAAAGCTAGGGCAAAGTAAGGAAGCTTTTCTTCCTCCATGAACTGTTCTTTGTTCAGGGACTACTGCATGTTCAGCACAAAAGTTAATTAACACACAGCACACTGCTGCCTGGAACGCCTTACATAATTACACCTGGAGTCTAATTAGGTAACTCTCAACTATCCCTTGTCTAAATCATCCAAGCTACAAATCTCTCAGTGTGGCTAGCATTCATTTAGTGAGGCCTGTGACATGCTTGTGAAATTAAAAAGTTGTCACTTCTAACATGTGGGATATACTAACAGCCTAAATGAGTTTTCCCATATGGTTTTCACGCAGACAGTGAAGCCTTGAGAGAAAGTAGAATTTTTCTGGATTCCTTTGTGTTGTCTATAGACTCCAGAATACCATACCGGTAGAATCATATTTTATTGACAATACTGTCAGGCAATTACTAAGGTATTTGTGCTGTTATTTAATTTTAATAGGTTGATACAATATTAATATTGATAATTCTGAGTTGATAAGATTATGGTAAATTTAAATTTTTTTCTTCAGATTTTTCTAGAATTTTCTAAACTTTCTATAATGAGGATATATCTTTACACTAATAACAATGTAGGAAGAAGAAAAATTGGTAAAGCACTCCTCTTTATAAAATGATCCCATCTTTGTATTAATGACTACCACAAAATATGTAGCAAGTAATTATTGCAAAATTTAATATAATTTTAAATACTGTATATACCGTATACAATAAAATACCAATCTACATCAAAAGTTTTCATTTATCTAATCAAACCAAACAAATGTGCAAGATATGCTATAAATTACTTCCAAAAATGTACAAGTTGGGAAAATGGGGTACAAATTTTAGTGACATGGAAGGAGTCATAATCGGTAGTATCATTTAACAATAGGTTAAGTTTCTCCTTTTTCTTTGACTACTTTTTGCAAGTGACACCATAAATCACCCTTGAGATTTGTCACTTGGCTTGGCACATCTTTGTTATCAAGTGAAAGTGACCAAAAGGAACACCTTGTTACCAAATCTGTTCATTATATGGGCAGGTTCAAGAGAGGCGAACTCCACCCAACCTATTCTGAAAACGAGTGGGAGGAGGAGGGAGGATCCTGGAGAGTGAGAAACAGAACTTAATTAGTTGCAATGCCTGGGTCCACTGCTGTAATCAGTGAAGCTACCCAACTGGTAGGCCAAGCCAAAGGGATCAGAAACAGGTCTACTATTGCCAAGCTTGCACTCTGCCTGCAGCGACTGTCAACTAATGATAGATTAGACAAATCTGATTGCTCTATCAAAACACTCATCTCAAATCTTGATTAGTAAGCCTATTGAATTATGATTAATTCACAAGGGTGCTGCTGACAGATAAGATACTTTATCTAACAATGTGTACTAGTTGCTTTGCCTGGGGCAAAAATTTTACAAAAGCCCCCCAAAACAACAACAACAAAAAACCACAAACTCCGGAAGTTGCTAGTAAAATAAACAGTATCAAGTATTGCACATTGAGAAGAATAATGAGGCTACATGCACCATTTAATTTAATAAAGAGCTTGTTTGTGAGAACTCAGTCTTGATACAAAAAACAAGAGGGACTTAGGGAGAGAAATACAGTGAGAACAATACTCTGTAAACAAGAGTACACCTTCTGCCTTTTCAGCAAGGAGTATGTAAGAGACATTCACTCCAGGAGTGCTTCAGGGGGTACCATTCGCCCTTTTGGCTACATCCCAGTTACTTAGGCCAGAGGCGGAGCGGAACTTGCATGCTTTCTGCAACTTACCATCCAATTACTATTCTTGTCTCTGGGATGAAGACATCTGTGCATAGAAATATTCAGCAGACCTAAACTCATGGGATTTTCAGAAGGCAGATTTTTTTTTTTTTTTTTTTTTTTTTTTTAAATCTTTAGGGAGTAAAGTGATGGGGAGGAGGGAAAGTAGACAAAAGGAAGTATTTTACTTTTCTAAGAAAAGGCATACAAATGAGGGTTTCTAATGTCCTTTTTTCTTTTAGCTTTGTCTGAAGCACAAAAACATTCAATGTGATGTATGCTAGTTTTAGTTTAGTACACAGCTATGACTCAGGAAAAACCAAATCGGTGTTACTCATTCCCTTATCAAGCCAGCTCATGGGGCCTGAACCTAAACCTATTATTCCATTTGTGGCTTTGCCAACCCCCAAAATTCAGCTATGGTTGTTAGGGTTTGGGTTGGGTTGCTGGGCCAGTCAGAGGATGCTAAGTACTCAAAATCTTGTGTAATTTTAGATGGTATCATTATCTTATCCTGACCTTATGATTTTACAAAAAGCCTAATGTCCTATAATCATGTTTCTCTTTAGCTGGTATTAACCTTTCGGTGACTTCTCTCTTCTCTCTCTCTGTCTCTCTCTTGCACTCTCATAACTATCCTGTTAATCAATTGTGCACTGCAGATGGGGTCAAGGAAATCTACTTCCTCCTTTGATAGCCTCCAATGTTTCTACTCTTGGGGATAAAAGTGCTTTAAATGGAGTTATATGCTAGGAAAATCAATATATGATTACTGCAAAGATTTGTATTGATTGTGTGTTGCATTGCAAAAAGGCTAAAGAAAAATGGCATGGCACATTTTCCTTCAATTCCTACTCCACAGAGTTTGTTGTGAATGTTTTGGGCAAGAAGAAAATGTTGGAACTTTATTTAATGACCTAAAGTTTTCATCATTCACTCCACTTACTTTTTTCTCTACCCTGGAAAGTGCTTCATTATGACTCTCCTGGCTTCTCGTCTATAATACTGGCAGACATCAGGGGCCGCCAGGAGAGTTCACAGAGCTGAAGACTGTCTCCTTCACACGAGGGAGCTGTGCCAGAAACGGCAGGTTGCCTTACTAACATCCATTCTTCCCTTTCCACTCCCTAACACAGTCCTGGTTTTGTTTAGAACAGCAATGTACTCTGTTGAAAAAACACTTCTCAGCTTTCCCTTACCTATAGGTGTGACTATGTGATTAGGTTTTAGGTAACGGAGTCTAGGTAGAGATTGTTGGACAAGGCTTCTGGGGAAGTTCCTTAAAAGGGGTTAGGGGTTGGCTCAGCTGCCTTTACCCTTCCCTCCCTTTCTTCCTTCTTCCTATCTGTAATGTAGATGAGCTGATAGGATCCACAGCAGTTCTTTTGTGAACATGAGGAAAAACTGAAGCTAGAAGCAAATCAAAGTAGAGCAAAACATAAAGATCGAAGGGGCCACGAATACTGGAGATGTTGTGGGGCCACCAGAATCACCCTATTCTTTGTGAACTTCTTTCAGATGAAGGAAAATAAATCCCGATCTTGTTTAAGTTACTGTTTTTCAGGTCTCTGAAATCTGCAGCCAAACATGAGACATTTCTCCTGCAAAATGCCTCATTATATGTGTTCTCAATGTCATTCTGACCAATAAAAATGAGTAACTTTTTTTTGAGCCGGAGTCTCGCTCTGTCGCCCAGGCTGGATCTCAGCTCACTGCAACCTTTGCCTCCCACATTAAAGTAATTCTCGGCCGGGTGCGGTGGCTCAAGCCTGTAATCCCAGCACTTTGGGAGGCCGAGGCGGGTGGATCACGAGGTCGAGAGATCGAGACCATACATGGTGAAACCCCGTCTCTACTAAAAATACAAAAAATTAGCTGGGCATGGTGGCACATGCCTGTAATCCCAGCTACTCAGGAGGCTGAGGCAGGAGAATTGCTTGAATCCAGGAGGCGGAGGTTGCGGTGAGCCGAGATCGCGCCATTGCACTCCAGCCTGGGTAACAAGAGCGAAACTCCGTCTCAAAAAAAAAAAAAAAAAAAAAAAAAGTAATTCTCCTGCCTCAGTCTCCCAAGTAGCTGGGATTACAGGCACCCACCACCATGCCTGGCTAATTTTTGTATTTTTAGTAGGTAAAATACAAAATGTGTATTTTTAGTAGGTAAAATACAAAATGTGTATTTTAGTAGGTAAAACACAAAATGTATATTTTACCTACTAAAAATACAAAAATTAGCCAGGCATGGTGGTGGATGCCTGTAATCCCAGCTACTTGGGAGACTGAGGCAAGAGAATTACAAAATACAAAATACACATTTTGTATTTTACCTACTAAAATACAGTAGGATTTCACCATGTTGGCTAGACTAGTCTCAAACTCCTGACCTCAGGTGATAGGCCTGCCTCTGCCTCCCAAAGCGCTGGGCTTACAGGCATGAGCCACCTCAACCTGGCCAATTTTTTTTTTTTTTTTTTTTTTTTTTTTAAGACAGAGTCTCACTCTATCACCCACGTTGGTGGGCAGTGGCACAATCCCAGTTCACTGCAACCTCTGCCTCCTGGGTTGAAGCGATCCTCCCACTTCAGCCTCCCAAGCAGCTGCGATTACAAGCCTGCATGACCAGGCTCAGCTAATTTTTGTATTTTTAGTAGAGACAAGATTTCACCATGTTGGCCAGGCTGGTCTCAAACTCCTAACCTCAAGTGATCCTCCCACCTCGGCACCCCAAAGTGCTGGGATTACAGGTGTGAGCCACTACGCCCGGTCCAAAATGATTCACATTTATCTCTAGGGCAAATGTCATAAGCAGAGGTTACTGGGTGACCCAAATCCTTCAAGGTATCTACAATCATTTAGCTGTTTTCCCAATCACTAGCGTTGAGAATACTGCAGCAGTACGGTCTTTAAGAAGTTCCGTGTACCTTTGTGATTTTTAGCTGCCCAGCCTCCATTTCCCTGTCTTCTGGTAACAATAGTGCTCCAATTTCTTCTGGGAAATTTCTTCCCCTATAGCATGTGGTCTTAGTGGGATTGCCATCAAGGGGCTCTGGCCTCCCCTAATCTAGGAGCAGATACAAGATCCAGACTAAACCCCATCAGACGTTGATTAAGGCTTCAGGGCCCATTTAGATGATTCTGGAATAAAAGCTGTTTTATTATAAATTAAGAGATGGACTTTCTAAAAGCCTCTACTTTACAGACTGAACATTCCTTACTATGAAGTTCTTCCTAATGGCTCATTGCCTCAGCGATTTACATTTTTCATTGAATACAGAAGTTGCTGATTATAAAATCTATTGACTACTTAGCTCCAATGAACTATTACAACATTTCTTCTAAAAACTGAAGCTTAAATAGTAGGTAATGTTAAACTGGGTGAAAAATTAAATTTTGGTAATGATAACAGCTTACCTTTATGGAGTGTTTCCTTTGTGGTAGACACTACTCCCCAATATTTAAATATATAAACTAATATAATACCTATAATAACCCATGAATTAAGCACTATTATTATTCCCTTTATTCAGATAGGAAAACTGAGGGAGGGTGATTAAGTAATTTGCCCAATGCCATGTAGTTTGAAGAGTCAGGATAATTCTACATGCCCAATGCCATGTAGTTGAAGAATCAGGTTAATTCTCAAAGCTACTGTGATAAAATTTTATACTCCTCTATCGCTGGTGGCAATAGAAACTAATATAAAACCAGCCCAGAAATGTATTTTGGTAATGTATGGTAAGAGCCATATAAACACTTATACCTTTTACTTAATAATTCCGTTTGTAATAATATATTCAAAAGAAACTAACTGAAGAAAACAGATTTTTATTGCAGCATTACTGGTAATAGCAAACTAAGTAGAAGTAACCTATCTTCAATAATGGGGAATAATTAAATCCAAAATAGTACAGAAACAATGTATTATCACTCAGTCTTTAAAATGCACAATTATAAAATGATAAAGCAACACAAGAAACAACGTGGCATTAAATAAGAAAGCATGATACAAAATGACATGTATTCAACAAAAATACCTAAATTAACCCACATATTCCTATGGTTGATGGCTGGAAATTAATTTTCAAGATAAAAATAGCTGTATTAGGAGACAGGGACAGGGGGACCATGGGGGAAGTCCCACTCCCCCATTTTCTCCATTATTTTCAAATCAAAAACCAAAAAGGGGGAACAATAAAGTGGAAACATGCTTTCAAGAAAGGAAGAGAAATTGCATGAAGTTCCCAATGCTCCAGCATGCTTTTGGATCTTGACTGGGAAAGCCCATCGTTCCCCCTTCATTGTAAATTAACGAGAATGCTACTAAGGACGAGAAGCTTAGCAACAACGCTCTTTATCCAGTCAAGGTAAATGAAGTTGGGCTGGTCAGAAGAGTAAATAAGATTAGTTATGAGCTCCAGGGCATCCACTCACGGAGGTCAGCGAGTGTGAGATTATTATCCTTGGTAGAAGAGCAGCAAAATAGCATTAAGGAATAAATTAATGAAAACGGTAGAAAATTATTTGAACGAAAGCCCTAATCAGTTTAGAGATTTCACTCAACTGCTCTACTGGCCATCAGTCAAGCTCACGAAACAAATACGCTTGTTCTCTTAAGTCATTCCAGGAGATCTCCCTTTCTTGCTTCAAAGACAGCCAATCTAAGGAAAGTCATGAATAAAGTTACCCCGGTTTGCTGTTACACCTTATACAAAACCCACTCAAGCATCAAGGTGCACACTACAGCAGACTATTTACAAAGGATGCGTAATTGCTAGTCCTGTTTGGCCTTTGATTCTGAACAGAACATTATTCCATATCCATTCAGAAACACCGAATTCACCAATATGCAAACTGCATATTTTATTAAATAAACACAAACTAGGAGATAATGACATACATTTGTTTTCATTACAAGCAGTAATGCAATATTTCTCCAAGGCTTACTGCATTAACATTTCTCTCCACGTTTCAAATGCCTTTGAACTTTCTGAAAAGCTACATCTGTTAGCTCCCGTGTATACAGCAGAAAGTTACCAAGTGAATTAAGTTTTAATATAAATTGCTTTGTTCACTATTAAGATTGATGATGGACACACTGTACTCTAAGTTGCAAACTGCAATTACAATTCGTTGCAATTATCTTTGGTTGTTAATAGCACAAGATAGCATGTCACTTTCTACCAAGTGTATAATTTATCATTTGTAGGTTTTTTTTTTTTTTGGTGAACTCTTGTGGTATTCCAAATGTATAATCTTGTTGTATTTATTTCCCAGTGGTCCAACAAAATGCACAGCAAGTGCTGACTAGAACAAACTAAAAAGCACTGCTATTGACAAGCCGTCACTTGAGCAGTAATGAACATTCAGCCTCCACTTTCACCTCAACAAACCAGCAGCTTTAATTTATGATAAAGCAAAGGAGAGAGAACCTCCAGGTTTATTATCCCCTCACTGCTGTTTCAAATAAAGTAATTAGAAGGTCAAGAGACAGGTCTGGAAAGCCAAATACAAATGCAACCCTTCTGTACAGACATTTAAAAAAAAAAAAGACTAGTGTGTTCAAAGAGCATTTTATCCATCTTTCTTCTTCAGAGCAGGGCAAGTCAGTTGTTGTTCTTTTTTAATACTACCGTAACCAATCAGAAACAGTGGCAGCACGGTTCTTTCACTGTCTAATTTACTCCATATGGACTAGGAGCAGCACATCTAGGTGACGCTGTCCTTAAGAGAACATGACTGACTAGTCCCAAAAACTGCTCTCAACTGTAGGCTTAAGGCAGGTGATCAGACATTTTTTTTTTTTTTTTTTGTCTTTTCTTTCAGAAAAGAAAACTCAGGTGAAGTGATAGAAAAGTTCTAGAGAAATCCTACTGGTATAACAGTGGCCAACAAATAAATTTCTTTGAAAACATTTGCCTTTAAATTTTTTCTTGAAAAAAATACTCGAGAAGGGGTTGGCTGGGAGAAAAATTCCCCTTTTAATATGTTTTCTTTTCAGTGATAGAAGAAACAATTGTAATAAACTAGCATATTGTTTTGAAGAAACTACCTATAATATCATATTTCTTTTTCTTTTTTTGAGAAGGAGTCTCGCTCTGCTGCCAGGCTGGAGTGCAGTGGCGCCATCTCGGCTCACTGCAATCTCCGCCTCCCTGGTTCAAGCCATTCTCCTGCTTCAGCCTCCAGAGTAGCTGGGACTACTGGTGTGTGCCACCATGCTCAGCTAATTTTTGTATTTTTAGTAGAGACAGAGTTTCACCATGTTGGCTGGGATGGTCTCCATCTCTTGACCTCGTGATCCACCACCTGCCTCAGCCTCCCAAAGTGCTGGGATTACAGGCATGAGCCACCGTACCTGGCCTAATATCATATTTCATTTTAAAGGCTCCTAATTTTTCATGACTGTGTTCTTCTTTTACGTTCCTCTACCTGTTTTCTCTTACATAAGAATAACACCACCAGAGCCGGGTGTGGTGGCTCACGCCTATAATCCCAATCACTTTGGGAGGCCAAGGTGGGTGGATCATGAGGTCAGGAGTTCCAGACCAACCTGACCAACATGATGAAACCCTGTCTCTACTGAAAATACAAAAAGTAGCCTGGCATGGGGGCGTGTGCTTGTAGTCTCAGCTACTCAGGAGGCTGAGGCAAGAGAATTGTTTGAACCCAGAGGCGGAGGCTGCGGTAAGCCGAGATTGCACCATTGCACTCCAGCCTGGGTGACAGAGTAAGACTCTGTCTCAAAAAAAAAAAAAAAAGAATACCACCACCCAAAAATTCCTCATAAACTCATGTAACCTAAGAGACCTTGGCTATGTATCCAGCCTACCCTCTGAGGGGTAAGTGAAGACAATTATAAGGGCCTCTTCTAAACCAGCTGCCCTCAAATGTGTTGATCCATGAATTACTGCTGGTGGAAATTACGTTGCATGAATCAACTCCATTTCTCCCCATTATCTATTGTTCCAAACTCTTCTCCAAGCCTCTAAATGAAAGGATAAGGAGAATGGTAGAAGAAAAGAAAGAGGAGAGTGGAAGAAGTGCAAAGAGAAGAAGGGATAGAAAGTGAGGAGAAGGAAGACAAAACCAGAATTCATCTAGCTCCTGCACAGGTAGCTATGGTATGCGTCACATACACCACATGCTACATTGTGTTATGTGAGAACAAAGATGAAGATTCCAAAATGGCACAACTGATTCTTGGTGCCATGACCTAGGAAAATTCTTTTTTTTTTTTTTGAGACAAAGTCTCACTCTGTTGCCCAGGCTGGAGTGCAGTGGTGCCATCTTGTCTCACTGCAACCTCTGCTTCCCAAGTTCAAGGGATTCTCCCGCTCAGCCTCCCAAGTAGCCAGGATGACAGGCACATGCCATCATGCCCAGCTAATTTTTGTATTTTTAGTAGAGACAAGGTTTCGCCAGGTTGGCCAGGCTGGTCTTGAACTCCTGACCTCAGGTAATCCACCCTGGGATTACAGGCTTGAGCCACCGCAGGAAAATTCTAAAAGTGACTTCGAGGCTATTATAATCTCTTGATCTATCTCTTTTTGGCGTCTGTGGCATGTACACTCCAAAAGCCTTTCTGAAACAGCATTCTGTTGTGTAATTTTTGATTCAAATCATTTTTACCATCATCTATTTAAGCAGTCAGTATAATTGCACTTGATTATATAAGTGGTAGAAATGTATATAATATCACAGAGCACGTAATTATGCTGTAAAAATCCTTATGAAACTGTAAAACAGAAAGTGCACAAATACAGTAGGTGGATCTTTATATATATATTTTTTTGTCTCCACCCAGAAAACCAACTGAAAGCAATGACCCTTCACGGTGTATAGGAAATGGATATATTTTGTGTTCTTATCTACCAGGGTGAAAGGGATAGGCAGCTTTGGTCCACGATCACTTTGATATCCCTACTGGCAAATAATATTTATAAATCATGCATTAATAAAGAGACAACATCTGTACTTTACAATCCAACTGTATACAGGAAAGGCAAAATAGTATTAAAATTCTGAGGCATAAACAGTATAATATCTAGGCGGGTTTCTTCAATCCGGGAACACATTTTCTTCTGTTGTAGCTGTTTTTTGTTATTGTCTATTTATTATTTTACTCTAAATGTAATACTCCTAATAATTTGTACAATGAGTGGGAAAATAAGTATAGAAATAAGCTATAAACTAGCTAATTTCCCACATTTTTTCGAGGCACTAACTTCAGCTGTTTCTCTAACTAGATAAAACAAAAACCCATTTTCACTAACCTGCATTCCTCAGTCCTCCCCTCCCTGCCACCTTCTTTTCTGATCTTTCACTAGAGGTGCTAATGAGTAGTGACGTGTTCAAAACACTAGGCTGTGCACAGAGCCTGAATAATTCAAACTAGAAAGCGGGACTTGTTGCGTCAGGCTGTAAACCTTCATCTCAGCGGAAGTCCTGACAATGGTATCCCAGATGCCAAATCTTCACCAAACAGGACATTCTCAAAGAAGAAGGTCAGCTCTCTGACTTCTTTCCCATAGGAAGCCTGTATGCCAAAGGAATCTAGAAATAGAGGTGTTCCTGGTTGGTATCTGAGGGGTTCAACACTGAGGCAGGTTTTTAGGAAAATGTAAAGGAATTGTGGAGCATGATTACTGCCTGTGAGGACCTTCCACACTGGACAAAGCCCAGTACTTGGTAGTTCTGCCAACAACTTTTGCATATACTCATTAAATGTATCAACTGTTACTAAAGAAATGTATCTGGTTCTATGAGTATGACAGAGACTTAAAAAAATCATGATGCCTGTGGAAGGCACTGTTGATGCCTCAACAACCATCCTTCCTTCTTCCCTGCTAACAGAATCTGTTTTATTCAGGTAGTCAAAGCTCAAAGGAAGTTGACTCCATTGCCAGCTGGGGAGTAAATCTTGGTTAATCAGTTAATAATGGTACTTCCATTTCCCTTGCCAGACTTGATTTAGGGGTTTCAGTTGGGAGCTTCTAGGAAGGATCTCCTCCCTCTTGAGAAGGAGACACTTAGAAGAGTTGAACTCCTTCTATCTCTGTTGTTTCTACATCTGGATGTAGTGCCCGGAGCTACTGTAGCCATTCGAAGCCTGAAGGAGGCCAGCATGAGGACGATGATGACGGCAGAACCTGAAGAAAAGAACTCAAGTCTCCAATCACATCACTGGGCCTATGATCATATCACACCTATGGCTATCCTGAACTTCCTGTGATGTGAGATAACAATTGCCATTGTTTACAGTAATTTGAGTCAGGGTACAACGTGATACCGTGCTCATAGAATTAGTCCATTCACGCTGCTATAGAGAACTGCCTGAGACTGGGTAAATTATAAAGGAAAGAGGTTTAATTGATTCACAGTTCCACAGGGCTGGAGAGGCCTCAGGAAACTTACAATCATGGCAGAAGGGGAAGCAAACACATTTATGATCACATAACATTAGGAAGGAGAAGAATGAGAACCCAGCAAACCCTTATAAAACAGTAAGATCTCATGAGAACTTACTTACTATCACGAGAAAAGCATAGGGAAAACCACTCCCATGATTCAATTACCTCCAACTGGGTCCCACACATGGGGATTATGGGAACTACAATTCAAGATGAGATTTGGGTGGGGACACAGCCAAACCATATCCTTTGTCCATTAAGGAGGAGATATATATATATATATATATATATATAAATATATATATATACACACACACACATATATATACATATACATACACACACACACACATCTATCTATCTATCTATCTATCTATCTATCTATCTGGCATCTATCTATCTTAGCTGTAACCATGCCAACACAACTCAATTTAAATCTCACTAAAATCAAACCACTATCTGCATAATTACTGGTGGGATTTTAAAAATTGGTACCATCCTTTTGGAGAGAGTTTGTCAATATGCACCAAGAGCTATTAAGAGGCTTATAAATTTTGACCAAGTATTTTACTTTGGGCAAGCTATCCTAGGGAAACAATCCAAAACATGGACAATTACATACTCTATATTTGGTAGAGTATCATGCATCCATCAAAAATGATGATTCAAACTGTTAGCAAAGTGAAAAAGAGAGTACTAGAATAATAATGATGAGAATGCTGATGATATTATATGAAACTCAACATGTGTGCATGTGTCAGAGCCAAAGAATATCTACCAAATGTTCACAGAGGTAGTGTCATGGTGGGGGCCAAGGGGGAGGAGTTATTTTTTTCCCGCTCTTTCTTTTGCAAATTTCCTAAATAGAAAATAATATTTATATTTGAAATTTCTACCCTGCATTATTCCGCTGCTTAGTACAATTTGTAGGCGAGGCTGATTGAAAATGTCTAGAGAGGGAGACTGGGCTAGCCTGGGGAAAAGACTTGAGGCAGATGCAGAAAGCTCATTAGCACCAGGATTTCTTCACAACTAGTTGGATTTTTCTTTAAACTCTTGAATTTCTTTTCTCTCCTTTCCTTTTTTTTTTTTTTTAAGGAGATGATTATTCCATGATTTGGGTAAGGTGAACAAAAATAGTTAATACGTATGGGATGGTGCACTAACATGCCATCACCGAAAGAAGCCCACTGGGGAAAATTCTTATTTCTAAATAAGAAAGAAAATGCGGACTGCTTTGATTCAAGTGTTCTCCTTCAGAATAAATTTGCCTAGAAGCGCCTAACTGTGCAAGGTGGGGGCTGGGAGGCACTGCATTCTTTTAAATAAAAGCAGGAACATAGATGCTCCTTCTAATGTAAGCCAACAATGGCATTGTTGACAAGAGTCCCAAAGAAGCTCATGATACTACACATAATTAAGAGGAATTGTTGGCATCGGAGGGGCCAGAAATGTTCTGTAGATTAACTGCTTGCTTCATTGCTAATGACTGCCCAATTTCTTTAGACTAATTGGTGCAATCTATATTTTTGCAGCAAAGATGAAGTATCAACTTGATTTGGTGTCGATAAAAAATTGATGGATGCTTCTGACTGCTACTTCTCAACAATACATGGATTATTACTACTATAATTATCATAAATGACAAAACATGGGCAAGTGGTGATTATAAGTCTAATTCTATCTTGAGGTTTTAATGGCATAAACCACTCAGGCTTTACACTCATGATTTACTGCATCATCAAAGTCCCTGAAAGGATTACCCTTGGGTGAATGCCACTCGTTATCTTCCCAATAATGCACTGGTTTGGCCCAACATGGAACAAATAATCAAGACGGAGTTCTTAGAAAAGCCCTTTTTAAGTATATAAATCTCTGGTTTGAGAAGGAGGCATGTACCTGCCAATATCCTTCTCTTTAATTGTGGATAATGTGGTTGAATTTTGCTCTGGCATGTACAAAAGCCAGGTGTCCCTGTCTCACACAGTAGCCTACCATGATATGTAACAAAGCCTGAAGATGCTCTGTTGCCGCTAACAAGAGCTATCAGAGTGCCACCAACCAAGGAGAGAGAGGAAAGGCTATCAGCCTCATATCTCCCCACTTGGTTGGGCACAAAGACTAGTTCTGCAGAGCTGCCTTTCTTTGGGGGCAAGGGACAGGGGAGAAAATAGGAAAGAGGGCATTTGCTAATGTTTAAGGGGAATGCTTTTAGAGAATGTTAAACAACTTGTGCTACAGTAAAAAACATAAAACACACAGACATTTAGCTTGTACAATGAGGCAGCTTCAGTATTAGGGATACCTTAGATTGCAAAATAAAATGTCCCCAAAGGCTGGCAATCAAAGAGCAAAACAGCCTAAGTGAGGGGTAGTGGCAACTAGGCAGGAGACACCCCATCTAAAACTAGCAACTACCGATGGCTACACGTGACTGTTGCTCGATCCAAGGGGACCAGTGTTGTCTGCTCCTCTTCTTTTTTTTTTTTCAGGACAAGTCAGAAGACTTCATTTTTGTGTGTGAAATATCCAGGTTTGTAATGTTGGCAGACTATTTTTAGCATAACGGTGAAGAGGGGAGATTCTGGAATGAGGCAGTCTGGATTTGAATGTTAGTTCTGCCTATGTTTGGGAAGTGTTACTTCCTCTTAGTCTCAGTTTTCTCATCTGTAAAATGGGGATAATAACTGCCACCTACTTTACGAAGCTGCTTTGAAGATTAAATGAAGGAACAAATGAATGCGTGGAAAATAATCTTGACATATAGTAAGTATTCAATAGCTATTACTGTTACCTAAGGCTAGGTACGGCTGGCTGGTTGTCAGTTTCTGACCTCTGCTGCAGGCAGAAATGATCTATGGGAGTCACTCCACAAAAATGGCCAAGAGCTTTGGCTCCAAGGCAGATGGTATGAGTTCGAATCCTGTTTCCTGTGTTTGCTGGAGGCTGTCCAAACTTGTAAGTCACTGTATGAAGTCTCAGCTTCCTTATCTGGCAAACAGGAATAGACAACGAAGTGCCTGCTTCACAGGATATTGTGAGAATGAGACAAAATAATCTATGTGAAGCAGGTAGAATCGTATCTGGCACACGGTAAGCACTCAGGAAATAGTAGTAGTAGTTATGTTATTGGTTAAGTTGAATTTTCCCAAGAGTCATTTCCTTCTGCCATGGGCATCTGTGCCACAGGCATCTGTGCCATGGAGACAGCTTTATTTTTTTAGTGGTTAAGTTGTTAGCCATAAGGATTTCACTTTTGAAAACTGATTTCTTCGTCTCTGAAAATTGCTACTTAAGGTGCCGTTTCAACTTTTTCAGCTGTTACCGAATGAAAGCAACTGCTGCAGACAAACAACTCTGTGCAGGTGATGCACACTCAGAGTGACGGTTGCTGTAATCACCCTTGCGGTGACGTCATGTTGATGTTTAATACTTTACATGAAACACAATTGTGTTTGTAATACGTAAATAGCTGACAAATGTCCAATTGATGGGAATCTGGAGTTGAAATGCCCAGGACCTCTCTCTCCATTAAAAAATGCAGCTGGGCATGGTGGCTCACGCCTGCAATCCCAGCACTTTGGGATGCTGAGGCAGGAGGATCTTTTGAGGTCAGGAGATTGAGAACAGCCTAGGCAAGATCTAGAGTGAGACCCTGTCTCTTAAAAAATTTTTTTAACTTTTTTAATTAGCCAGGCACGGTGGTGTGCACCTGTAGTCCCAGCTACTCCAGAGGCTGAGGCAGGATGATTGCTTGGGGCTACGAGTTGGAGGCTGAAGTGAGCTACGATTGCACCACCACACTCCAGCCTGCATGACAGGGCAAGACCCATTTCAAAAGAGAAAGACAGAGAGACAGAGGGACAGAGAGAAAGAGAGAGCGAGAGAGAGAGAGAGAGAGAGATTCAAAATAATAAATAAATTTTAAATGGCTGAAAATCTGGGTGCATTTTATAGCACACATTTCAGGCAAGCTAGACTTGTGTGAATGACATGAGAATGGACTTCTGCAGTGGAGCTATGAGGGTGATTCCTTGGTTCAGTCAATCAAAATTCTCACATAGGCAAAACTAAAGGTTTCCCAGTTTGCCTTATGGTGCAGCTCACATTCTGCAGGTGTCCTAGTCTGTTTGCATTGCTATGAAGGAACACCTGAGGCTAGGTAATTTATAAAAAAAGAAGTTTGGGCTGGGTGCGGTGGCTCATGCCTGTAATCCCAGCATTTTTTGAGGCCGAGGCAGGTGGATCACGAGGTCAGGAAATTGAGACCATCCTGGCCAACATGGTGAAACCCGTCTCTACTAAAAATACAAAAAAATTAGCCGGGTGTGGTGGCACTGGCCTGTAGTCCCAGCTACTCCAGAGGCTGAGGCAGGAGAATTGCTTGAACCCAGGTGGAGACTGCAGTGAGCCAAGATCACGCCACTGCACTACAGCCTGGGTAACAGTGGAAGACTGTCTCAAAAAAAAAAAAATGTTCATCTGACTCACAGTTCTGCAGGCTGTAAAAGAAACATGGCGCCAGCATCAGCTTCTGCTGAGGGCCTCAGGAAGCTTCCACTCATGGTGGAAGGCAAAGGAAAGCAGGCATCACATGGAGAGAAAGAAAGGAAGCAAGAGGAGGGCAGGGAGGAAGGTGCCAGGCTCTTTTCAAAAGTCAGCTCTCGTGAAAACTAACAGAGTGAGAAGTCACTCATTACCCAGAGACAGAACCAAGTTGTCCATGAGGGATCTGCCCCCATGACCCAAGCACCTCCCACTATGCCCACCTCTACAACTAATTTCAATATGAGATTTGGAGAGGACAGATATCCAAACTATATCAAGAGGTCACTGTAAGTCTTTTCTCTCAAACGACAGAGAGCTTCAACCAAAGCTCCGTGGGCTGCTGAAAACCAAAGTGCGTATATCACCAGCAAAGGAAAATGCAATGTAAAATACTTAGAAGAGAAAAAATATAAATAATAGAAGTGTCAACAGGTATACACTCCTAAAAGTAGACAAGCTTCAAGTCACCAGAGTTCCCCTATCACTTACTCATGACTTTCAAATGTCCTTTTCAGTGCATGGAGAACCCTATAGAAGTGCACACTCGTGACCCTGCAGGTTCAGTTCCAGACCACCATGATAAAGCTAATATAAAGTAGGTCACATTAAGTTTTTGGTTTCCCAGCGCATATGAAAATTATGTTTACACTATATTGTAGTCTACTAAGTGTGCTTTAGCATTACGTCTAAAAAACAATGTGCATACTTAATTTAAAAATACTCGATTGCTAAAAAATGCTAACAATTATCTGAGCCTTTAGTAAGTCACAATCATTTTGCCTTAACAGTGACGGCTGTTGATGGATCTGGGTGGTGGTTATTGAAGGCTTGGCTGGATGCGGCGATTTCTTAAAATAAGACAACGATATGACTGCATGAGTTGACTGTTCCTTCCATGAAAGATTTCTCCAGATCACGCAATGCTGTTTGATAGCATTTCACCCCCCATTTTACTTCTTGCAAAATTGGAGTCAATCTTCTCAAACCCTGCTATTGCTTTATCAACTAAGTTTATGTAAGATTCAACATCCTTTGTTATTATTTCCACAATGTTCACAGTATCTTCACCAAGAGTAGATTCCATCTGTAAAACACACTGCTGGTACTGCGCGGCTCTGGTTCACTCAGTGCCCGCCTGAAGGGTCACCGAGGCGGCTTGGGGTGACCTGGAGCCCCGTTCTGGGGAGAAAACAGCTCCTGACTATGGCCCTGACTGCTTAGGTGGGAGCTGCATGCAGCTCAGCTTCTCCGGGGTATTTTTTACCTGGTCATTCTCAACGAAGCTGGAGCACAGTGGCACATCACAGAACCATGTATATTGTAATATTGGCCACCTACACCTTTGCAACACAATTTGGTATCAGGAATTGTTCATCCGTGTTGCCACAAAGGACGCTATGTCATCAATTTTTGTTGATGGGGTGTATTTCGTTGTGTCTGTATGCTGAATTTCCTTCATCTCTTCATCAGTTGATGGACGGCAAATACCATCACTACAGAAATCTGGTCGAAGCCAAGGTTCACCTGTTGAGAAAGCAACTGATGGGCACGCTCCAACCTGCTGTTTAGTGCCAGCTGTAGCCCATGTGAGGGATACATGTGCATGAGGTGCTGCCTGGAGTGAGTGGTGTGGCATCCACCGTGAGGACAAGGAGAGGACCTCCGGTTCCCTCAGGACCCGCCTGAAGGGGCACCACAGCGGCTTATGGACGACTTGGAGCCTTGTCCTGGGGGGGAAAACTGCTCCTGCCTGGGCCCTGACTGCTAAGGTGGGAGCTGCCATGCGCTTTTCCCTGACATTTTTTCCTGCATGGAAATGATTGGCCAAGATGAGATCCAGTCGTTTGTCCCTTGCCTCCTGGGTCCGCCACTAGGTGGTGAGTCCTTTCCAGGCCATGTGCAGGGGCAGTTCCAGTGACCAGGCAGGTGCTGAGAAGCCCGGGAAGCAGGGTGGTAACACAGGGACATTTGCCTGGAGAAAGTGTAAGATGCTGTTGCCTGGAATCAGCAGAAGGTGAGGAGCAGGGGGGCAGCAAGGGGGCACCCAGCATGCTCCTGACCAGACCGAGCAGCGTGGAGGCCACAGTGGGACACCTGAGGGAGAAGGCGACCCCAGATGAGGTTCATCAAGACCAGATCTTGTGGGGACTGCCTGACCAGATCAAGCAGCATGGAGGCCACGGTGGGACACATGAGGGAGAAGGTGACCTCAGATGAGGTTCATCAGGACCAGATCTTGTGGGAACTGCCTGATCCAATGAAGCAGCGTGGAGGCCATGGTGGGACACCTGAGGGACAATGCAGCCCCAGATAAGATTCATCAGGACCAATCTTGTGGGAACTGCACTTCAAAGTGTTATGAACCCACAAACTCTATGTGCAGCATCACAAGTGCCCTCTGCAAGGGTGAGGGGCCTGGCAGGATGGAGGACAGGCCAGAGAGGGGAGTTCACCCCTGGGAAGAAGGAGAGTCCTCGGGACTGTGGAATGAGGGATGCGGGTCCCAGTGAAGGAGAAGATGATTTTCTCACACCGCACCTCCTTTCACAGACTTTAGGAACGATGTCTTTGGAGGGGGCCTCACCCACATCACATCAGATGTATTAAATATGCTAAAATGCATCCACATTCCATGAAACATTTTCACTGTAGAAATGAGAGGCTGAATACCTTTTTCTAATTTTGCTTTTGAAATATAACTGTATTTTGCAGGATTGTAAAAAAAAAAAAAAAAAACACCTTAACAGATAAGTAGTTGCTTCTTTCTTTGAAGCAGCAGCTACTTATCTGTTAAGTTTGATCATGAGATTATGCAATTCAATCACATCTTTAGGCTCCATTTACAAGTCAAGTTATTTTGCTGTTTCTACCATATCTGCAGTAACTTCCTCCACTGAAGTCTTAAGGCCCTCAAAGTAATCCATGAGGGCTGGAATCACCTTCTCCCAAAATCCTGTTAATGTTGATATTTTGACTTCCTCCCACAAATTATGAATGTTCTTAACAGCCTCTAGAATGGTGAATCCTTCCCAGAAGGTTTTCAATTATCCTTCCCAGATTTATCAGAGGAATGGCCACTATAGCCTTACAAAATGTGTTTCTTAAATAATAAGGCTTAAAAGCAGAAATTATTCATTGATCCATGGGCTGTAGAATGGGTGTCATTTTAGTAGGCATAAAACAACATTAATCTCATTTATCTCCATCAGAGCTCTTGGGTGACCAGTAATATTTTGAAAGGAATCATTTTTTTCTCTGAGCAGTAGGTCTCAATAATGGGTTTAAAATATTCAGTAAACCATGCTATAAACAGATGTGCTGTCATTCAGGCTTTATTGATCCATTTATAGAGCACAGGCAGAACAGATTTAGCATAATTCTTAAGTGCCCTAGGATTTTCAGAATGGTAAATGAGCAATGGCTTCAACTTAAAGTCACCAGCTATATTAGCCCTTAGTAAGAGAGTCAGCCTGTCCTTTGAAGCTTTGAGGTCAGATATTGACTTCTCCTCTAGCTACGAAAATGCTACACAGCATCTTCTTCCAAAAGATGCTTGTCTACATTGAAAATCTGTTGTTTGGTGCAGCTGTTTCATCAATGATCTTAGCTAGATCTTCTGGATAATCTGCTGCAGCCTCTGCATCAGCACTTGCTGCTTCACCTTGCACTTTCATGTTATGGAGACAGCTTTGTTTCTTAAATCTCATGAACCATCCTCTGCTAGCTTTCAACTTTTCTTCTGCAGTTTCTCACCTCTCTAACCCTTCACAGAATTGAAGAGTTAGGGCTTTGCTCTGGATTAGGCTTTGGCTTACAAACATTAGCGAACGTTGTGGCTGGTTGGATCTTCTGTCCAGACCACTAGAGTTCTCTCCATATCAGCAATAAGGCTGTTTTCGCTTTCTTATCATTCATGTGTTCACTGGAGTAGTGTTTTAATTTCCTGCAAGATCTTTCTCTTTGCATTCACAACTTGGCTAACTGGCACAAAAGACTTGGTTTTCAGCCTGTCTTCGCTTTTGATATGCCTTCCTCACTAAGCTTAATCATTTCTAGCTTTTGAATTAAAGTGAGAGATGTATAACTCTTCCTTTCACTTGAACACTTGGAGGATGCTATAACTTTATTAATTGCCCTAATTTCAATACTGTTGTGTCTTAAGGAATAGGAAAAGCCTGAAGAAAGATGAAGGAATGGCAGGTTGGTAGAACAGTCAGGGCACACACAACATTTATAATGTTCGCCATATATAGATGAGGTTCACGGTGCTCCAGAACAATTACAATAGTAATATGAAAGATCACTGATAACAGGTCACCATGACAAACATAACAATAATAAATTTTTTGCTTTTTCTCTTTATTTCCTTTCTTTTGCTTTTTATCTTGATAAATACTTTTGAAAGATTGCAAGAATTACTAAAATGTGACATAGAGACATGAAGTTAGCACATGCTGTTGAAAAAATGGCACGGTAGACTTGCTCAATGCAGGTTTCTACAGACTTTCAGTTTGTATAAGACATAGCATCTGTAAAACACAAGAAAGTGAAGCCCAGTAAAATGAGGTATGCCTGTTACAGCTATTTGGGGGAAAAAAAGGTGGATATGACCCAGTATTCTGAGAACCATTAGGCTGACAGATATAGGGTCCTGCTTTCTAATATCAAATTCTAATATCTGTGACTCACTAGGTAACTCTATGGCTGGGTACTCTCCAAATCTCAAATCATTGGGTCAGTGTATCTGAAAGAGCTATGCTTTACAACTGAAAGTCATCAGAAACTTTCCAAAAGAGATTTCTTCGCCAGATAAGACTCTCCATAGCTTCTTGTTTTATATTCCTAGTTATGGATATTATGACCATATGTCAACTCATTTTGTTTTCTCTGAGACTGTGTATCATTTAAATATTAAAAAGAGCCATGGTCACAATTCCATTGTCAGTTACTGTGATGTCATCCCTCCCAAATATGGGGGTCATCGGAGGCGCAGAAGTCAGAGGTGGATGAGATTAGACGTTCCCTCTGGAAATATTCTAATGTAACTGTCCAGTTTCCTTCCTCTCCCCTTCCCTCCAGAAGCCTCATGATTTTAAAACGCCCAAATCCAATAAGAGCTATCACTTACTGTCGGGGATGCACATACCAGAGGAAGTGCTGGGGATAAAGGAAATCCGTGAATCAGAGAAAGATGTTGGTATGCAAGATTGAAGATAGACCAGCTGGCCCCCTGCTTCAGCTGGTTTCCAGGGGCCAGGAAGAAATTAGTCTCACAGTTTAGTTGAAAGAACACCTGGCCATTCACCCAGGGGCACAAATTCACTGTTGAACAGGGTTATCTTTGTTTCTATACCAAATACACCTAGGAATTAAGTGATTTAAAATCCTGTGACTCTCATTGTCCTAAATTGCTCACCTACATGAAATCAGGAGGCAGAGAAGGGCGGGGAAGAACTGGAGATAAAAACATTGGTGTCAACAGAGCTGATTTTAAAGGCTAGAATGGTCACTCCTTTGAGGGTGCCATATTGATTTCTCATGTACATTTTACTGAAGATTTACTAATATGAAGTTAGGATGGGAGACATTGTATTTTTTGTTTGTTTGCTTGCTTGGTTGGTTTTTGAGGCAGAGTCTTGCTCTGTCAGCCAGGCTGGAGTGCAGTGGTACAATCTTGGCTCACCACAGCCTCCAACTCCTGGGCTTATGGGATCCCATCTCCTGAGTAGCTGAGATTACAGGCGTGCACCACCACACTCAGCTAACCTTGTAGAGATGGGGTCTTGCTATGTTGCCCAGGGTGGTCTCGAACTGCTGGCCTTCAGGGATCCTCCTGCCTTGGCCTCCCAAAGTGCTGGGATAACACTCACGAGTCACGGTGCCCAGCCAAGAATTGTATTAAAGTGCAAGAACTGGCACCCTGGCCACAACAAAAAGGATCTATTAGAGCTACTGAGGCTTAATGGGACGGCTACATTAGCTCAGTGTTCCTCTGTCTTTCGGGGTATGCACAAAGGTCACTACAACAGTCAAAAATAGACTCCAGTTTCTCATTGCTACAAAAGTTTAAGAGTGTGGAAAACATCACTTTAAAGCTAAACCTTCAACCCTGACACTCATTTCTTTCTCTGAGGAGTGGTCAGGTTGAATCTTGCGACAAAGCACTGAGGAGTGTCACTGGGTAGGAGGAGTCACAGAGGAAGTTACATGACAGGAGAGGAGATTACTCAGCTGAATTCAAAGCAGAAAAGCCAGATGTGTATCTTGGAGGTAGGTGGGAAAGGGTAGTGGAGGTGGAGCCCACAACTTGTGAAGGCAGAATGTGCTGGCAGCTACTATCAGCACAAGGCTCGGTGGGAGGCCTGGGTGGTCAGAGGCTAGAATGCACCCTGGCAGCTGGGCTCTTGGGAGGTACCATCTTGGAACAAGTATCAGGCACTGATCTTTGGAAAAACCCAACTTGCTGATTTCGATGCTCACGTGTCCTTCTTTCCAGTAATTCTCAGTCCCTTTTCTGGATGTGTTCATGGGCATCTGTCACTGTTTTCTTGCTCCTACCTCTTAGTTTTCCAAGACTTGCAATGAGTTTTGTTGCTTTTAAATTCAGGTATAGTTTTACCCATTTTAAGAGCAGTTTGATGAACTGAAAATAAGTTTTTAAAGTTTGAATACCATTTTAAACGTGCAGAGAAGTTACAAGAATACTCCAAAACACTTATATACCCTGTATCCAAATCCATCTATTGTTACATTTCCTACAGTATTTTTTTTCCTGGGGCCATTCACTGCTAGGTTGAAACACCACAGTTGCAGCAGCAAAAAAAAAAAAAAAAAAAAAGGGGGGGGGTCTGTGGCATTCCATGGCATTTACTTAGCACCCACCATGTAACGACCCAGTGCTTGGTTCTATGCTGAGTACAGGACGATAGTTCCTTTCCTCAAAGATTTTGCAATCCAATTGTTAAGTGCCATAAAATTGGCCACTGCCACGCTCAAAGTTGCTAGACTTTTTGTTTTATTTTGGGGACAGGGTCTCACTCTGTCACCCAGGCTAAAGTGCAAAGGCGTGATCATAGCTCACTACAGCCTCCAAACTCCTGAACCCAAACAATCCTCCTACCTCAGCCTCCCAAGTAGCTGGGACTACAAGTACACACCACCATACCCAGCTAATTTTTTATTTTTATTGAGGAGACAGGGTCTCACTTTGTTACCCAGGCTGGCCTCAAATAGACTTCTTGAAAATAAAGTCCGAGCCTTAAGAGATACCTGAGTAGATGCGGGGGTGTGGGCTGGGGGGAAATTGCAAGAATCTGTAGTGCCTAACAATAGCAATAATTTGGCAAGCCAGCATTTCCCCAGATGGGTCAGACAGTATCAGTAACTTGGCATATGAAGTTGCATTAAGTGGGGAATACGGGGACGGGAGGTATTTCTTGGTCAAATACATTTTGGAAATATCTATTTAGACAATGTTTATCAACTGCAGTTTTCATTGAAGTATGACACTGGTTTAGCTCAAAGGAGTAGAGTTCCATTGAACATCCTTTGGAAGCATAAAAAAAGTTTATACACTTAAAGAAAAAAACAGAAAAAAATTGTGAGGTAATGTACAAAATATCACAGCCCAACTCCGCAAGTACAGAGAAGAGACATCAAATAAAATGGAATGATAAATCAGACAAAAAGCAGGAAACTCACATTGAAGAAGTATAGGAGTATTTCTGTGATATTGTTGGTGGGTTCATTAGTTTTCAACAGTATCATTATTCCTACTCAGAAACCAACATTAGCTGTCAAATACTCACTGGATCAGGTCTAGACTTATCAAAGGTAATGGAAGGAGATCTACATTTATGGAATATCTACTAAGTGGGTGTTTCTCTATTTTCAACAACTTTAAAGGAACAGGTAGCTTCTTTGGATTGTCTGCCTGATTCTTGGGCATATCCTTAGCACCAGTGGGGGTGGGGGAAAGAGAGGGACACACAGCGGGGTCTCAATGGCTGTTTCTGGAATGACAATGAATCCCTGTTTCACAGTATGACAAGAAAGTAATCAGATGAATTTCCATAACCAAGTTTCACTGTTAGTCCAAAGAGGTCACTTGCTGGTGGGCCGTAGCCTGGAAACAGCATTTTATTTGGCTTGCAGAGTATTTTAAAATACAGCAACCACATTTATGGGTTAAGAGATCTTTGATAAAGTCTGGATTTCAAGCTTCTCTGGAGATATCAGAAGCTCTGGCAACACAGGACCAGCATTCCCTTAAGGCCACAATCAATGGGGAGTAGGGTGATGGCTGTCTGCCACTGTCCCCACCACTTTCTTTTATGTCCACACCACTGGAGTCATGTCTCTGTTGCCACTGATCCCTGTGCTGGTATTCATGGGCACTGCAGGCACCGGAGCTTGTGACTTCTGATCTACTAATAACAGTAACTAATGATTGTAATAAATCTCGTACCTTTATATCTATTAATTCATAAGCTCACCTTATGAGGTGGGTACTCTTATATCTCCATTTACAAAAAAGGCAAACAGGGAAAGGGCAAATAACTTGCTCCAGGTCTCAGATCTAGCAAGTGGCAGAGTGAGTTTTGAACTCATAGCATCTGGATCCGGAGTCTTGTTCTTCACCACTATGATCTGCTCCCTCTATTTTACAGCCATTCTTTATTACTCTGAATTCTTTTCAAATTTTTCACATCTGTACCTCTCATATCCCCCAAAACCGTATCAACCTTAACAGTATGAAATGCATCCTATTTCCTTTGTATTTCACTAAGTAAATTATTTTTAAAATACCTTTTATTATTTCACTTGATCAGGACGATCTGTGTAAAGAGACACATTTCACAATTCCTCAACCTCCATCATGAAACCAGCTAAAGTCTGGCTTACCCCAAAGCAAGCCAGCCCAATGTTGACGAAAGCTGCCACAAGCTGGCAGCCCCACAGAGTTGAGAATGAAGGTCTGCCTTTGCATTTCTCACAGTGACAAACACCGCAGGCTTGCGTTACACATACTCCAAGCTGATGACTGGAATACACACGTATTAAGTTTCATCAATCGCTCACTTGGTTCAGTGTGGGTTTACCCAAACAGCTGGCTTAGAGCCTATCCTTTCACTTAAATTAGTTCTAGTTCTCTGCAATTTTGATTTACTGAGAAAGCACTCTCTTTATCTACTAGTGGCATAAGAGTTTTGTCTAGGCAGAAACTGCGGTTCGTGCAATTGGGCCAGTTGGGTCATTCAGCATTTCCATGTGGGATACTGACTAGAGAAAAGGATTTTAATTCTCAATTAGTCCATGTCAGCAAAGGAAATATATTTTCCATTATTTCCTTATTGTGGATTCTGATTCATAAAATATCTTAAGGAAAACACATTTTACGTTAGTGAGGTTTTGATTTCCCAGGGAAACTAATAAATAATCAACAAAAATATGATTAAAGACTGCTTGAACTACCATCCGAAAAGGAACTCTAGCCAGCAAAGAATCTTTCTGATCCAAATCTTTTTATTCCTAGAAACAGAATTCTTACTTAGCCTTTCAAAAGCCTGATGAAGGCTTCGGCTAAGTTTTGACATAAGATTTTCATATTCAAAATATCTGTTGAAATAAGGGTGAAATAAGGGGAGAAGGGATATGATCTTGAAACTGCATTAGTCTGAAATAGGGCTTAGTAAGCTAGAAAGGGAAATTACTTCTCTGTAATTGGAATTCTCTCCTAAAAAATCCCTTTGAAATCATGTCCCAGAGAAGCTAACTTTAACCCTTTCTGGAACTGCTAATCCTAAAAATTATTTGATATTTATAAATTGCTCTGGGAGGAAATTCTTGAACAATGATCTGTGTCATCAAATAACTTAATAATGAATTAGTAGTTCATAAGAGTCCCAGACACAGTTAAAAAAAAAAAAAAAAAAAAAAAAAAAAGCTTTTCTAGGATACTTCTTCCCACCAATACATTGATGCTTGCTTTTATATATTACATTAATCTTGGCCAAAAAGTCCTAAGGCAGTTGCCAAGAAAGTCTCCAATCTGGGTTCCTTTGCCTTTGAAATGATAAAACCAGATTCTACCCCAGCCCACTTGTTAACCTTAGACTGTAGCTTCTTTGAAGGCAAGGGCTGTGTTTGATCCTTTCTGTATCTTTAATGCCAGTATATAGTAGTCGTTTGATAAATACTTCATGAATCATGAATGAATGAGAGCTAGCTGGGTAAGCCTGGCATGCTACTTCACTTCTATTCTTCTCAGGTTTTCTCATCTGTAAAATGGTAATCATAGCTTCACCGAAGAACTCTCATGAGGTTAAATGAGATGACAGGTAATATGTACACATGTATTTGGGGCACAACTATGTTATATAGCTACTAATATACTAGGATAAGTAATAATATAACAATTGTACAAACACTGTGTGTACGCATACATATAATTCATATTTTAAAGTATATTTATATATGCATTATATATTTATTTCATTAAAAAATGTATATATATAAAATAAAATCTAGTGGTCGTTATAGGACTTGGCTTAATATTTTTTATAATATAAAAATATATTAATTTCATAAAATAAAATAAAATAAAATAAAAATATTAAGCCAAGTCCTATAAAGGTCACTAGAAAAATGGGATAGAAAAAGGTTCCCCTTCCTATAATATCTACCTTAGCCATGAAGACAAGAAACTTGGTACTGCCTAGAGATATCCCATAATACTAAGGTACTCCAATGAATTTCTACTTCATCAAGCTATATAGCTTCATCCTATTAGAGTTGCTACCTGATATCAAAACCAAGAAAGGGGCCCTTTGGCCTATGGGAAAATTCTCATGTATATGTGTGACGCGCCCCATTTCGAATCTGTCCTCTCTTATTACTGCTATAAACTCATTAAATGGCCTGCAGTCTCTAGCATGGGCGCTTCATAATTACTTACAGCTATACTCTAGTTCCATGGAATAGCTTAGTTCATAATAATGGTGAGGAAACATCAACTTAAATGTGATCTGGAAAATATTTTTATTCACTGACTAACCCAACATAGGATATTTTGCCACTTGCCAAGTTAAAAAAAAAAATCCTTTATTTATTTATTTATTTATTTGCAGGGTCTTGCTCTGCTGCCCAGGCTGCAGTGCAGTGGGTACCTTCATCCCAGGCCCAGGTGATCCTTCCACCTCAGCCTCTCAAGTAACTGGGATTGTAGGTGTATGTCACCACGCTCAACTTGCTTGCTAAATTCAAAATAGAATCTTTTCCCCAAAGATGTATCATGCTAAGTAAAAATCATCAAACATTTTCTAAGCCGATTTCTTAATTATATTTAAAAGTTGTAATGCAACAATAATTATCTGTTATCCAGAATTGAAAGTAAAATCAGCTTGGGTACAATTCCTTTTGTGTTTCAACAAAACTTCTAGAAGAAAGTCACTGAAAAACATGAAGTGTCATACAAATATAAGGTCATATACATTACTCATGTAAGATAATGTTATTTTGTCCTATCAAAAACTCAGGTACTAAAAGGACAGAGAGTATTGTTCTCTGTTTCAGAGTAACACAGATTAATTTCTCACAAAAATCATATTTGTTCTTAGGAAGTAACAACATTAAACATGGCACCCACTAAAGAGATGTCTCATCATCTTTTTAAAAAAAGAATATAAAATGTAACATGACTTAAGATCTTTTTTTAATAGCAAGGCTGTCAACCATAGGTTAAACATGAGTTGAGATGATATACAGCCCTTCTTTTTAAAACCTGAACTATTTCCATCATATTTCCTAGGACAATATTGCTATAGGACACCCTGTATGGGGAGGTTGGGCATGGTGGCTCATGCCTGTAAACCCAGAGCCTTTGGAGGCCAAGGCTGGAGGATCACTTGAGGCCAGAAGTTTGAGACTGGCATGGGCAACACAGCGAGACCCTGTCTCTGTAAAAAATAAAAAACCAGATTTACAAAAAGGAAGTTCTATATGTAATACCAGAAAAATCAACATAAACCTCATCTTTCCACTATGTGCTTAAAGGATAATCAAATATAACTGGGTAACAATGATGACAAGTAATGTGAACAAATTAAATTACATTTTAAAATAGAACAACAAATGTTGGCTAGATGCTTTCTTCTTCCCATAGTTGCATACATAGGATCTGATGATGCCATTTGGGGCTCATACCAACAGCTCCTGGAGGAGGCCTTCTCTCTCACAAAGTTCCGCCCCGTGGCATCAGCACTGGGCCATGAACTCTGGAGGGCAGCCAGTCGCAAGCCCCAGAGTCACTCCTGCCACCCGGAGTTGATAAAAGGCAGGAAAAGATACCATTCTCTCTTCAGTTCTTCCCAGAATTCCATAGGGGCCACTGCTGGGGAGCATGGATTGATATTTCTGGGAAAAGGGAAACATCTATTTCTGTTTCCCCAAGGACCCAGCACAAGGCTGCATGCACAACTGCTCCCCAGGGAAAGTCAACAAAAGCCTGTGCTTTTTATGGCAATTCTACATTTAACTTTTAAAAAGGGTCTTCTACACCATTTTCCAGGGTGGCTGCACCATTTTACATCCTCACTGGTAATGTGTGAGGGCTCCAATTTTTCCCCATTCTCATCAACACTTGTTATGATTTGTCTTTTGTAGACACAAGTTTTTAGGAGAGCACTTAATAAAAATTTAAAGTATCAATGCTTTAAAAAATAATTGTAAAAGGCTATCACTGCTTATTAAGAGCTTTGAAGATGTGAACTGATTCTGGAATTCTAAAGGGTAATGTGGTATCAAGAGAAGTAGAGATCTCTTTCCGTGAAACTGCCCCTAAGTGGAAAAGCCTGTGCTGCTTTCCTCACTGGTTTCTCTGCTTCTCTAGAAGGTTAGGCAGGTGCTAGGAAGGTAACCTCCAAACACTTCCCAACACTTTTGAGATTAACAGAAAGCAGAATTACTTTATACAATAAACCAAACATGAAAGAATCAGGTGCCCTGGAGGAGGCTCTCTAAAATCCAATTTGGCATCTTAATAGCTGAGTCATTTGAGTTTACAAATGACAATCAAGTTGTGTATTGTGGCCAGGCATGGTGGTTCATGCCTGTAATCCCAGAACTTCAGGAGGCCGAGGTGGGAGGATGACTTGAGCCCAGGAGTTCAAGACCAGCCTGGGCAATATAGTGAGACCCAGTCTCTACCTTTAAGTGGAAAATGAGAACAAGGAGGCTAAAGCGGAACATATATCTAACTTTGTTGGGAATTTTATAAACACACATTGAGCTTTATAACAGATAGAGGGACTACCGGATACTGTCAATGTCTTCTACCAAATTTTCTCCCAACCAATTGCCTTCAGGGGGTAAAAGCATGCATTCAAGTTGAAAGTTGTTGTATCTTTCTTCAGGTGTTTGAAATGAAATGTTATCAATCATCTGGCCCAAAGGAAGCCCCTTCTGAAGCCCATAAGCAGTTTGAAGGAGAAGCTGGTGGCTTGCACTTTTTCTGAGAGTACAACCTATTGATCACAAACTAATCACCCAGTTCCCAAGGGATGCTGGGAAGCATGGAGTCTTGGGAGGCTATTCAGGAGCCTTCAAAGTAGACTGGACCAATAGGCTGTCTCATTTCCAACTCTCTTTTGACCATTTCAGAGATCAACCAGAAGAAGAAGAAAAGCACAAAATCCAATGAATTTTGTAGATGAGTTCTATGTTATGCTTGGAGAGTAGGGAAAAGGGGAGGGGTATCAGGTTATAAGATCATTAGCGAAAGCAACAATTTGGAAGAATGAAAATTATACTCACAAACCCCTTACATTGAACACAAGTATTTACCTGTCACATTGTAACCCACCATATCACTTTCAGTAAGTCCAATACAGCTAGGTTTTCCTCCGTCATTAGAATAGATGCTTATTAGATTAAGCACCAAAGGAAGTAGTTTCCTTATGTTTAGGGGCCTTATGTTGTACAGCAAAGAAAAAACCACAACCAACATATTCACGGTGTGGAATCATCCTCAGAACAAAAAGGTATCACCCTCAGAGAGGCATGCACAGATTTCCTGACTCCCGTTCTACACCTACTCCAAGGCAGATGCTCATGGAATAGAATGGCAGGGAAAAAACTATTCAAATTGTGGTTGCTATTTCTGTCATGCACTTTCTCTCATTTAATATAAGCTAGTTAAAAATATGTATAATGTGGCTGGGCGCAGTGGCTCATGCCTATAATACTAGCACTTTGGGAGGCTGAGATGGGTGGATTGTCTGAGCTCAGGAGTTCAAGACCAGCCTGGGCAACATGGTGAAACCCTGTCTCTACTAAAACACAAAAACAACAAAAAAATCAGCTAAGCATTACAGGCAGGCATCTGTAATCCAAGCTACATAGGAGGCTGAGGCACGAGAATTGCTTAAACCTAGCAGGTGGAGATTGCAGTGGTCTGAGGCCGTGCCACTGCACTCCAGCCTGGGCAACAAAGTGAAATTCTGTCTCAAATATATATGTATATAATACAATTCACTGAAATCAGTCTCAGAAATCCAAAGTTTGGCCAACAGTCATCTTTGCTGTAAGACCACAAGGAAGGAGACTCAACAGATATAGAGACTTAAGATTCCAGAATTCAGTACTGAAATTCACAAGACTAGAAAAGGTCTTGGACTAGTCAAACTCCAAAGTGGAAAGCTCTTTAGAGATGATCTAGTTTAAAACCCTCATCTTACAGCTGGGGAAAATAGGGTCCAGAGAAATAAAGTAAAATATCCAAGATCACACAGCTGATGAGTGGCCAGGTCCCAGCTCAGAAAACAGACTTTCTGACTTCTAGTTTATGTCCTTAGAAATGCTGATGAATCAAAGAAATATCTCAAAGGTAAAAGTATGCCCGATGGTTTCAACTTTACTATGCATCATACATTGTATCAATTAAAATGCAATATATTGGTGATGATTACCATGCTTTAACCATATTGTGTTGTCTAAGACATACTGATGGACATGTGTTTCAGAAAATTAAGTAAAACCACAGGGTTGGTTGTCACTGGCTCTATTTCTTTAATTTACATAGTCTTAGCTTGCCATTGGGGAATTTACAGACCAAAGCAAAACTGTCCCTAGAGACAATGTGGAAACAGTTCTTACAACAGTTACGCTCTTTGTTGTTACAGTTACTTATAATCAGAGAAATCAAAATGTTAGTATAATTCCACAGAATTACATGGCAACTTCGGTTGGACCAGAACGTTCCTCTCTTAGCAGTCCCAGGAATCGCCATTAGCTGAGAAAACTATCCAGAATCCAGAATCTGACTTGAGCCCAAATGCCAAGAGGATTTCCCCCTTATAAATATATTTGTTCTCCATTCTCTACTTCAACCCTTCTGTTTTTCTTTGAAATGTGAGTATGACTTCGGTGCCTGTTGACCTGTTGGAATATACTTGCTTGTTTGCTTTCTCCTATGTTTTTCTTAATGCAATAACTTGAAATGTCACCATGAGGTGACAAGTAAATCCTCAGTCAAAATAAGTTTGCAACCAAACAGAAGGAAAAGAAAAGCTGTATTAAAAAATCAGCTGTAGAGGCAATTGAATGGTGGCCAAACCCATGGCCAAAGCTCTAACAGAGCACAAACATTCATCATCATTCGAGATCATTCATGTTCTCTTACTCAGCAGGCTCCATGCTGGATCCTTTCCTCTGGAACTCACGATTTGCTCTGATTTTATATCTACCGAGACCACTGCTCACTGTCTGCATATAGACTCTGGCCTCTCAAAGCCAGAGGCACTTACACAAAGAATGTCTGTCAATCCAGAGTGGGGAAAAACCAACTCTGCTGGTTCTTAACATTTCCCTGTGGGGATGAAACCTAGCAAATTAATGATATCCTCTGCAATGGAGTATGGAGAAAATCCACTTCTCTATTCTTACTTGCCACAGAGCTTAGGCGAATTCAACTAATTAATGGCACAATCTCTATTAGAGGTAAAATGAAGGTCAGTGAAGTCATAAATACAAAAGGGGACAATGCCTACTGGCCAGCATCCATCTGCTTCCATGGGGTATTTAACAACAGCTCAGGGACTACCAAGCAAAACACGTGTAGTGCCACATTCTGAGAAACCCACCATTTTAAATAGCTTCCTGATTTTCACCATAAATTCTACCCTTTTCTTTCTTGGTTTGGTAGGGTCAGCCCTATGGCAGCTTGTCTCCACAGGACCTAGGCGGGGAGAGATGAGTTACAAACCCAAATCCCAGTGTTTGCTAAGGGGATTTATGCATTAGGTTCTCTGAAACTTTACCCGGAAAGTCTTCCCTGTTCCTCTGCTGGGTTTCCGGAAGAGAGAAATCCCCTCTACGGATCTCCTTTTGGCTCAAGTGTTGGATACGGGCACACATAAATCCTGCCTAATGACTTCTGCCTGTGGCTGACAGGTTTTGGTCTTGGGTAAAAGCTGGGTTCCCGAAAGCTGCTTTTTGTTTATTTCCAAAGAGGATTTATTGCATGACTTCTTCAGTAAGCATCGGCATTCCCCATGATGGCTGTCAACACCCTTCACTTACTTGGGTGCTCCACGTGGAGGGATCTAATTCATGCTGCAAGACATGGGACCCTAAACACTGCAACATTTAGAATTTAAAATCACACTGGGTAAAAATCTAAAGGCTCTGTTATGCAAGTTTCCTTTTTTGGAGAGAAAGGGTTACTTTCTTAACATAACCCACTCTTGAGATACAATCCTCTTGGTTTTCCTTTGGTAATTTGTATAGCTCAGGAGAAAGAAGTTACATACATGGAGACTATGCCTTATCTCCTGGTCATAAGAACTGGATCAAGGATGGACATAGAATCCCAGCAGACTGACAGTAAGAAGGTGGAGCTTCTGAGAAACAAGGTGTTTCCTCTTTACAGGACTTGCAGCGTGAGGGCAGACGTAATGTCTATGGAGCTGCAACCATCTTGCAACCAGAAGAAAAGAGGCTAACATTTCCAGGAGCCATGAGAAACATAAGAATGGAACCAACTGAAAGAACTTATGAGAAGAGAGATGGATCCTGGTGACATAATTAATACCTGGGTCAAGCTATGCCTGAAGCTAGTTAACCATATACTTTTCATTAAACCAACCGAAAGAACTTATGAGAAGAGAGATGGATCCTGGTGACATAATTAATACCTGGGTCAAGCTATGCCTGAAGCTAGTTAACCATATACTTTTCATTACACCAACCAACAAACTCTGTCTATGTAAGTCAATTTAAGTTGGGTTTTCTGTTTCTGAGGGATACCTAGATTCACTAAGTAGATTTTGGTGTATAGGTTAAGGCTCTGCTCGAGAGGCCTACATTCTCCTGCAACACAGATACATGGTACTGTAAAAATCTTGCCATCTTGAAGATGACAAGCAGACACCAGCAGAAGTCCTTTAATAGCTGATCCCTTTTGTAACCTCAAGCACCTTGCTTACCTTGTCAATCATTCTCCTCTATTGCCGTGTCTTCAACTGGTTTTTGTTTGTTTTTCCTCACTACTGCTTTTTGCCCTTGGCAAATAAGTACACATGATCTTGACTCTACCTTCTTGTGAAATGTCTCCCTTTGCTCATGTCTTGCTCTGACGCCACTTTAGAAGCGCACTTCCCTTCTCAGTCAAGTTTTCTGAAGGAACGGTCTGCACTAAGACTTTTCAATGCCGCAGTTCTGCAGAGTGTTACATAAAAAGAGGAGCTTATGGGCAAAGGTATCCTAGGAGGTGCTCTAGGCGGTGGCCCCATCTTGGACAGTAACAATCAACATGGGAATATTAAGGGTTCTGGGAATTCTCACAACAATGACCACTATTCAGTTTTCTATTATTTCCCAAGTGTATTTGAGCGTGGAAGTCACCTACTGTTTTTATTATGCTTCAAATCAGAACAATGGTTCATACTCATTGCCTTCCTTTCTCCCTTGTCATTTATTCACTCACAAATTATAAAATATTTTAAAAATAACACTGATTATAGAGAAGAACATAACAGACACATTTGTAGCCACCAGCAGCTTTTTCCTAAAAAAAAAAGGATCCTAATCAGATATGGCAAAAATGTTAAGACTGACAGTTTTTGAATGTTCTGTTTCTCTCCTACCTCTCTGCCTGATAACATGTCCCCTCTGCTTTGTATACTGCCTCCCCACCCCTGCTCCCTTCTCTTCTTTCCTTGTCTTTCTTGGTCTGGCAAAATCTTATCCCTTCTTCACGATTTGGCTTAGCCATTATTTCTGCCAGGAAACATTTTCTGATTTCTCCTATTCCCCAGTCTATCGAGGTTTTTGTGGTCCTCATCTGAATTCTAATAGTACCCTGAACATACCTGATATGGTTTGGCTGTGTCCTCACCCAAATCTCATCTTGAATTGTAGTTCCCAAAATCCCCACGTGTTGTGGGAGGGTCCCAGTAGTAGGAATTGAATCATGGGGGTGGTTACCCCATGCTGCTGTCCTCATGATAGTGAGTGAGTTCTCATGAGATCTGATTTTTTTGTTTGTTTGTTTTTTGTTTTTTGTTTTTGAGAGTCTTGATCTTGTTGCCCAGCCTGGAGTGCAATGGCACAATCTCGGCTCACTGCAACCTCTGCCTCCTGGGTTCAAGTGATTCTCTTGCCTCAGTCTCCTGAACCGCTGGGACTACGGGTGCCTCCCACCATGCCCGGCTAAATTTCTTTGTATTTGTAGTAGAGATTGGGTTTCACCATGTTGCCCAGGTTGGTCTCAAACTCCCAACCTCAGGTGATCTGCCCACCTTGGCCTTCCAAAGTGCTGGGATTACAGGTGTGAGCCACTGTGTCCAGCCTGAGATCTGATGGTTTTATAAGGGGCTTTTCCTCCTTTTGCTCGATACTTCTCCTTGCTGCCACCATGTGGAGAAGGATGTGTTTGCTTCCCCTTCTGACATGATTGTAAGTTTCCTGAGGCCCCCACAGCCCCATGGAACTGTGAGTCAATTAAACCTCTTTCCTTTATAAATTACCCAGTCTCAGGTATGTCTTATTAGCAGCATAAGAATGAAGTAATACTCCATCAAAAGAGAGTATTAAGTAAAAGAGATCCTCATACTCTCAAGTAATTGTCTGTTTACTCACTAGTCACTCTTACTAGGTTCCAAGTTCCTTAAGAATAGAAACTGCCTTTTATTTCTACATCCTGAGGATCCTGCATAGTGCTAGGAATATACAAGATTAAAGTTTAAAGTTTCTTGAATGGTGAATGCTCCAGTGTTAATCAGTGGGTCTTCCCTACACCTAATAGAAAAATAGAGGCCAGCCACCAAATTTCTTAAATATGATGTTGTCAGGACTTTCACATAGTTTATCCAGTCACCACCTTTCCTCTTAGGATGCTGTCTCCACTTTTACTTTTCCTTCTAAAAGTAAGTGAATCAGTTAGGATGTGTTCTGTTTCAAGTAGCGAAAAAGCCAACTATCAAAAGCTGACACCACCGGGATGCTTCTTATTGAAATAGAAGTCTGGAAATGGGAGGTTTCAAGGTTGGTCATCGTGGACTCGGGCTCCTTTTATCCTGCTTCATCAACATCAATATAATCACTTTTGTCCTCCTACCTGTCACCTCGTGGTTGACAAAGCTCCAGCATTATGTCTTGTCACTGTGTGCAAAGGCAGGAAGCCTCTGAAGGGCAAAGAATCAGGCTTTTCTGGCAAACACGAGGCTCTGTCTTTTTACCAAGAAGAAAATGCTTCCCAGAATTCCCCTAGGGGACTTAACCTTGTGTCTCATATCAGAACTTGTCACAGCCCCCAACTTACAAAGGGGCCTGGAAAAACGGGCATCTAGCAAAGGGTAACCGGAATTCCATGACTGGCTTAACCCAACCATGATTTATCACCTCTGGCTGGCAGAGGGACCCACCTTCCCCCAAATCAAGAGATTTCTATGTACCAGTTGAAGAAAATTTGGATTCTCCCATCAGGGGTGAAGGAGAAGGAGGAACTGTATTTCATATTCACGGTCATCTCTGAAAGTTCTTCTCATTGCTCCATGGCATCACATTTTATTTTAGTAAAGTTCAGGCAATCGATAGGAGACAAGGCATGCCTGCCAGCATAGCACTGGTACGGCTGCCAGGCTACCTGGCTGTGAAACCAAAATATCAAGTTTCTAGCCTCAGGCTTCTCGCTTAGCCAGCCATGGGTTTCTTATGGAAACAGAAGTCTGGAAATGGGAGGTTTCAGGGTTGGTCACCCAGGCTCTTTTTATCCTGCTTCATCAACATCACGATGGTCTCTGGGTTTAATGTTCATTAGCTCTCACATGAGCCTTCCTCACTGGTATCATGTGGGCTGACGAATGACTTTTAAAATGGCAAAAAATATCTTTTCTTCACTTAAATTCTTATGTTAGGCATCTGTTGGTATTTTTTAAGGGAAGAAAACATTCATTCACTGGCTAGTTCCCATGCATCTCCCTGGTGGCAGTTTGGGACACAAAGCCAGTTCAGACAATTTCTGTCCTCAACAGGCTCACTGTTTGGTGAACGAGATAATCAGATACACAAATAGCTAACTTTAACATGATCACTGCAATACTGAAGGTCTGGAGGCAGTGCCATGGACTGGGGTGTGGGCATTTCACCGGGAAGCAGGATTCCAACAGAGCCACTGCATACAATAGTACAGGCTGTGTTTTCCACAGGCTGCATGGGTATATGAGGAAGCCCTGGATACAGAGTCAAAAGACCTCTTAAGAGGAGGCTGAGGTGGGCAGACCACTTGAGGTCAGGAGTTCGAGACCAGCCTGGCTAACATGGTGAAAACCTGTCTCTACCAAAAAATACGAAAATTAGCTGGGCATGGTAGTACGCGCCTATAATCCTGGCTACTTGGGAGGCTGAGGCACGGGAATCATTTGAACCTGAGAGGCAGAAATTGCTGTGAGCAGGAATCACGCCACTGCACTGCAGCTGGACAACAGAGCAAGACCTTGCCTCCAAAATAAAAAAGTGGGGTGGGGGAACACTTGAGTTGAAGGAAAAGGAAGGGTATAATTTTGGAGACAAGGAAGGAATCCCTGAGGCCAGGCCTGGTGGCCCACACCTGTCATCCTAGTGTTTTGGAAGGCCGAGGCAGAAGGATTGCTTGAGGCTAGGAGTTCGAGATCACCTGGGCAACAAAGTGAAACCTTGCCTCTACAAAAAGTAATTTTAAAAATTGGCCTGTCATGGTGGCATGTTCCTGTATCCCAGCTAAGCAGACTGAGGTGGGAGGATCGCTTTAGCCCAGGATTTGGAGGCTACAGTGAGATACGAGCAACGTATGGTGGTGCCACTGTACTACAGCTGGGCAATGAAGTGAGACTCTATCCCTTAAAAAAAAAAAAAAAAACAAGACCATGTGCGGTGGCTCACGCCTGTAATCCCAGCACTTTGGGAGGATCACAAGGTCAAGAGATCAAGACCATCCTGACCAACATGGTGAAACCCCGTCTCTACTAAAAATACAAAAATTAGCCAGGCATGGTGGTGTGTGCCTGTAGTCCCAGCTACTCAGGAGGCTGAGGCAGGAGAATTGCCTGAACCCAGGAGGCAGAGGTTGCAGTGAGCTGAGATCACGCCAATGCACTCCAACCCGGCAACAGTGCAAGACTCCATCTCAAAAGAAAAAAAAGAAAGAAAAAAATTAAATAACAAAAAGAAAGCATCCATGGAGAGAACACAACACGAACAGAGGAATGGAGACTGAAAAGTACAGTGCATATAAAGTTTAGGAGATGCAGAATGTTCTGGAGCAGACCTACCATTGAAAGAGAGGGAGTGGGGAGGGGGCTTTTCATAGAGGAAACAGGGAGAGGAGGCCAAAAGGCATGTAAGGACTTTTAAAACCTCAACTTTTTCCTGTAGTTGGCAATTGAGAGTCAATGAAAGTTTTAAAGCATTAAAAGGAACTAGTTCCTTTAGAGGTTAGAGAGGCCAATCCCATTTGCAAATTAAATAACTACCAAATTGCAGCACTCCAAAAATTACTGCGAACTAAGTTTATAAACACAAAGAGCTTATTATAATGCTACAGAAATGACTGTCAACTGGGTTTCAAAGTTTTTAAGAAACTAGGATAAAATGAATCCCCTGTATTTTGTCCTTCCATAAAATTGAACAGGTTAGGGATATATCCCATAAATCCTGCGATTATTTAAAGCACAAAGCACAGCTTTACTACGTTATCGCTTTTAAATAACACTTCACCAGATTCTGGTTCCTGAAACCACTTTTGGGAAAAATGCTTTCCTAAGTGACATCACCCCATTTTCCACATAAAATGAAAAAAGAAAGGCTCATATTCAGAAGTAGCAGGCTACAAAAGGAGGATTGGTAGATCTTAAGAGCTCACGATGGAACCCCCTACTGCCTTGAGAGAAACAAAGAAATAAATTAAAAATATAAAACTCCCCAAATACACACAGTTGAGCTTAAAAGAGGTAGGCTGGTTTTCCCCAAATCCAGTAATAATATAAATCACTGTATTTCATATTCACGGTCATCTCTGAAAGTTCTCCTCTTAATTGCTCCATGGCATCATGTTTTATTTTAGTAAAGTTCAGATTTTATTGCCAAAGACTAATGGGCATAGAGTCCCTGAAGAACTTGTTTTAAAACATCGACCAGTCAACCATAAAAGGGATATTAAAACAGCTACAGAGGCTAAATAAGAATTAAAAAGTAGAGCCACTTCTTTTTAAATTAGAATCCTCTTTCACATTTAGGAATATAATAAAATGTGTCATAAACTTTCTACTTTCATTCCAAAGTATTGTTGTAGGAACCGACAGTAATACAGACACAATCTTTCTATGGTTAAGCAGCACCCATTAAAATCAAGTGCTGTTTTTAAGCACGATTGAGGACATTTAAAAATTATAAATGATTACAATGTCATAAAAACCTTCCGGGGAGAGAAAGAGAAAAGTAGAAACAGGGAAGGATCTAAACGAATAAGGCTGTTAATAAACTTATACCATCAATGGGTCAAAATTCCCAGGTGAAGCTGGGTCAAGTCCTATTACAGTCCTAGATAGAACTTTTAGTTCAACCGGCATCTGTAAAACGTGTTCAGACAAGAATTGTCTAAATCACTGTTGAATCTTTTTGTGTCCTTCCTTATGGAGTAGTTTCCAGTCTTGAACCTTCTTCATAACCATTTTATACCATTCATTTTACTATTCTGCTATGTTCTTTACGAAGGTTTGGTATCAATGATTAGCGAAGTCGCCCCATCTTACAAGTGGGAGACTAGCTGTGGGGAAATAGATCGCCCAGTCTTGCCTCAACTTCAACGTGAGTGGGGAACTCAGGTCCTCAATACTCCAATAATGGGGTTGCAATCCTTGCCTTCATCTGGTGGGTGAAGAGGAGGGTGGGAATTGTTCATCCAAGAGGGAACAATCACTGTGATAAGCTGGGCAGGGCCCAATCACACAGAGAATATGGAAATGGCCCTTGAGGCTTCCTTCTGAAATCGGGCACCAGGAGCGAAGAGAAAGATGGCTTTTCCCAACTCAAGTACTATCTGGCCAAAAAAGGACAGAGACAGGATGTTCAGCAGAAAGGAACCATCTTTTAGTAAACATGATCTCTGAAAAGACCTGAAACAGAGATCTCAGCAGAAATCCAGGTAGGTGTCAAGAAACCCACAAAAAACAAAAAAAAAAGAGGCAGCGAGCTCAGGAGTGGGGTGGCAAAGAGGCCCATATGCCACTCTATTTCCAATTCTGCAGCACCTTCCGTTCCTCTAAAGAGGCTTAAGCAAAAGCATCTTGAACTGGTTTAGATTAGTTCCCACCAGGCACATTTGTAAAGATAAAAAGAACATGGTTCTTTTCCTTCCTCCGAAAGGGGGATGGGAGGAGAGGACAGGAACGTCCAGCCTGGTCTTACGGAGGAGGGAAAACAAGAAGAGTCAAGCATGTTCTTATGCCCACGTTTACAAAGGATCTTGCCAGGTTGCTTTGAAACTTCTAACGCTCAAAAGTCGTCCTTGTAATCCTTCTTGGTCACAGAGGTAGAGGGAAGCAAGGCAAGGGGGCTGGGTGGAGGGGGAAGAGAAGGGTGGTTTTCTTCCCCATCCTACAGCTCCTGGCAGCCAACTAGCTTGTGTAAACATTCAGTAGCCCAAATGAACCCTACTTGAGAACAAAACAATTTCAGTTTTAAAGTGTTTGAATGACTTTAGCTAAATCTGAGGATGTGCCTATTGAATCTGGAGCTGTTCCCTTTCAACTCTGAATGAAGGGAGAATTATGAGACTGGAGTTATTCAATGAGAGCTATCTGTCCTGGCACTCAATCAAAGGGATTAGGATTTGGAAAGAAAAGCCTACAGGTGATCCTCCAGGAAGCATACCAAGCAGTTATCAAAAACATACAAGTTCAAAGCAGCTCAATTTTCATATGTTAAATGTACTTGGATGCAGCCCCAGGCTCCTTTCTAGGTAAAAAATTGTGCTAAAGCTGTTTTGTGCTTGCATACTTAGCAGACAAGGGAATCAAAAGCACGAGGTGCAGTGGTGTTGGGTCCACTTCGCCCTTGTGTAATGCAATAAATCAACCTTGTTTTCCTGGTGAAACAAGATCTGATACTCTGTCCCGGCTTCTCCTGGCCATCATGGCAGAGACTCATTTACCTCACCAATGTGAAAGAGCTGTCCCAGCACAAACCCTGTGAGGTCAGACACCAGCATCAGCAGTTTAACAATTAACAGTGCTTATTAATCATGAGGCTTGGGCGTTGTTTTCCCGAGCACCGTCATCTGGGTCTAACAGTGTATTACCAACTTAATGGCTTCACTTGGACACACTGAAAAAAAGGAAATAAGGATACACGCTGAGATTTAGGTTACAGAAGAGGGTACGTTTTGGGTGGTCTTTGGCAAGTCATGAAGAAATACAACTTATGTTGACATGAAAATTCCACAGGGCACACACAAAAGGATACAACTCCCTCTGGGGTGCCCAAAAGGACTCTAGAAAAAAAAAAAAAGAATGATGATTTACAGGAAGAAAGCAAAGGGAGAAAGTGAAAACATATACTCAGTCGTTAGAAATGTATGCAAAGCACTGTAATCTCAGCACTTTGGGAGGCCCTGGTGGGTGGATCATTTGAGGTCAGGAGTTCGGGACCAGCCTGGCCAACATGGTGAAACCCAGGTCTCTACTAAAAATACAAAAATGAACCAGATGTGGTGGTGAGCACCTGTAATCCCAGCTACTTGAGAGGCTGAGTCAGGAGAATTGCTTGAACTGGGGAGATGGAGGCTGCAGTAAGCTGAGATTATACAACTGTTGCCTAGGCGACAGAGCAAGACTCTGACTCAAAAAAAAAAAAAAAAGAAAGAAAGAAAAGAAAAAGAAATGTATGCAAAGCATGTAAGAGCATGCAAGACACATTATACATGCTCAATAAATGGCCACAGAAGAGAAGAGTCAGTGCCTGCCTCTGCTACATCCAGCCTTTAGGGGAGGAAGGTCGATGTAACGGTACCAGAAGACTAGGCCTGCCGCTGTCTGACGGGAGGGTAGCAAGGGTCCTAGAATTGAGGAGGTCAGCGACTACACCACAGGGCAGGAGCCTGGGTCTCTACTCACCCCTGCCAGTGGCAGGGTCTCTACTCACTGGCTTTAGGGCTTTGGAAAGCTACTCTACCTGTCCAAACTTTAGTATCTTCATCTGTACATTGGGGATAAAATCCCACTCACCCAAACTAAGAAGCTACTAAGTGAAATTTATTGAATGTGTGCTATGAGGCACTGTGTTAGGCATGCTACAGGTGTTATATTACATTAGATCCAATACACTATGAGGTCACTACGTGTGACCCTTGAACAATGTAGGGATGGGGCACTACCCCTTGCAGGCTAAAATTTGTGAATAAATTTTGATTCCTCCCAAATTCAACTACCAATAGCTTGCTGTTGACAGGCCGCCTTACTGATAACATAAATAGTCAATTAGCATACATTGTGCCTGTTTTATATATATATATTCTATGCTATATTCTTACAATAAAGTAAGCTAGAGAAAAGAAAATGTTAAGAAAATCACAAAGATGGGAAAATGTATTTACTATTCCTTGAGTGGAAGTGGATCACCTTAAAGGTCTTTATCCACGTTGTCTCCACATTGAGTAGGCTGAGGAGGAGGAGGAGAAGGAGGAAGAGAGAGTGGAGGGGTAAGTCTTGCTGTCTCAGAGGTGGAAGGCAAGAGAGGTGGACGAGGAGGCAGGAGAGGCAGGTGCACTTGGTCCAACCTTGATTTGTAAAGATCCGTGTATAAGTGAACTGCCCAGTGTAAACCTGTGTTCAAAGGTCAGCTGTATTAAGATTATTCCCACCTCATAGATGAGAAGAATGGAGTCTAAACAAGTGACTTGCTGGAAGTTACTGTACCAGTAAGTGGGAGAGCACAGACTGTGACCCAGGACCATCTGAATAGAGCCCACGTTCTTGCCATCTGCCCTATTCTACCTCCCCAACTACAATGAGTGTTCCCAAATTGGAGTTGCCTTTTATGATTAACATTCCTACTATCCTACTGGTTCAAGACCCTAGTACCTACCTCCAATTCTCTCCTTCCTGACTGCTAATCAATTGCCAAATCCTATCACCTTGCCTTTACAATGTCATTTTATTTCCTGCTTTATGTTCTCTGCCGGTGATCAGGTTGAAGCTTTCCCTATCTCTTGCCTTAACTATTCTGATAGGGCACTTTGCGTTTTCTTTCCTTCAACTTCCTGCTCTTTCTTTTTTTTTTTTTTTTTTTTTTTTGAGACGGAGTTTCGCTCTTGTTACCCAGGCTGGAGTGCAATGGCGCGATCTCGGCTCACCGCAACCTCCGCCTCCTGGGTTCAGGCAATTCTCCTGCCTCAGCCTCCTGAGTAACTGGGATTACAGGCACGTGCCACCACGCCCAGCTAATTTTTTGTATTTTTAGTCGAGACGGGGTTTCACCATGTTGACCAGGATGGTCTCGATCTCTTGACCTCGTGATCCACCCGCCTCGGCCTCCCAAAGTGCTGGGATTACAGGCTTGAGCCACCGCGCCCGGCCAAAGTCTGAAATGCCACCTGTCTCCTTTGCTTATCACAGTCCTGCACATTCTTACATAGCCAGGTCAAATGAAGCTTCACCTGACTTTGACTGCTGCCCACTCTGGCCTCTCGGAGTACATCAGCCAAGTATCAGCTTAGCGCGGGTGTCATCCCATCCTTGGCAGTCTACGTAGCCATATCCCTTCATTTACCAACTCCCCTTCCCCAACTAACTGAACTGTGAGTACCGTGAGCACCATGCCTTGTATCTTTTCATTTTTATGGCACCTCGGTTTTCCAAAAATGGTTTTCTGAATTGGGAAAAAAGAGGGAGAGGGCAGAAGAATATTTTGAGATTCTTTCCAGGTCAAAGACATTTGATTCAGATGACAAAACCAATATGAAGAAAAAAAAAAAAAAAACAGTAAAACCCCTGGTATTATATGAGGTATGGTGAGGCATAATGGGGACAAACCTATGTCTTGGTGTCACATTGCCAAGGTGAAATCCCTAGCTCTATCATTTACTAGCTATCTTACCTTGGGAAAGATTCTTAACCTCTCTAGACTTCAATTTCTTCACCTATAACATAGAAGATGACAGTAATACCTAATTATGTCTGCTGTAAGGATCAGATGAGATAATATATGAAGCATTTAGAATACAACTTGGCACATAGTAGGTGCTGAATAAATGGTAGATATGTTATTACATGGGTAGAATATTTCCTTTCCTTGCCATCTAACATACTAACTTCTTCAGACAAGTAGAAAAATGAAATAAGCATTCTAGTCCATGTTCCCTCTTTCAGATTAAAAAACAAAAACAAAACAAAAAAAAACCCTTAAAAGTTGGATGTTGCAAACCGTGCCTGAATTTTTTCTTCATAGCTCAACTTAAGGCCCCAGCATAAAAAATAAAGCTGGTTCCTCCTGGCTTCTTATTGTCTTGGCACTGAACAATCAATTTCAAAGTACATTAAGTTATTTAACAGGTCACCAAGTAGCAGAAAGCTAAAAGTTTAACCATATTTACAAGGAAGAATTATATGAAAATATTTTTATTGATGCTATAAAAACCACCATTAAAAATGAGTGCACTGAAAAGCTCAACATATATGGAACAAATGGGCAACTCTTAAAATGTTACCTGGTTCCAGACAGTCCAAATTCTGTGTCTCGTTAGCAAATAAGATAAATGACTTTGTCTGAAATGATGTTTTATAAATCCTATTAACAGGCTATAAGGGAGGCAATGGTTCCCAAAACAGGAGAATTAATTTTCTAAGTTCAATCCCCATTGTACACACAAAAATGTGGGAGTATCTGGGGGGGCTTATTGCTTATGCTGTTTTCAGACTAATATACTAATAACACTCTCTAACAATTGCATTTTATACTTTTCAAAATACCTATATATTCATTTTCTCCCCTGAGCCTCATAATACGCCCATGAGGCAAATTGGGAAAATATTACTCTTGGTTTTTAAAAAAATAATATTGAAGAGCAAAATGGCTTTACCAAAGTCAGTTTAAAGCAGAGCTAGGCAAGAATCTCGGCTGCTTCTTGACTCTTTCCACAATCTGTGGAGTTGGAAGAACCAGTGTTTATGAGGAAAGGATGGGTATATCCCTGTTTGCACAAACCTATAGAATGAGAAGGAAGCTGTATTGTCATTTTTCTTTTTCTTTTTCTTTTTTGAGGCCCAGGCTGGAGTGCAGTGTAGCGATCTCAGTTCACTGCAAACTCCACCTCCTGAGTTCAAGTGATTCTTCTGCCTTACTTAGCCTCCCAAGTAGCTGGGATTACAGGTGCACCCTATCATGCCCAGCTAATTTTTTTGTATTTGTAGTAAAGATGCATTTTCGCCATGTTGGCCAGGCTAGTCTTGAACCCCTGACCTCAGGAGATCTGCCCATCTCAGCCTCCCAAAGTGCTGGGATTACAGGCGTAAGCCACCGTGTCCGGCTGTATTGTCATTTTAAACACTGTATCCAGATAAGGTACACCAGGGAACATGGAATAGAATGCTGGTTTTTCACTTAATATATTTTTTTTAATTTTTAAAAAATAGAAGTGATGTACTCTCACCACCATACAAATAATGGCACAGTGCTCTGTATACACATTTTTTTTTTTTTCTTAAATAAAGAGCAAGACGTATTCCAGTGACTGGTACAATTTTGTTTTTGCCTTTTCTTGCCAAAAAGAAAATATGGCTTTAATAGAAGTTTACATCTGCGTGGTATTACATGCATGTAAAACAGATGTAACCTAATTACATTTTCATTTAAATTGCTAAATAGCTACTTAAGTAAAAATCTAAAATAACATACAAACAACAGTTACTATAATAACAAGTGTACTTAGAATTAAATGAAAAGGATCAAAGCTACAGCAGACAGAATTTGAGTTGGTCTTTCAGAAAGACAGAGTGACATAACAACGTTGCATTCATTTACTCAGTAATTTAATGTCTCTGCAGCTCAGCCTAAAGATACAGCTCAGCTCAGCCTAGACACATGGAAGAAAATCCATAGAGTTTATACAAAGACTCTGGGTTTCATGAAGATTAGACACACTCTACTAGAGATTATATAGCAAAACCCTAAATTGGAAATTAGAATTCCAGGGCAATACAATCAGCTTGATTATAGTTTTAAGCAGACCTGTCTAGGCTGAAATCAGAAATCAGCTCCCAACTCTGAGATCAGAGTACCCTTTTTGTATTTTTAGCAGAAGACAACATTACATGCCAGTGATTGCATATTCATAATGTACCCCTTCCTGTGTACCACACAAAGGCCTGTCAGAAGGATCCAGAGTGTTTGGGATGAGGTTCAGCTTTGGTGCCTGGTGGCGGGGGACACATGGTTAGTCCTCACTAAGGAGCAGAGAAACACCATGTTGTCAGAGGTGATTGAAGAGGAAGCTGAAATCCTAAACGATGTACTCTGGAAAAACTCAAACCTGTTTAACCTAGATTTGCTGGGTAACGTTCATTCTTAGCTTTTCCCTGTCTATTTCAATCACAATTTTAACTACAATGAATTTCAGGTGTTTGGTGGTCATGGTGGTTATTTTAAACAGAGTGAGAAAAAGAATGAACTTATGAAGTGTTACAGCAGTGTGAACTTATTTCAAAACTAGAATAGTCTAAGAAACAATCATTAGAAAGAACTGGCAACCAACAGAATGGAAAAAAATTTTTGCAATCTACCCACCTGACAAAGGGATAATATCCAGAATCTACAAAGAACTAAAACAGATATACAAGAAAAAAACAAACTCATCCAGAAGTGGGCAAAGGACATGAACAGATACTTTTCAAAAGAAGACATATATGAGGCCAACAAACATGAAAAAATGCTCATCATCACTGGTCATTAGAGAAGTACAAATCAAAACTATATCGAGATACCATCTCATGCCAGTTAGAATGGTGATCATTTAAAAAATCTGGAGACAACAGATGTTGGAGAAGATGTGGAGAAATAGGAACACTTTTACACTGTTGGTGGGAGTGCAAATTAGTTCAACCATTGTGGAAGACAGTGTGGCGATTCCTCAAGGATCTAGAAATAGAAATTCCATTTGATCCAGCAGTCCCATTACTGGATATGTATCCAAAGGATTATAAATCGTTCCACTATAAGGACACATGCACATGTATGTTCATTGCAGCATTATTTACAATAGCAATGACCTGGAACCAACCCAAATACCCATCAATGATAGACTGGACAGGGAAAATGTGGCACATATATACCATGGAATACTATGCAGCCATAAAAAAACGATGAGTTCGTGTCCTTTGTAGGGACATGGATGAACTTGGAGACCATCATTCTCAGCAAACTGACACAAGAACAGAAAATCAAACACTCCATGTTCTCACTCATAGGCGGGTGCTGAACAATGAGAACACATGGACACAGGGAGGGGAGCATCACACACTGGGGTCTGTTGATGGGGACTAGAGGAGGGACAGTGGGGGGTAGGGAGTTGGGGAGGGGTAACATGGGGAGAAATGCCAGATACAGGTGATGGGGATGGAGGTAGCAAACCACATTGCCATGTATGTACCTATGCAACAATGCTGCATGTGCTTCACATGTACCCCAGAACCTAAAATGCAATAAAATATATGTGTGTGTGTGTGTGTGTGTGTGTGTGTGTGTGTGTGTGTGTATAAAGTTTTAGTATGATAAAAAAATACTGGAAAAAAAAAAGAGAAACTAGAATAGTCGAGCACTAGAAGCAAAGAATTTAGAGTAGGCATGCATGGTGAAAAGACTCCCACATCAGCGTTCTCCTCTAAACTAGACTGGCCAGTTTTTCTGAATTTTGCTCAGCAGTGTAGAAAACAAAGGACTTAGATTCAGTCAACCGTTTTTGATCATGAACCTGAAACGTTGAAGAATGTTTCAAAACTAAAGGAAACATCTGTGATAAAACTGGGGGTTACACTCTTTTTTCAAAGGCGTCTCACTCTGCTGTAGCTCAGGCTGGAGTGCAGCGGTATGATCTCAGCTCACTGCAATCCTGCCTCCTGGGTTCAAGCGATTTTCCTGCTTCAGCCTCCTGAATAGCTGGGACTACAGGTGCACACACCATCACATCCAGCTATTTCTTTTATTTTTAGTAAAGACGGGGTTTTACCATCTTGGACAGGCTGGTCTCGAACTCCTGACATTGTGATCCACCCACCTCAGTCTCCCAAAGTGCTGGAATTACAGGCCCACTGCGCCTGGCTGGGTTACACTTTTGAGGCCAAGAACTTCCTTATCAAAGGTATGGCCAGATTCTTTTAAAAATTAGCTTTCAGTTAGAATGGTGATCATTAAAAAATCTGGAAACAACAGATGCTGGAGAGGATGTGGAGAAACAGGAACACTTTTACACTGTTGGTGGGAATGTAAATTAATTCAACCATTGTGGAAGACAGTGTGGTAATTCCTCAATGACCTAAAAATAGAAATCCCATTTGACCCAGCAATCCCATTACTGGGTATATATCCAAAGGATTGTAAATCATTCTACTATAAGGACACATGCACACAAATGTTCATTGCAGCACTGTTTACAATAGCAAAGACCTGGAACCAACCCAAATGCCCAACGATGATAGACTGGATAGGGAAAATGTGGTACATATACACCATGGAATATTACGCAGCCATCAAAAGCGATGAGCTCACGTCCTTTGTAGGGACATGGATGAACCTGGAAATCATCATTCTCAGCAAACTGACACAAGAGCAGAAAATCAAACACCGCATGTTCTCACTCATAGGTGGGTGTTGAACAATGAGAACACATGGACACAGGGAGGGGAGCACTACACACTGGGGTCCGTTGGGGGGAAATGGGGGAGGGACGGGAGGGGTGGGGAGGTGGGAAGAGATAGCATGGGGAGAAATGGCAGATACAGGCGAGGGGACAGAAGGCAGAAAACCACACTGCCATGTGTGTACCTATGCAACAATCTTGCATGTTCTTCACATGTACCCCAAAACCTAAAATGCAATTTAAAAAAAATTAGCTTCCGGTTATATCCCCAACAGACCTGACTTTAAAAATATAATTAGCTTATATTATGTAATATAAAATATATAAAAGCTATTTTCATTTTATTCAGGAAACATCCTCTCTCTAGAGGTGGGAAAGGAGAGAAAGACTAAGGGTCAGAGGTGGGGAGCTGAAAGGGGATTGGAAAAACAGAAAATCATCTGGGCCCTACATTTGGTGTCAACCTTGGCATTAATTTTCTCGATGCCACCTCACACAGCAGGAAGGGAGGGACTGCCAGAGCATGTTGCCTTTTGTTTATTCTTCTTTTATTTATAAACACGCAGTGCTCAAATCTCAGCAAAGACCCCAGAGGGCTCCCACTCATTTAAAGATTTGTGGGAAAATTGTTTTCTTTCTCATATCTGGTCAGCCTACACCAAAACTGTGGCAATTCCCTGGGTAAGGAACATAACAAATTCCCTGTTGCTGGATCTACAATACTAATGCGGGCATCTGAGGTGAGAATGGGAAATATACTGGGATAATCTTCACCACCATAGCTACTCTCAGGTTGAATGCTTTGGCTCGGTCTCTTCAGAATGGCTGTTCCTCATTTTCTACAAAAGGTGTCCGTAAAGTTTCACAGTGTGTTGAGAACAAGTTTGTAAAAGACAAGTGAAGGCTTGTCATGAGTTTGTAACCAATTATTTCATTTGTATTTTATAAATGGGTCATAAATGTCATTGACTAATTGCCACCCTCTCTCCCCAACCCCCAGCCCCTCCCTACACATACTGAAACAAACAGGTAACCTTGTACCACTCTTGCCAGAGGCCAGGAATTAATGGCAGGTTTTAAACTAAACTTCACCTATTTGGAAGGACATCAATGGCAGCTGAGGACACAGTGTAATTGCTCTACTCACTGCTATTCCTCTCTGCCCTGAAAAACAAACACGTTTCCATCATTTTCTCTGAGTCCTGAAACCTCAGATGCCAAGAGAAAAAGTGACAGCTAAACAATCCAAAAGACACCACAAGAATCAATATTAAAATATTTAAAATAATCATATCCCCATATCACTGACTTAGTCTAAGATCTTTTCTGGTCTATCTGATCATTATTAAACCAGTCACGATCTGAAATTTCTGCCTGCCTGCAGTAGGAAATCCAACTTCAGCTGATGCTTAGGGGCTCTGGGAAAGGCAATGCGAACACTGTCCTGCCTCGCAAAGTACTTTAAAGAGTAACACATTCTGGCTGGGCGCAGTGGCTCATGCCTATAATCCCAACACTTTGAGAGGCTGAGTCACGAGGATGGCTTGAGCCTAGGAGTTTGAGAACAGGCTAGGCAACATGGCAAGACCGTGTCCCTACAAAAAATACAAAGTAGTCAGGTTTCATGGTGTGCACTGTAGATCCTGCTACTCGGGGGGCTGAGGTGGGAGGACCACTTGAGCTGGGGAGGTTGAGGCTGCAGTGAGTTGTTAAGGTGCCACTGCACTCCAGCCTGGGCTAGAGAGTGAGTCTCACAAGAGAAAAAAAAAAAAAAAAAGGCCACATTCCAATGGAGGGATAAAGGAGGGAAAGTAATTACTTTGTGATGGGTTAAAAGTCAGTAAGAAAAGCCAGGTGAAGGCGGTTATGCCCTGTAAACTTTTCTGCAACTTGACTCCCTTAAAAGTTGGCCTTAGCGAAGGATCTATGTCACTAAAAAGAAATGATATAAATGAGACAAGCTGCCCTCAATTTCAGAGTAACTCTGTGTTCTTCACAATAGGGTTTTAAACCACAGAACAGTCATTGTTTCTAATGTAGCCGCTCCAAGCACCTTCCTTGGAGAATGGGAAGGCACGGCCACTGAGCAGCTGGCTCGACCTTTTGCCATTTTTGAAAGCTGAAGTGACAACCCAGTGGCTTGCAGGCCAAAGTTAGCCCTCAAATACATTCTCAAACAGTGTTTTAAATTAGTTGCCAAAATTTTTATAAAAATGCCTTTCACATAAGCATCTGAACTTCTGGCTTCTTTTGGAAACAAACCAAAGTCCTGAGCAGTACACAACAGTGGGCTCACATTCTCTCACGGCAGCAGTTGGCTGGGAGCGGGGTGCTGGCTGTCCTCTTAGACCAGGGTGTGCTTTCTAGTTCTTTCTTGTCCCTACAACAACTCCCTAACATATTACACCAACCTGCTTCACTGGTTGACATTACCAGCTGGTCTCTGCAGAGATCTGAGCTTACTATCTTTGGGGTGGTTGAGTGGGTGGGTGGGTGGGTGGGTAGGGGTGTGTGTTGTGTGTGTGTGTGTGTGTGTGTGTCGTGTACAAATTAGTTACTCAGCAAATAATTATTTTCCCCACTTGAAGGCAGAGAGAAAAGGATTTCTGAAACTCTAAGTCCTGTTTAGCAATTCCAACAGTCACCCAAATTCCGCTCCACTGAGAAAGTCAGTGTTTAAGTTTTAGAACAATGTATGCCACACATCCTTATGCTTTCCTGAGCCCCAGTTCCCTCAAACTGGCTGACCACCAGGTCAGCGTCTCCTCTAAAAACAGACCCAATACCCTAGGGGTCTGTTGCATGTTTTAAAGGCAAACTATAAAAATGAACTCCACTAGTCTCTAAAGAATAAATACATTCTATGCTTATTTATTCCTCCAAAATTAAGTTTGTTAAAAAAGTTGAGTATCAGACATGCATTTTCAGCTTGACTCTGTTACTGTTAGGATGGAGAAAAACCATCATTCCTCATAATATATTTTTTATAATGAGGACCACAAAAAGCGCAGAGAAATCTCAGGATCTTTGGAAATAAAAATGAATGTACATATTTTCCACTAGCTAGCAGTAATTACTTTACCATGTGAGGCTCCAGGTAGGTAGTGATGTGTAATACCTTTAAACTTGGAGCTGTCCCAAAAAACACAAACAGGAAAAAAAAAAAACCTGACCTCTGACCCTGTTTTGAAGCATCACTACCCGCTTGGGTGGTGTTTGCATGTTGAAATATTTATTTCCTTCATAAAAAAACTATCTGAATATCCAATCTCTCAGCATCAAGACTCTTACTTTCATGTTAGCAGAAGCCCTTAAGTAATTTGGGGCTATGCTCTTAACACTATAAGCTTTACCCACTTAAAACTTTGCCAGCTTGGAGCTGCATATTTTTCTCAGCAGCTCCTCATTTGCAAAGCATTGTAGAGATTCGGGTGAAAGGTGATGAAGTTTCGACAGCTGCAGAGCCCAGTTAGGAAACTACGTTTCCCGGGCACAGCTTCCAAGAGAGCAGTATTCCTGAGCATTCTATCACTTGAAGCCATAAATTTGTACCAGTGAGTTCATGCAAGCAAGTATTATAATAGTAACTTCTGGATCTGGTATGAGAATGAAGCTTCTCTGAACCCTAAAGTTACTGAAACACCTCCGATGATAACATTAGACACATGGGCATCATCAAGGTCTTCATAGGTTTATTGGTTATATGAACAAAAGGTCGAATCAAGATTATTTCATATTTCACTTATACCATGAAAAAAGAAAATCTAAGTCTCACATCAAGTACTCTAGGAAATTTCTATTTAGATTTACTGATAAGAACAAACCTAAATACTAGAGTAAAAGCCTGTCCCTAACAGATAGTACGCCCAGTGGCTGATTAATGCCACCTTGGATTTAAAAACGAAGAGGTTTTATGTACAGCTTCTTGGATCCTAACCTGCTTGGAAGGTGAGGCGCTTCTGTAACTTGTTCAGGCAGTTAACGCAGGGTCTCAGCAGCCTTTTCAGCACCTCTGGGCACATCAGAAAAAGGTGCCTTTGATTGGCAAATAGAATCTCCCGGGTTTGAAGAGGGGTACGTGCATTGGATTTCAGCCCTTCCCTCCCCCGATGGCAGCCTCCTTAAGAGTCCACATGTAGAGCCATAACCTCTTTGCCTAGCACTGAACATGAAAAATGCATAATGGGTCTCTTCACAGCCACTCTGGTTTCCAGGTAGCAAAAGGCTGTCAAACAATCTCATCAGCAAGCAGAGGTTGGTTACTAATTTCACAATTGTTTGGTAAAAGGAGCCCAATAGCATCAAGTTAGAAGAGTGTGAGAGAAATCCAGGGATTCTAGTCGGAAGCAATTAGAAGACAATAGAAAAGAGCAGAGTCATGTGGCTTCACTTCATGACTAACCAGTTCTTCTTGACTTAAGGGTGGGGCTAGTTTTACCTTCTCCTTTTGATTCACAAAGGTCACACATGAAGCTAAGATAAGCAAGCCTAGTTCTCTTCATGGCAAGAAGAGCCATGAGTGTTTTACTGGTGAGCATCATAAACTGAGCAGCCAGGTTTTAAGATCTAGACACCAGATTGAATAAGTCAATGTGCTTTTGGCTTAAGGCTTCCTATGGAAGCAAATGAGCTAGAAGGGGGGGCAAAGTAACAGCCCTCTGGAAGGGTGCAAGCACCCAAGGAGCTTCAAAAATAACCATAAGAGTTAGCCAGGAGACAAGCACTTCTTAATCATGGACTGTAATTTAAGAAGGCAGAGTTAGTGTAAGTAAAGTCATGCGAGATGTACAGACTTTTGGGTCTCTTTCTGACCTCCATGTTGGGATCTTGTCCCCAAAGTTAGGTATAATTGTAAATTATGTAGCAACATTTTGATAATGAGCTTATAGCCACTGCCGCTGTTAACAATTAACATGTATAGGCCACAATAGGAAGGGGAAAATGTAGAGGACAAGACATTCACACACACACACACACACACACACAGACACACACATTCACACACACACACAGACACACACACACAGACACACACACACACAGACACATTCACACACACACAGACACACACACACACAGACACACACACACACATATTCACACACACACACATTAACACACACACACATTCACACACACACATTCACACACAGACACACACATATTCACACACACACACATTCACACACACACACATTCACACACACACATTCACACACACACAGACACACACACACAGACACACACACATTCACACACACACATTCACACACACATTCACACACACAGACACACACACACATTCACACACACACACAGACACACACACACACACACACACACACAGACACACACACAGCCATAAAAATGGAAAATGCCCAACCATAGTAGTGATAAAGAAACTCTGTCACTTTTAGCACATAACATTGGAAAAGATGTTTTTAAACTGTAATATTCCATGTTGCCAAATTTGAGATGGGAGAGGCATTATAAAAAAATTATTGAAAACACTGTAAATTGGTCCACCTTTCTAGAAATCTAATTGGGAATACTTTAGTCAAAAATCCATTCCATACATATTTTTCAAGAACCTGTAATTTGTTAGGAATTGAAAATGTACATTTTCCTTCACCTAGTAATTCCGTATCTAGGAATCTGTTCAAGGAGGCATCAAAGATTCTTATAAAAAGTTGTCTGTCATAATATTTAAAAGTGAAACCCTAAAGAGATAGGATAAAAATAAATGATTGTATATACTGAGGTAAATCATTCTTCAGTGATAGATGTAATCATATTCTATGAAAAAGAGCGTAACAATTTTAAAAAGAAATATTTCTAATCATATACCAAATGTTAACCATCTGGGTGGTAGGATTATGGATTTTTTTTTTTCCTGAGGCAGAGTCTCACTCTATTGCCCAGGCTGGAGTGCAGCAGCATGATCTCGGCTTACTATAACCTCTGCCTCCTGGGCTCAAGCAGTTCTCATGCCTCAGCCTCCCGAGTAGCTGGGATTATAGGCACATGCCACAACAACCGGCAAAACGCCCAGGAAATTTTTCTATTTTTAGAAAAGATGAGGTTTCACCATGTTGGCCAGGCTGGTCTTGAACTCCTAGCCTCAGGTAATCTACCCGCCTTGGCCTCCCAAAGTGCTGGGATTACAGATGTGAGGCACCACGTCTGGTGATTATGGATAATTTTTATTTTCCTTTTGTGCTTTTCTATAATTTTCAAATTTTCTATTGAGCCTTTATTAATTTTAAAAGTAAGAGAAAGTACTGGGCCACAAAAGAGAATTTGCTAAATGGCAGATGTATTTAGAATCTCAAAAATATAACTGAACAAGAAAACCACAAAATATTAATAATAAAGTTATAAACACGCAGTTTAGTCGAGATTTATAAATCCTCATGTTTGGCCCTGAAATAATGAAGGAGCTTATGTAAACAGAACCAGAAAATACATTATACTATCCAGTTTAATCTCTTCATTGTATAGCTGCAGAAACTAAGATTAAGTTTTGAAATAGCTTGATGTTTCACACTGCAAGTTAGAGACTGAAAGCTTAGGACTCCTGGCTTCCAATGAATGTCATTTCCATACTAGGGAGCACAAATAGGTCTGATTTAAATTTCAAGTGCCAATCAATTGGTAGTAGCTATTTGATGTGCTGTGTTAAGAAGGCTATACACAAGTTTAGAAGGAAAATGTGCATCGAGATTGGTGATATTTGCCAAGGGTGACATACATGCATACAATGAAACAATATTGTCTTCTCTAAATCTACTGTTTCTCACCAGATAATACTAAATATCTAGCCTGGGCCATACAGTGAGACCGCCGTCTCTACCAAAAAATTAATAAAAAATTAACCAGTCAAGGTGGTGCATGTCTGTGGTGCTAGCTACCTGGGAGACAGGTGGGAGGATCCTCTGAGCCTAGGAGTTTGAGGTTGCAGTGAGCTATGACTGCACCACTGCACTCCAATCTGGACAACAAAGTGAGACCCTGTCTTGGAAAAAAAAAAAAAAAAAAAGTAAACATCTCTTTGTAGGGGAACACTGCATATAAATCAGGACTAACTAAAACTATAGTTATATGCATAAAGAACGAAGCAAGAAAAGTTTATTCTTTCCAAATGAAAAGGGACAATTACAGGTTTCATAAAGGGATCAAAGAAATATCTATACTCATCATGGTTCAAAGAAATATTTATACTCTCTCCCCATAAAGAAGGTAGGAGGCAGGAGCAAAAAGCTGAAAGAGTAAACTTAGGCCTTTCCTAAGGGATGCTGTAAACAGAAATAAACTTCAAAGATTTGGGGAAATTCCATGCAAAAGCCTTAATGCTAAAATAATCAAAAGCCAATCAAACTTTGGACAAACTTCCAAACAGTAACATCACAGAAATGTTAGGAATGAATGAGTTCTACTGAGACCTGTTAACTAGGGTGAGGGAGCATCAGAAAACACTGCTATAGAAAAATATCAACTGTAAAAAATTATACATAAAATATCACCAAATCAAGTTCCTGCATCAAGACACAGTAAGCTCTATTTCAGGACTGCAAGGATGGTTCAAAAAGAAGATCCAATAATGTAATATGCCACATTTAAAGAATAAAGGAGAAAACCCATGTCATCATCTCAGTATATACCCTCCTCCCCTCAAAATAGTATCTGATTAAATGCAACAACCATTAAAGAGAATTAAAGAGAGTTAGAATTATGTTACTTGATAAAGGATATTAATCAGAAATATCAGCAGATCTCAAGGTTAACTGCAAAACATTTGAAATATCCTAATTAACAACAGAAAAAAAAAATCCAAGGATGCCTATTATCCCTACTACTAGTTAACATTATTCAAAAAATATCAGCTAAAACAGGAAAAACGACCGACAAAAGTATACTGGAAAGAAAAAGGCAACATCATTTTATTTTAGATTATTTAAACCTTACTTAGAAATTCCAGACGAATCAAATGAAAAACTACCAGTAGTAACAAAATTTAGTACAGTAACTAGATAAATGTAAAAACTCAACAGCTACTCAGACATATCTGTAATTACAATAGCAATAAACACAAATATCTAGAAATAAAAAAGGATGTGAAGAAAAGTTTTAAAACTCAAGAATACAAAAGATGATATAAATAAATGAAGAGATAAACATGTTAATAGATGAGGAGAGTTTTAAAAACATTATCTAATGTATATCTATAAATTCAATGCATTTTTTAAAAAATGTCAACAGGATTTAACATTTTTTATGGAATCTGACTATCTGAATCTAAGATTCACCTGACAAAAAATGACATGAAAACAGTTAACAAAATTTTCTAAAAAAAAAAAAAAAAAAAATGGAGAGGGGCAGGCCCTATAATATCTAAAAACACATAAAGTTTTGGTAATTAGGAAAAAAAACCAAAAACCTGACACATAAATTTATGCAAATTTAGCATATGATAAAGTGTCTTTTCAAATCAGTGGAGGTAAGAATGGTTTATTCCATAAAAGGTGTTGTGGCCAATTGGCTGTCCATTTGAAAAACTAATAATAAAGTTAATCCCTACCCAACAACCACTCACAAAGGTAAAGTTCAGGTGGATTAAATAGGTAAACACTGAAAACAAACTATGAAAGCATCAGAATTCCATTAAAGTGAATTTTTTTAAAAACAGAGTTTTTATAGAAAGTTGATCTTAAGAAAGATATACAAAAACTATAAAGTAAAAGAATAATACATTTGATTAGAACAGCTGAAAGGAATACTACCTTAAGACATGTAAGATGAAAGACATAATTAAATTTTTGCAGTGAAAAGCACTACACTGGGGTGGGAAAGCCAGGGATCTTTGCTTTCTTGGAGAAGTAGCACAGAGACCTGATGAAGAGCAAAGACACCGGTGGTAGGCTGCCTGGTTCTGACACTTACTTAATCAATCTGTGCCTCAAAGTTTTCATCTGTAGGCTAGGGGTAATAATAGTACCTACTTATAGAGTTGCTATAATCAGTACATGTATTCATATACATCCAGCACACGTTTGACATGTAGCAAATACAATATAAATCTTCACTGTTTGAGTGAACCATATAAAACTGCTCCTATGTAACTGTTTGGAGCTACAAAAATACTAATTTTATATGGTCCAATCTAATATTATTTATATTGTTTTGATTTTTAAAATATATATTACACGTCTTTTTTTTTTTTAGATGAGGGTAAGATTAGCAGAGTAGAGAGAGGCTGAAGGGAGACACTACGTATAGACAAACTGAGTATTTTCAGTATCTGGGTCTAGAAAGATCTTATCTTTAGGGAAGAAAGCCAATATTTAGAATAACTTTGCCAAGTAAAATGTGAGATATACTTTCAAAATCCACTTTGTGCTTTTTTCCACATAAATCCACCAGACCAAATCTTTAAATAAATGACTAAATTCTGTGTCATAGAAATAATTTTATTAAACTTGGAATATCAAAAAATATTAAAGATCAGATAACGCAAAAATTAGTATAAAATAAATAATAAAACTTCAGGCAAAGTATTGTATGTTACTTTAAATTAAATAAACAGGTTTAAATTTGCTATGAATATAACAACTTGATAACCGTTAGGACACAGCTGCAACTGCAACCAAAAAAAAAAAAACAAAATTCACAATATTTAAAACCGAAATATGTGAATCTTTCTATCTACACAATGTTGGCTTGGCCTTAGTTTTAGTCGTTGAATGCTAATATTATCAAGTTTTCAATGTGCTCTATATAAAAACTAAAGTACAACATCCTCAGCTGAAGTCAATTTAGAAACAGAAATATATATATACATATAAAAACAAATGTCTACTATTAAATACACAAACAACTCAAGGAGAATAGAGATTCCTCGGAAATGTTTCTATAAATAGTTTGACATTACTACACAATCTTCTCTGCATATCTTGTAATGGAAACACTGCTACGGGTGATTGAAGAAATAAGCAACTTTGACATTTCTGGTTGTAACTTGAGGAGATTATTTCATCATAAAGAATTGATACAGAATATACGAACCAACAACTCAATATCAAAACTCTCTTTGCAACTCTAAAACAGTGCAGAATGACATTTAAGATAATCCATTTATCACCATCCAATACAGGCTGCTTGTTCGCAAAATGTCAGTGACGAGGCTGGAGCATTCCGATTCCTAGGCAGTGAGTGCATGTGACAAGGAATCTGTAATACAGCATCAAGTTCATTTCCTTACATGCTATTGCTGTACCCTGGACTTCAGCTCCCATGGTTTTTGCAATTTGTATGAGCAGCTGTACAAATGAAATGCCTTTTCTTTTTGTCACACGCAACAGAAACATTCCCCTCTAAGGATAATGAAAGGTTTGCATGATCATTTGCAAGGCAAGTCATTTACTCATGGTGAATTCTTGATGTTTTTATTAGCCGTCTTCAGTAAGTTTACTGCTTCAATTCTGAACAATAACAATTCTAAAAATGGAAATAATTCTTTATAATAATAAAAAAAGGCAATAGTGACTTGCATTTTTATGTTACTTATTCACGTTTCAAAGTGCCTTTGTACAAGGTACCTCATATGCTCTAAATCAGACCCCTGTACTATTAGTCACGCATTAGCAACATCTTACAGGTGAAAAAAACTGAGGTGTAGGCAAGTTTAATCTTTCTGTCCGAAGTCTCACTGCAAGTTGGCATCATTCAATTTTGAGTCTAAAATGATCCTCAGAGTCAAATTAAGAAGCCCAAAGTTCAGAGATCACAAAACTGGCACTTTGCTTTACCAAGCAGGGCCCATAAATCTACATATCCTGAGATTCTATATAAGTATGTGAATTTCTGGCTTTACTTGAAAATGTAGCAACACTGGGCCCATATTCTGAAAAGAAGCCATCGGCTAGAGCTCATCATTGTCCCCTTTAAATAAAGTATATGCTCTGCAGTTTAGAACCATGCAGTCCATTTCACTCATTTTACACTTACTTTACATATGATAAAGTGGATAGATCTTAAGCAGAAGTTCTACAAGTTTTGAAAAATGTATATGCTCCTATAACCATCATCCAATCATGATATGCATTTCCACACTCGCCTCAAAGTTCTCTCCTGGCCCTTTCCATTGAGTCTCCCTCTTCCTTTCTTTTCCCTTCTCATTCATTTTTGTTACTTGCCTGTTGGGATTTGAATTTGAAATCCCAGACATAGCCCAAATCTTCTTCACATTACAAACAGTGAGACTGAGCTCTAGGGAGAGGCAGAGCCAGAGGCAGAATCCAAATTTCCACACGTCTGGTCTCTAACACCATCCTCAAAACTAGGCCTTTCCAACCTGTTGCACTAGGGTTCACCTAAAAGAAAATGCCAAGATATCATCATCACAGGCTTTCAAGAGCCATCCAGGATGGGTGAACAATTAAGTCTGTTACTTCACCCCAAATGAATCGGATTTGGAAGTAGTATTGAAGTAGCAAATGGAAATAAGCTTAGACAGAGACTTTTCTGGGAGTCTAACTGTGACCTAGATTTGATCAGGTTTACTCCCAGCAGCGAAGGTGGGACATGGGAAGGCTCCATCTCCATCTCCACCAAGGGGAGAGCATCTGGGGTCAGCCTCCTGCTGAGTAGACTTGCCACTGTTAAACTCTGAAATGGCAGGAGCCCAGTAGCAAAAAATAACCTCTGCTCTCGGTGCCAGGCCACCTGCTTCTTGTCTATGGCTGATGATCTTTGCTTAGGAGGCTAAGTGCCATATGGGATCCTGAACCCCTATTTTTTTAATGATATGTATGAGAACAAGCCATAATTCATTTTTGTGTGGAGCTGAGTCAATGCCTTACTTTCGCTGTTAAACACCTTGGTTAAGTTCCTACCTGAGGATGAAGTATAAAGAAAAACAGAAATAAGGCATATTCCTTTTTTAGAAAAATATATTTTAAGAGGTCACAATGTCTCCAAAGCCAAAAGCAAGCAGCTCCATATGGCTTTAAAGTGGCCGCCAGACAATGGTATCTCTACTCTTCCATTAAGAGAATTTCCCTGCACTGTCTACAAACACTGAAGAGTGAGATTTTTCCTTCCTAAAAGTTTGCACGTTCTTCCTAAGATCACTAGCTGAGAGGGACAGATGTACCTAAAATGTAGAGCTTATTTCACCTGCAGTAGCACAGTCTCTGGGAACTGCATAGCCTTTTTCCACCAACATTTGAGTCTGTGGCTGATGGGGAAATGTCGTAGCTGAAAGTAACCAATGAAATGAATCTGGTTCAGTCCCTACATTTAATTAACACAAGAAGCCGAGAGCCACAGAGGTGAACTGGTTAATAGCTACAATTTATTGTCTCGTATTTCAATACTCAAGGCAACTTAATATATACCCAGCATCACTTCAGTTCCATGCCACCATTCTGAGTTGAAGAGAAGCAATTCCATTTTGCAGATGAGGAGACAGATTTCTAGAGATAAGAAACTCATTTTTAGTTCAAAGACAGGAAGGGTTATATTGGACAAGTATTTCCAGTATCTTCAACACAAGTATTGGAAACACTTGTCCACTATCATACTTTCTAACACACGTATTGGAAATTTCCAGTACTCTGAGCCTCAGCTTCCTCACCTAAATGAGGATAATAATACTGTCTAACAGGACTGTTATGAAGATTCAAGAATACAAGAAGAATGCTAAAAGAGCATTTCAGCACAGGATAAATATTTGTTGTGGCTGATAAGCTATTTTAAACAAAGGGTAGTGCCAATAACAGAACCCCTGTCTCCATATGACTGGCTCAGTGCCTTTCCATTAGACCATGCTACAAGAAACTCAAATTATACATCATTTGTAGTTAAAACATGCACCAAGCAGAGTGGTGAAGGAGGGAAGGCGGAGGCAATGAACAAAAGCCATCTAAGACATGGAGATTAGCTGTTACCAAAAAATGGCATCAGGTAATCATCATCCAAATTTGTGATTGCATTTCATACAACAGTGCGGATGGGATTTTGTTAGACAGCTCTGCCAAAAACGTATTGGCAGATACAGCCCTGAGCTTGTGGTTCACCAGACACACAAAAGCCCCTCTTCAGGAAGGGGATCCTGCTTAGGCCCTGGCCCAACTCCAAGTTAACACACAGTTAAAAGTGGCAGCTGCAGTACTGCTGAGACAGGGGGTCCCCTGGAGGAAGGCCTTGCCAAGGGGGCTGTTCCCAAATTCTTTATCAACTGTTATAAAGAGAACTTTAAAAATACACACATACCCACAAAGCAAACAAAACCTCAACAAAATTTAACATTAGAAAATACAGATGTTATAAGAACAAATACAATTAGTCGACAGATTAATGGGGAAACCCCAAGAAATGCAAACTCAAACATCAATGAAGTCCAATTTTCACCTACCAATTTAGAAGGAAAAAAATCTCTAAAATATAATAACGTTTCAAGGATAACTATATACTTTGCTGATTGCAGTGTAAATTGGTGCAACGCTTTTGGAAAGCAGTCTGGCAGTATGTACCAAAAGCCATAAAAACGTTCATATCTTTGGACTTAGTAATCCTCCTTTTACTTTCTAAGGATCTAATCCAAAATAAGGAAAAAGCAGTATAAGCAAATATGTAATTGCAGCATTACTTATAACGATGTGAAATCAAAAGCAACTTAAATGTCCAACAATAAGGAAATGATTTTGCATATTATAATACATCCCCTTGATGGAATATCCAATAGCCATTATAAATTAAATAAAGAAACTGCTTTTAATGGTAAGGGAAAATCACAGGCTCCTATGATTACAACTATTTTAAAACATGTACATAAAACGTATATGCAGTAAACAAAGACCCAAAGGGAAATATCTAAACACATGAATAGTTGTTTGGGGCTCAGTTTCTTACTATTTTTTAAAAATGTTTCCACAGTGTCTGTTTATTACTTAGAATATTCCCACTTATGTTGCTGCATTACGTATATAAGTGTGTGCAAACTAGCAGCCCATAAACTACATCCAACTACAGTTGAGTTTTATCTGCACTGTTTTAAAACAGTGAATTATCTGCCAACACTGAAAACTAAAGAAGTTTCACATTTGCAGCTTTCACTGAAAAATCTAAAGCCTTGCAATCCTGGGCCCATATCCCTGTAAGGTAATAACTGTTTGGAGTTTGGAGTTGGAAGCGACTGTCCCTTGTAGACGCCTAAGTGCCCACCTGTTCACCACAGCCACCGCCATCCCTGTTGTCTTTTTCTTTTTTTCTTCGTGAGATGGAGTCTTGTTCTGTTGCCCAGACTGGAGTGCAATGGTGCAATCTTGGCTCACTACAATCTCTGCCTCCTGGGTTCAAGCAATTCTCCCTGCCTCAGCCTCCCGAGTAGCTGGGCTTATAGACGCCCACCACCAGGACTGGTTAATTTTTGTATTTTTAGTAGAGATGGGGATTCGCCACATTGAGTAAGCTGGTCTGGAACTCCTGACCTCAGGTGATCTGCCCGCCTTTGCCTCCCAAAGTGCTGGGATTAGAGGAGTGAGCCACCTCACCCGGCCCCTGGTGTCTTTTCACCCAAGTCGGCTTCCCTCTTGTATGTCACCTACCCAATTCCTCGTCCATATGACTAAGTGGGGAAAATGATGATGAAGAACTGTACGTAACTGGAATTCCCTTTTAAACAGGAATCGTTGCCTAGCAATCTTGAGCTTTAATTTGGATCGTTAGGTCACCAGAAAATTACAGTCCAATCTACTACTCTCCTCCCCACGCCACAGGCAATCTCAGGGTCTTCCTTACCAAGAAAAGAACCATTGGCCACACCTCGCCTCCTCCCCCAGACGTGCTCCTCAGTCCAGAGTCTCTGCCGGTACGCTCTTTTCCTCTTTCCTTGAAGTTGGTCTGTGGCAAGGCCCTGGCTAGCCTCCTCCTCTGTACCTAGCAACTACAGAGGCAGGCACATTTTCAGACAGCAGTTCACAGCCATGTTACCCTAACTGCTCTTTCTTATTACAGAGATACAGTATTTTCTGCTATTCCTGAGAGAGCGATGGAGCAGGTTAAGGGCAAGGCGTTCTTTCTCCCTATACATGTTCTAGCTATGGTCTCACGGAACTCTGGCTCTGTTTGCTGTGGACAGATGTTTGCATTTTTCTTTTCCCAGGGGCAGAAGGTATAGGAACTGAGAGTGTGCAGTAGCAGTAGCAGAGAGGTGACACTGGAGGATATAGGTGCCGTCACATCTATTGCATAAAGATGCAGTGTGGTGAGAACGTCTGGGAACTTGCTGTTTGTGAATTGTCACAAAAAAGGCCCAAACCACCAACAACAGTATATGTTATGTTCATTTACTTACGCCCATGCAAAAGGCCATAAGCTTGGTAGATGAATTAATAGAAAACAACCTCTCCCCCATAAAAAAAAATAAGTAATTTTCTAGTCTACCCGTCTGATCTAGTGAATGCTGAGGAAGAGATACCGGGCCAAGGGCCTTTAGTAAACATCGAGGCTCTGGGCCGAATGTCCTTACCTGTTTCCTAAGGCTGGGGAAATGGTTATTCAGGCAAGAGATTTATTTCAGATAAAGGACAAATGCTGTCCTTTAATTAACAACATCTATCTCTGGGACAAGCACATCAGGTATACAATACAGAAGATTCTTTTAATATAAAGGACAGATGGCAACTTCACTCCTGGGACTTTCAAGGCTGCCCCAGAAAAACACACAATTTTAAAAGGCTTTGAGAATTCTCTAAGGAGAGCCAGTCGGGAGACAAGAATGCTTCATTGCCCCATTTACAAAATAAACCAGAAAGTGTCTCAGAATCATTCAGGAACACTTGAAGAAGAGTCAGGTAAACCTGAGAGAGGAAAATGATAACTTTTGCCCCACGGTGTAGTCGTGAATATTGTGAAAGTTTCCGTTCCTCTGAGCCGAATGATACTAGATGAAAAGGAGTTTTAATGTGCAGTGCTAACAGTCTGGGTTTCATGATCACATAACAGCAGAGCAAAACGAAACTTTCCAACATCCTCCTTATGCTAATATTGAAAACAGCCCACCAGGACACTGCCACCCAGCTGAGCACGGGTTTGCTTGGTAAAGGAGGATAGGATAAGGTTCCCAGCTCCAGTGTAACGTCTCTCCTTTTATGGTTCTCATTAATCTGACTCAACACACACATGTGTTGGTACAAGATTCCTACAGCATGTGTTATACCTGCCTAACTGGGTGCTAACATTATAAACCACACATCAACACTTCTTGTCCGAGTGTTAATGTCTATTAATGTCCTGCTGGGGAAAAGGCTCTTAGAGCCAGCCCACAGCCGCAATTCAAGACTGCCTGCCACAAGTCCCAGACCCAGCCTGCTGATTTTAGATGGTGTATTTCATTAGCAGAATTTCTGGAGGAGAGTGGCTATGTTGGTGCTGCTGTCCTTGGTTTTGTTTTGCTGAGATTTTCTTCATATATGAAACTTAAAAAGTCACGTGAAGCCGAAGGAACTTAGGACTGAGGAATCAACCATGTAGAATGTGGCTACTGATACCCCAGATACCAAATTAGGCTTTTGTGCTTCTGCACGCGATGTTTTACCACACATTTGATGGGGGAGGAAAGGGGCTTGCCAATGTCACAGTGAGCTGCCTTGTCTGCACATTTTCTATACTTCCTATGAAGTCATGCACATTATCTCAAACTGGATTTACTAAGTTCCTAAGTGTACAAAGAATGTGCTTATATGTGCAATATGTATATATGAATATTACTGATAGAGTTGAATCAAGTATATATGGTGACTTTCTTTTATATATATATGAAGACTGCACAGTATATGAACACACACATACATATAAATTAAAGCAAACTAATTAAATGATAATTTAATAAATTTTGGGATGTTTTCTCAATATTTGCTTGGCATCACAAAAAGTGCATATTTAAATGACACAACTCCATTCCTGCAAATAATAATAAAAAAAGACGTACACACAAGCACAACCGTCAAAACCGGATTTGCCCTTCTCTAAATTAATCCAATTATTCAAATGTCAGTTATATCTGTCACAGCCTGGCTCCTTGGGCCGAACCAAACTGTTAAAAATTAAAAATGTTTTACTTCGTTTAGTCTTTCTGCCTTTTTAGTGTAAAATCCACAGTCTCGACAAAAAGTTGTGGGATTTGACACCCACTGCAACACAACCCTATTGCTGTCATCCATGCATAATTCACTTTGGAAATATGCACTTGCTTTAAAATATTACTAAAATATACATGTAACATATGCTAATTTCACTGCATTGGCTTGTAAGCTCTAGCCACTGGGTTATATGTAAACTTTGCCAAGTGCACACACTGTACATAAAGGGATTATAAATGAAAGGAAATATCTCTGTCCCTAGCTCTCTGTCTCCAGCTTTGGCCAAACTGACAGCCCCAAATCCCAGCACCATCTAACATGCCCTTCCCGTGGAGAAGACAGCCTGTTCTCAGAGTCTTAATTACATCCCAGCTGACTGCCCGGCGTTGCCAAAATCAGGCAACAAACGCTGGCCCTTCACTCACAATATGGTCTGCTAAACAGACTCCTGGTCACACAGAAAGAAACTTCCACAACGTGGAGAAATAAAGGGACAAGCAGGAGATCAAGGGAGAGCACAAACAGTAACCTAGGGGATGGAAGAGAGAGAAACAATTCATCCCCACCGAGCAAAAAAGGGGAAAATAAAAAAGAAAAACCTTCTTTTCCCAGAATCCTTAGGCACCACTGCGCAGCGGAATTTTAACAAAGCTATCCTTATTATAATGAAATCAAAGACCGACTCATCCAGCCAAGAAATGCTGCTCCTCAAGATGGGAGGCTGATACTAAGACTCAGTAGATTAACGATTGTTAAGCAGGACTCACCCACCCCACACGGATCGGGCCATTATAATTACAGGAGAACAGCATGCAACATTCTACCATTGCAAATGGTATCATATGCTTTCCTGGCTGGCTTTCAGGGAAGGGTTTAGCTCATTTTACATGGCAGAAGGTCCTAGAGCCTTGCATTCATAGCTACCTGTCTCTCGTATCTACCTGCATAAAATTCAGTTTCTTTCTTTTTATGATTGCGTCAATTTGCATATGACTGCAAAGATGGTCACTAAACTTGGAGGCTATTCTTGGCTTGGTCCAACCCTAAATAGAATTAGCTATTAAAAAAAATTTAGGGAGCGTTGGAAGGCAGTTGTTCTCTGGAGCAACTCAAACTAAGATCAACAAAAGATCTTGAGAGTATGCTAATAGAGAAAGACCTGCCCTATGCGTTAACATGTTGTAGACTGAGCAATCAAACTGTGGTTTCAAATGTGGCTTACAAATCAGAAGTTATAAAGGCAGCTGCTTGGAATTTTCCTTGTTAATTTTAGCATTTGAGATTGCAATTGTGGGGATGCCATTTTTCAACACAACCGCTCCCTGGCATTCTGTCATAATTAAACTGCTTTTCATACGGATAGCTCCACATAGAATGTTCCAAGATGAATAGCACTATGAATTTACTTACCTTAATGACAGCAGAAGATTCTCCAAAACAAGGCAGGGGCAGACAGTTAGTTAAACAGTAAAAATAATGACTACATCAGGCGTTCCCAAACTTTTTACACAGAGGGCCAGTTCACTGTCCCTCAGACCGTTGGAGGGCCGCCACATACTGTGCTCCTCTCACTGACCACCAATGAAAGAGGTGCCCCTTCCTGAAGTGTGGTGGGGGGGGGGCGGATAAATGGCCTCAGGGGGCTGCATGTGGCCCACGGGCCGGGCCGTAGTTTGGGGACGCCCGGAATACATGATAAACACAATTTGCAAAGCACTTTAATATACATCCTCATTAAGTTTCAAAATTACGGCTGGGCAGGGTAGCTCACACCTGTAATCCCAGCACTTTGGGAGACCGAGGCAGGCAGATCACTTGAGGTCAGGAGTTCGAGATCAGCCTGGCCAACATAGTAAAGCCCCATCTCTACTAAAAATACAAAAATTAGCTAGGCGTAGTGGTACATGCCTATAATCCCGGCTACTTGGGAAGCTGAGGCAGGAGAATCTCTTGAACCCCAGAGGCAGAGGTTGCAATGAGCCAAGATCGTGCCATTGCATTCCAGCCTGGGCAACAGAGCAACACTCTATCTTAAAAAAAAAAAAAAAAAAAAAAAAAAAAAGAACAAAGTTTCAAAATTACTCTGTAATATAAGGCTAGCATTATTATTCTGATTTTACACAAGATGAAACTGAAGGTCAAGGAAGTTAAATGGCTTTCCCAACATAACAGGGGTTTTGACTCCAAAACTCATGCTGTTTATACTGCCCTACATCATTGCTCTGGAAAACAGACAGAAAAGAGAGAATGAGGATAACTACATATTTCATAGCTACAGTGTTAGATAAATCAAGAGAACACAAGAATCTTTAGTTATAGTAAGCCTATGGGTCAGGAGGCACTCAGGCAGGGAGCAAGGAAGTTGAGATGTTGAGAATGCAATTTCTGCTGATACCTCTCCTCTATCCCCAGCACAGTTGCCCTTGGGTGGGGAAGGAAAGGATACCACTGATGACTTCATTAGGAGTTTTAAACAGAAAGACTACCTAGCCAAACATGCCACCCATTTAAACGGCACTGCTACCCCTAGTAGCACTATTAATTCCCCCCCAAAAAAAATCTGATGCCACTTATCCCTATTATATGGAGATAACATGATGGGATGTTTTATACAAGGGGGGGTCATCTCAGCACTCTGGGAGGCCAAGTTGGGCAGATCATGAGGTCAGGAATTCAAGGCCAGCCTGACCAATATGGTTAAATCCCCTCTCTACTAAAAATACAGAATAACTAGCTGGGTGTGGTGGCACACGCCTGTAGTCCCAGCTACTCAGGAGGCTGAGGGAGGAGAATCACTTGAACCCAGGAGGCAGAGGTTGCACGAGATCACACCACGTCACTCCAGCCTGAGTAACAGAGGAGACTCCGTCTCAAAAAACAGAAAAGAAAAAAAAAAAGTGTGGCAGAGGGGGGTCATCACTACAGGTATGGAGTAACAAGGAAACTATTACAATTGTTAAGGTAAATGATTCATAAACAGTTTTTGCTGGTTGTTGTTTTTAGATTTTCCTTTTATAAAATGCTTATTGATGGAAAAGCTTCATTATAATGTAATCTGTTTACCACAATTTAACTAGAAAATAATAATCTAATGCCTCATATGTAGTCATAAAAAGAAATCTTCAGATTATTTTATCCTTTGAGTTGATATAAGGCTATAAGACAAGAAAACAAAGAATTCAGTATGTGCCTTAACAGTGCTGAGTAATAACCAATTCAATGATTCATTATTTTCTATGGAACTTAAATAATGAAGATTTGGAATACTATTTCCATTATAGAAGCAGACTACATTCAAATTGCATCTTGAGAATTGATACCAAACATCCTTTGGGGATAAATTCACTGCAATTTGAAGTCTGGGAAGGCAACCAAGATATTTAATGGAAAGAACATGGACATATTTAATATGTGCTTAACAAGAGATTTAAGAAAAAAAAAAAAAAACCAAAACTTTAAAACCCAGCCTATGAAAATGGTTTCAAGTTCTGCTGAGAGAACATCTCTATCACTAGCAATTTACATGAACAAGGAATGAAAAAAGAATACAACGTTGGTTGTGTTCTGGTTGCCTTTAACATAACTCTTCCTCATGACGTCGACTAGGGTTTGGTAAACTATGGCGTAACAGCCAAATCCTGCCACCTGTTTCAGTAAAGTTTTACTGGAACACAGCCATACTTATTCATTTACATATTGTCCAGGGCTATTTTTGCACTACAACAACAGAGTAGAACAGTTGTGACAGAGACTGTATGGCTCACAAAGTCTAAGATATTTACTATCTGGCCTTTTCTTTTTTTTCTTTTCTTTTCTTTCTTTTTTTGAGACAGATCTCCCTCTGTAGCCAGGCTTCAGTGCAGTAGTGCAATCTCAGCTCACCACAACCTCCAACTCCCTGGTTCAAGCAATTCTCCTGCCTCAGCCTCCCTAGTAGCTAGGATTACAGGCACGTGCCACCATGCTCAAATAATTTCTGTATTTTTCGTAGAAACAGGGTTTCACCATGTTGGCCAGGATGGTCTTGATCTCCTGACGTCGTAATCCACCTCCTGCGGTTGCATGAGATCACACCACTGCACTCCAGCCTGAGTAAGAGAGGAGACTCTGTCTCAAAAAAAAGAAAAGAAAAGAAAAAAAAAAACGTGGCAGATCACGAGGTCAGGAAAAAGTGTTGGGATTACAGGCATAAGCCACAGCACCCAGCCCCTATCTGGCCTTTTAAAGAAAAAGTTTGCTGATCCCTGACCTGGACAAAGACCTATAAGTCACATGGGAAGGACCATGTCAGGTCAACCCATTCTAAATAATTCACACTTGGGAAAAGAGGTTTAAAGTTTAAATTTTAAGAAATACATTGGTAAGCCAGGCATGGTGGCTCACACCTGTAATCCCAGTACTTTGAGAGGCCGAGGCAGTGAATGACTTGAGGTCAGACTTTTAGGACCAGCCTGGTCAACATGATGAAACCCTGTTTCCACTAAAAATACAAAAATTTACCAAGTGTGGTGGCGGGCGCCTATAATCCCAGCTACTCGGGAGGCTGAGGCAGGAGACTCGCCTTGAACCTGGGAGGTGGAGGTTGCAGTGAGCCGAGATCGTGCCACTGCCCTCCAGCCTGGGTGACAGAGCAAGACTCTGCCTTTAAAAAAAAAAAAAAAAAGAAAGAAAGAAAGAAAGAAATACATTGGTTTATATCCTGGCTGGGTTTAGTTTTGGCTTTAGTGACTAAAAGCCCAGCACTAGGTTGGCACCATTATGAGGAACAACTACAAGGAATTTAAGCAGCTGGCATACTTCCTGCTGGATATTCTTTTATTTTCTAAGATAAGTGCAATTAATATCAGAGACACAAAGTTCTGGCCGCTCAAAACTGGTGAAGGGGCTTTAGAAGCAACAGACCCAGATTCAGTGCCCACCTTCCAAAATTTCTTAACAAATGGTAAGTGCGAATCGTTACTGCAGCTTTCAGAGGCCCAGTTTCCTCACAGGTAAAGTGAGGGTATTCTACCTCAATGAACAAGGGAAACATTACAATGAAGGCAAGGTGCTTAAGGCAAGGTGTGATGCTCTCTAAATGAAGGCATATGAAAGAGGAAAGGAATTACTGTATTTCAAGATTTGCAGAATAAACTTTCAAGAGCAGGAGTCCTTCTTCTTTATGTACCACTCTCACTTCATCCAAATATTTGCTAACTTAAGACTCTTTTGACTTTAGTGAACTGAACTGTCTAAATACATACAGATGTTTCCATTCTTAGTACCATGGAGAAGGGTCTTTATTTTCCTTTAACTTTGCCTTTTGACAGCCCCAAATTCAGTCATCCTCTCTGCTGCCCTCCCATTTCAAGAATCTTCCAAATTCTGACCTTTATTTTAAATCAGTTGTCCTTTTGTATCTCTGGGGAATTCGTTCCAGGACCCTCCTCAGACACCAAAATCCATAGATGCTCAAGTTCCTTCTATAAAATGTCATAATATTTGCATATAACCCCCACACATCCTCCTAGGTACTTTAAACCATCTTTAGATTACTCATAATATGTAACATAAAGTAAATGCTATGTTAATAGTTGTTTTACAGTGTTGTTTAGGACATAATGACCAAAATATGTCTGTACACGTTCACTACAGACACAATCATCCATTTTTTTCCCTGAGTATTTTTGATCCCCAGTTGCTTGAATCTACAGACGTGGAAACCCACAGATATGGAGAGCCAACTCTATACTGTTAAAATAACCAGCTTCCAAACAAGCTCTTATAGTATTGGTTCCTTCTTGTACTGCTATAAAGAAATACCCGAGACTGGGTAAATTTATAAAGAGGTTTAATTGGCTCATGGTTCTGCAGACTGTACAGGAAGCATGATGCTGGCATCTGCTCAGCTTCTGGGGAGGCCTCAGGAAACTTACAATGGCAGAAAGCAAAGGGGAAACAGACACATCATGTGACCAGAGCAGCAGCAAGGGTTGGGGGGAGGTAGTCCACATTTTTAAACAAGCAGATCTCACAAGAACTCACTCACTATTCAGTACCAAAGGTGAATGGTGTTAAACTATTCATGAGAACTTTGTGCCCAGTATCCAATTACCTCCCACCAGGCTCTTCCTCCAACACTGGGGATTATAATTTCACATGAGATTGGGCGGGGACACAGATCCAAACTACGTCAATCAGTTTGCATGCTGAGGTCTCCCCATGTTCTCTGTGCTGTCCACACAAAAGAGGTCAAACAATCGATGCCCCAACAATAACACAAAATATATAGAAAAATAAGTCCAGGTAAGATTTGGAGAGGAGAGCTTATCACTCCTGCTTGAGAGATACAGAGACAGAAACATGGAGAATTAGCTCTGGGTCTGAAATGCATACACGCAGCTATTATATGGCAACTTTTACTTGTGTTACTATAATATCATTAGGATCCTCGAATACCAAAGACAAGAATGAATGTGCATATGAAGGACTGCTGGGAGCAAGTTAATGTTTGCCTATGAATATATTGTTTTTAAATACCTAAAACTGTTTTACATTTGGTAATTTCAGAAAATAGAACAAAGATTAGTCTTGGTTTAGTTTTGACAAAAATGTCAGTTTTTCCTATTGGATTTCAGGGTGAGAAAATAAATCTTCTATACCTGATATCCTATACATAGTCTACCCATCTCATATATAAACGAAAGCCTAATGCTTCTTTCATTTTCTCAGTGGGGAAAGAAAATATACATTTCTCATGCTGAACTTTGCTGCAAATTACAGTAATTCAATTTTAGCAGATTTGAGTTGTCAAAACAGCTTCTTTAAACAAAGCTTATGAATATCAGAAATAATGCAGACCACCATACATTCAGTATATTTGAGGCCTCACAAACTATATGGACCTCAACTTGCAATATAAATCCTCTACCACACACAGTCTAATACTAGCCCTTATCATTGAAAATACAGATGTTTGTCTATGCCAAGAGAGAAAGCACTTACACAGGATGCATCATTTTCTGTAGACTGTCCTAAATATGGGGACAGAATGATGAAACTAATATAAGAAAGTACCATGTCTCTCTTCCAGTATTTTAAGGTTGCAGCCTCTCACATTTGCCTCTAATCAAAATACGGAGTACAGCCTGCCTACTGTTTCCTAGCAGGGACGTGACAAAGTCTTGGGATCTAGAGATATAAGTCCTTGCAATTGACAGAGCCCTGCTATGTCGGTCGGGTGTGGTCTTCAGGTAGAAATTAAAGTAATATTATGACTGGGGTCAGTGTCTTCCCAAAGCATTAACATGAAAGCAAGCATAGTACTTCTACCGCTAACCAGATCTGAATTCTCATTCTGGGTCCTGTCTGGAGCCTTCGCCACAGGCTCTGACCACAAGCTAAGCATACAAATGAATGCTGTAAAAGAAATGATCTTCTATGCGATCTACTACAGAAACAGAGGCCTCAAAGAAATTTCACTAAACTCTGAATATGGTTTATATTGAAAAGGCTAAAGTGATCTCCCTAATTCTGGGAAGAGATCTGGTAAAAGAAGTTAACAAAAATTAGGAGACAGTGAACATGAATGGGCAGTGAGGACCAGTGATTTGAATGCTTTGGGAGGCTCTCTACTTTGAGCGTACCTGGTTTTGATGGGTTCTCACTGAAGTGGTACCACCTGAGGTGTACAAGGACTCCCAGTTAGAGCTGTGGATTCCAAAGGTGCCAGTGGGAAGTCTTATTTCACACTGCCCATTTACCCAAGCATATACTGTGCCAGAGACTTACTGATACCACCAAGTATCTGTCACTGAATCAACCAGACTAGTGCAAATCACTGTCTATGTTGATCATCATAACTGAATTTCCCAGGGTAGATCCCAACATATGCCAAATGAATTAGAAGCGAAGGGGTATTTTAAAACAGATTTCAGGTAAAGCTGATAACTGCCTGGCCAGACCTGAAATTGAAATGTCTCTGATAATAATGAAACACTAGCCAGTGCATCTGGCTAGCTACATCTGTCTTCCCAGTCTTGAACAGAAGTTGGGATCTACCATGGAAGAATGCACAACAGAACTCTCGTGAATTAGCTCAAAGAATTTAATACTTGTTGCAATTTTCTCCAATTTAGTATACGAAATAATAACAGAGACAGCAATTACCATAAAGAAAAATTTCAGGTGCAACAGCATTAGTTCAACAGCTAGGATCAAGTGTCAGCCCAGAATAACAAATTTCATTCATTTTATCTCCAGCACTGGAGACATGCTGCTACTAGCTTTAATAGTCAGGAATGTCTGCTGGCTAAATGACTCTGCAGAGCTAGTCAAGTGAGGGCAGCCTGCGACAGTTTAATTGGTCTGCTCGCTATAACTCTATCTGGGGGCTGTAAGCAGTGGACTATAAACAACCACAAAGCTGCACTCGATGTAGAGCAGAACAGCCTGCAGCACGGGGAAAAAAAAAAAAAAGGAGAGCCTCTGATGGCAGGATCTCTCATTTACACTGGCGTCGGGTTGGCTACAGGTGAACTGGAGCAATGTAGCCGCTGCAGCAGAAGAAAGGTAGGGTGAAGAGAGCAATCATTTATCTTGTATTGATTTCTGGACACCGTCCTAGATCCAGTCCAAGATAGAATGACAGTTTTCAGTTTTGTGCTTGCAAGAGACAAAAATGACGAGCACCAGCCCTCCTGTTTCTGATCATATTTCCTTTAGAAACCACGCCACCCATAGATTTTTTTTTTTTTTTTTTTCAGACAGGAAAATCCAAACAAGTTTATCATTGAAAAAGAGGGTTAGGGGCTGGTTAATCAGCCATTTGTCTTTGCTGCTTTGGATCTGGGAGTCAAGGGGTCAAAACCAAGCACAATTGGGCCCTTTGGTTTTATCTCAGGTAACCCCCTCATCTCTGGTAATTGAACCCATTCCTTGTGGTCAGGGTTCCTGTCACTCATATTCAATGTCTGTCATTACTGAGAAATGCTTCATGTCATATTACACTGACAGAAGCACTACAGCAAAGCTAGCAAGATTCCCTTAGCACCAGAGGTAAGACAATGGGAGCCTCTTTCAGACCAGTGATGTTTAACATTTTATGTGCTGACACTGTGTCTGTAAGCACGATATAATGAAAGTCTAGTAAATGGGAGATAAAAATTCATACTTTCCCTCCTTCAGGGGCTGCCAAGCACTATCAGAAATAAAACAAGTTGGCAGCTCCAAGGATACCATTGCACCAGTGCCACGCACAGCAGGCATTTTCTAAGTGTAGTGCATGGATTTACACACGGATACACTCACAGACGGGCACACAGCACGTTCCCACTGTTTTTTTTTGTTTTTTTTGTTTGTTTGTTTTTTTTTTGAGGTGGCTGTGTACAAAACACCCTTCCTCTGGCAGGGCGTCATTCACTGCCACAGGGTCGGTAATCTTAGAAATCCAGTTCTTCTCTGAACATGTTTTGAGACTCTCAAACTACACAAGGCAGAGAAAAGATGACCCCATTGCATCTTTAACGAAGTATGACTGCCATTCTGTTTGGAAGTCTCAAAAGATGACTTTTGAGGATGAGTGTGTCCCTGACAGGTTCAAAAATCCCCAAGTCCACTCTTGAGTACTGCTGACTCCTCGTTTTCAAGGCTGTTCAACCAACCTGCTTTCCCAGCCTTACGGTCCGTCATTTCTTGCCATGCTGTTTATATGCAAATCTCCATGTTATTCACTCCCTATCACACTTAGCACCTTCATGCCCCTGGGCCTTTGCACATATCCATTCCATTTGGGAAGTCTTTTTTTTTTTTTTGGTATCTTCCTCCTTCAGGGCCCAGCTTGTACCCTACCTGCTCTATGGATATGTGTTTGAGACCCCTCTTTTCACTGTTTCCTTCATGGTTAAAAGCTTAGGCTCCAGAATTAGGCTGGGGTCATTTGAATCCTTGGCCTGTTAATTAATCAAGTTTGCAAACTCTCTGTGCCTCAGTTTCCTCAGCTGTAAAATTCAGTTAACACCTCATATGGTTGTTGTGTGGATTAAATAAGACAGCCCACAGTAGCAGTTATAGTGGTTACAAGGTTACGAAAGTGTCCAGTGCAAAGCAAACACTCAATGAATGACCGTTATCCTGACAATAATGATAATAAATAATAAATAATAATATATAAATATATAATAATAATATTATTATTATTAGCTACTACTGACATTCTCAAAGCACTCTGCTTAAATCAGTAACAGGCTATTTCACTTTTCCTTGTTTTATAGTGATTGGTTTCCACTGCTCTCTTCCCACATGGCATAGAGCTGTGGGCATCCGCATCACCTGAGAATTTGCTAGAAGTGCAAATGTTCACACTCCACCCAGGAAGGGCCTGCAATTTGTGTGTCAGGTGATTCTGATGCTAATATTACACAGCCACTGGCCTAGAGCATGGGCTCCGGAGCCAAACTTCCTGCCTGGGAATCCCAGCTTCCCTGCCTCCCAGCCTGTGTCCCTAGGAAGAGTACTTGATGTCTTTTGGCTCCAGGTACCCATTCCTTAAAATTAGGGATAATAAATATACCTACCGTTGTAACAGTTAATTCACATAAAGCACTTAAAAAGTACTTGACACAGAGAGGTACTTAATATGCACTAGTTAGTACTATGATTATTTAGGATTAAACACATTCATATGCTTTCATAGGGGTTTGATGAGAATTCTGATTTTCAGTGGTATTCATCTGAGTTTAAGCTTCCTGAGGGCAGAGACCCTGTCTTATTCACCTCCTTGGAGCTTAACCCAGACTTGGCTTTAAGCAGGCACTCTGAAAAAGGTTTGCTGCCTGGAGCTCCGTGGTGAATCCACAGGTCTAGCAGTCAGGCTGGGTATTTATTTGGGGTTAGTGCTCTGTTGGCCGCAAGGTAGAGAAATGAGACAATTCATTTTGGCTTCAGCAGCTTTCCTGAGGCCACCAGCCTGTGGCCAATCGTCTTTTGCACAGATCTCTCCTTCCCAGTTCCCAGGCTGCTTCCACTCAAGGTCACACCCCCTACGCCTGGTAACTTTGGATTTCAAAATCATTTTGACTTGATATTTTACAGGGAACATGGCAGGCTTAGTGAGCTTAATCTCGCTCTCTCTTTTTTATACACCGGGGATGGGACACCTTTTAACCTATCTGACAAAGCTTTAAAAAAGCCTCTGCTTAGAAACGGACTGCAGCCTGCAGCAGAATGTGAAAGCCGGCCGCCAGCTTCCCAGGCTGCCGGATGAAGTGTTCTCGAGCTTTCCACGCTGGGGGAGGCAACCCACAGAGAGTCATAATCACTCAGCACTTCTCTGGCATAAGAAACTGTATTCACAAGTTCATTTCCCTCTATGTACCCTTCCGGGAAAAATCAAAATTGGTCAAGGAAAAGAAACAGCTATCTGGCCAGTGGTTAACCTTCTCTAAGTGAGCCCATTCACTGATCTCTTAAAATGGCCAGGCATACCCTATACTGAGAGTATTAAAAAGCTGATTTTGTAGTCAAGGAATGGACTGACCTACTTGGGAAATGTTGCTATTTTAGACAAGTGCCAGGACCATAATAAATAGTAAATGTAAGCTGTTATTTTATTAGATGAAACCACACTACTATGGTCACTATAAATAATATGATTCATATAGCTGGTCAATACTCAAAACTATGAATATTCAGTCCATGAGGGTCTGTTATTTATGTAACAGAAGACAGGATTCCTCCAAATATATATTTATAAGTTTGCCACAATAGTGGTGAGGAGGAGGTGGTTTCTAAATGCCTAAACAGGCATTGCTACTGATAGCAAAAAGAAGGTACTTGATAAAAATATTACATTCAAGACTAATGAATAAACAAATCCATGTCTTGACGATCATTTCTGCTATCATTCCTCCTAATACCAGGTTACTGGTGATTTGAGATTTTCTCCTACTTCCCGTAGCAGAAATTTAGGGAAGAACAGAATTGAATAAGCTATCTTTTGACTCATGAGTGTCATGTCAGGTAAATCCAGGTAACAGAGAAACTGATTAGAGTGGTATGAAAATAACTCATGTTCAGGAGGCTGAGGCAGAAGAATCGCTTGAACCTGGGAGGTAGAGGTGGCAGAGAGCTGAGATCGCGCCATTGCACTCCAGCCTGGGTGACAGAGCGAGATTCCGTCTCCAAAAACAAACAAACAAACAAACAAACAAACAAACAAACCTTCATGTTTCTCTCCAAAGACATTATTACTATCACATAGGACATAATAATATGTCAGATACAATCTCAACTGCAGAGTCACAGACCCTATTCCACTACCGCTGGACAAACCTTGGATAGGGTCTTAGATACTGACTAGATTCCCACACAGTCCAATGGTAGTAATTTTTCTAGCATTCTACAATGAACCATGAAGAAATTCAGAGAGGACAGTTTTACATCTCAAAGCAACACATTCTGAAGAATAAAAATGAATTATATTCACCAAGCCAAGTGGAGGAAGTACGTTGCAAAGATCATTCTAATGCTGAAATATTACATTGCCAAATGTCCCTGTCAAATCGTGGTTTAATTACCTTGGCCCCCATGCCTCTTATAATCACCTGTCATTAGCAACAATGCTTGCATCTGTTTACACGTCTGTCAGAAATGCCAGCCCCGCAGAAGCCAGGGGATAAGAAAATTTTTATTGGGGTATGTCCTCAATTGAAAAAAGGTCATCTTAAAGTTGACCTATCTATGCTCAGGCCGTACCTTAAAAAGATAACATAAGGAAAGGATCCCTGAAGCAAATATCTGCATATTATAGAAACACATTTTAAATAGAGTTGTCTCAGTTCTAAGACCAAAGAGAAAAATGTGAGTGTTTCATGACTGTATTATGCCTCCTTTTACAGCATTTCTGCTTGTCTCCGGGAAATACACTGGTGAGATGTGCTCTACATTGCAATAGTCTTCATGATCTTTTCACCCTGATGGCTTCCTGAACCTTACAAGGTCAAATCTAGCACCTACTTATTCCATTAATTTTCCTCTTCTCCTCCAGAGACTAGAAAAGTTTTCTTCGTCACTTAGTAGCTGCCACTACCTGCTCCGTTTGAGATAATTTTCTCCCAAACACGGGCTTCGTAATAGACTATATGCTCCCCAGAGCACTCCTTCCTCCCCATAGCCCTAAAAACAAGCAAACGGATCCTCTTCGCTCTGACACTTAGCATATCAACTGCAAAAGAGAGAAAAAGAGAGGGAATGAAATATCACAGGGATACTCAAAGCCCGTCATGTTTTTAGTTAGTGGTCAGTGATTTTTAGGTTCTCAGATGTTAAATGGTTTGAGATGAAGTTTTGTCAATAGCTACCCTTAACTTTCTCTGAATTCAGTTTCATCATCTATAACATGGGGATGAAAGCACTCACTTTTGTATGATTACTATAAGGAAAAAACTTAAAGATACACACAAAGCATCAACACATAGGAGATGCAAACAGATTTGTTTTGTCAATTTTTATTTTAAAAATTTGTTGTGCAGTTGGCATCTGCCCAGGCTGGCCTTGAATTTCTGGCCTCAAGCAATCCTCCCACCTTGGCCTTCCAAAGCCCTGGGATTCCAAGCATGAACCACCATGCCCAGCCTCAATAGTTCTGAGTTCCAATTTTGATGCCTCTCTCTTTCCATAAAGACTTTCTCAACGCACACTGACTACTTATTTCAAAGAGCTCATGATTTACTTATGGTCGATGTTATTTAATTTGGCATTTCTCTCATAATTAATTATGTCTCTTTCCCAACAACTAAACTATAACTTTGATTAGAAGAACTGTGTCTTCCTAACACAGCACTGGCCACATAGTGGAAACTTTCAGTATACTTTGCAAATAGAACTTGGATTCATGTTTCATCTGTCAGCAAATGGCATGATGAAGTCTTTATTTCAACCCTAAAATGTGACCCCTTCTTCTCCTCTCATCCCATCTCACTTACTTCTCCCTCTGTCACACTGACTGGTTCCTTATCTTCCCCCTCATCTCAGCTCAAATGAGTCTTCACTAAAAAGCTCCATTCCCCTCCCCAATTGCCTACCTGTTGCCTTTTCTCCATAGTACATGTTGTTATCTGACATCCTCTTTTTCACTTGCTTATTTTCAGTCAGCTTCCTGCCACTAGACTGTAAGCTCTATCAGCAAAAGAAACAGGCTGTGGTTTGTTGTTCACTATTGTATACCCAGTTCCAGGGACACTGTTAAGTGTTCAATAAATATTTGTGGAATGAGTGAATGGCTCTTGACTTGTTTCTTAACCATCTATCTCATCCATCTTCATGCTACTGGATACTTAGACACAAATTAAGGACCCATATGGTCAATGTTAGACTCCAATGGCACTAATGCTTAAAGGATGCTTTGTAGGATAAAATAATCTAGAACTGGTTAAGCACTGACGGAAACATGAGAAACTGTCTTATTAGTCTAATTAGAGATGGTGGTAACTTGGGTGATGTCGGGTTTCTGCTCTAAAAATAGAGGACTTGGGAATGAACTCGGTCTTCACAAAGCACCTCTTCTTTTGCTAATGCCATCTCTGCTATTCCAAATGATGCCGCTCACCACTGCTTCTGTGTGGCCACGTTTTCTCAGGTCCATTCAGGCCCCTTAACCATTAGTGTCCATCTCCTCCTTTGGCCCCTAATGCTGTAAGCCTTCTTAACCAATGCCCCTGCTGCATCACTTCCGGCTCAACAGCCCGTGGGCTCTATTGTGAAGGCCAAAGAGAGGCCAAGGTGACAACCCTGCCACAGCTGAAACCCTAGTCTCTTTACTCCGCCTTCTAAAATGTTGAAGATTTCACCCTTCTCTCTACCCTGTAGTCACACCAGCACCCTTCCTGAATGCACCCCTTGGCCCCAGAGTTCTGCACCTAATTTTTCATCAGCTACTTCCCTTTGACCTTCTTTTCTCTTTGACTTTAGCCTTCATTGATTGGTACAGGTTTAATGATAGTGATGTCATGAACCCAACTTTCTGAACTAGTTAAGCTACACCATCTTGCCTTAAATGACAAGGTAACATTGTTGGTTTTATTGCAGGAAAGGATTCAAAAGCTGATGTATCCTCTGAGGCAGGTTTAGGGAAAAAGAAGTTCTGCCTCCTTTCAAATGAAAGGCCCATCCACAGGTAGCCACGTTAAAAGAAGGCTATTTCTTTGTTCCACAGAGAATTCAAAAAAACACTGAATGTGATTTCAACAACTCTATGTACTAACTCCTCATTCTTAAGATGTGGTTAAATAGATCCGCCTTCCCCTTTTGCCCTTGTCTTTTTTATGTTTCAAAATGGGTGGGTGAGAAAACTGAGAACCTTGTTCCTATCTATCAACAACTATGAACATCTAGTCCTTGCCAAGCATTAGGGCCAACCACTGGGCACCGCACCTTCTGCGGGAACCCCAGCCTTCATCATTAAGTTTGAAGCTATGGGTGAAGGGAAAAAATGCAGTTGTTTTATTACAGATATGCATTGGGAGTAGCTTCTAAAGGGTATTTTACTAGTTCAATATGGTAAGAAGAATTCAGCCATCACTGGCACCACCACACATTGTTTCACAAAAATGCACTGTGAAGAACGGACACTGTACCTATAATTTTAAAAGATTTGCTCATTTAAACGAACCGGCAGCATTTTCTGCCACGTAATGGAGAAATTCACAGGATGCTGGGCCTCTCATGGCTTCTGTGGCTATAAAAGCCCCTTCATGCTGGATTTTTTATATTTGGTAAATTAATAGTTTACTGTTCCAAGATTCCTACGTGTTTATATTATTGCTTTTCTAACATAAAAGTTTGCAGTTGTTATGGAAACATATGGTAACATTTGCTGCTAAATTTTAAATGCATTTTCTACCCCTGTTACACACCTGAAATGAAGCCAAAAACTCTTTTTGCTTTACATTAGAGTGAAATTCAAACTGGTCTGGGTGACTATAAATGGTTACTGTTTGTCTTGGCTCCTACCTGTATCAGATTTAGACTGAGGAATCTTAGGGAAGAAATTACACGGGATAAAATGGATATTTCTAAATTACAAGGCCTGCAATTCCAGTGGCTCCAAATATCAGCTTTCTGTTTCATCTCAGCCTGCCAGAAAGAAAATGGTGGGGCCAGACAATAAAAGATAGACAACGTTTACTTTCCAGAGCCAGATGCTTCTTGCTTTGATTATACTGGAGAAGGAGGTTGCAGATCCTGATCAGTTAAGTCTTGTTAGCAAATTAAATGGTTGTAGATTACAATGGTGTACGACATGAGTTTTAGCCCCTGGCTTCAAGTTGAAATGAAAAAACGTATAAATTCTTTCAACCCATTTTGTTCTGCAATTTTCCTCTTTGAGCACTTCACAATTCTCAAGTAATTGTTCGTAATGACTCTGCGCCCGTGGGGAGGGTGGCTTGGAAACGTTCACTGGATGGGTTTTCTAAGTTCCCTTATTACCCATTTCTCCATACCTTAACACCTCACCCATGCCCAGTTTCCTTGTGCAATGTAACTAGTCATAAATATCACTTTAAAAAAGTAGGCACTGGCTCATTTCTCAAATGAGAAAGACAGTATGAGAATTCTCACCTGCTTGAGCACTTTTCTGGAACTTTAAGCCAAGGTTAATCGAGAGTCATAGAACTTCAAATGTGTGCATGAGGTCTCCTTCTGGGACCTGGCAGGTCCAATTCCCACCTACATCTCAGGCTCATGGGCTGTGTTCTTCCACCCATTTCAGCACATTTGTTAACAGTCAAGATTAATTTTCATAGGTTAACTCCGTCTCTTCTTTCTTGGCATAGAACCATGCTATTTGCCAGAGTTTCACTTTCAGTTTCCCACAAGATTAGATACTGTTTGCATGTACTTAAAGTGAATGAGGAAAAGAATTATGATACTTTTCTAAGTACAAAAATATGAGAAGTTGTCAAAGATTTTTTTGCTCCACTGACCCTTGTCATCTGCTCTGGTACACGTCCAGGATGCTACCTAAGGGCTCAGAACACAGTCACAGCAGGCTCCAATCAGCTACACAGGGTAGAGCCCTTCATAAAACATGGATCATCATGGTATTATCATATGCTATGTTGCATGTTTCCATGTTGCTTCTCCATCTTTCTTCTTTAGAGAACAGAGAATAATATTTCCTAATCTATCACAGTACAGAAAAATGAAGTGGATTAAGAACACATCTGAAGCTGACTGCCTGGACTCAAATCCTGGCTTGACCACCGACAACCTGTGTTATCCTGAGTAAATTCCCTAACCTCTCTGGGTCTTAGTTACCTTAACTATAAAATGAAAAAGAAAACAAAACAAAACAGTACTTTGCTGGGTTGGTGTGAAGCGTGAATAAGGAAATACGCGCAAAACACTTAGAAAGGTACCCGGTATGCAGTAAAGGTGCCGTGGAGGCTAGCTGCTATGATGATGATGGTGATCATGATCATCTTCTTCATAATCAATAGCATCATTATGATTGCAACATATGTTTCTGGGCCCCTCCAGTTGATAAGACCAGCATTTTATAAACTTTGATGACGTGATCCACCATCACGATTTTAGTCCTATCCATGAACCACCAATATTATTGCATTTCTAGCATTTTCTTTAAATCAACTTAAAAAAGAAACAAGATTGATTTGAGTCTTGTCCTCGATAATATTACTTGAGAAGCATGGATTCAATATTCTAATTAAGCTTTTCTAACCTAATGTAAAATATATTCAGTTAGACAGGAGAAATCAGTTTTTGAGATATATTGTATAGCAGTGTAACATAGTTAATAATAATAGAGTGCATTCTTTCAAAATTGCTGAGAGTGAATTCCAAATGTCTCCCTATACACACAGAAAGCAAAAATATATCGATTTTCAAATAAAAAGTATTCATCAGTGTCTCACGGGATCATCTCGTATGCCACGCACAGTGCACTACACTTTCAGCAGAGTCTACTTATGCACGAAATCAAAGAAACTGTAGATTACACAGACACCCACCACCAAATTTATTCACATGGACAATATATAGCCTTGTTAAGAGACTAAACATGGATGACTGTCACTAAGCTTACTTGGCTTAGCATACCTTCAGGTCTAAATCCTGCCTCAGCAACTAAAAAAATCAAAAATGGTTCCCTGTTACTAACCTAAGTTCCCAGTAATGCAAGCATTGTGTTGGTGGGTAGCTTGGAGACCGGGCAAGGCCCTTGTGAAAGACAAAAAAATGACGCTCTAGTCAAAGGTCTTATCCAATCTCTGCAGACTGGTTTAAATGTATTTTGACCCTGTGCTAGCCCATTTTCATGTGATACGTTTGGCATAAGAAAAGATTAATTACTTACGAAAAGCAAGCTAACGACTCTACAGCAAATATATGATCACTATATAGAACGGGACATAGAGGTTTCCACTAGCATCATTAGCTTCGTTATAATAAATGAGACGCTCTATGTGATGTATAATATGGTAAAGAAAACACAGCTGTTCGCTTCTGTAGGAAAGTGCCTAGGTGCACAGCACCTGAGACTGCAAACACTTAATAAGCCCTCAACAACAAAGCTGCCTCACTGAGAACTCCGATAGCTGAAACCATTATCCACGGATAATTAACTATGTCAGGACACTGAGGTCCTAACATGAGGTCCTCATAATTCCCCACTAAGGGAAAGACAGTAAAACATTATTATAATGTATTACTAATGTTTAGTAAGAAGACTGTTCTATTTGTGTGTTGTTAATGCAAGCTGTAAGTTACTGCGTCATTTGAATTACTATTAGTTCTTCTGGGCACTCTATCACATGAAGGGCAAAACAGTCCTTTGAGCTTAAGAACAGTAAAGAAGTATTTGCATGTGGATTCAAATTTTTTAAAAGTATTTGCAATTTCTTCTTTTTATTTTCCCTCTGGCTGCATGAATATATCTACGACATTTATCACTGGAAAAAATATCACTAAAATGACCAGTACTAAGGAAGTTCAAAGCCATACAACTGTAAAACATTTCTTGTACACTCATTTGATCTTTAGAAGAATCCATCATTTTGCTTTCTCCAAGTATCTTGGTCATTTTGAGACTCTCCCCTATAATACAAAGTATTTAAATTTCTCAGTAACAAGGCTTTTTGACGCTTGAAGACAAAAGCTCCAGTCTATTTATTAAGACGACTTCCTACTGTGTGGGGCTGTTTTTTTTAACTCATAATTAAAATAGCACCTGAACAGGACCATCTGTGAGCATGGATTAAGTTTTTTTTGTTTTTTTTTTACAAATGTGAGTATCTCTTTTTTTTTTTCTGCCAAATGCCTCTAAACCTCATGTATATTTTGTGTTACATACCAAAAAAAAAAAAAAGAGAAAAATAGATGTTTAAATAAATCTTTACTTTCCCCACCCCAAAAAAGAAAATGAAAGTAGTTAGGGTAAACATTTTGGTCCTCACTGCAACCTTTCATGCATCAATAAATAAACGTACAGCTATGTAATTTGTCCAAAGAATGAATGAACTGTCAGTCTTTCTGTTTCTAGATTCTGTTCGTTTATGGCAACCCAGAGACACAGTTTGCCACTTAATTTTCCTCTTCCTTTTTCAAATACACACATTTTGGAAAAGACATTATTTATCCAAAAGGCTGCCAAGGCATTGCATTGGGATGGATCTGGATATACAGACTATTTCACAAGATAGTCTTATTTAACCAAAATAAAAGTCTCATTGGGAGTTTTTTGCCCAAACTGCAAATCCATAAATGCAGAGATTATAAACACAGATACCAAAATTTCCTCCAGAAGATTTTTGGACCTTATGTTAACTTTGCCATAGAAATTCATGTTTCTTTGGAAAGGTTGGCTTATTTTAATGAAACGGTTCCTTTGGTACAGTTGGGGCTGTGATGTCACCCTGGCTCCATTCTAATAACTCTTATGAAATATTTACAGTGAAATTTAACCACGCATGCGTAACAGCTGACTTTAGTGGCAGCCAAGGTTTAGGCTTACCTTTTTCTCTTTATTAAAGGAACAAACGTTTTTATATTTTCCTCTTCTTCAGAAGCTCAAACCCACTTGTATTTAACAACTTCCCAAACCACACCTCTATGTGGCCCTCAGTGTGGAGCAGTGAGACTAAAAGATGATTCTGGCCACATGACGTCTTTGTGCAAGCTTTACTTGTACCGTGAAAGAACAGCTGGGTCCCCCCACGGAGGGGCTGGGAGCTAAAGCAGGAGCTCAAGGGTGTAACAGGAGAAACGGTGATTCATTAGCAATGAAGTCCTGGCCCTTCCTTTCTGAGAATTAAACTCTTTATCAAATTTAAAACTGCCAACATTTTTGCAGACACCTTTTTATGGTGACAATGAGCACCATATACACCTCATTTACTTTTGAAAACTCTCATATACTTTGTTTATAAAAGGAAAGATGAAATACTGCCAAGTTCAAGGCAACACACACACACACACACACACACACACACACACACACAAATAGGTGTGCACAAGAACCTACATAGAATAAGACGATGTTACAAAATCACAAGGTCACAGAGGCAATACCTAGACTGTGTCATGGTCTCCCAGCCAGGGTCATTCCCTCTATTCTTGAGAAGTGTGAGAAGATGGAGAAGGTTTCTAATTCAAAGCAGTCAGCACTTCCATTCTATAGGAGAATCCTGCCCTCACCATCCAGCCTCCAGACATGTTTTGATTAGCCAGAATAAGAGTTACAAATATTTGAATTCATGCTCACATTTAAATCGCTGGGAGATTGCAGAAGCATACACATACAATATGAATGTTCCACTTTTCTTGAAAATGTGGAAGACCTACTAACATAGATCCTGCCTCTTTGCAAGGCTGGATAGCAGCTGCCTGGCTGCCCGTTTGAGCTGATTGTGAATGCCTGCTGGCCAGGAGACCAGAAGACAATCTGGGTATTGCCTCTGTGAGTAATATTGCTCTACTCTATGCAGGTTCTGGCATGCACACGTGTGTGTGTGTGTGTGTGTGTGTGTGTGTGTGTGTGTGTTTTGCCTTGAACTTAACAGTGTCTCACCTCTCTGGCTCCATTTACATACATTATTACCAGGGCCTACAGACATTTGAATCTGTAATCCCTGGTCTAAGTTCACTAGCATTCACCAGAAAATTCACAATACCAACTATCACACCCCCCATCATCAAGAGCTCAGAGGAATACTTTCTTCAGAAAGCCTGGTGCCTCTTTGGACATGAATTCACCTTTCCACGTGTCCTTCAAACCCCTCAAAACCAGGTCTCGGGAGGCCAACATAGGTGAATTGCCTGAACTCAGGAGTTTGAGACCAGCCTGGGCAACACAGTGAAACCCTGTCTCTATTAAAACACACAAAAAATTAGCTGGGTATGGCGGTGTGCGCCTGTTATCCCAGTTACTTGGGAGGCTGGGGCAGAAGAATTGCTTGAACATGGGAGGTGGAGGTTGCAGTGAGCCGAGATCATGCCATTGCACTCCAGCCTGGGTGACAAAGCGAGCTTCATCTCAAAAAAAAAAAAAAAAAAAAAAAAAAGGTCTCAAACAGCTGCAGTGTAATGATCTTAGGCACCCTTGGTACAAAAACAAATAGATGTGTGAATGCAATAAAAGTGCTCAGAAACACATCAGAGAAATCACCAGCTAAGGGAATGGCTCTCTTACTTTACAATGGCGAATTTGCTACCTGCCACCAAAACCAGCACTGTTTGTGTACGCCTCACGCAAACTCACACTTTGATTTGTGGATGCAGGCGTCCTTTCTTAACACACCCTCTCTGACTTTTCTGCCACAGCCCGTTTCCAATGCTGCTAGAAGATGCTGTGCTTAATACAGCTCCCAATTCTCCAAGGCCCCCTCAAAGCTTTTAAAGCTAGCATAACATGCAGAATTTCAAATGAAGAACCAACAGCAGAAAGATCATTTACAGTAACTATACAAACAAGCTAAATGAAAGACTTGTGTTCAGTCATTAAAAATAATAATGCTAAAGCCCCAAGGGCTGAAATGTAAAGCTTAGACTTCGTGTGAGGAAACAGAAAAGGAGTGTGTTTATTATCCCAATAAGATAACCTGTTAATTTATTTAGTAGGCAATTTTCGAGTACATTTGTTCACAGTGAAATCTCACTTTATCAGATTATATGAAAAATCACCACCACAAATAAAACGCTTGTTCAAGCCACGAGCTTTTGCAAGATAGAAATTACCACGTAGGAGACCAGCGAGGGGTGGCTGGGAGGTGCCGCCACTCACAGCATCCACCCCTTTATTCTCCTCCTCTCCTGAACCAAGCCCAGAGTTAGTTATAGAGTTATCTATCTCACACTTTGCAGATGATGCCTAACATCATGACAACAGAGAAGAGGAAAGGTCTCTGGACCTGCCTACCTACAACAAGTTTCTGTAAAGTAATGAATACAGACAGCTTGGGGACCATCCACCTGCGCTGTCTGCCTCTTCCTGCCTGCAAAGTGAAACCACCAGGGATTGGCAGAAGGTACTTGTCTGACAGGGCCAGGACAGCCTTTCTCCTCAGTGACAGCCTGGGCCTACCCTCTTAAACTTGACCCACCATAATTCCTTCACAGTGCAGCGGCAAGGCAGCTGACAGTAGCAGCTGCAGCTCCTAAGCGAGATGGATGGAATTTTCATAACTGGTTCCCCAAGTTACATTTTACCTTCAAGATAATTTATGAGCTGCTCTGGAGCCTTGAAGAGACAATATGCTTGCCATAAAATTAACTGTAACAGTCTTGTAGGTTATAATTAACACTGGGAGGGTAGCACCAACTGGATGAAACACATGGTGTAATTGATGGTGAAACTGGAAATGAAGCAAGCTAACAATATCATTACTGTGCACGCTGCCTTAGCAAAACCAGTGCTTTCTGAGGGTTCGTTGCCACTGCCTCCCAGGACCGTATTGTAGTAGGAAAGACACCAGAGCTGGGCAGAGGGGTGGAGGTTTTGCTGGCAAGGCCATGGGGGTACCTGGACAGACACAACAGTTGTCAACAGTCTGGAAAGAGAGCCAGAGCAGAGCATCTGGCCACATGCTTCCTGGAGTTCAGACCAGGCCCTACATAAGCCTTCCTTGTAGATATGACTTCATTTTCTCAGTAAACAGCAACTTTTTCAGCGAAAAAAAAAAGAAAAAGATACAGATTAAAAAGAAGACAATAAGAACTTCCAAAACGCCCTTCCAAGGATTACGATATTTATTTAGCATACATTCTGGAAGCATTAAAACTGAATATGAGCATATCTTAATTAAAAAATGAAGATGGTTACCTAAAGTTTTACTGAACTGAAAAGGAACATCCTGAGCACCCTGTCCAAAGTTGACCATGGAGAGAAAGCTAATCAGAAGAGTCCCGTCAACACTCCTGTCTCAGAAAGAAGCACTAACCTATTCCTTCTTGCACGGACACTGCATAGTCTGACCAATACCTGAGAAGTGCTGGGCATTCTAAACACATAGAAATGATTTAAATAATTCTAATGAGCAATTTTAAGGTGGTTAATCTATTTTTTGTTGTTGTTGTTTTCCGATTTGTTTTGTCTTTTTTTTTTTTTTTTGTCGTGGGACAATATACTGGAAAATTCTAATAAATGATGCAACAGTGTCCCCTACAGGTCAGCAGAGCTGTTCCTTCCCCTTCCTCCATCCTTCTCCACCATGACATCCTCGACTGAAAGCCAGAGTTAAACTTTTACCTATAACACTACAGAGTAAACTTGTAAAATACACTGGGGATACCCCTGAGATAGAATAAAATTACTATTCTTCATGTGTGGTAAATTGTTTCCTAGATATAAACAAACTGTACAGCTGGTGATTAACCCAATATGGAATAGATAAATCGCTACCCTTTCACCTTAGGGCACCTACTCAAATCAACCTTGACTAACACAGACCCAAAATTACTTGACTTAGAGGATTTACAGAGATTTACAGATTCTTAGAGGCTAAATGGTGGTGTTCTCATTTTCACTCCTCCTCTCCTACCTTCTAAAAGATTGTAACCAATATAAAAGAAATGACATAGCTTATAAACGTGATAACTTTCCTTTAAAAGACCAATGGTAGGGAGATTGAGAATGCATTAGTTGGATACTATTTCCTTACAGAGATGTACCCACAACTAGAAAGTGTGAAATACATTAGGTACCAGAGGAAATAACATGCAAAGATACATACCTGCCTATCTCCACACTGAGAAGGATCCTAGACGTCTCTAAAGTACTAAGTGAAGCGTATTAGAGTGGCTGATTAAAAACTAAAGCTTTGCTATTGCTCTTGGCTTAAATTCCAGCTTAACTAGTTACTAACTGTTGCCTTGGGCAAGTTAATCTGCATCTCTATGCCTCGGTTTTCTCATCACATAAAGCGTTTAAAACTCTATCTGGAACATAGTGAGTTCTCAGTAAATGTCAGCTTCTATTGTTGTTAAAATTAGTACAGTTGCAGATTTCAGGGAAAGTGGAAGTAGAGGAGTGAAACCCATCAGAGTAACACCCACTTTTCCCTGCTCCTGGGGATCTCACTTATGCAGCCACTCCTTGTGAGAACCGGAGATGCCTTCCACTTTTGGGGTGATTGAGGTCAAGTTGCTTCTTTTTTACATAAAGTTGCTAAGGTGCAGAGTGTCTATGACATGCCCAGGTTCCTACAGCCACTAATGATGGGATTCAAACTGGAGTCCAGCCCTCCACCCATCAATTCTGTGTGACAATGATGAACACAGAAAACCAACTCTGTCTGATGTTCTTCCCTGCACCAATTTCACAATATCAGGCCCCTGCCAGGAGACTAGGATATTTACTAGACAAGGTACTCTCTCAAAGGAGAGGCCAATTTGGATGAAGGTGACTGGCTTTATTCCTGGCTTGTTTGGATCTGAAGATCACGATAGGTCATTTTTATTGAACACCTACTGCGTTACAGATACTTTCACTGTGTGTGTTACATTTAATTGCTTAATCGACCCTATAAATTGGATTCTATTATTATCCCCTAGGCAAATAACAAATGAGAAAATTGAGGCTCAGAGTGGGTAAGTAACCCATCTGGCTACAATCCACAACTGTTATTTGCCTGGAGCTATAGAAGCGGATCCAAGATTCAAACCCAGGCAATCTAACTCAGAATCTATGCTCCCAGCCATATTAATGCAATTTACTCTGAAAGAAAACCATTTTTCCTCCACAAACTTTATACAATGCAAAGAAGGTAGCACAAATTTTATACAATGACCTATACTTATGTATAAATTTCCCTTCTATTTTTCACTCATGCTTTGAGGCAAATAGCTACCTATACACTGGTAGCCAACACAATTTGGCAATGGAGCAGTACTTCTCACCATGGCTGGGCACATAAATGACAGTCTTATGAGAACGCTTAAAGAGAACCTGTCTTCTTCCCTGGGACGTGGGTTTCCATGGAATCATGACTCAATCTCTTCCATGGCATTTATTACTCTACATTGTGTAATACATTTCCCCTAATCAAATGTTACTCATCTCTACAATCTCAGGAACTACGATAGCACCTAGTACCAGGTAGGCACTTAAGGAATCTTTGCAAAACCAACGCATGGCTGACAGATCACTCACAACAATGACCAGCATTTACGATGCACTTGAGGGCACTGTCACATGTAATGCCCCAACACCTATGACATAGGTATGGCTTTGCCCATTCTCTCTTAAGAGAGATTTGTCAATATAATGTGGCCTGAATTTAAGCCTTCTTCAAATGAAGACCTTTAAAGTGACACATGTCTTAAAAAGTAAATGGGAACCAGGGTGCAGATAATCAAAGGAAAATTAATGTTACAGATTCCCTAGGATGGTGTTCCTCAGAAAACTGGCATCCCACAGATACTTCCCAAATATGACCCACTGCAACTAGAAATGCAAATTTTATAACCAGTGATTACTTTATGACAAAGCTCAGAAAGGAGAACTGTGTATCTTTATCTCAACTGAACAACTTTATTTTGGTCACTGTTGAGTATTGGTGAATATACAGGGCACAGCAACTATATGTACATTTTAATAAAAGAAATTTGCAGAGTTCCACTTAGGAAAACAGTTCGTATCTGTCATTCCACTAGAATATAAGTTTCATGAAAGAATTTTCATCAGTTTTGTTCACTGCTGTATTCCCAGAACCTGAAACAGTGCTTAGAAAAACGATAGACACTTAATAAATGTATGTTGGATAAATAAATGAATCAGTTTTCTCAAAAAGTTTAAGAAGCACTGACCGTAAGAAACAGCCAGCCAGCAACTGATCACAGTCAGAAACCTGCCAGAAACAGAGTTCATGCTAAAGCCCATGTGTTGATTTTACAAATAAGATTCACAGAATTCAATTGGCTTTTGTCTCCAATAAAACTGTTCAAATAATGACAGTAACAATGGCAATAACATTAACAACACTTGCCTCCTTAAGATAAGTTGCTGTATCACGGGAGGGGGAAAAAAGTAACCCTATCTCTAGACTCATTTAATCTTTACTCTAAATTTATACAATGTTTCAATTCCCACACATTTATGAGGAGGTTTTATGGAGTTATCAGGTTTTATGGAGTAATCTGGATCAGAGACACAAAAAACTTTCTTCTGCTAAGGGCAGCAAAGAGCAGAGACTGTAATTATTAAAAGAGAAGGGACAGATGTATTTAAAAAGACCCAATGGCAATTAGCAGGCCAGTGCCTCCCTGCTTCTCCCTGGAATCCTCCATTTATTCCTTGTGCCCACTTCAACACTGCAAACGAATTTATCTAGTTGCAACGAACAGCTACCGAACTACAGATGGCACAACTTCTAGTTCCCAACTAACTAGGTGTGCTGGAGTAAGCAGCCACTTTCTTTAGGATGAATGGTAGCAGCTGACATGGTCTGAAGACACGTCACAGGTTGTCTCCGCAGATAACTGTATCAGTCTCATCATCCCATATCCCATCCTCAAGGTGAGGAGCTCTGCTTTTGTGAACACAGCTCCAGGTTCTGGTCCAAGTGCCAAGTCACCGACACTAAGGTTCATAACTGTGCTGATACCACTAAAGCAGATCAGGACATTTAGCAGGTGACCAGGAAAAAAAAGCTGCCTATGTACTAGAAGCTATATTAGCCTCAGCTTTGTCCCCAGCCCTGCTGAACTAAAACCCACTCCTTTATTCAGAGGCGTGTCCTCGGGAAGTCTTTACAGTTCTCTTCTTCCATGCCATGCCAGTTTTTCCTCTTCTCACCCAGCTCCATTTCACTTCCAGGAAAGGCAACAACTCAGGAATGGTGGCTCAGGGAGGAGACCATGTCTTTCTGTCCTGGTCTTTGCCCAGTCCCATGGTGTTCTCTTCCTCAAGTACACTGGAGTCAGCCTGTGCACACAGCATCCCTCTTTGCTCATGCTGGAATAAGAGCCTGGGGTGCCATCTTGGGGCTTAAACACCAGAGAACTGCATAGGAGGTTTCTCCTTACTTTCAGTATCAGGGTTTCTACCCTCGGCAAGATTAGATTAATAACCAAGGCTTACTTTCAATATCAGAGACCCATCCTGACTTCCAATTCCAAGATTTCCATACTGGGCAAGGTTAAGAAAAAGAGCAAAAAAAGCAACAGGCCAATATCACAAGTGGCCATTCCGCTTCAAAAGTAGTAAAGAACACAAAGTACTTACAAACACTGGAATGGATTGAGAGGAAAATCATTTGATAAATCTGAATGCCAGGCATTCTTTTGGATGCCGGGGATATGTGGTAAACTGTCAATGAGGTCCTTTGATACAGGGCATTACTCTAATGGAAGAGATAGCTTAATGCTACAAAGATCTGAGGTGCAAATTTGTTCTTTTGTTTTGAGACAGGGTCTCACTCTGCCACCCAGGCTGGGGTGCAGTGGTGAAATCGGTTCACGGCGACCTCTGCCTCCTTGGCTCAAACACTTACTCCCACCTCAGCCTCCCCAGTAGCTGGGACTACTGGTGTGCGCCACCAATGCCTGGCTAATTTTTTGGGTTTTTTTTTGTAGAGATGGGGTTTTACCATGTTGCCCAGGCTGTTCTCGAACTCTTCAGCTCAAGCAATCCACCCACCTCTGCCTCCCAAAGTGCTGGGATTACAGGCATGAGCCATTGCACCCGGCCTGGGGTGTATGTTTTACAGCTGGTAAACAAAAACAACAAATGTCCTATCCTCATAAAACTTTCATTCTGGTAGGAGAGATAAAAATGTAAACACAGAATCAAGTCCATAAATAATTAACGTCAGGTTACTTCATTTTATAAGCTTCTATCGAAATATAAGTTCCCTTAGGGCAGACCCCATTGCTAAATTACCTTAGGGTTTCACAGTGCCTCCCAGAAAAGACTTAAAAGTGTGTGTGCTAGCCATTGTATTCTTATTAACTACCATCTCCCCACTAAATGATTCTACAGCTGAGACTCATGTCCTACTCATCTTGAGATTTCCCACACAGTGTCTAGCACAGTTACTTGCACCTAATAAACACTCAATAAATAACAGTTAATTGCTAAACTGGACAGTGCCGACTTGTCGGTTTTGCATATAATCCATGACTAGCCAGGAGGCAGAAGGAGAGACAGATACCTGTGGAGAACACCTCCATGTGCTAGTTTTAGAACCCAAGCTAATCCACGTAAGTAACTTATACAAAGTGTTATACTTGTTCAGCCCAGATCAAAGTTCTAAAGCTGATTAGCTTGGAATAGTAAATCCCATTCATTACACATTCTAGGTTCTAACAACCAGATTTTGCAGCCTTAACAAAGATGTCCAGAGTGGATCCATTCTGGGGGTAGGCGGTGATGGCTGGGGTCATAGAGAATAGAAAGATGACTAACAAATAAGACTGCTGTTTTACTAGTCCAGAAAAAATATGGGAACTTGGCAGTTTTTCGGAGCTGCCAAAGCCCAACATGAGGAAGATATTTACATAAAGTTATCTGGATCTTAAGAGAGTCACTTTTAACTAGAAGCAAGTAGTTCTAAAAGCTTTTCTAAAAAACTTCCATAAACATTATTTGAAATGAATCTCAGCACCATTTTTAAGGCTCCTTGGACCCAAATGAAGTTGTTTCCTATGGGAGAACAGTAAGTTCTGTTTGAGCCTAAAAGTTAAAGAGCTATAAATGGACCGAGTTTCCATTTCATCAGGCTACATTCCTATCCAGTGTGCACTGCTGAATGAAATGTAAGAGAACGGTAGGAGAAATAAGTAGGTAATCTCTAGAAAAAAATAAACGGGGCCACATACAAATAAATAAAGACCCAGGCCTGACCATGGTAACAGGGAAATGGACACGGCTGCAATTTAATGACAGCCCCATTTGGAACCCCACACCTTCTACAAGCCAAATATTCTTAACAGGCTTGTGAACTCTTTACCACTAACAAGAGGGGTAAGTCCCTAAGTCTGCCATGTTTAAAACTATGCTACTGAAAAAACAATGGTTTTTAAAAAGCACAGGAAAAGATGCTTGACACCATTAGTCAGTAGGGAAATACAACTCAAAACCACAACAATATACCACTAGGATGTCTATAGTCAAAAAAAAAAAAAGACAGAAAATAACAGGTAATGATGAGGACATAGAGAAATTGGAAACTTTGTGCGCTTTTCTTGGGAATATAAGATGGTGTAACAGATGTGAAAAACAGTCTGGCAGTTCCTCAAAAAGTTAGACACAGAATTACCATATGACCCAGCAACTCCATTCCTAGGTATGTACCCAAGAGAATGGAAAGCATGTCACTCAAAAACTTGTCCATGAATGTTTACAGCAGCATTATTCATGATGGCCAGAGAGTCAACCCACCCAAATGTCCATCAATCGATTGCTATCCAACAATCCAAATGCCCATCAGTTGATTACTGGATAAATAAAAGGTGGCACATCTATATAGCGGAGTATTACTCAGCAGTGAAAAAAGAATGAAATACTTATATGCTATGACATGACGCATCCTAAAATCAGTATGCCAAATGAAAAGAAGCCAGACACAAAAGGCCACGTACTGTAGGATTTCATTTATAACAAATGTTATAAATAGGCAAATCTGTAGAGATAAAAAGTAGATTGATGGTTGCTAGGGGCTATGGGGAGAAGGAGAAATTGAGGGTGGCTGTTAACAGATGCAGGGCTTCCTTTTAGGGGAAGGAAGATGCTCTGGAACTGGATAGTGGTAATGGTTGCACAATCTTGCACATATACTAAAAAAATCACTTAACTGTACACTTTGAAATGATAAATTTTGTTATCTGAAATTTTATGTTATACATGACTTATACTTCAATTTTTAAAAAATCCTAATGGCCTTGCTTTTGTCTTTTTTTTTTTTTTTTTTTTTTTTTTTGTATTTACACCTGACTTAGCAAAAATTTAGGGCCATGGCTTTAAAGTTACAAAGCACAATTGATTCTCAAAGTATTTGCTATCTTCCTGAATTATCCTCTACCTGGCTTTCTGCTCACTCGAAATCCCCTCAGACACAGATAGTCAAATCAAAACCTTGATGAAAAATATGTTAACTTTGGGTAATGTTTAGAAGACTTCTGTTTTGATTTTTAACATAATGATTATCTGAGTGAGGCTTGTATTATGAGACAATGAAGTTCAATATAAAGGGTTTTCACCACAATTCCAGTCTTCCAAGACATCTACCATGAAATACTTTCCTGAGTGGATCAGAGAACTTGCCACTCTGTTGTGGTAACAATTACCTTTATCAATTAGCGGCAAATAAATAGACGTAAAGCCTCACTATGATGTTTCTTTGAAAAAAAGAAAAAAGAAAGAACCAAACATTACTCAATTAACATTATGTGCTTTTGTCTCGTATTTACAGAAAAGCTGCCAGGTTGTAGTAAGAACAAGACTCTGTTCAAGAGTCACATATATATTTAGTAGCAAAGAGTGCACAATAATCAGTGGTCAGAGGCTGATACAGATGCAATTTTTTTTTGGAAAAGCATTTTCTCTAACACTTGATTTTTTGATGGGTAAAGCAGGCAGAACAAAAGGTTTGCTTCTCACTCTGACTTCAAGGCAAAGGAAGCCCAATCCATTCCTGAAGCTAAACTATGAATAATTATTCCACAATAAACAACACCCTCAAAATTTTCAGCCATCTAGGAAAGACGCTGAGGCTTTGCAGAAGATAAAAAAGGCACTGACTTTTAATATATTTTATTTAGAAAGACAACTCGGGTGTGGACATTAAACTGTACCTTTTCTTTGGAGCACTTTTCAAATGATAATTTCTTCCACTGTCACCATTAAATCTTAATCCATTCCAGCTCCTTGCATGGGTCATTGAGTCTATATGTACTGCTGTTATTTTAAAATGTTTCCCCTTGGTAGGGAAAGAGGGGGAGAAAAGATGCTGAGAGCCAGATGGGCCTCTTCACAGTTCATTTATCAAACCTAATACGCTGGGCCCCACCCTCCTCTCACTCACGATTGCGGTTAAACTTCCATATAATTTGGTAATCATTTTCATTATCAGAGAGTGACCCTAAAGTAGCCTATCCTGGGACACCCGGTCCTTGCAGCTGCTCTTTTTCTGCCTTTTCCTACAGTAGACCCTAAGAATCTCAGAGTTTATTAGCTACAGACTGACCTTTGGGCTGCATAGGTCAAGAAGGGGTCGGATCAGAGGGCTTGCCCAGTTCTTTAAAAGCTATAACAAGCTGTCCATCAGGCAGAGGGGACTGGATAAACAAAGGCGAATCTTCAGAAATTCTGTCCCACTTCTGTTAACACTTACCCTGCATTCACACAGCTTCTCCCAACGTCCTTTGGATCATTCAACTCTGGGGAAGTGAATAGACAGCCCTAATAAGCCTATTTGGAGAGGGTTGTTTATGGGATTACCAAGCTTGGAGAAGGAAACCCGAAGCACTCAGATGTGCCTCTAGAGTCGCCGGGTTGTGTGACACTGTGACAAACTCGGTTACCCCAAGTCATCCAAAACTGACACTTTCCTCAAAAAGCTAAATTACAAGGAACATATGCTTCAGTTTAAGAGACTTCAGTGAGTCCCAAACAATGGCTTGGCGCCCGACCTGAGAGACAGACAAATATTTTATAACCAGGTTACAAGTTTTACTTTAAAAATTCTCCTTAATATGATCGCAAATGAACCTGCTAAAGAGGGGTAAAAACCTTTATTACAAAAGACATACTAAAGTTATTGCCAGCTGCGGCGGCTCTGTTGACCTAAATTTCTTGAAGTTGTACAATTCATAATGCATTCTCTAACGTGCAATATAAGGTAATTAGAGTCATCTGTATTTAACTTTCAGAGGAAAAAAAAATTCTATTATCTAATCTAACTGATCCCCTGATAGCTTTGATGAAAGTAAAATACTGTAACCTATTGCTTGGCCTTTGGTGAGTGCTAATTATTTTCTGTCAAAGCACATTTTTCCTTGTGTAATTCCGAAGTACACAATAGGCCAATCTCTAAAACTAGGCTGCTCAGTAAGCACCACAGTGGATGTTTTATAACTTTCACCACCACCCGCCTGACAGGTACTCGAGGCAATGCCCAATTCCAGACAGCCAGATGACACTTTGATGAGGAAAAGAAAGGTGTATGGTAACCGTCTGTTTATACGGATCACATGGATGAGTCTGTAGGTAGGTCACTAGGATGGGAAACATCAAATGGGGATGAAGAAGGGGTGGGGAGAAGGATTATGATGGTTATTTAATACTCTGAGGACACTTTTCCTTCTGAGATCTCAAGACATCAGCCTCTTGAAATTTTCTTTCAGGTGTTTAGTTTTAAGGGGGCCTGCACAGTGTCAGCTGCTAAGCTCTTTCTTTCCTCCTCCCTTAACACAAAGGACTTGAGAATTTTTGTTTCAGTTGCTAGACTACATCAACTTCAACACTGGCTCCAGCTTCTGATTAAATTGTTAGCAGTAAGGGCCAGAAATGCTGAAAGCAGATTCCTTTCAAACAGGCCACTTTGACCATGTTGTCTAATGATTTGGTGTATTAAGAAATTATTGTTAACAAACCAAATGCACTCAACAAAAGATACCCATTGGCGCTCTCACTGGGCCACATCGTCTTTGGACAGAAGGGAAATGGAGGAGAGATTACAAAGGAATTCTTTCTTCCTTTCTATTTAATTAGAATCATCATGGGGAAGACATGAAACATTAAACAGACACAAAGAAACCCCTTAGATGTCCCCAAACTGAGATCCTATTCCTTAATATTTGTACTTTCATGAATATACATGCTTAACTCGTAATATAAAGAAAATTTTAAAATTAGTTATTGAAAGGTAAATTGGAAATCATTTAGTCATTACTTTAGTTGAAATCGTCTGCCACTGGCCAGGCATGGTGGCTCACACCTGTGATCTCAGCACTTTGGGAGGCCAAGGCAAGAGGATCATTTCAGGCAAGGAGTTTAAGACCAGCCTGATAACATGGCAAGACCCTGTCTCTATTTTTGTACACTTTTTTTTAAAAGAAACTGTCTGCCATTTACTTCGACCATACCACCAAAACGATGGGGGAAGGGGAAGGGAAATACCGTTGGGAATTTTTAGATTACTATTTAAATACAAGTCTGAGTTTAAAGATAACACACATTTGAAAAAGCAGCTTTCTGATACCCAGTGAGAATCAATACTTCATACTGTCTCCTTTCTTGGAAAATGCTCATCTTCAGCCTTGTTCAGACAAATCTATTTTTATAATTATTACTAGTAAAGCTATCAATTATCATAAATTCTTTTTAAATGAAGTCATTTGGGGAATATTATACCTATTAATAAATGTTCTGGACTCCCAGGCACATAGAATTTTCAGTCACCAAATAAGACGCTGAGACAAAATATGCCCTACCCTTCCTGATTGCTCTCCCTCTTGCTTAGAGACAGATGACAATTCAATAATTTTTACAAACTACAGATCTAAAAGATGACCCTAACATGTGAGAGTACTAGTTCTTGCCTCCCACAATATCAACCATTTTTCAAAAAAGATGATTTAAAGACACTTTTCACCAGTAACACAGTTTCTAAGCACAGGAAACCCCATGGAAAGAGACCAGGTTGAAACAAGAGTCATTCCCAGTTGGTCAACCCTAAAAATGGGCTTGATAAATAGACTACGGTCATTGCCACAGAATAATTTTTTCGACGTTTTGGTCAACAGCGATCCTTATCTATGTCAGTGGTCCCATCCCATAAGATTATAAAACCATGTTTTTACAGTACCGTTTCTATACCGAGCTGTGTATAAATACACTAATACTTACCGTTGTGTTACGACTGCCTATGACATTCAGTATAGTAACATGCTGTACGGGTCTGCGGCCCAGGAGCAACAGGCTACGCCATATAGCCTAGGTGTATAGCAGGCTCTGTCATCAAGGTTTGCGTAAGTGTAGTCTATGAAGTTCACACAATGGGAATCACCTAGGACACATTTCTCAGAACCTATGCCCATCATTAAGGGATGCACGACTATGCTTTCAAGTAATCTGCTCTGCACAGTGATATAACAGCACTGTACAGATTTCCCTGACATCTGTCCTAATGAAATAGTAATGCTAGTCTTTTAGACTGTTGATTAAAAAGAGTTCTTCAGCATCAGGTACTCATATTACATTATGCTTAAAATGCAAACATGCATGCTAAATTGGAATTTATTCCTGACAAATTGTGTAAACATACTGATGACGCCAATGGATCATTACAATTAACGTAGGTACATGGGCAGGAAAGCTAACTTTAGCTGGAAGCAGCTTAAATATGCTTATTTTTCATGGTCCCCTCAAAGGAAAGGGACGAGGCCAGCCATCAGGAGGGGCTTGGCCAAATATAGTTCTTGTTTGTCAAGAACAACAAATCCCATTTCATAACAGAACTAACCTGGCATGCCATTCCCTCCTCAGGTTCTGGCGCGCAGTGAGCGAGGCAAGGATGGCGGTCAAGATTTCATTCCTTTGTTCCACGGGGAGCCCCTCTCTTTTAACTTCATGAAGCACAGCATTTGTCTACAAGAAATGATCCAAAAAAGAGAAAGAAAAAGTGAAAAATTAATAATAAAAAAAAAGCCCATAAGCAAATAAGGACAGTAAATCAATGGCTTTTTTATTACAGTTCCCCTGCTAACAAATCAATATGGTAAATGATGGCCAAAAATGGCCAGCATATATTTGTGTTTAATCAATGTACATGGCACATAAGGTAAACGCTAAGGCTCCATTGCCTTAAGTAACACATCAAGATACTGCGCATTCTTACTCTAATTTTCTCAGCACACCAACGATTGTTTTTTTCCTGGGAATTGCCTACCATGAGCTATTATTAGAAATGATTTTCACGTACACTTCACTGTGAGTTGTTTGTTTTGCCTTTTTAAAAAAGAGCACTGTCTGACTTTCACTGTTTCCTGCCACCCAGCTGAGGCTTTCTCTGCCTCTCTCATATGAATCATTACTTTAAATTTCTACCCATGCCAGCAATGTTTTACAGGGGAAGATGGGGAAAGATTCACTCGTTTTCCTTGCTTGTTGCAAATCAAGATCTTGCGAAGAAAATAACAGGAACACAAAAATCAGAAAGACCATTTCTTGGAATAAGGATTTCAAAGAACATCTTTAGATTTTACAGATTTTTTAAAATTTAAAGTTCGTGTGGCTTCTCTGGAGATTTCATAACCAAAGCAATTGCTAAAAGGAATAAAATTGTCATTTCAATTTCAATGAAATTGTCTGTGTTCTAAGTCATTCAATATATTTCTTATCTAACAGATGCCAATAGATTTGTTTACTTAAAAAGCACACCCATAACTTGGTTCTCATGAAAATTGAAACACTATTCCCTTACTCCTTTATAGCATTTGACAGTGCATATTTATCGTCTTCATGACAACCTTGAGAAGAGGACTAATGAACCCTTGTTGTTTCTATTGCATCATTCCATACCTCATCCCCTTTGTCTGGCGACATCACCTAAATCTCCTCTTGCAAAGTCTTTTCTTTCACGGTATAAAGTCTTAGAGGGACTGTCAACCAAGGTGTCCTATCCTCCCCTATCAAGGATGTCGGCCAGAGCAACTTGATTCTTTTTGAGGACTTTAGACTCTAGAGAGGAATGACAGAGAAATGAGGAAAAATGCAGAGGCAATTTATCAGTTCCCTTAATTCCTTCCACCCATGGTCCTCAGAGTATCTCTAGTTTCTGGAACTTTCCAAGTGCAGATCATTCGCTTTTCCTTTGATAGTGTCAGTCTCCCAATATCCTTTCAATAAAGTCTCATTTTGTTTAAATTCATCAGGGCTGGGCACGGTGGCTCATGCCCGTAATCCCAGCACTTTGGGAGGCAGAGGCAGGCAGATTGCATGAGGTCACGAGTTTGAAACCAGCCTGCGCAACATGGGGAAACCCCATCTCTACTAAAAACACAAAAATCTGCCAGGCATGGTGGCACGCACATGTAGTAACAGCCACTTAGGAGGCTGAGGCAGGAGAATTGCTTAAAACCTGAGAGATGGAATTTGCAGTGAGCTGAGATCACACCACTGTACTCCAGCCTGGGCAACAGAGTGAGACTCCATCTCAAAAAACAATAACAAAAAATTCATCAGAACCTGTTTCGGCTGCTTATCATTGTTAACTGATGTAAACCTATAAGGCAGAAAATAGTACCAGTGTGAAAGAGCCTGGATAATCCACCTGATACTAGCCAGGAAGAGGACCCTGCCTCCTGGGGTCAGTACTCCATCTACTATACTAGGAGATACACCTGGTTCTCAAGCAGCTTCTGTGGGAACAACATGTCCAGCTTTCCAGTACAAGGAGGAATGTTCAGCTTCTCTAGGTAATTCCAGAGCATAAAACCCAGGATCCAGGGGTTGCAAATTCAAATACACACTTGGCCAGGCAAATAACATGAATGAGTTAAGCAGAGGTTACTGAAAGAGAACACATGTTCTGCCTAAAAAAATGCAACCACTATTCAGATCCAGCCAGCAGAAAACCTGGCTCATTAATGCAAGATTCATGAATTTTCAAAATAAACAAGAAATCTGGTGTGTGTGTGTGTGTGTGTGTGTGTGTGTGTGTGTGTGTGTATGTGTGTGTGTTCAATGTAAAAATTGATTTTGTAAATCTTGTAAACTCACTAAATTTTTTTTCTAAATGCCATGTGGGTCAAACAAGAAACACCAATGAGCTGAACAGAATTTAGGCAGCTACCAATCTATGATCTCTAATCCAAAAGATGTCTAATTTCAGAGAGGTCTGAGCATTAGCGGTTGTTCTAACAACAGTACCACTCCTTGTCTGTGACAAACTACCTCATGTACTTAAAGTTGGAAGGAACCTCAAAACATCGTGTAGTTTTATCGGCCAGGCGCGGTGGCTCACACCTGTAATCCCAGCACTTAGGGAGGCCAAGGTGGGTGGATCACCTGAGATCAGTAGTTCAAAACCAGCCTGGCCAACATAGTGAAACCCCATCTCTACTAAAAATACAAAAAAATTGGCCAGGTGTGGTGGCAGGCATCTGTAATCCCAGCTACTCAGGAGGCTGAGGCAGGAGAATCACTTGAACCCAGAAGGCAGAGGTTGCAGTGAGCCAAGATCGTGCCACTGCATTCCAGCCCAGGCAATAGGAGTGAACCTCTGTCTCAAAAAAAAAGTCATATCGTTTATTGTTATGTCTGTAGGTATATATATATCATTTTAGCAAAATGCAAAAATGCATCAAATGAAAAAGTAGACATCTAGCTAGCTCCAAAAACATGATTAAACTAAAATTATTTCCCTCTGTGACTCTATTAAAATGTTTATTTTTTTCAATGTCATTTACCTCTTCCTTGCCTTTCATATTATTTGCATTTTATCCAGGGGTCCTTGTTTTCCATAGGCCCTGAACAGTCTTAAGAGGGGAAGGAACAAGGATGTAAGAAAGTAAGTTTCACAAAGAAATGGGATGTTGCCTGTTTACTTCAATGCTGTATCCCATTGTCCACAAAATATCTATCAAATCAATGAATAAAGAAGGGACTTGAAAAGTAAGTATTCCAAAAACAAAACAATGAAGGCTATCTTCTTTTAAGAAATTACTATCACATAAATGGTAAACTCACAAAATGGATAAAGTAAGCAATAGTTACATGCTTTACAAGAAGCTCTTCACTTTACTAAGGGACTCACTCTAAGGTTTCGTGAAATAACCAGATACTGTAGTTCAAGAATTTCCTCAACTTCATTTATTCTGGCACATCCTCATAATTCTTGCCAGATTTGTATATGAACTATATAATACCGTATTTAATATTTTCATTTAAATAGACTCATATTCATAGTAATTTCTAAATAGAAGTAAAAAAATAATAATACTATGAAAATTGGCTTTTTAAAAAAATATAAATTGACTTCAAATGCAAAATGGTAAAACCAATGGTACTTATAAATGAGAAGACAATCATAAAAGTAAATATAAACAAAGCTCTATATTACATTCTAGATCGATATTGTTGCTTGCTGAAGGCTCTGAGGCTAAAGCATGCTCTCTGCTTGTAAAAGAAGATATTAACAAGTGGTGGAGAATAACGATGCAGCAGATTTAAATGAAGACTTTCTTGACATAATCACATAAACAGATGGAGCTGAAGAGAGAATCACTGTCTCACAGTGCGGTCCTTATGTCCAGAGCCCCCAAGTTCCACCTAGCTCACCCTGTGTCACTTGTGATCCACATCTCACACTGTGGACACACTTCCCTACTGCAATGGTTTTTAACACTTGGCAGATAAAGCTCCTTTCTCCTCAAATGTATCCTACATGCAACTCCAATATACACAACAAACAAAATGGGAACAGTTCTCTTTGAAGCTGGTATGGAGGACCTAGAGGTCCCCCCTTTGTCATGCTCCAAGGCACTGTGAAACATAATTTGCCAACCCCAACCCAAGAGCATCTAAAATAGCATTCATGTTTTTAATAGTTTCGACACTGCTAGGAGGAATGCAAAATACTACAATTCTGACAAATTGCTAGGAAATTTCTTATAAAGCTAAACATACATTTGGCCTATGACCCAGCAATCTCATTTATAGGGATTTATCTTAAAAAATGATAACTTAACGTTCAAACAAAGATATGTATACAAATGTTTACAGCAACTTTCTTCATAATCACCAAAAACTGGAAACAACCTAAATGTTCTTCAAAAGGTAAATAGATAAATATGCGGTGATACATTCACACAACAGAATACCACTCAGCAATAAAAAGGGCTGAGCAAGTGATGTGCGCCACCACTCAGAAGCATCTCAAACACATTATGCTCAGTGAACAAAACCACTTATCTGACATTCTGGAACAGGCAATTCTACAGGGACAAACAACGTAACAGTGGTTGCTAGGGATTAGGTTGGGCAAGAGACAGCACGAAGGAATTTTTGAGCATGATGGAACCATTCTGTACCTTGATTGTGGTGGTGGTTACATTAGTTTATACAAACTTTAAAACTCATAGGACACGTGGCTCATGCCTGTATTCCCAGCATTTTGGGAGGTCAAGACAGATAGATCATTTGAGATCAGGAGTTCAAGATCAGCCTGGCCAACACGGCAAACCCTGCTTCTATGAAAAATACAAAAGTTAGCCAGGTGTGGTGGCACGCATCTGTAATCCCAGCTACTCGGGAGGCTGGGGCAGGCGAATTGCTTGAACGCGGGAGGAGGAGGTTGTAGTGAGCCAAGATCATGCCACTGCACTCCAGCCTGGGCAACATCTCAAAAAAAGGCACAAACAAAAAAATAAAAACACAAAAAACCTACAGGACTGTACACCAAAAAAGGCCAATTCCAATTTTATTGTATGTAAATTTTATGAAATTAAAAACTGCATTTGCGTCACATTTTTAAAACAAGTAAGAATACAGAAAACAAGTTTTAAGTAAACACATCTAGTAAATAAGTAGTAAAAATATGGAGAAATATAACTTAACGACAAAAACAAATTTTGTTGCCAAAAACTATTTTAATATTAGGAAAGGAAGGGGGAACTTTGAACATTCAAACTTTAAAATTCAGGGTGAAAAGAAACCATTGCACAGAAGGAAATTTCAGTGTCAAAAAAGTGTTCTTTTTACAAGGCAATTAACATGATATTTTTACTCCTTATAATAGTGTCGGCTTTTCAAGGGTTGACTTCCCCAGGAAATGTTTATAGGCCATTTCCCCATTAGTAGGAACACAGAACTGTCTTCAAACAACTAACAATTTCTAAATGGTCTAATATTACCAAAAACACGTTCTCCCACCCCTCCTCCCAAAAGACAAGAAAAAAATCCCCACAGATTCAGAAAACGTGCACTAGAGGCTAAATTTCATTTCATTAGTACCTTTTTTTTTGAACAGAGACCTACGGAAATGCAGGCCAGATCAGAAAGAACTAAGTATTAACATATTCTTTAGAGTGCTGGCTGTTCAAATCCCCGCCGTCACCTCCAGCTGTGGGTCCTTCCCATAACTCCAAATGGTGATGAGAACAGACCCTCTCCACAGTTCTTGTAAGTAAGTACGAGTTGCCTGGTACACATGCTGCCATGACTATTACAGTTTGGTTTCATCTTAAACTCTGCCAATCTACCTTGTGCTAGGCTATGCTGGTTTAACAAAGGGATTCCTGAAGATGTCTATTACTTTAAGTGAAAAAACTTTAAAGGAAATCAGGCAACCACTGAATAATCACAACCATAAAAGGTGTATGTACCAGAAGCCAGAGGCATAGCATTTTGCATATCCCTAGTGGTAGAAATCTGTATCTCTTTATCCTTGGAGGGTGGGTTTTATATTTAGAACCAGTTCTGATTTTACTTCATCTCACTCCAGTAGTGGACACCTCTCTCTCCTGGGCCAGTACCCAACACTAAGCTGGTCCTTCTTAGTCTCCTGTATGCTGTTCCTCATTCTAAGATAAGAAGCTGTTGTCATCCCAAGGTCATACCTTTCATCCCCCTCTCATCTCTTCAGCTGGCTCCCTCGCTGTGTGATTTGCCCTTCCAGCGGCTTTCAGGGTTCCCTGTAGACTACTGACATCTCTACACTTCTAGATTTAAGCAGACCTTTCCACTAAGCTCTGGTTCCATATAGCCAACAACTGGCTATCTTCCTTAAACATGCTGCCTCAAACATAAGATTCTGACCTTCACCTGTCCACATTTGAACTGACTACTTTTGCTCTCCTTCTGTATTTCCCTAGAACAGTGACTGCACTACTATCAATGCAATAATTCCGAATAGAACCCTCGCTATCACCCTAATCTCCTCCCTTTCCCTTTACTGCACTGCCTATACCTAAACATGAAAAATCCTATGATTCCTCTCTCTTCAGTATGCCTAAAATCTGTCCCCTTCCCCGCAGCCATAGGTTTAGTTCAGACCCACCTCTCATCTGGACCGTGTAAGGCCTCCAGTCGCGTCTGTCTGTGTACATCTCACCCCTTCCATGATTTTTCCTGCTTCAAGAGTGATCTTTTAAAAGTACATGTCCAACCATGTTATTTCCTTTTGACTAACTCAGCATCACCCATGGTTGTGGTTTTTAGGCTTTTGTCATGAAGCTGTGGTGCCACCATGAAGTTTCTTAGGGTCACCAAGAAGACAAGGAGCTTTGGCTTCAAAATCTCACCTAAACCAGAGTACCTTTGTTTACATATGCTTCAGTTATTGGCATTTGGAGGATACAAAAAAAATAATTTTTTCAAAGTCCAAATTCCTTAGCCTGGGGGGGAAAAAACCTTTTTCATACAGGTCCTGCTTACTTCTCAAAATGTATGTCCTATCATCTTCTATTTCATATCAAGCTGTAATTCTCTGAAAATACATGGTTGTTCTATACTATACTTCAATTGTTATCTTTGCTGTATTACTTTCCAGTAACTACTCATTCTTCAAGAAACATCTCAAATAACACCTCCTCTGTGAAGTCTCCCACAAACTACACCCTTCCACCAAATTAAGTAGAGCTGATCACTCTTTTTATGCACCACCATGTCGTACTCCATTGCACTTACACATTCATTTAAATTTTTTCTCCTCCAGAGCGTGGGCTCAATTAGACCAGAAGGGTCCATGTCCATTTCTTAATAATCTCCACAGTGCCTAGAATGGCAACGTGCTGTGAAAGTGGACTCCTGAGGGATGCTTTGGAATAAATGAAGCCAAATGACATGCTGGAACATGTCTGGGGAGTCAAGCTAACGATCAAGCCAGAGAGCACTATTCAAGGTCAAAAACAGTATGTGAAACAAGCTTTGATTTGATTCAAACTATTCTTGAAGATGAGTCTAAGAATGGGGCTGGAAAAACTATTTTTAAAAAACAGAATCAAGAAAAATAAATCTATGCCCTTGGTAGGTGACTACTTAAAAGGGCAACGGTCATTTGGATGGATGTGTCTAAACATATGCCCTCCTAATGTGAGGGCATATATAGGAGGAAGTCTCCCCTTGTCCATTTCAGCAGAGAAAACTAGTTTGGACTGGCAACACACAGCATGTTAAGGACCCTTAAGAATTTCCCAGAGTCTTTCATTTCTCGTGGCTCAAAACTTTATGTATAAAACCAAAGCAAAAAACTCACAGCCAGAGAGAGAGAGAGAGAGAGAGAGAGAAGAGAGACTGATTGCAAATCAGAAAAGAGAAACCAAAAACTCCAAGGAGCCTTGAATTTTGGGTTTAAAATTCCTATCTTTCTTGGAAAAAGTCTTCCAGTTCTGAATATATTCAATTAAAACTCAGTAATTCACCTAATTTTTGTGGGGCAAATTGCTACAGTCAGTAACTTTCAGTATGTGCTAATTCCACCGTACCATAGCAGAATTTGCTGAAGCAGGGTTTTCAGAGAGGAATCACTCTGAGATTTAAAAGGTGACTTACACCATTTACTCTTTACTAATAAATTCTACACAAATCTTTAATCGTTTTGGTTCCTCTCTGATATGATGCAACAGCTTCTGAGAGACCTGTAGCTCCAAACTCGGACTTAAATCTCTCCTTCTTACAAATCAAAGAACGTTGTCCAAGGAAATGCATGGAAACAGGATGGCATTCTACAAATATGGCTGGTAATCCCTCTACAGAGTTCATTAAAAAAGAAAAAATCTACTACTGTTCTTGCAATTTCAAAAGGCATTTACACACCAGGTTCCCAGAACGGCGTACCTTTCTGACCTCCCCATCCATCCATCCTCACCACCATCACAGAAGTAATACTGTTATTATGGGAAAAATGTCACCCCCAACACTTTTTATATACATAGCTGTCTCATGTTAGGGTTGTATTTCCCCTCTGCACACACAAATTACAAAGATATGCTCTGACTGATAATGAGGGCTAAAGGTTCAACTTGTGAAGAAACTTGGTTTAAGATGTTATCAGCTGGGAAAGCTATTTCCTCACATCAACATTGCCACAGGCTGTCAAAAGCCCCAACCAGGGCTCCCTTCTTCAAAAGTCCAGGAACACTTTTTTTTTTTCTTTCTCTCTTTCCTTTTTTTAAAAAAAAAAAAAAGAAGAAGAAGAAGAAGAAGAAGAAGAAGAAGAAGAAGAAAGGCACAGAACCCACTGAGATAGCCTTAGTCCCATCAAAGAAAGGTCAATCTCAGGTCTTCCTTCATTTAGTGATTGTCAGTTTAAGATGGCTCTTTTGTGAGGCCTCTTTGGCTCAATGCTGAGTGATGCCTTCACATTTTCTAAACCAGACTGGGCACCACCGAAGACTTCCAGCACACTTGGATCCACAGAGCGGCAGAACAAATAAACATTCCCCTCAGCCCTTCTGCCTACCTTATCTCCCTCTCCGGGAACAGGAGGTTTTGGGGGTGCCAATGTTTACACAATGTTAAAACTTTCTTTCCCCTGTTTCCTGAATTTGAGAAAACGCATCCTGGATGACCTCGGCTAACAGATAACACCAAGTCGCCACTGGGTGCCACGTCTACGGGACTACTTAAGGCTGCTGTCTTCAGCCTCCCCTCCCCTCCCCCACCCTTCATAGTCAACTCACCCAGGAAAGCAGGAGATAAGCTCCACTGTCTTGAAAGGAAGGCACAAAGGCAGAAGTCTCCAAGAGGCTGTCAACAAAGCAGGCTTTTATTCCCACCTTAAAGACACACTTGGTTCAGTTCATCTCAAAGACCCACTTTATTTGAATGAACATCTCCGCAGAGCTCACCACATGACTCCTCAAAAATGTGCCAGTAAGACATATTTTAGTGTTTCTCCATCATGTACTATTGAGCTAAGGGAGCTAGCTGAGAGTAGTCAAGAATGTCTATGGGGAAAGAATTCAGGGAAAATGTTTCTTTGATCAGTTTCCTCATCCGTAAAGCGGTGTAAGTAATAGCACCGAACTCATGAAGCCCTTGTGAAGAGTAAATGAAATAATCCACGTCAAGTGCTTAGCACAGTGCTCAGCATATATAAAACACTTGACAAATGTTAGAAATTGGTATTAGGACTATCGGCAGCAGCATCATATGTATAAAGTCTTGGGGGAAATATCACAGGGGAAAAGATATGGATATTGATTTACAAAACCCAAATCCTAAAATATCACAGCCATGACTCTGAATGACTACTTATTTTTGTTTTTTTCCCCAAGCACTTACACCGTACCCCCCATCTTTCTCCTTCCATGAGTAGAGAAATCACTCTGCCTCATTTCTATTTGACAAAAGCCATGGAGCCACAGCAGCCTGCCTGCCACTGCATAAACTCCCGGGGACAGTCATGTGGGTGACCGCTGGAATGTTCAGGCTGCTGTGGGAAAAGAGGGCCTGCCCTATACGTTTAAGCTCGCATGTCGGGGCAGTGTACGAAATCTAGACCTCAGAGCTCCCGTTGGCAACTTTGGTGTTGCAGATGACGGTGAAAAACAACCCTGTGTATTTGTCAAGGAAAGAAAAAAAAAAAAGAAAAAAAAAAAAGAAAAGAAAAAGGGGGTGGGGGAGAAAGGGAAAGAGGAAAAAAAAGTGTTGTTTATAGAAGCCAGCTGCTTGGGCCTTGGCGCCAGCAGCCCCTCGTCCTGCTATTTTACGCCTGCAACCCCACTGCCCCGACTGGCACAGGTACAACTAAATGTTGACTTCAATGCTTCAGAGAGCACTCGACTGATTTTGTACATGATTAATTGCCAAAGACATGGCTGGCCATATGGAACAGAGAAAGCATCAAGTAATTCATACTTCTGTATGTGATCGCTTGGCCCCTGTTGTTTTAATGTACAGGAAAGAGCTAGTATAGCACAGCCCTGGTGTCTTGCCCCTGACAGCCCATTAAGAAATCTCAAAGCACCTAGTCGAAGTTATGCTGTTGGCTTTTCAATAGCAGCCTAATAAAACAGAAGCAGAGCTTTCCAACCAGTCTTAAATCTTTCACATACAGTACATTAACTACTACGGCTGAAACAACAGGCTTCTTATGATAGGAAATGGGATTTGATTTCTAGTCTCTGCATACTTACTGAAAGCCCTTTTTTGGCCTTTATGGAGTTTACAAAATCATTGTTCTTTTTTTCCTCTCTCTGTTTTCCAAGCAGCCTAATAGATTTGTTTGTTTCAATAGAGTCTACTCTTTGTCACTATCACATGCACTCTATGTAACAAAGCTGATTCATAGACGGGATAAGGAAACAGCATAATTAGTCTTACCAGGAGAGCTCAGGAAGCATTCTAGCTTCTGAAGCATTAGCCTCCTTTACAAACAGGAAAACACAAAACCTATCCGCTGGAAGGAAGAGCCTCAGAAACACACTGGCACAGGGGGTACTTCTTATCCCCACTTCTTTCCCATCTCTGTGAAATGAATCCATTCGATATGGGAAAGAATATCAATTTATTCCCTAGCTTTTCTACTGCTGGCTCTGGGTGACATTCCACTCCAGGCACAAGAGGAAGGTGCCACCTTAGGCGCAATTCACACCAACTTGCAGTCTATTAGCATCACCCACTACTAAGATCTTTGCAGCCTGTTACTTTCAGTCTGAGGGGAATATGTATGCGTTGCCACGTTTTCCTTTCAAGGATTTTCAGATGACAGTACTAAAAGTTATAACACCATCAGTAGTTTCCTTTGTCAGTTCTGACACGTATTGGGAGGATGACTTTGTTGGCACTTTCTGTTAGAAAATACTTACATGGCTTTTATTTTTATCTGTGGATTTTTAGGTGTTGAAATTATCCTCACACCAGAAGACACCATATATGGGAAACTCCACTTGCCAGCCTATTCATTAGCAGGATTATAATTGCCCCACTGCTAAAATAAGCTAACAACCCATTTACAGCTCTAAGCCAATGGGAAATTCTCTGTCTCCCTGTTGCCTTTCCTTCTTCGGAATATGCTGCTGCTTTTCTGGATGAACAACCCAACTAATAAACAACAGCACGAAACAGAAAGCAAGAGCAAGACTTTTGGGGAAAAAAAGGAAACAAGAGCTTTAAGACTGACTCAATTATATAGCAATGAAGACACAATCCAAGATCTCTACAAAGACAAGAAAATTGTTGTCGCTGACCACCATCTATAAAACTGATTTTGTTTTATTACGGTATGCTTTATAAAGTATGATGATTATGTAATTCCCATTCTGCAGATTTTTACTTGTCTATTTCGGGAGGGTGAAATGCCCATGATTAATCAGTGGTGGAAGTACTTGGCATGCTAATTCTTTACATCTCTACCTCGCTGTTACCACAATAGCAACGTTAATAGATTATACATAAAAGTATTATACCTAATAGTTATGTTTTATATATATACATAACAAAAAGTAATATACATAATTATAGCTTTCTAAAGTCTCTTTGATGACTATAAACCCAAAGCCACAAAACCTTCAATAAAGAAATGAAAATGCTGAAACTGCAGCCACAGCACATAACAATACTACTACCTGGATCCAGACTTAAAACATGGACCTCCCCATACATTTCACATAATTAATACTAGGATGACAGCTGACTTCTCTCCACATATTTTGGCAATGCTTCGCCTTATCTTTATCTTTTTATCAAAAACTACTTACTTTATAAATAAAAGCAAGAACTCTCCCAACCCCACCACAAGACACACATGCCCCTAATTCCTAGCTGCCACTTCTAAGAATTACACTGCACTAATCTGTCCATTGGCCTAACTGTTAATTGAAGGTGAAGAATGGCTAACTGCACCAAGCACGAAATAATTGAGCCACTGATGATGTTTGGCCTAAAAGCGGCTTAGCACCTTCCGATCCTTGGACAAGTGAAAAGTTACCCAAGACCTCCATCAGATCAACTCCCTCCTTCCCCCAAACATCAGTAGCACAAAGGCTGAAGTGGTCTGTTGGGCACACTGGATTATATGAAGTGTAAAACATTGGGGGAGAAGGGAAGGGAGGGACGGCCTTTGAAAGGGAACGGGAAAAAGAAATCACACTTGCAAGAGGATCCAGCTGACAGCTCAGTCCCTAACAAGGGAGACAAGTGAATATGTTTGCAAACATCGTGAATGCAGGAAGAGCACAGGCCTTTTGTCTGCAGCCCTACAGTGTGTCTTTAACCCAACTGCTGCCTGCATCACTGAACATATGTTTTCTACACAAGAATGAAGCAGAAAAGGCTCTTTGTTATCATTCACTCCTTTGTATATATCTACCCCCCACCCACCCACCCACTCACCCACCCACCTCCTCTTTCAGCAACATCCAAACCAAAGCCCTAGTAGACGTTTTATCTGCTTAGGAGAGTGAAGCCAGAAGGTACGGCCAAGACTTTACTACTGTCCCCAGGCCTAGAGAACTGGTCCCCCCAGAGTGGCAATAAGCACAACAGCTATGTTTGTTCACTGCTTACAACCTGCCATGCCAACAACCATTATCTCAGTTAATCCAGCAATCATGATATATCAAGGATCTCCATTTTAAAGATGAAAAAACGGAGGCACAAAGACAGTATATACCCCCCTGCCACCCCTACCACTGTACAGCCACAAGGGAAGAGGTCCATACTAGACACATGGAGTTGGAAATGCTCTGGAACACTAAGCAGACAGGGCTTTGGAACATGAGAGAAATACATAAAAATGAAAGATTTGGGTCGGGCGCGGCAGCTCATGCCTGTAACCACAGCACTTTGGGAGGCTGAGGCAGGTGGATCACCTGAGGTGGGGCTTTGGAGATCAGCCTGACCAACATGGAGAAACACTGTCTCTACTAAAAATATGAAAGTCTCATCATAAATATTGTAAAAATACAAATTTAGTCAGGCATGGTGGCGCATGCCTGTAATCCCAGCTACTCAAGAGGCTGAGGCAGGATTGAACCCAGGAGGTGGAGATTGTAGTGAGCCGAGCCATTGCACTCCAGCCTGGGCAACAAAAGTGAAACTCTGTGTCAAGAAAAAAAAAAAAAAGAAAGAAAGAAAGATTTGGGAAAATCACACACACATACCAATTCCACACTTCATATGTCACCATATGTAAGCTGGGATCTGGACAGTACAGATCTCAAATTCAAGCAAAGCTGATGCACAAACTTCTCCACTTTTGGCTGCAATGAAGAAAATATTACGATCGGTGGCTCTCAGGAGGTCTCTCTTGTCCTTGAGGACTTTAGCACAGGAGGAAGAACAAAGGCCCTGAAGGCCAACTGCCTTTGTGACCAAGTTGGCCATGGGCAAGTTACGTATGCTCTCTGGACCTCACTTTCCTCGTGTATAAAAGGAGAATATTTGTAGCGGTTACTTCTGAGAGCTTACAGGATTCATTTTTTATATATAAAGGCCTTACAATAGTAACTGACACGTGGCTACCAGTCCATAAGTGTTAGCTCCTTTTTCCCCCAGAATTTTGCTACTGACATTTAGGATAAATCTAAAGTACCAGCCACTCAGAGTCACATTAAATCTACTAAAATGAGTCATAAAAATGAAGCCTTTCTTTATTCCTCTTTCCCCCATTCGGTCTTTTAAAAATTATTATTATTTCAACAGGTTTTTGGGGAACAGGTGGTGTTGGGTTACATGAATCAATTCTTTAGTGGTGATTCCTGAGATTTTGGCACACCCATCACCCAAGCAGTGTACACTGTACCCAGTGTGTAGCGTTTTATCCCTCGCCTCCCCCCTACCCTTTTCCCCAAGTCCCCAGAGTCCATTGTATCATTCTGATGCTTTTGCGTTTTCATAGCTTAGCTCCCACTTATCAGTGAGAACATACAATGTTTAGTTTTCCATTCTTGAGTTACTTCACTTAGAATAATGGTCTCCAATTCCATCCAGGTTGCTGTGAATGCCATTATTTCGTTTCGTTGTATGGCTGAGTAGTATTCCATTGTGGTATTTCTTTATCCACTCGTTGGTTGATGGACATTTGGGCTGGTTCCATATTTTTGCAATTGTGAATTGTGCTGCTACAAACATGCAAGTATCTTTTTTGTATAATGACTTCTTTTCCTCTGGGTGGATAACCAGTAGTGGGATTGCTGGATCAAATGGTAGTTCTACATTTAGTTCTTTATGGAATCTCCACACTGTTTTCTACCCCCTATTCAGTCTTATGCCAGGGTCTCATGGAGTAACGGAATGCATTGATACCAGATAAGCTGATGTCTCTTAACCTGGATGCTTTCTGAATCATGATGATGAGGAGGATGATGATGACGACGACGGCAATGACACAGCAGCCATTATTGAGTGCTTTCTACATGCCAGGTGCTGCTCACATACACTATGTTACTGAATCCTAATAATAAGTCTATAAGATAAAGATATTATCACTTCCATTTTGCAGATGAAAAAAACTGAGACTCAGAAAGGTCAAATAATTTGTCAAATTTTACATCAGTAAGCAATAGAGACAAATCTAACCCAGACATCAGACGCCCGTGCCTGAAGCTAATATACGTGCAAACTGACAAACTTTGGAAAGTGCTTTCATTAACTTTATCTCATTTGATCCTCATATAAACTATATGCTTTGGATAGATCAAGTATTAATCACATTTTTACATCTGTTCCTGTGTTAGTTTGCTGAGAATGATGGTTTCCAGCTTCGTCCATGTCGCTGCAAAGGACATGAACATTGTGACTATTAAAACTTAAATAAAACAACAATCTGCTAGAAAAAGATAATCATGAAAATCACATAGGCAGAGCTGCTGCACTTGTCCTTAGATAACATCTACCCAAGACAAATGCAGTCCCTGCCTAAACACCACCATCTACAGAGTCTTCAGTGTCAGAACTACCTGCCACTTGGCACATAGTTACTCGGAGGAGCTGGATGGATGGGGATGGACACACACACACACACACACACACACATACACACACACAGAGTCAATTTTGTGACATGGCTCTCAAATAGGAATTCAGGACCTATTCATCAAAAATCTCCGTGCATATTATTAATGCATTAATAGTAGCCATAACAAAAACCATCACAGTGACTATGTAAAACACACAATCAGAAATGTGTCAACGATAAAAACATAAGAATATTACTTATTTTGGCCGGGCGCGGTGGCTCAAGCCTGTAATCCCAGCACTTTGGGAGGACGAGGCAGGTGGATCATGAGGTCGAGAGATCGAGACCATCCTGGTCAACACGGTGAAACCCTGTCTCTACTAAAAATACAAAAATTAGCTGGGCATGGTGGCACGTGCCTGTAATTCCAGCTACTCAGGAGGCTGAGGCAGGAGAATTGCCTGAACCCAGGAGGCGGAGGTTGCGGTGAGCCGAGATCGCGCCATTGCACTCCGGCCTGGGTAACAAGAGCGAAACTCCGTCTCAAAAAAAAAAAAAAAAAAAAAAGAATATTACTTATTTTACATTTACCATGTGCCAAGCCCTGTCCTAATAACTTTTCATGTAATCTCAATTTAAATACTTATAATAATTCAGTGAAATCGGTTTTATTATTATCCCAACTTACAGAAAAGAAAATCAAAGTACAAAGAGTTTAAGTAACGCCTCAGATTACACAGCTGATAAGCAGTGGGGCCAAGAGTTCAACACAGGTAGTCTGGTGGTAGAGTTCACTCTCTTACCCACTAAACTATGAAATGACAAACTACAGGGAATGTTCTGTGAGGCAGGGATGCAGCATTTCATGTATTTCCTTCAACAAGCTGACATGGCAGGTTGGTGTCTTCCGCAAACTCATTTTCCAAGTGAAAGAACCCAGACTTAGGATGTTCAATGACTGGCCCAGGGTCTGATGGGCTAGCAGAGTAAAATCGGGGTTAACGATGCTAAGCCCTTGACCGTAGTTTCACTGACAGACTAGGGTTCAGAGATGGTCTCCACTGGTGGAAGAAGTAGTGACTGGACTTCTGGTGTCTGAGACTCCAATCAGAGATTCTCCCCAACTAGAGTCTCACTTGGACACACAGAGTCCTGAGGTCACAGTGAACAATATCATCTTTTTCTTTCTTTTTTATTTCTTTGAGACAGAGTCTCACTCTGTCATACAGGCTGGAGTGCAGTGGTGTGATCTCGGCTGGCTGCAACCTCCGCCTCCCAGGTTCAAGCAATTCTCTGCCTCAGCCTCCTGAGTAACTGGGATTACAGACACCTACCACAACACCCAGCTAATTTTTTTTTATTTCGTTTTATTTTTATTTTTAGTAGAGATGGGGTTTCACCATCTCGGCCAGGCTGATCTTGAACTCCTGACCTCATGGTCCACCCGCCTCGGTCTCTCAAAGTGCTGAGATTACAGGCATGAGCCACCGTGCCCGGCCCATTTTTTAAACTCAGACAACAACCAAATAGTTGACGAGCCTTAGCTCCACTCCAGATATCCCAGAGATTGTCCCTAGCTACCTAGGTCAAGATTGAAAATCATGATTTAGGGCTCTTTTCACATTTACGAATACTACATATGAAAGGAATGTAAGTGTCAGATGAAACGATAACTTCTGAGTGCTAGTATTACCAGAAGATCACAACAGTCCTTAGGTTTGCAGACACTGCTCTGTGTATACGTTTAGTGTCACTGACAGAGGTCATCATCGATTTAATCTGCAGCGTAAGCAACAGAATTGTAGCTTCTCTCTGGTTAGGAAAGAACACCCAATGTTCACATGAGCAATAAGTGTAAAAACATCATTTATGGAGCATCTGTAAGCTTTTAGAATTTGTGCCTTACTTTATAGGAACAAGGTTTCCAACTCTAAACTTCTCACAAATTTGTTTTTTAAAAAATTCTCATTATACTTGCCTTCATTTTCTTATATCTTTCCAATTGTGATTTAGAATAAAAGAAACTCTTGTGTTTGACTCAATGAGAACACAGAGGGATCCAGCATATGAACGGGATATGTGGTACCCTTCATCGTGAGCAGTAATAGGAAACAGTCTGCTAGCCCGCCTTTGCCCTTTAACTCATCTTTTAATGCCTCCCACTTAGGACGCTCTGAGGTCCAGAGTTATAAACTATGTTTCATTCATTTTCAGGGAACAAAAACAATATTCCAACTTCAATTATGAATCCATTTTAAAAGCTATCTCCCCACTGAAGCACCTTGATATAAACAGATATGAACTGTGCAGAGTTTAACCTCTGCTTTAGAAAGCTAACATGGTTACCACAAAGTTGCTTTGAGCCGCCCCAAGGACAACAAAAGCCACATTTCTGTCTGGATTAATACAGTCTAAAATCTGCAAACTACTGCTGCGGTTGGCATGAATTCCTACTTAACTCTAACTTGCCACATTCAGAACACTTTTATGCTTTGATAAGCAGATATTATTGGCTCATCGTAGACAGACAATTGCCTCTCCTGCCTTGTTGAGTGGTTATACATTCCATACCCAAAGATTAAACTGTTGTCGAAAACCAGTGATGGGCACAGCCCTTTCACGCTGAAATTGTCTCCATGAGACTGAGCAGGAACACGTTAACTTTGGGGGTTCAGACAATGGGTATTCTGAAAGGATTAGAAAAATGGGCAACAACTGAACCTCCTCCTCCCTCCTGTGTTCAAGTCTACCACCTGCTGCGGTATTTTTGTTTCAGTAACAAAGAAGCCTTCATGTTTGAGGCTCATATTTAATGTTTGCTGAACTGGCCCCTTTAGTTTTGGTTAACTCTTAAGGAGCAGAAAAAGAAGTGTTTCTTGCCTGACGAATAAATATGCCATCCTCTCTTCCTGACTGTCACCCACCAACCAATTCATGTGTACCTATGGACATATATGTGCATGTGTCTCTATATACTGATACCTAGGAGGATAGTCTGTTTATGTTTAATAAAGTATTAGTGGTCAATAAGAGCTGCATTGCATTCGCGATTTCATGGTTCACTACAGTAACAGGTGCTGTGGTAAACAGGAATGTAAAGTGTTAAAAAGAAAGAAGGGATCACTTCAGAGACATTAAGCAGCTTTAAACACTGACAGCAGAAAGGGAAAATTTTTAAGCAATTTGGTCGGGTCAGTAAAAAGTAACACAGGTCAAAGGAACAAAATGGTCCCCCAAAATTCTGCCTATTGATAAGTAAGCGTACTGTCTTGTGGTTGGGTGCGCAAGGCAAAAGCCACACAACTGTTGTATGGAAACAAAAATATGCTCTCTTTGTGGCTCTTTTACAATAAGTTACTTCAGCTTGGTGAACGCCTGGGGCCCCCATTCTCCCTGTAGACACGGCCGGGGTATATATTAATGAAAACAAAAGGGTCCATTTTCATTGTAACCATGCAGAAGGGTTAAGCATTTGACCTTCAAGTATGGTGTGCTTGTGCTCAGTGGAAAGGTTCTTGACAATATAAACAAGAATTACTGCTGTTAGAGAAAGGAAACACAATTAAAAACAATCTCAGATGCTTGTTGTACAGCTGTTCAAGTTTCAGCTCTGTCTGACCTCTAAGGATGCTACATGCTTAACGGAGACAATTTAAGATATTTTAGTGAGTCCCTTAAGTATTCACCATGGCCGTCCTTCCACATGGGAATACCTATCCTTACACACAAGGCGCTTTTCCAGTAATGAGATTTTACGCTGTGGGGTTTACCCTTAAAGCCATTTGCCGTCCCAATCTGTCCTCCTCCTGCTATCTGACCACCCTGAGAAGTAGCCACAGACTAGATCTTACAGGGACTTGGCAGGAGGCGGGAATGTTTGACTTTAGAGAGTACAATTCTTTTCAAATTGTTTTGTTTTTTTTTTTTTTTCAAGTAAAATGTTATACCTTACTTTCCAAAAAAAGATGTTACTGAAGAAAAGTTTCTACTCTGTTAAACAATAATTTATCTGCAAAAAAAATTATTTCAACAAAAATCCAGTCATTTATTTTCACTGTACAAAAGAGAAAGCACTGAGAATTCCCAAACAGAGTTAGAAATAGGCCAAAAAAATAAAAAATAAATTTAAAAAAGTATTTCTTCTGAGACATCACAGACGATGGTTTTAAAAGAAACAGAAATGCTGAAATCCACGCTGGGGTAAACCACTGTCTTCCTGTCTTTTGATCTTCTTCAAGTCAGCAAAAGGCTCTGAAACTCTTCCACAAATAAGAGGGTCCATGGGAAGTGACCGTGAGAAGATGCTGTCCTCCACTAGGACTGGACAATGCGAGAAGGCTCACAGACTGAGGCCGGAGCCTAAGACCAGCTTTTTTTTTTTTTTTTTTTTTTTTTTTGAGACAGTCTTACTCTGTCATCCAGGCTGGAGTGCAGTGGCGTGATCTTGGCTCACTGCAGCCTCCACCCCCTGGGTTCCAGTGATTCTCCTGTCTCAGCCTCTCAGAGTAGCTGGGATTACACGCGCACACCACCATGCCCAGCTATTTTTTGTATTTTTAGTAGAGACAGGGTTTCACCATGTTGGGCAAGCTGGTCTCAAACTCCCGACCTCAGGTGATCCACCCACCTTGGCCTCCCAAAGTGCTGGGATTACAGGCATGAGCCACTGCACCTGGTCTATGGCCAGTTTTAAATGAACAAACCATGGCAGCCACCCCAGACTTGAGGTGATACTTCCTACTTCTCGGGAAGAAAGGAAGTCATACCGAGGTGAAACAAAGGCAAGAGACAGGCCAAATCTCGTAAAAGAGCAAGGCACAGGGAAAGTTTTGCTTGTCAAATACACTTTAATCTCTAAAGTCACTGGGCTTTGATGTTGCCCCAAACAGAAAACCTACATGGTTTGCAAGATTTACAGCATTTCTAGTGGGAACAGTTTCATGCTCCAGGGTTTTTCCTTCGGAGATTAAGGTTTATTTTATCCCTGATGTTCAATGTGTCTGACTGTTAAGAGCCTCATCAGAGACAAGGACATTCTCCTGCCCTCTGACTCATCAAATACACCAAACTTTTATTCATCAAATCAAATTCGCTTTTCAGGGAACAAAGCTGCTGGAGATGATCCAAACTGTGGGGTAATCACTGTCATTCTGACAAGAAAGAAGTGTTTCTTTTGCATAGAGTCAGCTCCTAAGGGAGATGATAAAAACTGGCTAAAAATGGCTACACTAATCTCTATATTATAAAAGACCACACAATTCATTGCTTAAGTTGAAATGAGGCAAAGCAAAATAGATGGGGGAAGAAAGAAACAAATTACTGCCACTGCCCATACATCAAAGAAAATCTACCACAAAAACCCCAGCACTCAAATAATTATAAGTCACCCAGAACAGAAGCAGTTTACAAAGGCCATCTGAGGTACAGTTCACTGGAAGAAACTCTTCGTATTTCCACTAACACTTCTTTTCTTGAAGCCGCATCTTCTTCTGACCTCAAGGTGAGGACTGACTTGTAAGGATAATATATACTAGGCTAAGAAGCTGGTAGTAAATTTCATCTGGATGGCGGATCAGACTTAATTAATCCCAGCACTACTCAGGAAACGGTAGGTGGAATCGCAGAATCAATGTGCCTGGATGTTGAGCGATCTACTCATCTAAGCATCGTTGCCAACACAAATGAACCGGTGAACAAGTCAAGTCCTGGTTCTCAAAATCCCCATTAAGAAGAGGCTCCAAGCTCAACATTCTCCACGCAGTCTCTTGATGATTCTTTGCTATGGCAAGTGGGAACCATTCGCTTTTACCAAAACAAAGGCAAAACAAGAATTTCCCCACACTCCTCTCTAAATACACAGGCTTAATAGAAAGAAGCATATTCACTTCTAGGAATGGAAAACATAAACAAACCGCTTTGGTGTATTATTCGTAATGATGCTGATGGGAGACACTCTTTTTCACTTAAGTATGTCGGTGTATCTCTGAAGTAACACAGAAAACCACAAAACATGCCAGGGAGGGGAAGAGGCTGTTCTGACACCAGCATGTGATTAGCAGAGGCTAAAGCATAACCCAGGTATCTGGACTTCTGACTCATAACCCTCCTAGAGATGGCTCCTGGAGGTTGCCTTAGGACACAGGTAACTGTAAGTGAGGTTTTACTCTAAATTGCAACAATCTGATCCTTTTCCTAGTACCCCCAGCTATACTATAATAATACCCAACCATTTTCCTCTGCTTTTCCACAACAGACACACACTTGTGAAATAAGGAAGGTATGTTTGTCCCTTTGGGGGACAGTTTCTGCCATGCAATTTGCAACAAAACGCACCCTGGATTTTAAAAAAGCTATCCCGTAGTTACGATATTGATTTTTCATTTTGCTCCACAAATACTACCACAATTTTATAACTGATATACAGCATTAACAGTTTCTTTGGCCTTAGAGACCAAATTAATCACAAAATCAACAATCTGTTTTTATGCCACAGAGTTCAATTTTCGTTTTCAACATAAATTGCCAAACCACAGCCAGAGCCCAGTGCAATTTTAGAGATGCATTGCTAAATTGCCTCCCATTTGTGATTTAATACAACAATGGTTTTGCAAATTAAAATGTGTTAGCCTGTATTTAGTCAGCTACCAGGCAACCGAATGTCTACAGGCTGATTTCTGGAAAACTCAGAGTAAAGCTGGCTGGAACGCTCCATGTCTGGCTAAAGTGCACTTCCTCTCAGGCACCTCCAGGGTTGACGTATAAACACCAGTGGCACACAGAATGGTTTTGAGAAATGTCCCCTCAGATCAGATCACACAAATGCATCTAGAGGTTTACCTGTCTTCCCCCACCTTGTCTCCTGTCCTTACCATTCTAATGAAATTCTTCCCATCCTGAATTGCACAGAATGGCCACTTCTGAATTTCCCTGCAGGGTTTGCCACTATTAAACTTGCTGACTTTCTTCACTCAATTCTACCACCTACTCCTGGTCCCCTTCTCACCTCTCTGGCTGCCATCTCCGGCTGTCTCCCTGTCTATTCTGTGCCTGTCCTTCAGACTAAGTCACCCTGCTTTGTTCTCCCTTACTCTTGAAGCTACATTCTCTCTCACTCAGTCCAATCACTCAGCCACTGTCTCTATGGAGATGCCTACCATGTGCTAAGTGCTTTCAAGCCTGAGTTAACATACGAGAGAACATTGCCTGGCACATGATAGGCATGAAAGGAATGCCTACTGCAGACATAAATCAAACTCCCAAATGTACCCTTGGCTCTAATGTCTCTACCAAGCTCCAGACTGGTAGTTTCAGCTCTTCTGAGATGTTCTATCAGCTGCTCAAACTCACTTGCCCCTAAACTTCCTCTTTGCGTGTAGCTCGGTAACTATATTGCCATCCACCTAATAAGTAAGACTAGAAGAAATCTTGTAAAATTGCCTGTCACTTCATTGTCTCTCAGCTCTGTCATCCAAACTGATGGTGAATTCTATGTACCTGTTTAAAAACATAATAGGCTGGGTGCAGTGGCTCATACCTGTAATCCCAGCACTTTGGGAGCCTGAGGTGGGTGAATCCCCCTGAGGTCAGGAGTTTGACACCATCACAGCCACCATGCCGAAACCTCATCTGTACTAAAAATTAGCCAGGCATGGTGGTACATACCTGTAATATCACTACTCAGGAGGCTGAGGCAGGAGGATCACTTAAACCTCAGAGGCAGAGGTTGCAATGAGCAGAGACTGCACCACTGCACTCCAGCCTGGGTGACACAGCAAGACTGTGTGTCAAAAAACTAACAAACAAAAACTCTTAATTTACCGCTCCATTTAATTCCCTCCAATTATTGCCCTGGTTCATAACCTCATTATTTTGCATCAAAATTTTTGCAGCAGGTCCTCATGCCTCCAGCCTCTCCTCTCTACAGTCTGTCCATGATGGTGCTCCCAGTTCTAATTTAGAAGAATGGGTTTCATTGGATCACTTTCCTATTCAAAAATCTTTTAATCCAACTCTGACCACTGTCTCCAGAACAAAGGCCAAATTTCAAAGAATATCATTCAAAGCTCTTCATCAGCTGACCCCATTCTCCCCTCTCTACGTGTTCTCTAGTTCCACCCACCTAGATATCAGAAGTACTGGTTACAGGCACTACCTACTTTTCTGCAAACATGCCCTACAAGAGCCAACCCTCTTGTGCCTATTGTTCGTACTGTCTGAAATGGGCTCCGTCCCAGCCTGGGCAACAAAATGAGACCCTATCTCTCTAAGTAATAAATTAGCCAGGCATGGTAGCTAGACTGTGTGGTGGTAGCGCTATACAAGGCTGAGGCAGGAGGAACGCTTGAGCACAGGAGTTCGAGGCTGCAGCGAGCTATGTTACACCACCGTACTCCAGTCTAAATGACACAGCAAGATCCTGTCTCTTAAAAAACAACAACTGTTTAAAAAGGGGCTCTCTGTCGGGCACGGTGGCTGACACCCGTAATCCCAGCACTTTGGAAAGCTAAGGTGGGTGGATCACCTGAGGTCAGGAGTTTGAGACCAGCCTGGCCAACATAGCAAAACTCTGTCTCTACCAAAAATAACAAAAATTAGCTGGGTATGGTGGTGCGCGCCTGTAATCCCAGCTACTTGGGAAGCTGAGGCAGGAGAATCATTGAACTTGGGATGCAGAGGCTGCTGTGGGCCAAGATCGCGCCGCTGCACTCTAGCCTGACAGAGCAAGACTCTGTCTCAAAAAACAAAACAAAACAAAACAAAAATGGGGGCTCTCTGTCCCTCCTTTTCATCCACCAAATATCTGCCTATTAAAATCTAATTCACTTTTCAAGACATGATAGAAAGGCACCTCCTCTTCCATAAAGTCTTGCTCAGTTTCCTCAATCTGACTTCTATTCTCTGAAGCACCCTCATAACATGTTGTTTCTGTCCCTCACTTGACACTGCCCATCATGTCTTATTCATGTATATGTCTGTTACATGTGCTAACACACATGTGAGCAGCACAAGGGCAGCAACTCCATTTTCTCAAATGCTCGACACCTTAAACCTTTAGAAAAAAATTTAATAATAGTTTGTTAGACTGGACTGAGGCCTTACCTGGACTTTGAGCCCCTCTGGTAGATGCCTGCTGAATATGAACTGTGCTTTTCCAAAGACTACAGACTCTACTTGAAGAAGATGGAATGATTAGGAAATGGCAAACTGGGCACCATACCAGGCCTGCCAGGAAAAGCAAGAGGGATATGCGATGCTCAGAGAAGGATGCTGAGTTATCTTAATTTCAGCCCACAGAGAAAACAAATGAACATTCTCTTGGGGGCTCAAAGGTTACCACATTTCTCCCTCATGCTCAAGACATGTTTATAAACACAGAAGGCTATAATAAAACTCACATGAGAGATGAAACTCAACTTTAGCAAGTGTTTACATTCTCATCAGGACAACAAATCACTTCTCACCAGGAGATTCCAACTCAGTCAGCATGAAGATTCTTGTACATGGGCCAAGGGTGTCTACCCTGGGCCAGAAAACTCCTGGTCCTTCAGGCTGGATTTGGACTCTGGGCACCAACACAAGAAGAATAAGAAAGTGGCATCTCCATGACAATCCCGAACCCACTGTCCAGATTCTGCATGGCTCTGAAGTGCCGAAGTACCTACAGGCCATGACAGGTCCTGATTTGTCACCAGACTGCCAACCTAGACAGGCACAGGGCAATATCAAAAAGGATGGCACCAGACTTTCTTGACAGGAAAAGCCTGGTGGCCAAGGTCCCCAAAGTTGCTTATATCTGGCAAAAGAAGGAAAGATGTGGTGACCCCCAGGAATCTGGACCTTTTTTAACACCTGAGGCAAATAACATTTGGAAGATAATGAAATGAAGAAAGGAGAATGGCAGACACCATCACTGAGGTTCCACCAGAGGCAGCATCCCCAAAAAATCATTCCTGTCAATCCACTCATCTGCTCATCATTTGTGAAGAACTGGACAATGGCTTTACTACAAGGTTTGCATGGCACGGTTAGATATTTTGGACTTGCCCCCTACAAAGAAAATCTGATGAGGGATGTCTTACTGCAGATAACACAACCCAAATGAATACTATGGAATTGGCTCAGATTCCAATAATTGGAAGAATCTCTAGAAAGAAACTGCATGGCCATTTACATTCTATTTTACAATATGATCAACAATTCTCAGTTCTTCGTCAAGGGATGGTTAATAAGATTCACAAATTCACACCCAAAAACCACTTTAGCAACTTTAATGTCTCTAGAAGCAATGGACCTTTGTGAAACAGGTAAATACTAACAAATTCTAACCGCCATAGAACCCCATTGCCTCCAGAATAAAGCTTGAGCTACCAAGCTTTTCTTTCATGAGAGTAATGGCAAAGTATAGTGCAGGGACCTCACCTAGTCAGACAGGCCAAGGGAGTCTTTTCTGGGAAAGGGGCAATTGAGCTGGTGTCTTAAAAGTGAGTGGAAGTAATTTCTATGTCTGTCTTGGTGAGAGAAGACATTCCAAGAAGAAACAGCATGTGCAAAGGCCTTGAAGAAGAAAGGAGCACAGTCAATTGGACTGATTGAGAAAGGGCCAATGTGGTAGGAATATAGGGAGGGAAGGGGTTGGAGGAAAGGTGAGGAGGAAAAGGAGGGAAAGGCTAATGTGTTCTGAGCATGTTTAACTCACTCACCGGACAGTCCCTGACTTACGATGGTTTGTCTAACTTACAATTTTTCAGCTTTACCATGGTGTGAAAGCTATAGGCACACAGTAGAAACCACACTTTGAATTTTGCATTTCTATCATTTGCCTGGTTAGCGATACATGGTCCTATACTCTCTCAGGATGCTGGGCTGTGGCATAGAGTTTGTGTTCCCTGTCAGTCAAGCTACCATGAGGGTAAATCACCAACACCGTACTCTACAATGTACTGCATTCAATAAACTACATGAGATATTCAACACTTTATTAGAAAATAGGCTCTGTCTTAGATGATCTTGCCAAGGGTAGGCTAATCTGTTCTGAGTCTGTTTAAGTTACTCTAGGCCAGGCGTCCCCAAATTACGGCCCGCGGGCCGCATGTGGCCCCCTGAGGCCATTTATCCGGCCCCTGCCGCACTTCAGAAAGGGGCACCTCTTTCATTGGTGGTCAGTGAGAGGAGCACAGTATGTGGTGGCCCTCCAACGGTCTGAGGGACAGTGAACTGGCCCCCTGTGTAAAAAGTTTGGGGACGCCTGCTCTAGGCTAATCTATGACGTCGAGTAGGTTAGGTGTATTGGATGCAATTTCAACTTAACAATATTTTCAACTTCCAATGGGTATATTAGGACACAGATCCATCATACGTTGAAGAGCATTTATATGTTAGTCTTTATCCTAAGAGCAAGTGGAACCCATTAATGAGTTTACGAAGAGAGGGGTATGATTAGATTTGCATTTGAAAACATTACCCTAGCTACTGTGTGAAGAATACAGAAAAACCATAGAGTAAGCTACTGCAATAGCCCAGAGGATGGCTGGTAGCAGGAGAGGTGAAAAGTGGACTGGACTGCTTTGAGAAGAATTTCAAAGATAAGCGTTCTCCCACTGGGTACCTGAGATGGAGAGAGAAGTTTTGAGAAGGATTTCTATCCTTCTGACATGAAGATCTGGATGCGGAGTGGTGCTGTTTCTTGAGTTAGGGAACTCTAGAAGGGGACTAGTTTTAGGGGACTGCCAGCCACTGGGCCACTTTAGAAGCCTTATATAACCTGCATCTTCCTGCTTCTACCACTCTACACGTTATTCCCTCCATAGAAAATAGTCACTCTTTCGCCATGTCCATCCCCCCTGTTAAAATTCTCTCCATTCTCTAAGAATCAATTCAAAATGCTTTGCTGTGAAGCATGGAAGACATGCTTGGAAGACAGTGGGAAACATTTAGATGGATAGGATTTCACTGTGGAGCATTTTGAAATCCTATCCACCTAAATGTATCCCACTGTCTTCCAAGCTCTCATAGTCTGTTTCTACTATCGTTATCAACATCATCTTCCACCCTACATAAGAATCACAAACATAGCTGTTGCCCTCCGGAGTCACCCACAGAATGAAGGAAACACAGCAGGCAATCAGTACATCTCTGCTGGTTTAAAGTGAGAGAGCCTTCCTGTTCATTTGCTAATCTGTTCATGGATTCATCTATTCAATCAAATCTAACTTGGTGAGAGGTCAGGCACCTGTTGAACAGTAATTCTCAACCCTGAACACATGTCAGAATCACCTGGGAGGTTTTGAACCATACTGCAACTTGGAGAGACATTAGAATCAAATGGGACCCACAGCGTAGACCAGTTACATGTATCTCTGGAGGTGGGGCCTAACTGATGAAATTTTTAAAAATTTGTCCTAGGTGTTTCAAATATGCCGCCGAGATCAAGAGCTATGGCTACTGAACCCGAATGCCTGGAGCTGGTGCTTACGTCTTTAAAACGTTGCATAAAGTGTCTTCGATGTACACATTAATGTTGAAACAGTCTAATGCAGAGAAATTAGATTCTAGAGAAAATGAAAAAGATGATATTTCTGCAGTTAGTAATGGATAATTATTGAATCTTTTAAAATAAGGGAGTTTTGAAAATGGATTACACCATAAAGAAGGAACAGCAAAGCATTCAACAAACATCACCAACAAAGCACCACTAACATGAAAGGACGCACTTACAAGAAAGCGTACACCCATAAAGCATTTGCTTCTTCGCTTGTTCAACCAGTATGTGTTGGGTTCTGACTTTGTTTGGGGCACCAAAAACACAGCAGTATAGGAGACAGAGTCCCTGCTCTCAAGGTGCTTATAAAATAGCAGAGTTAATAGGTGAGCACATGAAACGTAATTCCAGACAGTGACAAATACTCTCAGGAAAAAATAAAACATGGTAAAAAGAGAAAGGGCCTCATTTTGAACAGAGACCCGAATGGAAAGCAAGGATGATACATTTGCACAACCATAATATGAGAGTCTAAGGGAGCAACGGGAACTCAGCTGAATGGTAAGGGGTCACCGAATTAGCAGGATCGCAGGAGGCACAAAAGGGGCAGATTCAAAGCAATGATGCAAAAGATGCCAGGCAATCCGCAAAATACTACCCGTATTATCTCAGGGAAATCTCACAACGACTCCTAAGGGCGGTACTATTATTATCCCCATTTTAAAAATGAAGAAACTTAAGACTGTCCATATGACTGCCCGTATCATACACAACAAAATGACAAAGTCAGGGCCCAAACTCCAGTTTGATTAACTTGAAAGCTAAAGCTCTTAAGCCGAGAGTATCTAAGCCTGACCACTTCAAAGGTGATGGAGCTGCCAACTGAAATGACTTAGTGGCTGATCACATGGGTCACAGAGCCAGCAATAGATGCTCACTTTACAACATAGCATAAGATAACACTGAAAGAGACGTGGGCTAGCAAGGCCCCCAGCTCCTGAGAATTAGTGTCTACCCACTCAAATACAGTGAGGGGTCAAAGAAAGCTCTCCACTCCTCTGAGATCTCTTTTCAACTTTGCCTTTACTAGAAAATATTGTTCTAAACACGCCCCAATCATCGCAGTTTCCCTCAAAGTCTTCTTGACATAAACTCTTACCTAACGAACTGTGTGTGCAGGGTAGGGCTTCAACCTGCAGTTCCCTAGCCAAGCAAGAAAAGGTGCAGAACAGAGAATGAGTCAGTGTTTAAACGATCCTAATGACAACTGACAGGTGGAGGGAGAATGAGACGAGCAAGAGAGGCCAAGGAGGCTCATCGTATCAGAAGGCAACAACTGAAACTCAGACCTGAATAGATTCCAAAAGGAGCATAACTTTAAACAGAAAATCAGGCAAAGTGCCACGTTTCCAGGGATGGGGAGCTCTCCCTTCACCTTCCATTGGCAAAAATAGTTACACAAAGCCCTAGAACTCAGCAGGGAAAATAAAGGACCACCTACACCCCGTGTGGAACTCAATTCCAGAATGTAATAACATCATTACATGTCACGCTAACCGCACTCATCACCCAGACTGATCAGTTGATTTGACACACAAGGCCATGGTGAAAGAGAACAACCTTCCCACATTCATCAGTCAAAGATAGATGAGTGTTCCTTGCGGGAACTGCCATCTGTATTGGAATTCTTCCGTTTCAATGACAGAATCAAGCCTGGGTAAAAATTATTATAGCGATTCAGAGAACTGTTGCTCCTGCCTCACTGCAAACCCCACCTCTGTTGCTCACTACTCCTGACCTGGTAAATCTTTTCATACATCTAAGCCTTAGTTTCTTTCTCTGTAAAATAGGAATGAGAGAAACGCAAATGGAAACGAGGCACCATTTTTCATCAATCATACTTGCAAAAATGTCAAAAAGTCTGATGATACACTGCATGGTGAGGATGTTGGGAAACTGGCATTATATGGACACATATGTACAGAGGTACACATGTAAATGTAGATATATGTATATTGATGAACATGTGTATATTATCTGTGTTTATATATGCACATAAACTAATCTATATATAAATATATGTACATAAACTACATATATACATATAGATAGTATATATATCTATAAATACACACATTACACACACACACACACACACACACACACACACACATGCATATAAACTCTGTTACAAACTCAATGGAAGGCATTTGACCATCTCTCTTAAAATTAAAAATACACATATCTTTTGATACAACAATTCTACTCCTAGGTATTAATTACCATAGACCTCACTTGTGAAAAATGTTATGTATAAGAATATTCACTACAACATTATTTGTAAAAGTAGAAGTCTAAAGACAGTAGGACTACACAGTGATTTAAAAGATTGTACAAATATGAAAAGATCTCGAAGACACAGGGTCATCTGGCTGGAAAAAATACCTAAATGTTTTTAACTATATAGAATATCTCAGCTGGGTGCGGTGGCTCATGCCTGTAATTCCAGCACTTTTTGCAGGTTGAGGCAGGCAGATCATTTGAGGTCAGGAGTTTGAGACTAGTCTGGCCAACGTGGCAAAACCCCATCTCTACCAAAAATGCAAAAATTAGCTGGGTGTGGTAGAGGGCACCTGTAATCCCAGCTACTCAGGAAGCTGAGGTGGAGGTTGCAGTGAGCCTAGATTGTGCCACTGCACTCCAGCCTGGGCAACAGAGCAAGACTCTGTCTCAAGGAAAAATAAATTGAATATCCCTAGAAAGGTATGGAAAGAACTGGGAATAGTGCTAGCCTCTCGGGAAGGAAATGAGTGGCTGGAGGATGGGCGGGCGGGGGGCGGTAGCGGGAGGAAAAGGAAACATACTTTTCACAGCAGAGGCTTTTATAACTTTTTTTAAATTTTTTTTTTAAGAGACAGGGTCTCACTGTGTCACTCAGTCTAGAGCGCAGTGGTGTCACTACAGCTTACTGTAACCTCTGACTCCTGGGCTCAAGTGATCCTCCTGCCCCAGCCTCCCAAGTAGCTGGAACTACAGGCATGCGCCACTATACCTGGCTAAGTTGTTTGCATTTTTTTTAAAGGCCGGGTCTTGCTATGTTGCTGGTCTTGAACTCTCAGTCTCAAGTGATCCTTGCCCCTCAGTCTTTCTAAGAGTTAGAATTAGAGGAATGAGCCATCATGCCCAGTCATGTTGATAACTTTTGAATTCTGCATCCTGTGTCTGTGATATACGTATCTATATTTATAAGCAAACAGCTCTGAGAAGGCTCATATGAAAGATCTGGCTCAGGTCGTATGCTCATGGAGTAGCCAGAACAAGACAGTTCATCTCACCCTCTAGCCAATGAAGAAACTGGCTCCACACACAAACATGAGGATGCTGCCAGAGAAGGAGGAACAGATGCTGGGTGAGCAAAAATAATGTCCATCTCAACACCAAATAGCCTAATTTTGATACGCCAGGTCCAAACACGGGGTAGAGAAAAAGCTCCAGAAAAACACTCAGTTTATCTTATTTTGCTCCTGGCATACAGTTGAAGGTTGGTGAACGCATCAGAGAAATATCCCAAGCACAGCCATGGGATATTTAGGGAGTGGTAAAAAGCAGTGAACTGGCAACTAGGAAATCTGGGGTTTATTATCTGGGTCTATGCACCTGCCTCCACACCCCAAGAAAAGCCTATGTCCTTCTGAGTCCTTCCAAAAAGGAAGAGAAGATGATCATCTCTCGGGTCCCTTCCAACACTGACATTTCTAGATGCCATGGCACTCGGACCTCAGCTTGTCAGGGCCTAGCAGTTTAAGTACCACTGGGTACTCAACATATAAAGAACAGAGAATAAATGTTCCAGGCTGTGAAAGAAATTAAGCAATCCCCAATATCACTAGGCCAAAGTTACCTGTTTCTCTGGCATTATGAGCAATCACGAGATACCAAAGAAGAAGGCATTCTAAAAATCCTGAAGCCCATTTGTTCTCCAGGGTAGCAATGACCCTCTGGTGTGACTTTCATCAGGTTCTTTGGTCAAATGAAACAGTAACCCCATAATATCATATAAGGAGAATGGTGGCCTCTAAATTTACCCCAAGACCTTAGATTCCTAAGCAGAATCAAAGTAAAGGCAATCTTTCAGAAGCCCACATTTGAAGAACAAACTGACAGTTATGAATCACTTGACAATTAACATCTTGTGCCTTAGAAGTAATAAAACCAGTCACTGGAAAATAAGAGCATCACATAGAGAGGGAAAACGTGAGAGTCCAGCAGAAATCCACGTGTAAAGGTGGGAAAGACCAGAGTGAACAACAGCCATTTATGTTCCGAACACTTGCTCAGTCTTTCAATTGGTGTGACTGACAAGCTGAAGTGCAATGGCAAATAGAGACGGCAGAGAGTGCACAGTCACTGATGTGGGACTGTTAGCCAAGGAGTGGGGAGAATGTGTGGGAAGAAACCACTCTGTTTCAGCAGCGGAAGTGACGGATGGCCACACCCACTGTCTTGAACCAAATCAAATAGCTCATGAATGACACTTTAGCTGTATTTCAAAATAATTTTTTTGCAAGTATTGAGTTCACAAGACTGTCACCTGGACAAGAGGCAGTGGAGATATCATTTCCTCCAAACCACAATGCTCAGGGCAAAAGTTCAAATGGAATACACTTAGGGTTGCTTACAAGGAAGAGAATCGTTAAGTTCACACATGGGAAGACCTGCTTCTGACCACAGTCCAAAACCATGAAGCTGGTACTCCATTTAGGAGAGAAAAACAAAGAATCTTGGTAGAAAAATTACCTAATCTCATTTGCAATTTTCATTCTAAAAAGGTACGGTGTTGCTTGTTTGCTGTATCCACAATGCAGACAGGTCTTGCAATAGTGCAAATAATTGAATTTGACTTGCTTTTGAAGAAAAACCTTTGCAAGTGCAAGATAATCAAATGGTTTTCAGTTTATTTTTAGCTGCACATGTTCAGCACTTTGCTTTCCATGACTTTGATAGGAAAGCAGTCATTAAGGGGTGAAAGTGCAGTACCTTCCGAAGAAATGCATTCGAGAAAAAAAGGTCCTTGCTAATCTTCCTAATCTTATCTCTCGCTGCTGGACTCACACAGACCAAACTCCATCCACTCTAATCAAGTTTGCAAGCAGGTCTGTGTTTTCCCACTACGATGGCCCTGCTTCTGCCATCTTTGAATATTCTCCACCCATCTCCATCTATCAAAATCCTTCGTATTCCCAGAGGCCTCTGTCAGAATCTGCTCTTCTCCTTTTTCTTCCTCTGAATTACTTACTGCCTTGTGCCTTATCAACCTGGGAGACATAAGTCCTAGCTCTTTGTATAACTTCACACTTATCTGCAAAAAATAAAAAATGGAGCAGATGAGCGATCAAGTGACTGGGATGAAGAAAGGGCACTTCTGATGTCACTATATTAAAATAGATTTCAAATATAATTATTATCCAATTTTTAAGGTTACCTTTCACCAAAATATCTCAGCAGTGTGGAATAATAAAAACTGAAACGCAAGAGAAGAGGATTCTGAATTTTCAGATCTAAAACACAGAAACCAAGAATCTTAACACATTGCCCTTTCTATGAGAATATTCTATTTAACTCTCAGGTTTTTCAGACTGGTCATTTAAAGATCGAGGTCTTTCAGAGATCTTATTTGCATCCAAAAATGTAATCAAGGCTATTTCAATCTAGACAAAAAACAACGCTGCTTAATTAACTCAACTAATAAAGCCAGACTCTTTCTCACATTAACGGAAAAAAAAAAAAAAAAATTAAAAGACAGATCCTGAGAATCCCAGCAGGCCACCTTGTGCTACTTATGCCGGGCTATGTGGACGCCATATGCATCCAAATTCTGTCTCAGGACAAAAGGGAGATGGGGCACTCTAGAACAACCAGTCAGAAGACCTGAGCATCAGCTACAAACACAACTGATTTCTCTCCTGCAACAGAGTGGTGGGGAGGAAGAAAAATCTCCAGCCTTCAGGGACGTTCACATCAAAATCTTTTATAAGGCTTCGATCCTCCGACTTTACCTAAGGAATGAAGTCTGCTTTATGTACTGAGATAGCAATAATAGTTCTGCTGCTTATAGAATTACGACCAAACTTCTTCCTTTGTTCTAGCAAAAGACTTCCTGTGAGAAAGCAGTCATCCTTTAAAGCTTTCCAGTCCAAAGGTCTCCCCTGGTTTGTATTCCCTCATTCCCGTCCCCCAGAGGAAAAGCTCAATCCACATCACAAGGCATTTCTTGGTTCCAAGCTGTACTGGTTTCTCAAGGACTCCTGGTGAGGAAAGAAAACTGGTCATTTGAACATCCTTTCCTGGGATCTGTCTGAAGTGTAGACAAGCAGCAAAGATGAATATTAATATGCCTTCCATCATCAAAAGCTATTGCATACCCAAAGGATGATAAATATTTTAATCAGTTTTCAGCTTGTCTAGTGGAAGTCAGTTTACTCCTCAGGGACTTCCCTAGTTCTGTGCCCAAAACCTGTCCAGCCCATGCTGCTTTCTCTATATAATTTTGAAAATTTGTAACAACAAAGTCCAAGCTTTGTTGGAGAAGTCATTTAATTTTGTGATAATTTACTAAGTTTTTCCAGAAGAGGAAAATCTAAAATATGAAGGATGGTAACAAATAAGACAAAACACTATAATTCTTACTTTTAGCAACACTGGTATTCTGGGAAATTAATAACCTACTTAATGCTCTCATTTAAAAAAAAATTTCCATATTTGCATAAGTTGTTTGCCTGTGATTGCTCAATCTTCTAAGCTATAAATGCCAGGGGCATAAAACAAGACTTTTCTCTGTGCCTTCAATATTATTTTGTTGTTAAAAAGAAGTTAAAGATGTTTTGGGGTATGAAACTAACCAAAAAATATTCCTGTGAAGCAGGTCATAAGAGGTAATATTTTAGGAAAACATATAGAATTAAAAAGAATTTATTGGCCAGGTGCCATGACTCATGCCAATTATCCCAGCACTCTGGGAGGCCAAGGAGAGAGGATTACTTGAGGCCAGGAGCTCAAGACCAGCCTAGTTAACACAGCAAGAATCTGTCTCTGCAAAAATAAAAATAAATTAGTCAGTCATGGTGGTGTGTAGTCCCAGCTACTCAGGAGGCTGAGGCGGGAGAATCACTTGAGCCTAGGAGTTTAAGGCTGCAGTGAGCTATAATTGCACCACTGTACTCTAGCCTAGGTGACAGGGTGAGATCATCTCGAAAAAAAAAAAAAAAAAAAATTATTCAAGGCCACGCTCATCAACATGGGTGGAAAGAAAAGGCAGAACTAGAACACAGACCTCATGTGAATTATTTCCTTTAATAAATACATCAACTACCTCCTATGCACCAGTTACTGTTTTAGAGGCTGGGGAAATAAAAGTGACTAAAACAGACCAAGTCCCTGCTGCCCTCATGGAGATTATTTCAGATAGAGGCAGATAACAAATGGATATATAATTGCAGTTGGTGGAAAGTGTTAAGAGTATAATAGAACAGACTAAGGCCCTGCCACAATGAGAGAGCGCTTGGTCAGAGCAACTCTCTCCAAGAAAGTGACATGAGCAGAGATCTGAATGAAATGAGGGTGAGAGTCACGTAAACTATAGACATTCCAGACAGAGGCAGCAGCACATGCAAAAATCCTGGGCAAGAGTGGGCTGGGCATGTTCTAGACACAGTAATGCAGATGTTACGGGAGGGAATGAGGGGAAGCACTGACGGGGGTCAGGGAGATGAACAGATCCTGCAGGGCATAAGGCCACTGCAAAGAAGGTGGATTTCTAAACATGATAGTAGGTTTGAACCAGGAAAGTAAAATGATAACCTGACTTGTATCAAAGGAACGTTCTACTTGGGATGGACATAGGGCAGTAGAAGCAGGAAAGCTGGTTGAAAAGCTGTTTCATAAACAATAGTAGTTTTCACCAAAGTGGTAGCACAGGAAGTAGTGAAGGGTAGTCAGATCATGAGTATATTTTGAAAGTAGAGCTAACTGGATTTGCTGAGAAACCAAGAGATACATCAAGAAGACTTCAAGGTTTTAGTCTGGGCAACTGGACGGTTCAAATTACTGAACTGTGAAACACTAGGGATTACAGAAATCAAAAGCTGGGTTTTGGATACGTTACCTTTGAGATATTTATTACTAGATGGCGGAGTACTGCCCACCCTTCCCAAACAATGTCCAGGTGCCCAGAACATGAGACTTCAGCATCAGGAACATATTAATTTATTACAGGCATTGGTATATGCCGCCACTCCCATCCTTTAAAAAAGTCACTGCTAACTGCCTGAAAAGTTTACGTCATTAAGTAAAATATGAAACCTCTTAATCCCCCAACATCTGTTAAAGAACATCTGATACATAATTCTGGATATTTTGTAATTTCTCATTTCAATTAATAATATTTAATAAGGCTATATATAATCAAGCTACCGCCAGACTTATAAAGCTAAGTCTTCATAACCAATGCAGATATGGCTATGCAGACACATCTAAAACATTAACATTTAATTATGAGTATTATCCTAAGACTCCAGATGTTCAGCTGAAAGCTAATTTTGTCAATCAAAAACAAGTAGGAGATTCACTGAGGGGTGTTTTTTTTTAAAAAAAAAAAAAAAGTAGGAGACGATCTGCCTGAGATTTTTATATGTATGGAGAAAAAATTTACAACTGAGACTGTCACAGGTGGTTCCAGATGGACTGAGATCATGCAAAGAAAATGCAAAAAAAAAAAAAGTCAATCACATTTAACTTGTGAGGGAAAAGATGGTATTAAAAATATCATCTACAAATAATCACAGAGATCCTTTCAGGAATACAGAAAAAAAAATAGATGATGTTTCCTTTGATTAAAAAGGGTCATTATTTTACAGATGTCAATGAGGAGAGAGCAGGGTGGTGGTTATGCTACCCATAAGGCTTGGAAGGGCCAACTTAATGTGTTCCTGGGGCTCTCTGGTAAGTCATTTTTTGGCACTGGGAGCACATTTCTCCACAGAGACATTTTTGTACAATATGGAAAGACTCCCAGCCCAGCCTCCCAAAGTATTTAACCCGCAGAAGATAGACGCATTACAAGAGGAGCACTGAGTTCCAAATTGTTGTGAGTCCCTTTAGCTCCTAGACTGAACCCCAGCTCCAGAGGAAGGAAAATAAGGAAAGGAAAGGGATGCTGTCACCAAGGAAGACTCGGTCAAACAGCCTCGAAGTAAGGATTCCTCAGGTGAACACAGTTCCTGTTTCCTTCTAAAATCGCTATTGGTGATGCCTTGCATGTATATGTGTTTTATATTTTACAAACTTTCTCATTGGATCATCATAACAATATTCTTCAAAAGGTAATAGCTTTAGCAATTATTTATTGACCGACTTTGGGAATAAAGATTCTAACATCTTGATAATATTCAAAATAAATGGCACAGCATCCTTTGGAAATCTTGCTTCCCTTTCAAAACTGTAAATCTGGTGATTATTATTATTATTGTTATTATTTTGTACACTACTTCATTCTTCTAGACCAAGATTCTTCTAGGATATTTCAGAGGTAATTATAATAAAGTAAATAACAGACCAGAGCTGAATTTAATTCCTCTACTATGTCCCCCACCAAAAAAAAAAAAAAAAAAAAAACCTAGATGAAATAAGGTATATAATTTGTTTTATATCTTTTCCAGGAAAAATAGAAATTTCTAACATTCCAATCTTGCACCAGGGTTTCTTAATTCATATCTGAAATGCCATGATGGTCTGCTCGTCAAAGCAATCCAAAATAAATTCCAGCAGCCAAGGCTAAAATAGCACCCCAGGGAAAATAGTAGGATCTTCACACCTTAACATCAATCTGAATTTCAGGGTGTTTAAAACTATTTAAAGCAACAGAAGTCATCTTTTTTCTTTACCTATAGAATGTGTTAAAAAAAAAAAAATACGTGTGTGTGCATGTATGTATTTAATGAAGGTTGGCAAAATTTAGCCAAATCCTATGGAACCATGGTTAAAACAGAAACCTTGGCTGTTTACTCCAGTTTTTCTCTCCACACACTAAGAGTTAAGAGAGATGGCAAGGCTGTCACATGGAATTTCCTAGCTCCTGTCACTTTGTCTCAGCATCTTCAGCATTTTTAGTCTTGTTCCTATTGTGTGCAGAGCAGAGGCACTGGGAACGATCCTCTTAACATTCCTGAGATGTACAAGGCACATCCTAGGACTTGGTGCCAATAAAGCTCAACTCTCACACAGCTCATGTAAGGGTTAAAAACAGAAAGTCCTACCCACTGCTTTGCTCTGATGTTCCTGGAGATATTGTCACTGGATGTATCCTCAGTAGAATTCTATTCAACACCTCTGTCTTTAAGTACAAAGCTGTAGGCTGTAGCAGCTTTAAGAAACATAAGTATCCCTTTTTTCTGCTGCACAGTATCTGTGTGTGAAATTCTCTAAAGGGGTTTAAGTATTTACCCTGAACACTATCAGACAGTTTCTAAAATTTTCCTTATCCAGTTGCAAAAACACTTCAAAGAGAATCATAAACACAGTCCTTTGTGCTTTCGATACACACTGTGTTTTTGAGGCTTAAGCCTGAATTCTCTTGGAATTGTATATTCTTTTTTCCCAAAAAGACAGGATACACAACACTTTTTTGTACAATTCCTTACTAAAGGTACAGCAACTCGGAAAAAAAAAAAACGGAAAACTCTGAAATTCCTAAGATAATCAAAAAAGGAATCAAAACTTGTAAGAAATTTATTGCTAAATTACATGTGAAATTTCTCCCCAGGTATTTTACATGTAATAGAACAACATAGCTGTGGGGAACTAGAGCGGGTGGGGAGGAAGGAGACTGGAAAGAGCTGAGCTCCCTGAACACTTTTAAGATATCCAAAAAACAGAGATTTCAACTGAAGATTTTAAGCTGCTCCAGCTGCAAGTCAGTTTTTCTTTTTTTCCAAATTTTCAAAGCTAAACGTAAAGATCTCAAAACTCAGTGTCTGCATACCGGTTTCAGAAGCAGAATTTTGGGATGTTTACGACCGTTGACTTGCCTCTAATCTGTGCTTATCTTGAGTCACTCAGTACTGCCTCAGTCAAAAAAAGAGAGAATTTACATTTTAATTTAAAACCACTAGACATCTCACATCGGATCTTAAATTACTGTAATATTCTCTGCTCCTAAATCAGAAATACTAACCCTGAAAAATGGGAGACCAGATTATGTTGGCTGATGTAACAGTGTATACATTAACACTTAAAAGAAGGGAGAAAAAAATTATACACACATACACACAAAAAAATCATTGATGACCTTCCCATTAATGCACACACAAAAAAATCAATATTTATATTTACATCACTTTCTTCTGCACATTTCCAAAAATCTTTAATCCTAGAAGGGCGTTTAAAATAAACTTAGCTAATTGAACTATAATACAATAGCAAATACCAGTATACTCAGTAAATATTTCAGTAAATGAAAAAGCAGCCTTGTTCCTGTATTCAGTTTTAAAGAATTTAATCTAAAGCACTGTGATGAAAGCTTCATTAATCTCTCCAAAAATAAACAAACTACTCCTCGGCTCAATCATTCCCTAGGACTGTGTAACCTACATGAAGTGTAACCTACGCTGAGGAAGACTCGTCCACACAGCCACCGGCAGGCTCCTGGCAAGGGCCTTCCCAGGTGATTTACACAGGCCAAAATGGCATGGGAAAAGGCATGACACATCTTGAGATTAAACTATTACTACTAACTTGTCAGGGACAACCTTTACCTTCTTAAGTACATTTCTCTCTTTAAACTTTAACAACAAGAAACTGGTTACATTATTAAATAAAACACCTACTCATTTTCCACATCTCTCTGCTCTCCTGTGCCAAATTTTAACATAAATGGATAGAATTAAATGTAGCCTATAGCTTACCTAACATAATTATATGTTGTGCTTTACACTGTTTCAAAACGGATACATTAAAATAATCCAGTCTTGGCTCCTACCCACTAAAGTCAATAAAGGTTATTAAGGCCAACTGCCATATAAATGCATTAGTGTAACAGCACAAGGAATTGTCAGAACAGGAAATACAATTCAAAACATTCAAAACCATCAGAAGCTACTTTTTTCTTCTAAAAGAAAAAAACAAGGGAAAAAGCACGAAGGATTTCTCTCCGGTATAGAAATCATCAATACTTTGGAAAATGTTTACTCTGGAAACGATTCTCAAATATTTCTATTGGATTATACAAAATTGACCTTTTTTTTTTTTTTTTAAGGTCAATAGGAAATGAATAAATGTCATCAATTTAGAGGATTTCACACCTAGCATTCTTTTCTGTATCATTGTGAATTTGATAGTGTTAAAACATTTTTATAGGTAAAATAAATGTCAGTTTTGCAAAGAGCGATACCAGACCCTGAGAGACGAATGGCCTATCCGTTGAATCTCCGGCTATGGCAGGACTTCCTCACCTCACAGGAGACTTCAGCTTTTCATATTTCTCTTTACCCAGAAAGCAAAGCAGTTGCACAGTTTCTTTCAAATGGTAACTCTCTCTTATCCTGGAGAGTCTTCTCATAATACAATCATCTTGGATTGTGGGGGTGGCAGAGGGTAGGTAGTGCATCGGTTTTAAAAAATACAGTAAATATAAAAAACAAATATTTGAATAGTATGACAGTGTTATAATGCCATCCTCAATAGGGAGCAAAGAGGAAGGGAAAGGCCAGACTCAATTCCTGGGTTATAAGAAAGGGTTTTGTTGCTTTGGGCTTAATGGCTCATAAATTCATGAGGTAATATTCAGGGAAAATGTGATATTTTATCAGAATGTCATTCAAATATAAGGTTTAACATTTACATCACAAGAGCATGCACGGCGTAAAACTATCCGCCGGGAGAAAAATGGCAAGAATAAACAGTCTGATAAAAATGGTGCTTGCTGGGACAGGAAATGGGAAGCAGAGGATGGGGGAGTTTTCGAGACAGCTGACTAAACTTTTTGAAATATGTGACTGGTTATGACATGCGAAGCAATTACTATTAATGGAAGAAAAGCGATTCCAAAGCTCATTTTCCATTCTTCTACATCCTTCCTGAGACTACACCTTCCAACCACAAAGTGCAAAAAGAACACAAAGACAGAAATCACAGCACAAGTCTCTTCCCTGGTACAAGGGCCATCAAAGGTTGCTTTACTCATAAGCAAAAGGGGAAAAGAAATGCACATATTGCCTGAGGTTTTTTTATTTTATTTTCTCAGCAAAAGAGATCGATGTTATGTTGCAGAACAGACAAAATGCATTGATTAAAGAAATCCTTCCACAACACACAGGATTTTACAATTCAAAAACAAAAAAGCATAAAAATAAAAAAGAATCATTTGTCTAAAATGATAATAATTTTGACTAGGACAGTCCCTGGAAGCAACGTGGGGACGCTCAGAAATTCCATCTGGATTAGTCTAATTCTATAGAATCCAAATGTGCGCCAAACACTGTACTTTTTATGTTAAATTGCTGTTGAATTTGTTAACCCACAACTGATACCCTGTGTTATGGAATCCTGGAGATTACAGCTAACTTGAAGCAACAGGGATAATTCTTGACAGTTAATGGTACTTTGTATGCATTTTCCTGAAAGGCTAGCATCTTTGGGCCTCAATCTGGTAGCTCAACATTGCCCCCTACTGCTTGCAAGTGAGAAAATATGAGGTGGGCTGATACCAAGCGGAAATCTAACCAGCCACTGCCAATTCCACCCGAGTATAGAAATACCAGATGGCACTGCACAAACAGAGTCACAGAACTGTAGACCCGTCCAACGATTATTCTGTTCTGTCTTTTACAATAGCAAAAAGAAATTACTATGAATTTGTAAAAAGTCATTGCGTAAGGCTTGAAGCAATGCTTACATTTAATTTAGAAGACCGATCCCTTTTATCTGGGCCTAAATCTTCACTCTGCTGATAAAGATCATCCCAAGGTATGCTGAGGAAAGACACTGAGCCCACTGATCTCCCTCAGAACACTTAGGAATGCCACACCAACTGCAGAGAAACTAGCGCCAGAGAGTTCACAGAATTGCTTTTCCTTTTGGTATTTTTTACGGGAGAGCGACAAAACAAATAAAAGATATTCCCTCTTAACAAACGTGACACCATCACCAAATTGTTTATACACAAATTTACATAGATACAACTAAATTGTTTAAATGAATTCATAATGAATATCACTGGTAAGCTCACAATACCAACTATTTTACTTTATTTTTTGTTTTTGTGCATGTGTGTGTGAGACAAGGTCTCACTCTGTCACCCAGGCTAGAGTGCAGTGATGAAATCACAGCTCGCTATAGCCTCAACCTCCTGGGCTCCAATGATCCTCCCACCTCAGCCTCCTAAGTACAGACAGACCACAGGCGTGTGCTACCACACCTGAATAAATTTTTTTCATTTCGTAGAGACAAGGTCTCACTATGTTGCCCAAGCTAGTCTCAAACTCCTGGGCTCAAGCAGTCCTCCCAACTCAGCCTCCAAAAGTGCTGAGAAGACAGGCATGACCCACCATGCTCAGCCAGATTTTACACACAGACACACACACACACACACACACACACACACACACAGACACACACACAAAAGCTCTTGAACAAAATAAGTTTTTAAAATTAAGTTTTTTAAAAACAAAATCAACAAGAGTTCCTTTCTTATTTGCCCTTCAACTTCAATTCACAGAGCTGTCAAATGACAACTTCAAAGTCAAACTGATGTCTTAGAGCCAAGGTTCATCAAGTTAAGAGGTTCTAACTCATATGTAAATGGACAAAATCAGAATTACACAGTAGGGGGAAAAATGTTTCCCAGAAACTGAAGCTGCCTTTATATAAGCAGCCCATAAAAATGGAGAGTCCTCATAACAGGCTTAGTTTAGCAACAGAACTGACTAAGGAGATTTAGGCACAGACTTTTCATTAACTCCAATTCAGTTTTATAATGCTCAGTTTTGCATCGATTCAGGTCTTTGGAGAAATCAATTTTTGTGATACTATTAATACATTAAAAGGATTATAACATTCCTTCCCCAGACATATACCCATGAAAAGGTATGATTTAAAGATTTGAGATGTCTGGAAAGCAAGGACTTTTGGATTTTGATCCAGACTTTTAAACTGGGCCCTTCAGAGTTGTGACTTAACATTTTCATTATTATAAAGTAGGAATTAGGATAGATCCTATGATACATGTTCTTATCACAATAATAATTATAATAAGAGAGAAGAAAACTTTTGGAGGGGATGGATAGGTTTATGGCACAGATTGCTGTGATGGTTTCATGAATGCACATGTATCTCTAAACTCGGGTCGTACACATTAAATACCTACAGCTTTTTGTAGCGTAATCATACCCCAATAAAGTAGCTTTAAGAAAATAAAATAGGGATTAGCAATAGCTCTCCCTTTTTGCAGATTAGTTCATTGTTTCCAGCACATTTCAAATTCTGTGCAGTGGTACTATCTCCAGAGTTTGGCAGGCTTTTTCCACTTTTCTACTACATTCCAAATCCAGCTGTTTGGAGGCAGAACAGTGAGGTGGCAAAGGGCAAGGATCCCAGAGGCAGCCTTCTAGAGTTCAAATCGCAGCTCCCTCACCTATTAGCTGAGTAACCTTGAGTAAGTTACATAAGGCCTTTGTGTTCTGGTTTCCTCGTCAGAAAAATGGGGAATACATTATATCTATGTTATGGGGTTGTCATAAAAGTTAAAGAAGTTCTATAGAAAACACTTAGAAAAATGTCTGGTACTTAGTAAGTATTATGTAAGTGTTTGCTATTATTATTATTAAATTAAGACTTAATGCGAGACCTCCATGTGGCTTCAGCCTGCCTTCCGGCTCCATTTCCTCCTACGCCGTCCATACTCTGTGCTCTGGTCACATCTTACTTCCTCACTTCTGGTCTTGTTTTTACAGTTCCTGGAGTCTAATGTTCTTCCCCAAATGCCCCATCGCATCATACTCCTCACCATCCAAAGGCCCCAAAGCCACGTCTGCCATTTCACCACCATCCTAGCCAGCTCAAGTGGTCTGAATGTAATACTTCCACCTCTGAAAGGTGATTTTCTTTGAACAACTATGACTGAATTTCATTTTAGCCAATGTCATACCTGGTGATATTCGTGCCCCTCTCCTTGTTCAAATGTCGGCTCACAGTGGTGGAGAGCATATGCTAGGAGCCAGCCTGCCCAGCTTTCCACCGTGCTTTGCCAGTGACTCAGTGACATTGGGGGAGGCCCTTCATTTCCCTGCCTCTCAGTTTTCACATCCATAAATTAAGGCCTGGAAAAGGTTCTATACCTCTTAGCATTGCTGTAAAAATTTTTTAAAGCTAATACTGGGAAACCAGAGTTGCACCTGATGCATATAAAAATGCAAATGAATGTTAAATATTATTGTTGAATTGTTACCCTCTCATCACCACTTCCTAGTGTATGTCCAGCACATCTTGCATTAAGTTGAAAATACTCAAGAAGTGCTTATTGAACTAAACTGAGGTTGTACTGACAAAATCCTGGCTATAACCAACATCTTACCAGGAACATAACTTGATAATTTGGAGTAATTAAATCTACATTAGCCTATGCAAATGAGAGAGTGGGGGATCCGTATAACACAGCAGCCCACAAAACACCGAAACACGGTCCCAGCTCTCATGTACTTACCACACCCTCCATCTTCTTCCACATTTCCTCCAGTTGAGCCATGGGTTGACACCACCAATCAGTGCACTTTTTGTACCGATTGCCTTGAAACCAAAACTGTCTCAGCCACTCAAACTCAACCTGTGGACCACAAAGAGAAGATGGTGGTTTTAATGGCCTTGTGACAGACAAGCAAGGAAGATGACTTTGTCTCTCAATTCTCCTCTGGCAACTTGTTGGCCATAGGATGAGACATGTGAGAAAAGTCAGCCTAACCAGTTCCCAGCATAACTTGGCATCTCCAGAGCATTTCTGCAAAGCTAAGAAAAGAGTCGTCCTAAAACTGAGGTCTGGCCAGACGTGTTGGTTCATGCCTATCATCCCTACACTTTGGGAGGCTAAGGCGTGAGGATCTCTTGAGGTCAGAAGTTTGAGTCCAACCTGGGCAACATTGCAAGATCCCATCTCCACAAAAAAATTAAAAATTAACTGGCCAGGCGCAGTGGTGTGTGCTGGTCATCCTGGCTGCTTGGGAAGCTGAGGCAAAAGGATTCCTTGAGCCTAGGAATTTGAGGCTGCAGTGAGCTATAATTGTGCCACTGCACTCCAGCCTGGGCAACAGAGCAAGAGTCTCTGTGTCAAAAATAATAATAATAAAATAATTTAAACACTGAAATTCTCTGGCCAGAGAGGGATTTTCAAGCATATTTATTAGTCAGATGTGAGGAAACTATAAGTCAATCAACAACAAATACTGAGATCCTCATTATAAAGCAGGAATATGACGGGAATGACATGTACAGAATATGTTTTTATTAAATGTCTTTATTTAAGGCTGCTATTAAAAGTAAAATGCAGCTACATGTTAGGAAATATTAATTATAAGTTTCTTTTTTTTTTTTGAGACGGAGTTTCGCTCTTGTTACCCAGAAGTTTGAGCCCAGCCTGGGCAGTATTGCAAGATCCTATCTCCACAAAAAAATTAAAAATAAACTGGCCAGGTGCAGTGGTATGTGCTGGTCATCCTGGCTGCTTGGGAGGCTGGAGTGCAATGGCCCGATCTGGAGTGCAATGGCCCAGGCTGGAGTGCAATGGCCCGATCTCGGCTCACCGCAACCTCCGCCTCCTGGGTTCAGGCAGTTCTCCTGCCTCAGCCTCCTGAGTAGCTGGGATTACAGGCACGCACCACCATGCCCAGCTAATTTTTTGTATTTTTAGTAGAGACAGGGTTTCACCATGTTGACCAGGATGGTCTCCCTCTCTCGACCTCATGATCCACCTGCCTCGGCCTCCCAAAGTGCTGGGATTACAGGCTTGAGCCACCGCACCCGGCCTATAAGTTTCTTAAATTACAATAAATTAAAATAGCTTACCCATGGGCCAGGAGGAGCTGGTAATAATCTTAACCCATATATGTAAAACTAATTATGGAGGCATACATTAAACCTACAAAGCCAAATTGTCATTTTTCAACTCAGGGAAGGTGTCAATAGGTTAAAAAAAACAGTAGCAAAAACATAAGTACTAGTTGAGTACCCCTTATCTGAAATACTTGAGACCAAAAGTATTTCTGAGTTTGGAATGTTTGTGCTATATACTTACTGGTCAAGCATTTCAAATCCAAAATCCAAAATGCTCCAATGAGCATTTCCTTTGAGCATCACATTTGTGCTCAAAAGCTTTGAATATTGGAGCACTTCAAATTTCAGCTTTTCAGATCAGAAATACTCAAGTAACTTACTTGGCTTCTGATGAATCTACTATTGTAAACTTCAATTGTTTACCACCTTGGCAGTTCTCCTGTTCTAACCAAATCCCACCCATTCCTTCCCCAAACAGCCCATGTGGTCTGAAGAGAGCTCCAACTCCAGTACTGGGCGTGGAATATGGAACCCAGGTCTAGGCTAATCAGTCAACTAGATTTCTCTAGTCACAGAACTAGGATTGAGAGAAACAGGTATACATCCAGTCAGAATAAGTCTCGAGACTACCAGAAACTACAGGAAGAAGACTCTGCAGACATTTTGCCAGCTAATGGGAAGAACACAGTAGGGGGTAGCTGCAAGATGAAAAGATAAAAACGAGATTCTGATGACATCAACTGCCCCTTGATCAAACTATTCCTGAAGCTGTTTTCCCTTAAACCGGTTCAGGTTAAATCTTTTGCCCCTTTCAACGAAAATAATCCCAACATATTTAGATCAGAGGCTGAGTTAAGCTATGGAAATATTTAAAAAATTGTCTTCTATCCATTTTCTAAGTCTTCTATCATTCGTCAACTTGAAAAATCAAGGTACAATGCTACTGATCTTAAATACTTGTTTCACCCCTGCCCGCTAAAGAAATGTGGAGTCCCCACAGCTTCATGCTGGGTTGTCTGGCTTTGCTAAGGTGATCATGCTCCATATATAGACATGGAGCTATTATAATCTTCACCTGTTACCACAAAGCATCTTTTTGTGTGTTTATCTACATTGAACTTTCCTGAGGCAAACAAAAGCAACTTGTGAAGATTTAACAATGGTGAAAGTGGCTCAAATGAGTAAGCTAAGAATACCAAGTCACATGAAAAGGTTTTAGTTTACATTAACTAAATGTTTGTTTGCTATGTAGAACTGATTTCAGTTCAAGCTGTTTAAACAAAACAAAACAAAAAAAGGAATGTAGACAATATTAAAACAACAGTTGCTAAAACTTATCTGTAGCATTAAAAGACACTGGTTAACAGGCGTAACCTTGAGTACTTTGAAAGAAGAATAAATACAAGTGAGGTTCAATGTCCGTGAAAGTAAAGGTTTCACAACTTACTTACTTCAAGAAAAAAATTGAGTTCTTTTTGATGGATTTCACATAAAATTTGTTCACGCTATGGGAAGAGATTGTTAGCAAAATATCAAGCCCTCTGTTAGAGTCGAAAAGGTTTTAAAAGATTTTCCAGTCTTTGGGCTGGTTATGCCCCGTTGAAGAGGACGGAATGGAAAAGCCTTGGCAACCCTGGTGACTCTGGAAATAGATTATCGTATGTAATTAGTCCATCCAGTCTATCAGGGTACACCAGAAACTGGATTTCAGTAAATTAAAACTTAGAAGCAAGGAGAAGACCATTATCTATCTAGGGGCTATTGGACAAGGAGCCAGGAGAGAGCCCTGGGTATTTTAATAAATAATGCCTTCATCTTCCCTTGGATGCCTAATTATCTTTTGGGGAAGATAGCATCATAGTTAAAACTAAGGGCTCTGGGCCAGGCACAGTGGCTCACGCCTGTAATCACAACACTTGGGGAAGCTGAAGCAGGTGGATCACCTGAGGTAGGGAGTTCTAGATCAGCCTAACCAACATGAAGAAACCCCGACTCTACTAAAAATACAAAAAATTAGCTGGGTGTGGTGGTACATGCCTGTAATCCCAGCTACTCGGGAGGCTGAGGGAGGAGAATCACTTGAATTTGGGAGGTGGAGGTTGTGGTGCGCCAAGATCATACCATTACACTCCAACCTGAGCAACAAAAGCGAAACTCCATCTCAAAAAAATAGAAACTAAATAAGGGCTCTGACCCATAATCCCAGCACTTTGAGAGGCCATGGCAGGAGGATGACTTGAGCCCAGGAGTTTGAAACTAGCCTGGACAACACAGTGAGACCTCATCTCTACAAAATAAAAAAATGAACAAAGTTAGATGGTGGTGGTGGCACGCACCTGTGCTCCCAGCTACTTAGACGGCTGAGGCAGGAGGATCCCTTGAGCCCAGGAGGCTGAGGCTACAGTGAGCCATGATCACACTGCTGCACTCCAGTCTGGGCAAGAGAGTGAGACCATGACCCAAAGAATATGGGCTCTGGAGTCAGTTCAAAAGTGGGTACCACTACAGAACAGCTATGTCATCTGTAAGACAGAAATAATTCCCGCCTACTACATGTGAGGCACTTGCTAGGTGTCAAGAATGCATACTAACAAGACCACAAGGCCTTGGACTTCCTGTCCTCAAGCATCGCACAATCTTACACATTTCTGACCAGGAAAAGTATTAATGTCCTTGTCGACACATGCCCACCCCTTCCCACGAATGCCAGTCAGAAATGATCAACACTGAGGACCTTCTCCTAACAGAATTTTACTCATGAGTTGAAGTACTGCCCGTGAGACACAATCTCTGTGAACATCAAATCCACTGGCATGCCTTCTATTCAACTCCTTGACCGGACTTTTTCATTTCAATGCTGTGGGTAAAAACCACTACAGGATTTTAATCAAATGCCACCTTTACCAGTTCCCCCACTGCCAAGAGAAGTAGCTGACTCGCTCCTTAAAATTAATTAAGGAGGGAAAAAATATTTCCACCTGCTTGATTCAGAGTCTAGTTAAAAAATAAATTTTCCCCTTAAACTCTGGAAATTAGAAAAGAAAGCTAAAGCATGGACAGTAAACAAAAAGCAAAGGGTCAGGACTCAAAGTACAGTGAGTCCTAATTACTTTGGGGCTAAAAAACCAGACAAGCAGCTAGGTGCAGTGGCTTATGCCTGTAATCCCAGGACTTTGGGAGGCTGAGGCAGGCAGAGTGCCTGAGCTCAGGAGTTCACGACCAGCCTGGGAACCACGGTGAAACCCGTCTCTACTAAAACACAAAAAATTAGCTAGGCGTGGTGGCATCTGCCTGTAGTCCCAGCTACTCAGGAGGCTGAGGCAGAACTGCTTAAACTCAGGAGGCAGAGGTTGCATTTAGCCATTGCTCCACTGCATTCCAGCCTGAGTGACAGAGCGAGACACTGTCTGAAAAACAAACAAACAAACATCAATGACTAACCACAGTGACTGACTGATAAAGTTATAAGCATGACGGGAGTTGGGTCTTCCTCTCTTCTCCAGAGTTGTAGCCTCTCAAAGGAGGCTCATAGCTAACAGAGCAGAAATAAGAAGCCATCAGGAAGGCAAATGCTCACTTGGGGCCAAGGAACATTCCACGGGTGACACATCCCTGAAGACGTCAACAGCAGGGAGACAACCTGCAGGAGCTCTCAGGGTTCTCTCAAAGTTTTCATGATACTTACAAACCAAACACCCTGATTTTGAACATGCACTTAATGGAAATAAATCTAGAAGAGGAGAAAGAAATAGAATCAACCCACATGTCTGAACTTCAATCATTGAGCACTCAAGCGTTGGAGAGCAAAGCTAGTAAGATTTCAAAAGAATATTTCTGAGTTACTTTATCATCGTATAGCTGTAAATCACCTCCATCATTCCTACGGGTCAGCAAATGTCACCTACTTTTCTTCTGCCAAGTTTGTTTGAACTCTTGATATGGTCCCAAGTCAGCCAGGCAGTTCCCTCATGAGATGTGTGAACACTCCCCTTGGGATTAGTGTCTCACTGTAATAACAGAAGTAAGCTATTTCACAGGGAAAGAAATTAGACAAGGGAGACATGGTAAGGCTCTATCCACAAAGAGATAGCCTATGAAGACCCTTTCGCAGTAGTTATAAGGAAGTCACAGGTCTAATCAGAAGAAAATGAGAGCCAAACAATACTATGAAACATTCCATTCTTCCCACACATGTGGGAAATTTACTAGGAGGCTGAATTCCACATTTTACTATCTTTAGAAAGGTAAGTGGGCCATTTAATAACATGGAAGAAGATACTACTTATAATTAAACAAGAATCTTTCCTCAGCATCTTAAATTGGAAAAAATATCTCCAAGAAGGTATCCAAAACATATGCCCAAACTTCCCAAACTCTTTACTTAGAAACCATCCTAGACAAGGAAAACAAACCACTTCTAAACCCACACAGATTGAGAGCTAGCAGTATGTAAAACTGAGGGCTTCATCCTGTGACTCGTCTAGCAAAGACACGTGGCCTTGCAGAAAGAGGAAAGCAAGCAAGAAACTTTATGGACACGTGTGCTTCCATTTAACAACAGGACAAAGTAGAGAGCAGACGTGCAACTGCTGAATCCCAGGCCAACTTGTATGGCAAAAGAAGAGTATCTGACAATGTGCCCTGACATATGGAATTAATTGCAAAAGGAAGGAGATGACCTTGAAGAATCAAGGATTGGCAGGATGGTAAAGACCGGCATACACACTATTTAAATTCAAGATCACTCTCTCTATTCAACTCAGGGGGGCCAAGGTTTCTAATACAATACATCTCTGCCCCACCTCCCTGACATACAAGGTCAAAAGCAGCCAGTCACTTTCTGAAGCAAACAATTTTTTATTTTTTAAGATAGAGTTTCATTCTTGTTACCCAGGCTGGAGTGCAATGGTACAATCCTGGCTCACCGCAACTTCTGCCTCCTGGGTTCAAGGGATTCTCCTGCCTCCAACCTCCTGAGTAGCTGGGATTAAAGGTGTCTGCCCAGCTAATTTTTTGTATTTTTAGTAGAAACAGCATTTCACGGCAGGGTGCAGTGGCTCAAGCCTGTAATCCCAGCACTTTGGGAGGCAGAGGCGGGTGGATCACGAGGTCAAGAGATCGAGACCATCCTGGTCAACATGGTGAAACCCCGTCTCTACTAAAAATACAAAAAATTAGCTGGGCATGGTGGCACGTGCCTGTAATCCCAGCTACTCAGGAGGCTGAGGCAGGAGAATTGCCTGAACCCAGGAGGCGGAGGTTGCGGTGAGCCGAGATCGTGCCATTGCACTCCAGCCTGGGTAACAAGAGTGAAACTCCATATTAAAAAAAAAAAAAAAAAGAAAGAAACAGCATTTCACCACGTTGGCCAGGCTGGTCTTGAACTCCTGACCTCAAGTGATCCACCTGCCTCAGCCTCCCAAAGTGCTGGGATTACAGGCATGAGCCAGCACAGCTAGCCTGAAGCAGACAAACTTAGATGACAATATTGTGTTAGATATACAGTGTGATTTTACAGAATTCTCCCATCCATTGATGGTAACAGAACATCACAGTCAGTTACAAAAGATGAGAAAAGATAGGGAAATAAGACAGGCCATAGGCATGTTAAAGAAAGCACCCATTCTGCTAGTCTGACTCTGAAAATTGCAAGAGTTTTCGAGAAGGAAATAACTAAATTTTGAGATTAGGATTTCTATACTATAAATATGGAAAAAGACATAACTTTGCTCCCTGATGTAATTCAGGGAGGTCATAAATGTCTTCTGTCCTGAAGTTCTGGCTATCAGCAATGTCTCCAGCAGGGACTAATGAGAGAGAAAGTGGGACACCCATCAGGCACAATGAAGGGAAGCAAGTCAGACTCAAGCTCAGCATTAGAAGTGGTTACCAATCCCCTAAAAGGTAGAATTGCTTTCCCTGTGGTTCTGGAGATTATGACAATATTTCATAAAGTGTGGAGCAGCTCACAAGGTATTAAATAACTTATTAAGACATTAAAAAGTATTACATATCTCAATGGGAGAAGACATTACTTTTCCTTTCCTCAAAACTCTTCAATGGCTCCTCATTTCCTGAAGAGTAAAAAGGAAAGTCCTTGTCCTTACAAAAGCCTCCAAGGACCTGTGCAGTCTGCTGCTTCCCAGTCTCCTGGAACGACCTCTGTGACCTCTTCTCCTATAAGTGGTGGCATTACTCCCTCCACTCAGACAATACTGTTCCTGATCTGTTCCTTGGACTCCAGAAATTCTCCCACCATACAGCCTTTGCAGTGGCTGTTCCTTCTGCCCTAAATGCAATTCCCCACATGTCCACATGGCTCTCTCTCAAGTCCTTCAATTCTTTGCTCAAAGGATATCTTTTCAACAGGGAGGCTCTCTAGTTCTCTCAAGTTCCATCATCTTGCTCTGTTGTTTTTTTCTTTTTTTTCTATAGCACTTATCAACTTCTAACATACTACATAACCTACCAATGTATTACGTTTATTACTTACCATCATCTTCCCGTACTAGAATGTCTATGTTATTCACCAATATATTCTAACACACCCAGAAGAGTGTCTGGCACATGCTCAGTAATTACTTATAGAAAGGATGCATAAGAACATTTTTTAACTCCAAATTATCTATCAGTCCTTTTCATGATATCAAAAAGAACTTCTCAGATTGGTGAATGAACTTCAGTTCTCTACCACATCCAGTGTCTCCTTTTTTTTCCTTTAAAGGGGTTTTTTTTTTTTTTTTTTTTGAGGTATAATTTACCAGCCATAAAATTCACACATTGTAAGTGCGGAATCCAATGATTATTAGAAAATTTATGAAGCCGTGAAACCATTACCACTAATCTCCCTTCTTAACATGAAGAAAGGAAACTTGAGTCTCAGAGCCTCCTCCAGACAGGAATATCTGCTGGAATGTAATAACATGACCCTGTTTTCATTGGACCTATTTTTCTGGATACTTTTTCTTTTGGCTAATGATACTGGATTTCCACTTAGAGTAGCAACACAAAGCTTCCTTTTTAAAGAAATTTATATATGTTGAAAAAAACTGTTGACTTAAAGAAAAATATTAAGTAACTAGACAATGTATGTTTTCCAAAGATAAAGCAAATATTGAGAGGGTATTAGTGGGAAAAGTAGAGTTTGCAAAACATTGACCCAGGGGATCCAGACCTGCCAGTCTCACAGACTACAGAATGGCAACTAATTTCATAACTGAAAAGCAAGGCATTGACACTTGCTCCTAGGGCCTACTCTCAATTCCCAGCAGTCCTTACTGGGAGAATATTCTTCATGAGTCTCTTGTGCTTCTGCGTGTCTCGTGAGTAAGCACTGACTGCCCTGTGTACAGACTCTCATTGCAAGGATGGTTACATAGCAAGAGCCTTGATAGAGAGAGTTTCTCCCTCCAGAACAAAGGGCAGGTGTGCATATAGACTTGGAAGATAAGGACAGTGTCTTGATCTAAAGCAAAGGACGGGCATGCTTATTGTCCTTAAAAAGATTAGATTCCAGTAGCTCGAGGTTCCTCTCCTGTAATGCAACCCCTCAATGTATACGTGTTACCTGGCCTACTTTGCATTGCCCTACAGAAACAGCAGCTGGGAGAAGTCTATGGTCTGTATGTGTATGTCCCTCCAAAATTCTTATGGTGAAATCCTAACATCCGAAGTGACAGCATTAAGAGGTGGGGCTTTTCAGAGGTGAGAGATCATGAAGACTCTGCTCTCATGAAAGAGTTTAGTAGCCTTATAAAAGTGACCACAGGGAGCCTGCCTGGCCCTTGCACCACGTAAGGAAAGTGAGAGGGTGCCATCTATGAACCAGGAAACGAGCCCTCACCAGACATCAAATCGCCTGTGCCTTGATCTTGAACTTGCTACCCTCCAGAAGAGTGAGGATAAATTTCTGTTGTACAGAAGGAACCTGGTTTATGCTATTTTGTTATTGCAGCCTGAACAGACTAAGTTCATGAACTAACACAAAAATACTGAGACTCCGGTGACTGCTATTGTTGTACGTAATAACCTGTCCTCCATCTCTGACCTAAGAGTCTCATGACTTATGCTGGTATGAAACTGTGGCAGATTACTTTGTTAGCTTGCAAGTACGGTAGAATCTCAGATATTGCACAATTCTTGAAAGTCTTGGTGGGTGTGGTGGCTCACACCTGTCATCCCAACACTTTGAGAGGCCGAGGCAGGCAGATCACTGGAAGTCAGGAGTTCAAGACCAGCCTGGCCAACATGGTGAAACCCCGTCTCTACTAAAAATACAAAAATTAGCTAGGCCTGGTGACACACGCCTGTTAATTCCAGCTACTTGGGACGTTGAGGCAGGAGGATCACTTGAACCTGGGAGGTAAAGGTTGTAGTGAGCTGAGATAGTGCCATTGTACTCCAGCCTGCGTGACAGAGCAAGACTCCATCTCAGAAAAAAATAAAAATAACAAAGTCCTTACCTCATTGTGAATTTCTTCTCCTTGTTTCAAAACTGCAGGCTCAAAGGATTTCAAACAGACATCACCATTGGCCACATCGTCACGGACATTCTGCAGTGCCAACTGACAGCGTTGTAAAATATAATCCAAGGTTCCTGTTGAGCACTGTTGAGACAGAACCAGCAATCACAATTACGGGCAAAATCTAAGTTTACCATGCCACCTTTCCTAGAATTGTTCATATCTGTCCCTTGCTGTGAATTCACCTGTTGCCCCCATAGATCCGTCTATACTCCTTTTTTTTTTTTTTTTAAATTTTAAGATAGGGTCTCGTTGTGTCACACAGGCTGGAGTATAGTGGTGCAATTACATTTCACTGCAGCTTCAACCTCCAGGGCTCAAACAATCCTCCCACCTCACCTTCCTGAATAGCTGGGACCACAGGCATGCACCACTCTGCCTGGCTAATTTTTTTTAATTTTTATTTTGTAGAGAGAGATAAGATTTTGCTATATTACCCAAGCTGGCCTCAAACTGCTGAGTTCAGGCAGTCCTCCCACAACATGCGTGAGCCACCGCGCCCGGCCTATACTCCTTAACTCAAGAATTACTGGAGTGGCCTGTTCCACTGGCTCTATGCTGCCAGTTTGTCTTCACGTGGGCTACTTAGTTTGCTGGTTTTCTTATACGTGGGCCTCATATCACTAACTAAACATTAGGGTTCCGGAGGCTAATGCCCTGTTTATTCGTATTAAACACATTTTCTATATAGACTACAACATCTAGAACTGAGTCCAAAAAGTGGAAGAAATTTAATAAATAACTGTTGGATGAATAACTGGTTAACCAAGAAGTCAAGGACACTGACGTTTTATCTCAAATGCCCTGAGACTAACAATAGGAATGAAAGGTAATCAGGCTGCAGAACTGGTTCAAAAGCACACTCCATGGTACCGTCATGACAGAGGGAAAAATAAAGTTATAATCACAAGGCAAAGAACTCATTTCCCTTTTCTGCAAAAAGCATACACTAGGCAGTGGCAGTCCTTGGCAGAATAGATTCTTCAAATAATGGAGAATGTGCGGCTCATGCCCTGCAGGCACATTTGAAGGCGTAACTTACTACCTGGGCCTCAGCAAGGACACAGATAACTAGTTCATCCCTCTCTGAGTCTGTGGAGGCAAAACAGAGGTCAAATGGACAAACTCCTTTTTATAAATGATCATATGTCAGAAAAGAGGCCAATGCACATGGCCAGTGCATCCACTTGGTTTGACAATAAAATGATTTCCTAGAATGAAAAGAAGTCAGCTATAAATACCCTTCGGTCCCAATGAGGAAAATGTACCCCTAAAATATTTTGGTTTTATTATTTATAATTTAAACTGAGCCCGTGGAAATAACCTTGAAGGCTAATCCTCTGGTATAAAAATTCCTTGCACATTTACTGCCATTTTATACAATGTGACATCAACAAGCCTGGGAAAAATAAAGTTTCTGTGCCAAAAAACAGAAGCTTGACTAATATGTATTTTAATATGAAGATCCCAGAGTGCTGGGTGCACAAGGGCAGCCAACTCCCATTTCCTGACAAAAAAAAAAAAAAAAAACCACACACAAAAAAGAGGTACATGAATTCATTTTTGTCCCACAGCAACCTCTACAACAGCTTTTCTTTTTGTTTTTTGTTTTGTTTTGTTTTGTTTTATTTTTGAGATAAGATCTCTGGCCCAGACTGGAGTGCAGTGGCGTGGCATGATCTCAGCTGACCACAACCTCCCCCTCCCAGGTTCAAGTGATCCTCCTGCCTCAGCCTCCCGAGTAGCTGGGATTACAGGTACACACCACCACGCCCGGCTAATTTTTATTTTAGTAGACACAGGGTTTTACCATGTTGGCCAGGCTGCTCTTGAACTCCTGACCTCAAGTGATCCACCCGCCTCAGCCTCCCAAAGTGCTGGGATTACAGGTGCGAGCCACCGCGTCCAGTCTACAACATCTTTTTAAAATGACTTCAATCTAGAAAGTTCTCCTGTTTGCACCTTTACTTTCCTAACTATGGAGTGAGCTACATAGATTATGAATTGCATTTTCATTTATTGTATCTAGAGATTGGAAGCAATCTAAATTTCTCAACAATAGAAACTAGTTTAATGAACTATGGTTGCAGAGAAAAAAGAGAGAGTGGAATAATTTTTTTCTGGGTGTACAGTGTTTTATTTAAAGAACCTATAATCAGGCTTAGTTTGAGATAGGTTTGTTTGTTTTTTTTTTTTTTTTGGTAACAGCTTTATTGAGGTATAATTCATATATCATATTCAACCATTTAAAGTGTATAATGCAATGTTGTTTAGTATATTCACAGCTATACAAACATCACTACAATTAATTTTAGAGCACTTTCATTGCCCCAAAAAGAAACCCTGTGCCATTTAGCAGTCACCCCCAAACCCGTCTGATTTCCACTAACATTTCCGACCCTAGGCAAACACTAATCTACTTTCTACGTCCATAGAGAGGCCTAGTCTAGACATTTCGTATAAATGAAATCATGTAATATGTGATCTTTTGTAACTGGTTGCTTCCATTTCGTATGTTTCCAAGAGTCATTCACGTTGTAGCATGCATCATTACCATATTTCATTTTAATGCCAAATAATATTCAATTGTATGGATATGCCACATTTCATTTATTCATTCATTAAGTGATGAATCTTTGGGCTGTTTCCACTTTTTGGTGATTATGAACATTCCTGTAGAAGTTTCCATCACTCTTGAGTATCTACCTAGGCATAGAATTGCTGTGTCACGGGATAACTTTGGATTTAACCTTCCGAAGATGTGCCAGCCTGTTTCCCAAAGTGGCTGCACCACTGAAAATTCCCTCCAGCAGTGTATGAGGGTCCCACCTGCTGCATGGCCTCACCAACAATTGTCACTGTCTTTTTTTATTCTCACTATCCTAGTGGGTATGAAATGTTATCCCATCATGGTCTTTATTTCTATTTCCCTCATGACTAATGATGTTCAGCATTTTTCATGTGTCTACTGGTTATGTGTATACCTTCTTTTTTTTTTTTTTTTTGGAGACAGAGTCTTGTTCTATCACCCAGGCTGCAGTGTCGTGGATGATCTCACCTCACTGCAACCTCCACCTCCTGGGTTTAAGTGATTCTCCTGCCTCAGCTTCCAGAATAGCTGGGATTATTAAAAAGACTTTTAAATATAAATGGTAGCCTACTATATGCAGAGTTCTGTACTTTTGTTTCAGTAAACTTTGGTAATAATTACCCATTAATACATAGTTCTTATCTTGGAGTAGGTAATGGTTTTTTAAATATGACATCAAAATCATACAACCAAAGGGGGGGGGGGAAACAGACAAATAGACACGTGGCACCATACCTGTCTAATTTTTGAAATTTTAGTAGAGACAGTGTTTTACCATGTTGGCCAGGCTGGTCTTGAACTCGTGGCCTCAAGTGATCCACCAGTCTTGACCTCCTAAAGTGCTGGAATTACAGGCATGAGCCACTGTGCCCAGCCTGTATATGTTCTTTAGAGACATGTTAATTCAGTTCCTTTGCCATTTTAAATTGGATCGTTTCTCTTTTGAATTATCGAGTTGTAAGAATTCTTTGAATATTCGAGATATAAGTGCTTTATGAGATACATGATTTGCAGATATTTTCTCCCATTCTACGGGTCCTCTTCGCTTTATTTATGGTACCCTTTGAAGTATAAAGGTTTTTAACTTTGATGAAGTCCAATATATCTGTTTTTTTCTTCGGTTGTTTACACTTTTGATGTCATATCCGGAAAGCCATTACCTACTCCAAGATAAGAACTATATATTGATGAGTAATTACTACTAAAGTTTACTGAAACAAAAGTACAGAGCCATGTATATAACAAGTTATCATTTATATTATTTTTGAAATTACATATTTACTTACATATTAAATATCACCAAAAGAATAACAAGAACCTGATAACATTGGTTGCCTCTGGGGAGGAGGACCTGGTTGGCGTGAAGAGAAAGAGACTTTAACTACACACCCTTAGGTTTTTTTTTTAATTTTGAACTATTTGTGTTAACTAGCTATTCAAAATATAATTACACAGAAAATTTAAATTTCTTAAAAAAGATATTCTGCATTGAATCCCAAGAACATGCTGCCACAATTATCAAAAACTAAAATCTAGGCTGGCGTGATGGCTCACGCCTGTAACCCCGGCACTTTGGGAGGCAGAGGTGAGTGGATCAGCTGAGGTCAGGAGTTTGAGACATGCCTGGCCAACAAGGCAAAACCCTATCTCTACAAAAAATACAAAAAATCACCTGGGCATGATGGCGGATGCCTGTAATCCAAGCTACTCAGGAGGTTGAGGCAGGAGAATCTCTTGAACCTGGGAGGCAGAGGTTGCAGTGAGCCAAAGTTGCACCACTGAACTCCAGCCTGGGCAACAAGAGCAAACTTCGTCTCAAAAAAAGAAAAAAAAACAACCAAACACACGAAAAAACTAAACTAAAATCCAGTAAAGGCCAAGATCCATCAGACTTAATCTAATCATATGCAACAAAAACTGCCAAGATTTCTTTTTGATAACTGAAATGGATTTCAGAACGTCATTTCCTTAACACAGTTTGTTTCCTATATAGTGTGAATAGGCAGAAAAGAGCAAATCATTTTGTTTGACACAGATAAGACATGTAATGCTAAAACTGTATGAAGAAGGGGACATTTGTAGAATAAGTGAGGATAAACTTGTATGAATTTCTTTCCCTCTTCCATTAAAGAAAACAACAAAGAAACTTCAGTGCTGGGTAAAAAGCCTTTTGCTGATTCTACTATTGAAAACAGTAATATAAGATGAAATAAAAGTTTTCAAATAAAATAAAACATAATCTTGCCAGCTTAACCTATTTCTATTTCCTTAGTACATGGTATTCCGTATCTATATACAGTTGTAATCAGTGTATCCATATCAATGTCTATGCTGTTTTTCACTGTCTGTCCACAAATATGCAAAATAACTATTTTCAATGGTTGCGAATTAAGGTGATATTTAACTATATAATTAACTGATTACATACTATAAAGGCATTAAGGATGTGCCTAACTTTTCACCACTACGGATTATGCTAGATAGACATCTTAATGTATAAAATAGTTCCATTTAATAATTTCCTGGGTTTGACTCCTAAAAATAGTTTTATGAGATCAAAGACAGGAATATTTTTATGGTGCTTTATACATATTCCCATATAGCTTTTAAAAAAGTAGACCAATTGGGAAAACTATCAGAAGTATTTGAATTATACCAGCTTCAGTGTAACTCTGCCAGCACTGAATACTGCTGGTTTTGACTTTTAGTAGATCACTTAAAACAGTGATCATTGAGAAAATACTTTTAATTTTAAGGTGATTTTTAAGGTCTGTTTACACATGATCATCTATAACAAGGGTCAGTAAACTTTTTCTTAAAATAGTAAACAATAAATATTTTAGGCTTGCAGGCCACAGGTCTATGCTGCAACAACTCAACTCTGCCTCTGTAGCTCCAAAACAGCCATAAACGGTATATAAACAAATGAGTGTGGCTGCATTCCAATAAAACTTTACTTACAAAGTCAGCTGGCCTGTGAGCAACAGTTTGCTGACCCCTGCTCTGATATAAAAGGCAACATATTCACATATATGTCCAATGAATAAAAAACCACGTAGCTTGAACAGAAGCATAAAAAACACAAAAATCTAGATTTGCGGTAACATTTTTCTCTCAACAGAATCACTATACCCACTCACCTCTTTACTTAAAGTTAATATGTGCTCAAAATTGGTCTAAAAATTCGGAGACACAAACGCAGCTATGACTTACCAGAGAAAGCTATGCCTCAGGATATTTTGAAAGCTATGCGGCTCTAATGACAATATGAAATTGGTCCAGGTGGAAAAAGGAAGCAAGGCTGGGGAGAATTGTAACCCCAAAGCACTACTTTTGGGAACTTTTGCATGTCTGTATTTATTGCAGGTGGGCAGGGATGAGAAGTTTGCTGCTGTCTCATATGTTTTCCTCACACATTTCAATTTATCTGCTAGATCGCTCCACTTGGCAGCTCCAACCCGGCCTGTTCAAAACTTGCTATCAACTTGCTGTAATGTCTTGGGCCCCATTTCAACTAAATAATGTCATCCCTGAACCATCCAGACTTGACACTCAAGAGTCATCCTAGAGCCTGTCACATGGAAAACATCCAATAAAGCATTAGTTCATTCCATTCATTCATTCACTCATCATGACATTTCTCTCTCCATGTCAGTCAGCTGCCAAATCTCATACTATGTCTCCTACATTATTCATGGAAATTAGGGTCTGAACTACTACGGTCTGAACCCCATCTCTACTAAAAATACGAAACATTAGCTGGGCATGGTGGCATGCACCTGTAGTCCCAGCTACTTGGGAGGCTGAGGCAGTAGAATCCTTGAGCCTGGGAGGCGGAGGCTGTAGTGAGCTGAGATAACACCGCTACACTCTAGCCTGCATGACAGAGTGACGCTCTGTCTCCAAAATAAAAATAATAATAATAATAATCAATAGCCCACAACTGCCAACCAACTTAAGTTTAAACGCTTAATCTGAAATCCAAGATTTTCACACCCATGTAGCCTGGTCTCATGCATTCTGGTCCCATGAAGCCTTATCTGCCAGTCTTCCCTTTGGCACCCTGAGACTCACTCAAACTACAGCCAGTCAATATTCCCCAACATCCCCATTCCATCCCAGTCACAAGATTCACACCTCAGTCTTGTTTCATCCCATTTGCTGTCCTAAAATCCCCTAATCCCTCCATGTTCAATCCCCTACATTTTACTCATCCTGAAAGGCTACTACAAACCCCACCTCACCCATGAAGGCTTATGCTATCTGCTACTTTCTATTCTTCACTGTACATACTCTTTAGACTATAAACATCTTGGAGATACTGAACATAACCATTCCCCTTCACAAGTCCCTACAAGAATACCTTGAATGGTATAAAGTTCAATAAAAATTTGAAGAATGAACAAACTGGAATCCCTTCTGAATAGTAATTCCTATAATCAAAACTTGCTGATGATTTAATGTCTCTTGCTTTATTATATACCCTCTAGTGTACAATGAAGACAGAACCAGCTTCCACAGAGAGCTTTAGTTGTTCCTATCTCCTATTAGTTTTTCATCTTAATAAAATGAAAAGACAGTAGTAGCAGTCGGAGTAATTTAATAAAAGTAGTAATGGCTAACTTCTTTGAATGTATACCAGTTACTGTTCTAAAAAGACTTACACATATTAACTAATTTCATCCTCGTATGAATTAGGTATGATTGTTCTTATGAGGATTAAATTAGTTAATATGTGTAAGACTGTCTACTCTTCCAGATTAGATTAGGAAAGAGGTAGAAGGGCACACTTAAGTCGCCACATACTCAAGTGATTTACAACACAAGAAAGAGATTCCTGGGAGGGTTATAGCTAGAAAGACAGAAGCCTATAACTGGGGAAATGAAATCCTTCTGTACAATACAAGGCACATACTAGATGCTCTATAAATGCCCCTCCCCTTCCCTCCCCTCCAACTTCCCTTCCCCTCCCCCTTTCCTTCCCCTCCCCCTTCCCGTCCCTTCCCCTCCGTTCCCCTCCCTACCTCCCTCCTTCCCTTCCTTCCTTCCTTCCTTCCTTCCATCCTTCTTTCCTTCCCTCCTCCCTTCCTCCTCTGTTCGTCTTTCCCCATCTTACTCCCTCCCCTCCCTCTTTTCTAACAGAACTCCTTTTAGGTCTTTAAGACAATTATTTCCGTGTTCATTTGCTTAAAATTTGTCTCCCCAACTAAAGTTCAACAAAGGTGGTGGGCATCATGGTCCTGTTGACAGCTGTCTCCCAGGTCTACAGTGTTAGACACAGAACAGGCACTCAAATATTTAAATGAATGAGTGACTGGAAAAAAGAAGAAAGGGGAGAAAGGCAGAAAGGAGTGCTGGACAGCCTCGCTGGTATCTCGGTTTAAACACTCATTCATTCTCTCTGCCACACAGCAGTATGATCGGTCCACTGGTAAAGCTACTAAATGACCAAAAGACAAGACACTGCCGTATAGACTCATGCAGTACTGCCGCTGGAGGACCTTGTCCTGTACCTTCCTGCCACCTTGATGTACCACTTCCACCCAATTTTCTCACATTTGTCCCCTGCAGTCCCTTGAAAAGTCAAACTAAAAAGCAAAGCACAGATGACAAGGTTAGGTAGATGGTCGCTTGTAATCCTCTTCATGCCTTGCTCCATGGAACCCTTCTTTTTCTTTTTTTTGAGACGGAGTCTCACATTGTCGCCCGGGCTAAAGTGCAATGGCGAGATCTCGGCTGACTGCAACCTCCGCCTCCCGGGTTCACAGATTATCCTGCCTCAGCCTCCTGAGTAGCTGGGAGTACAGGCACACACCACCATACCCAGCTGATTTTTATGTATTTTTAGTAGAGATGAGGTTTCACTATGTTGGCCAGATTTGGCCTTGAACTCCTGACCTCGTGATCTGCCTGCCTTGGCCCCCCAACGGGCTGGGATTACAGGCATGAGGCACCACGCCCAGCCCGGAACCCTTCTTAACTGAGTACATGGGATCCCAACATGACTAATATGAGTCTTTCTCATTTCTTAGTTTTCCATTCTGAACCAGTCTGAACAGCTAACCATTGGCCATTACAAGTGGTGGCAGAATTTAGCAATAAAGTCAGGGTTATGAATATAATTGGGGAGCTCAGAAATTCCTTGGCAACAGTGTAACTTTCTCTCTAATTTACACTCACATGCCCAGAAGTCTGACCAAAAAGTTAAGAGAACTAAAAAGCCTCATCACCCGAACGCAGCCACAGCTAACACATGCCCAAGTGCAAAGATCTGCCCCAATTCCTCTGCTGACCTCCTGCCCTTGGCCTTGACAGACACAACCCTCTAAATAAATCTCTAACTATAAACACTTGTCAATGACATTTTCCTTTTCCAAGAAACGTAACCCCAAGGAGCAAAATACACTTATCCCATGCCATGAATAAGCTTTCTAAAACTGTATCCAACACAATCCAAAGCTCAAAAAGCAAGTAAACAGAGACAAAAGTAAAGTTAGATGGAAGCAATTTTCCCATCAAATACTCTTCCAAAGCCCTATGATAAATTGCTCATTCAACCACTTCTGTCACATCCAGTTAGGTGTAAATCACATTTTTATCTACACTTACCTCTGCCACTCGGTGGGTTGAACTAAATCGAGGTTGCGAACCAGCCAAAACACAGTGTTGGTGGGTGGCATTGAGATCATCTGCAGGAAAAACACCAGAAGTTTATAAAACTATATTTATTAGTCAGTATATACTGCATATTATTTAACTAAAACACAAAGTAAACAGTAAATCCATCTTTCAAGAAATGACAATAACCAAGGAATCAACATTTACCTTGTAGCCTTTAAATCAATCCTTTATAAGGAGGTGACCATATATTCTATTATATATGTATCTACTTATAAGCAGACATTATATATGTAGATATATAACAAGTATAATATAAATGCACAATAAATATGATATACTTGTAAATACTTATACATATGCAAGTATGTATAAGTAGATATATAATCATATGTATATAATTAAATGTATATATGCAAACTATAACACTTTGAAGAGTGAAATGGGGTGCTATTAATTATTCCAGAACAACAGGTATAAACCAGGACTGTCCTCAGCAAACAAGGTATAGGGTCACTCTACTTATCTGTGGTCCTATAATGCCCACCCACTATAAAATTTGCTGTTTACAGATTGAGCTTCTTTCACTTTCTCATGACACATCTACTTCTACCCTTGTCTTTAGAATAAACCAGAATTTGGAATTGAACACCTTTCATCTGAAAAATCTGCTCTTTCCCTCCATAACCAAAGTATCCATTTTGCTGCAACAATTTTCCAGGCAACAAACCAACCAACTCAGCATGTTGCATGTTTGGCTCTTAGAACAGAATTTAAGCCTAGGGATTCACAACCCAAGAATGAAGTAGGTGGTGAATTCATTAGTTGAAGAATATTCTTAAAACCACAAGTAGTGGGAGAAAAACCAATGACCAAGTTGTTGCCTATCTTAAGAAATGATACACAAGTTAGGCAAAATCTATACAACCTCTGCTTAGGACATGACTTCCTCTATTACAAAAATAGAGTTGTGATGTACTCCAGCAATGATATCCTATATAGGCAACACAAGATTTTTATCAAGATACCAAAAAAGATAATGACTGAAACTAAGAGGCAAATGCCAACAGGCCCCTTATGTGTCAGCAAAAACAACCTACAATATCATCTCTAAACATAGAAAGAAAACAAAAAATGTTAAGGCAGGATTTCTGCTTATGAATACTATGAAGTAACAGTGACAAGATTTACCCTTCTGCCTTAAACAACAACAAAACAAACTAAAAATGTGAATCAAAGGTTTCAGCAAGATATAATCCCATGGAGAGGAGGAACAAAATAGGTGAGAGACGCTTACGATTGCCCTAATTTACTCCATGGAAACAGTTTCAATACCACAGAATAGAGAAGTCAAAAACTAGAGTCTCTTTTTCTTTCTTGCCAAGTTCAGAAGACGAGATTGGAGAATAGGGAGGCCAAGGCCACAGGGCCTTGAAAGGCAGAATGCTGGAACAGAAACCGTCAAACAGAGAGCAAACAGCGATTGCAGAACGGTTCCCTCAAGTATTTGAAAGAGCACTGACTTGTGCATGTGTGAATAAAAACTTCCCAAGGACCAAAAACAGAAACATCACAATGTAGCAGGTGAAACCAATCTCAGATCTCACACATAGCCAGGAATATTTTATGTTCCCAGCAACGAAAATGGCTCCCACTACATGAGATACTAGAAAATCCTTAGGAAAATATCACTGTGGAAGTAGGGCTAAATGAGTCCTAGCTTAAAAGTTGCACTAGTCCCACCTAGGAAGGCTTAAAACTAAGCCTCAAAAGGATCCAACTTCTGGCTGGGCATGGTGGTTCATTGCCTGTAATCCCAGTACTTTGGGAAGCCAAGGTGAGTGGATCACCTGAGGTCAAGAGCTCGAGACCAGCCTGGCCAACATGGTGAAACCCTGTCTCTACTAAAGTACAAAAATTCGCTGGGCATGGCGGTGGATGCCTGTAATCCCAGCTACTGAGGAGGCTGAGGCAAAAGAATCGCTTGAACCCAGGAGGCAGAGGTTGCAGTGACCCGAGATCATGCAATTGCCCTGCAGCCTGGGAAATAAGAGCAAACTCCATCCCAAAACAAAATTTGAAAAAAGAATCCAACTTCTTCTTAGAAATTTAATTATTGATTAGAGCAAAAGTCAAAAGTATGTAAAAGTACATAACAAATTCAAGCACCCAATAAATACCATGTGCAATATCCAACATCCATTCAAAAAGTAACAGGGAAATGAAAGATACATACACACACAATATGTGAGATTTTCACATCTCTCTTTTCTTCTAAATGTACATATCTGTCCTTTTATATATATATACAAGTCAAGCTTCTAAAGGTTAAACATGTAGCATCTGAAACAAAACTCGCACTGAATGAAATGAACAGCAATTTAGAAAGTGCAGAAGAAAAGACCAGTGAACTAGAATACACAAAAAATAAAAAATATGCAAAATAAAGTGGCTAAAGAAAAAAGACTACAAAAATAAGAAAGAGCATGAGTGACCTCCAGAACAATATTAAACCATTTAACAAAAACATAACTTGAATTCCAGGGAATGAAGAGTGACAAAAACATATACATTTTTATAGAAACAATGACAAAAAATTCACCAAATTTCATGAAAACTATAAAACCAGAGATCCAATAAGCTCAATGAATTCTAAGCAAAAAAATGATACCAGACTAAACTAAAGCATGTGATAATAAAATTTCTTAAAATCATTAATAAAGTGAAATGTTAAAAGCAGTCAGAAAAAGAGACATTAAATACAAAGGGACAAGGATGAGAATGACAGCAGACTTCTCATCAGAAGCTGTAAAATTCAGAAGACAACTGGATGACAAAATACTGGAAAAAACTGTCACTCTACTATTCTATACATAGTGAATACCTTTTCCAAAATAAAAGTGAAATAAACACTTTATAGAAAGAAACTGAAACAATTTATATTCAGTAGATTTTCAGTAAAAGAATTGCTAAAAATTCCGCAGGCAAAAGAAAAATAATATCAAAAGGAATTCAGATCTGCTCAAAGGAATAAAAAGTAACATAAGTAATAAATATGAAAGAATAAATGCCTATTTAAATCCAAAATAATAACAACGTATTGTGAGGTTTATTACATACGCATAAGTAAAACACGTGAAAAAGCACAAAGGAGAGGAGGAAAGAAGGAAAAGTGGTATAACATTCAAAGTTACACTGTGGTAAGTTAAGGATATAAAGATATTGTAAAACCAAGAGCAGTAGCTCTGTAGAGAGAGACAGACTGGAAACAGAGAATGGCAATATACTGTAGTAAAAACCAAGAAGCAGAAACATGCGTAAGAACCAGTACCAGGGTAGAGAAACCTTAACTGTAATTACTGAATTACTGGAGACTCAATGTAGGCAGAACTGAGAATTAGAAAGTCCAAAGGAACTCAGTCTTAGGGAACTCCCACGCTTTTGTGAGTTTTATCTCCAAGAGCTCTGAAGTTCTCATAGTGGACACTTTATATATGTATGTATTTATTTATTTTCTAAAGAGACAGAGTCTCACAGGTCATCCAGGCTGGAGTGTAGTGGCATGAACATATCTCAGTGCCACCTACAAATCCTAGCCCCTGCCAGCCATCCTATCGCAACTAAGAATGAGAAAAAAGAAAATGAGAAGCACTGTGAGGTTCACAATTCACAGGCATAGACCCACTAAAAGACTGAGATTTAATCATAAGATTCTAGAATGCTACCCCTCCCAACATACCTTACCACCACATTATTATTCCAGTTCCTTTTATCCAATACATCACATCTACCTATCAAGAAAAAAGTATGAGGCCTTCTAAATGGCAAAAAACGTCATTTGAAAAAAACTGAGCAAAAATCAGAACCAGAGTCAGAAATGGCAGAAATTATCAGAAATGTTTTTTAAACTATGATTACTATTCTAAGACTCTAAAGGACAATATTGACAACATGCAAGAACTGATGGGGAATATAAGCAGAGGAATGGAAATTCTAAGAAAGAATCAAAAAGAAAATGCTGGAAATCAATAACACTGTAAAAGAAATGAAGAATGCCTTTAATGGGCTCATTAGAAAACTGAACAAGCCAGATGAAAGATCTCTGAGAATGAGGATATGTTTAGAGAAACTTCCAAAACTGAAAAGCAGAGAAAAAAGACTGAAAAAAAAAAAAAAAACCCAGAACTATGGGACAGCTACAAAAGGTATAATATATGTATAATGGTAATAACAAAAAGAGAAGAAAGAGGAAAAGGAACAGAAGAAAATGAGAAGCAATAATAAGAATGTTCTTAAGTTAATGTTAGACACCAAACTAGAGACTCAAGAAGCTCAGGGAAAAACCTACACCTACTCATATTATATTCAAACTGCAGAAAGTTGAGGGATAAAGAATTTTGCAAAAAGTCAGAAGGAAAAAACAGCTTACCTCTAAAGGAATAAACAAACAAACAAAAATCTGACTTTTCCTCAAAAACCGAGTAATCAATACAAAAGTGAAGTGAAACACTTAAGGTGTTGAGAGGAAAAAAACAGCAGCCTAGAACTGTTGATGCTGCAAAACTACCCTTCAAAAGTAAAGAAGAAACAGGCCACATGTGGTGGCTCATGCCTATAATCCGAGCATTTTGGGAGGCCAAGGCAGGTGGATCACCTGAGATCAGGAGTTCAAAACCAGCCTGGCCAACATGGTAAAACCCCATCTCTACTAAAAATATAAAACAGGTGAGCACAGTGGCACATGCCTATAATCCTGGCTACTCGAGAAAGTGAAGCAGGAAAATCACAGCCTGGCCAACAGAGTGAGACTGTGTCAAAAAAAAAAAAAAAAAAGGAAAAGGAAAGAAAAGGAAAAGGAAGAGAGGGGAGGGGTGGGGAGGGGAGGGGTAGGGAAGGGAGGGGAGGGGAGGGGAGGGGGATGAAAGTATTTTTTTAAAAAGTTTTTCAGACAAAAGTTCAGGGAATTTGTTGCTAGTAGATTTGTATTATAAGAAATTTGTCAGAAAGAAAATGATACAGGTCAGAAACAGATTACATAAAGGAAGAGATTTTGAGATGGAGTAAATGAAAGTAAAATGAAAACCAATATTTTTCTTATCCTTAATTGATAGAAGAGATAACAATTTATTCACAATAACAATGATGAACTCAATTATATATGCCACATATGTGTGTGTACGCACACACATGCGCACACGCACAGACACACACACACACACACACCCCCCCCTATGTATGCTGAGTTTTTTTTGTTGTCATTGTTTTTTTGAGATGGAGTCTCACTCTGTCACCAAGGTTGGAGTGCAATGGCATGATCTGGGCTCACTGCAACCTCCACCTCCTGGGTTCAAGCAATCCTCCTGACTCAGCCTCCAGAGCAGCTGGGACTACAGGTGTGTGCCACAACACCTGGCTATTTTCTTTGTATTTTTAGCAGAGACAGGGTTTCACCTTGTTAGCCTAGATGATCTCTATCTCCTGACCTCATGATCTGCCCACCTTGGCCTCCCAAAGTGCTGGGATTACAGGTGTGAGCCGCTGCGTCCAGCCTATATGCTTATTTATAAATGAGATTAATGCTAGCAATGAGTGTAAGAGATGAGAGAAAAAAATTATGAGAATATTTTGTTTTACTGTACTTGCACTATCTGTGAAACAGTATAGCATTATTTGAAAGTGGACTTGAAACAGTTGTAAATGTATACCGCAACCTCTAGGTCACTACTTTAAAAAGTCAAAAAATATATATGTAATTGATATGCTAAGACAGGAGATGAAACAAAATCATGAAATACTCAAAACTATAAAAGCAGAAAAAGAATGGAAGACAAAAACAGTGGGAAAAAACACGTACAAAACATAGAAAACATTAGCAAAATATGACAGATATTAATCCAAGCATAACGATATTCACTTTAAATGCCAGTGGTCCAAATACACACATGAAAAAACAAGATATTATCAGAATGGTTAAAAAACAAGGCATAATTATATGCTGTCTCCAAGAAACTCAATTTAAATATAAAGATACACACAGATCAAACTTAAAGATATAAAGAAGACAGATATACTACTCTTAACATTAATCTAAAGAAAGCTGGAATGCTTCTATTAATTTCAGACAGAGTAGATTTCAGAGCAAAAATAAATTATCACAGAGAAAATGGGGTAGTAGCCAGGCACAGTGGCTCATGCTTATAATCCCAAAACTTTGGGAGGCTGAGGTGGGCGGATCACCTGAGGTCGGGAGTTTGAGACCAATCTGGCTAACATGGCGAAACCCCATCTCTACTAAAAATATAAAAAATTAACCAGGTGTGGTGGCATGCACCTGTAATCCCAGCTACTCAGGAGGCTGTGGCATGGGAATTGCTTGAACCTGGGAGGCGGAGGTTGCATTAAGTTAAGATCACGCCACTGCACTCCAGCTTGGGCAACAAGAGCGAAACTCCATCTCAAGAAAAAAAAGGAAAGAAAGAAAAAGTGGTAGTACATAATGACAAAGGAGTAAATTCTCCCAGAAGATATAACAGTCATTAACATGTATGCACCTAATAATGGAGCATCCAAATACGTAAGGCAAAAACTGATAGAGCTGCAAGGGAAAAGAGACAAATCCACACCATAACTGGAGATGTCAACATCCCTCTATCAGAAAAGGACAGATACAGCAGGCAGAAAATCATTAAGGACATAGTTGAACTCAACAATACCATCAATCAATTGAATATTACTGACATACATAGACTACTTCATTCAACAACAGCAGAATGCACACTAGTAACAAGCTCACATGGAGCATTCCCCAAAGTAGACTACATTCTGGGCCATAAAACACATATTACCAAATTTAAGAGAATGGAAATCATACAACGTCTGACCTCAGACCAAAATGGAATTAAACTAGAAAACAATAACGGAAAGATAGCTAGAAAATCCCCAAATACTTAGAGATGGAACAATATACTTCTAATGTCTGTGTGCCAAAAAAAAAGAAAAACTTAAGAAAAATGAACTAAATGAAAGTGAAAATACAACTTATCAAAATTGGTTGGAAGCAACACAAGCACTACTTAGAGGAAAATTTATAGCATTAAATGCCACAAATTTACAGCATTAATATAGCATTCTGCTTATATTAGAAGAAAGATCTAAAATCAGTAAGCTAAGCTTCTATTGTGTGAAATTTTAAAAAGAACAAATTAATCCAAGGTAAGCAGAAGAAAAGAAACAATAAAAGTTAATGTAGCTTAATGAAATAAAAAACAGGAAACTAATAAAGAAAATTAATAAAAGCAAAGCTAGTTCTTTTAAAAAATCAATAAAATTGATAAACCTCTAGCCAGACTAAGAAATAAGTGATAAACATATTACTAATGTCAGAAATGAAAGAAGTGACATCACTATAGATCCAATGGGCATTAAAAGGATAATTTTTAAATGCTATGAGCAATTCTTTACCCAAAAATCTGATAACCTATACAAAATTAACCAATTCCTTAAAAAATAAAATCTGTCAAAACTCACACAAGAAAAAAATGAACAATATGAATAGGCCTATTTCTACTAAAGAAATTGAATCAATAATTAACATGCTTCCAAAGCACTAGCCGCAAATATGTTCACTATTGAGTTCTACCAAATGTTACACTAATTCTTAACAATCTGTACTAAGAGATAACAAGGGAATATTTCCAAACTCATTCTATGGGAACAGCATTACCCACAGACAGACATTACAAGAAAGAAAACTAAAGATCAGTATTCTCTCGTAAGCATAGATTTAAAAATCCTCATCAAAATATTAGCAAATTGAATTCAACAACGTATAAAAGGAATCATACACCACAACCAAGTGAGATTTATCCCAGGTACAAAAAACAAATTCAACACTCAAAAATCAATTAATGTAATCCATCACACCAACAGGATACAAAGAAAAAAAAACATGATCATACTAATAGGTACAAAAAAACCATTTGGGGCTGGGCGCGGTGGCTCAAGCCTGTAATCCCAGCACTTTGGGAGGCTGAGGTGGGTGGCTCACGAGGTCAGGAGATTGAGACCATCCAGTCAACATAGTGAAACCCCGTCTCTACTAAAAATACAAAAAATTAGCTGGGCATGGCAGCGCATGCCTGTAATCCCAGCTACTCGGGAGGCTGAGGCAGGAGAATTGCCTGAACCCAGGAGGCGGAGGTTGCGGTGAGCCGAGATCGCACCATTGCACTCCAGCCTGGGTAACAAGAGCGAAACTCCGTCTCAAAAAAAAAAAAAAGAAAAACCATTTGACCAAACGTAATATGCATTCATGATAAAAATTCTCAGTAAACTAGAAATAGAGAAGAACTTCCTCAACACATAAAGAATGTGTAAGGAAACCTACAGCTAACATCATACTTAGCAGTGTGAACCTAGAGACTTTTCTGCTCAGAGCAAGAATACGACAAGGATGTCTCCTCCCAACATTTCTTTTCAGTATCATATTGGAAGACCTGGCTGACACAATAAGACAAGAAAAGAAAACAAAAGGTACACAGATTGAAAATGAAAAAAAAAAAATAGAATGTCTTTATTTACAGATTTTGTTATTGTCTGTGTAGTAAATTCAAAAGAATCAATAATTTAATCTGCCTTTGAACAGACCACTCTGGCAGCTTTATATGAAAGAGGAAGGACTAAGGGGGAAAGAAGAATTGAAGCAGGAAGACCAGTCAGGAAGCTGTTGCAGTGTCATTCGGGAGCTAATACTGACTTGAACTACGGATACAGGGGAGGAGACCACGAGCAGACATCAGATTGAGAACGTTCTAGGAAAAGACAATAAGACATGCTAATGAATTGGATGAGCAAAATCAGGGAAAAGTAAACTCAAGAACAACTCTTGGCCGGGCGCGGTGGCTCACGCCTGTAATCCCAGCGCTTTGGTAGGCCAGGGCAGGTAGATCACCAGGTCAGGAGATCAAGACCATCCCGGCCAACGTGGTGAAACCCTATCTCTACTAAAAATACAAAAAAATTAGCTAGGTGTGGTGGCACGTGCTTGTAATCCCAGCTACTCAGGAGGCTGAGGCAGGAGAATCACTTGAACCAGGGAGCTGGTGGTTGCAGTGAGCCAAGAATGAGCCACTGTACTCCAGCCTGGATAACAGAGCAAGACTCCGTCTCAAAACAAAAGAACAACTCTTGGGGTTTTCACTGCAACAAATGATTAAAGGTGAATAAGTCACAAAACCTTAGGACATTGTATAAATAATACCACAAAATGCAATTAGAGGTCAGGATGAAAACATCAGTGATATATTTGGAGTTTTCAATGCAAATATAGACACAACAACACAGAGAATCAAAAGCAAAGGCTTGGGCTTCGAAGTGTGGCTTTAGGGCCAGATGAAGAAGGCTAAGCAACCATTCTCTCTTCCTGTTTGCCATCTCTGAGGACACTCCTGAGTAGTTCTGGTTGATCCTGTGTTGCCTAAAGGACTTTCAGAATCAAGCAAAATACTAAAAACTGGAGTTTGAAGGGAGTTCCCAAGGCTAGATTCACATAAAAGACTGGGACCATTTCTAGGAAATACATAAATGCCAGTCTCATCTAGCCAAATAAAAGCCTTATTATTCCTGTGCTATGAACACTGGGACCCAGAGACATCATTAGGGGAAAAATCATCACCTTAATGAGCATATTTGTTAAGTTCTTTTGTTCCCCTGCGGGGCAATTAATGTGACTCAGGCCAAATGGCAAACACAATCTAAGAAGGCATACTTTGAGGCTTCCACCTTCATTTAAATCCTTGGCAACTCTCTAATCAAACAACTCTTTTGAAATCATTTCCAACTGTATCTAATCCTTTATGACTTATAAAAAAGAATCTTGTAATATTCACTGAAGAGCTTCTAGTTTATCAAAAACTCCAAGTCTATAAAAGCAATTCAAGCTTCACGGATTGTGCATCTCGAAGGACATACTAAATGCATTCCCAGCTTTGAAAGATTATTCCTAATAATTTTTAGAAAAAAACAAAACTAAAGAATGTCTATTTACCAGAGCTATCTCGGAATACAGCTAAAACTTGACTGGCTCTGTGTCCAGCTGGAGTAAGAGTTTGTAGATGATTTGACAACATACATTCAAAGAGAAAAGAAGCGCTCACTCTTTGCTGGCTGAATGCTGTGTGCCCTGGCAGTGGTGAAGAGGGCTCTGGACATTCACTGTAGCATGAAATCTCATCTCATATATAAAAGACCACAGAAGCAATGTTATGATTTACGGTAGGGTGACAATTCACGTTCAAGACTTTTGGTTTTAATACCGAAAGTCCTGCATCCTGAGATCCCCTTGCCCACAGACAAAAGGGCAATTGGTCACCCTAAATTTGCCCCAGTCCTCACTTCCTTAGATTTGTTGCCCAGTATGTTACCAGGGCCATTTCACCCAAATTTCTTACAAAAACAATCACGAGTTTTGCTAAAGGCACTCTTAGGGTAAATAAGCCCAATACTGAAATCCAATCTTCCCAGCTTCACAGTCACTGAAGCTTTTCATTCTTACTTACCTGTCCCTTCTCATCTCTCAATCTTAATATTTATGACCTTATTTTTCCTAGATGTGGGGCCATCCGTGGCTGAAAACATTTTCAGAATTTAATAGCCAATGAAAGGGGGAGGGGAAGGTTCCTGGCAAGATGCCAGTATAGACACAGGCCCTGTCGCATGCCTAGATTCTCAATAAGACAATCAGTGGGACAAAAAACGGATCAAAACCTCTTTTGGCACTGTATGTTAGCGAAAGGTGCTCAATATGCCAGAAATACAAATAATTGTGTTGAATATAGTATAGGTGGAATTAAAGAAGGACAAAGAAGGCTGACACATGATTCTCTCCAAAAGAGCAGTGAGCCTGATAAATACACCAATCAAATCCTGAGCGAAACACTCACCTCTTAACTCAGAAAGCAGAGAGCGGGAGGGCAAGAAAAGCTTACGGGGCACCCAGAGGGCAGGGCTCTTGCCTCTGTAGCAAGCATTCTATGCACACAACCTGCGGTACTCACAGGCCCCAGGATGTGCTGCTGTTATAAGCCACGACTCTGAATACGAGTCATTGCGGAGACGAGGAACTGGAGCAAGAGCAATGGTAGGAGTGGCCCCAAACCTACCATGGTTTGCTCATACTGCAAGCATCCACACCACATGAAGACAAAAACAAGTTCTTAAGCACACTCCAATTTATGAAATCTCTACCTGGCTGTGAAAGGACACATTTTCTTCCTCCTTCAAGAAAAGGATTTGGCCAGGAATCCATACTAATCTCTCACAGAACCAATCTCAGCTACTTGCCTATAAGCCAGTACTAGCCCACTTTCTGTGAGGATAAAGAGGTAAGGAATAATTGCCAGAACTATGCAAAATGACTACAGTTCAAAGAAATGGAGGCACTTTGATCAAAACTGTGTTTTCTGAAAAAGGCTTATTCAAACTGACACGATAAAATTTGAGAAAATTCTCAATCATTGAAGAAGACGCTTAATTCAAGAAGGTACTGCATCTGTAAAACTAAGGTAAGCACGCATGAAGCTGAACAGTATGAGATCAGGAAAAACCACTTGCAACTGATTTTTTTAATAGTATTTCTTCATGTAACACGGCGACAGATGGAGTGAATAACAGAAAGCATGCTGTAGAAAAACCAAATTACTGAACCGGATGAGTGAACTCAAAAAATTCTCCTATAACTCAGGGAAAATATAAGAAATTAGTGATGAAAAATCTGACATGAGAAACAGATCCTGGATATCAAAATATACTTAACATGAATCACAGAATGAAAGTAAAATACAGGCCAGGCATGGTGGCCGACACCTGTAATCCCAGCACTTTGGGAGCCCAAGGCAGATCGATTACTTGAGGCCAGGAGTTCGAGACCAGCCTGGCCAACATGGTGAAACCCCATCTCTGCTAAAAATACACAAATTAGCTGGACATGGTGGCAGGTGTCTGTAATCCCAGCTACTCAGGAGGCTGAGACAGGAGTATTGCTTGAACCTGGGAGGCAGAGGTTGCAGTAAGCCAAGATCACATCATTGTGCTGCAGCCTGGGTGATGGAGCGAGACTCTGTCTCGAAAAAAAAAAGAAAAAAAGATACAAAAAGATTTGAGAATAATCAAAGAAACACTGGAAGAATGTTTTCCAAGGTTGTGAAAAGGCCAGAGTCTGCACTATAAATGGTTGAGCAAGGACATAAATTTATTCTGTTAAAAAATTAAATATAAAATACTACAAATGTCCAAACAGAAAATACAGCTTACCAAAATGAAACCATAAGGAAGATGGCCTCAGACATCTCCCAACATCAAATATGAGGGGTCACAGATCTCAACTCACTACTTCTGCCTCCAGGGTTCAAATGATTTTCCTGCCTCAGCCTCCTGAGTAGCTGGGATTACAGGCATGTGACATCACACCTGGCTAATTTTTGTATTTTCAGTAGAGACAGGGTTTTGCCATGTTGGCCAGGCTGGTCTTGAACTCCTGACCTCAGGTGATCCACTCACCTTGGTATCCCAAAGTGCTGAGATTACAGGTGTGAGCCACTGCACCCAGCCTCTACAGTTTTAAGGGGGAAAGTTTGATACTCAAGAATACTATAGCCAATCAAGGAGATATTATTCGCAAGTAAAAGGATAGGAAGTCACTCTTCCATAATGCAAAGACTCAAAGAATATGCCACAACCACTCCCCTGCTGTTAGTCTTCATGAATATTATTAGAAAGCACATTTTGACTGACCAAGAGAACCACCAATACTTTTTATAAAATCACAGTACAAAAAAAGCTAGCAGTAAGTATAAACACAGTTAAATAATTTCAAATATTGTTATTTAATTTAATGCAAGTATTACAATGAAGACTTAAATGGAAAGATGTTTCTCCTAAAATAAATATTAAAAATTTAAGTGAAAAATCAAAAATTGGGTATAAGAAAATACCTAGGAAGAAGTGGGCAGAAGGGTTAAATAAAGTAAATGTTAAGAAAAACACTAACACCTCAACAGAAAAATGAGCAAAACACAATCAGCCAATGAGTAACAGAAAGAAGTAAACAATGGCCAACAAAAATAGAAAATGTTCAACCTCATGAATAAATAAGGAAACAATGGATAGTTATTGAAATTGATGTTTCTACAAGGAGACAAGTGCTATTCTGACATCTTGTTTGAAAGTAAGGGATTAATTTTTAAACCAGTTTTTTTTTTTTTTTTTTTTTTTTTTTGAGACGGAGTTTCGCCCTTGTTACCCAGGCTGGAGTGCAATGGCGCGATCTCGGCTAACCGCAACCTCCGCCTCCTGGGCTCAGGTAATTCTCCTGCCTCAGCCTCCTGAGTAGCTGGGATTACAGGCACGTGCCACCATGCCCAGCTAATTTTTTGCGCTTTTAGTAGAGACGAGGTTTCACCATGTTGACCAGGATGGTCTCGATCTCTCGACCTCGTGATCCACCCGCCTCGGCCTCCCAAAGTGCTGGGATTACAGGCTTGAGCCACCGCGCCCGGCCACCAGTTTTTAACAATAATTTTCAAGGAATGTTTAATGATAAGAAAAAATGCTCAAAATATAAATGTATCAGGAAAAAAAGATGCAAAACATTTATACAGCATGATATTAATTTTATATAAACAAAAGATAAACATGTTACTAAGTACAGAAAAAAACTAGAAGGAATTAGACTAAATCATTATAAATAATATTTCCTCTTCTTTATACTTTTCAATAGTTTGAAAATTCACTACAATAGCAGGTACGCTATTTCATCAATTCCAAGGTAGACATTTTTTCTTTATATTTAACATCTCTGAAATTGGAATCCATCTTAAACTGATGCCTTCTTTGACTGGATGATATAGTATTACTTTTAAATTAAGCAATAAAAAAATTAAAAACAAGTTTCTGTATGTGTTAAAGCTTCAAACAGAAATGTTCAACAAAGAGATTCTCAGAAAAGAGATATTCATTCACCCAATAAATAGGACAGGAAACAGTGAGCAGTGAAATTGCCAAGAGCTTTGGCTAGTTTCGTAAATCTTCCCCTAAATAAAATTTTTCCACGGAAGTGAAAAGTCTTTCATCAAAAGAAGTATGGCAATAAAGATGATCTCAAGGTGCATAACTTCACCCTCTCCCTCTCCCCTTTTTTAAAATTAACTTTTGTGGAATGCTTGGTTTGTTGTTGGGTTTTGAAGAGAATAGATTATTGAGGTTAATAAATGATTGTTGCTTTTAAATAAGCAAAAATAGTTTTAGTCCACTTTAGCCAGGGCTACCTTTCTCCTTTATTCTTCAAGTTGTAACTCTTCCCAGGAAGACGGCAGAGTGCAGCAAGTTGGGGAAAAGGAACAATGAGAGAGGAGAGAGCTTAGATGGACAGAAAAGTTGATTAAATAGTTTTCTCCATTTCCCCCTTTGCAGGTGAAGAGCCATCACTTCTGCCCACAGTTCCAGTAAACTGTGAGAACCAGAGTCTCTCAGAGTTAATGAATCAAATGGAAGAAGCCACTTCAACCTCTAATTTCTGTCCCCGTATCTTCTGACTGCCTTATGCACTCCTATCTCATATTCGATTTTCCATTAGCAATTAAGAAAGATAGCTATGGTTTCTGGCTAATACCTGGGGAGAGAAAAAAAAATATGTTCTCTCCAAACATGTGGTAAGTTCCTAATATGTACAAGTTTCTACATGCTGTGTGTAGTATGAAAAATATATATAATATCATACAGGTTTTCAAAAAGCTTAGGTCTAGTAAGTGACATAAGTAGCCGGAAGCCGTTATCCTAAGTGAATTAACGCAGGAAAAGAAAACCAAACACCGTATGTTCTCTCTCATAAGTGGAAGCTACACTGTATGTCCATTGAGTAAACATGGACATGAAGAATGGAACAACAGACACTAGGGCCTACTTAAGGGTGGAGGGTGGGAGGAAGGTAAGGATCAAAAAATTACCTATCAATTACTATGCTTATTACCTGGGTGATGAAATAATTTGTATACTAAACCCTACAATATGCAATTTACTCATGGAGCAAACCTGCACATGTATCCCCTGAACCTGAAATAAAAGTTGGGAAAAAAAAATATTTCTATACCAATAACTACAGCCCAGAGGGGGGAAAAGCTGTGGCATCCACGCTGATTGGTTGGTCCCTTGCCATTATGGGCATTCAATTATCTAACATCACCCCTAAATAAATGAGTTATACACATACCCAAATGAGGAGGAAAACATGACAAGGTAGAGAGAGCAGTGTAAACAAAAAAAGAAAAAAGGTTGTACCCCAACCAATTGTAGGATAGACTACAAAACCACTATAATGAATTGACCAAGCACTGTGACTTATATCCTTGTACTTTAGGTATGTACCTTGAGATCATCTGCCCTCCACAACCGTGGTTTTGTTTTTGTTTTTGTTTTTGTTTTTGTTTTTGTTTTTGTTTTTTTGAAATGCAGTCTGGCTCTGTGGCCCAGGCTGGAATGCAGTGGCATGATTTTGTCTCACTGAAACCTCCACCTCCTGGGTTGAAGCCATTCTCCTGCCTCAGCCTCCCGAGAAGCTGGGATTACAGGCATACACCACCACACTCAGCTACTTTTTATATTTTTAGTATAGACAAGGTTTCACCATGTTGGCCAAGCTGGTCTCAAACTCCTGACTTCAAGTGATCCACCCACCTTGGCCTCCCAGTTGTTTTTATAAAAGACTTTTGACTCCCGTAGAAAATTATATTTAGGGGAAGATTTCCAAAACTAGCCAAAGATCTTATCACCTTCACTAATGGCTGTGTGCTGTCCTATTTATTTGGTAAATAAATATCTCTAGGGGGGGGAAAAAAAAAAAAAACTTAATGATATTTATTGGGCCTAGATTACAAAGTCTAAGGAATCTTCCAGCATGAGGTATATAATCTGACCTTGAAATCTGCTGCAGGGACTGATTGGATAAGGAAAGTCAAACTCATTCCTGACCTAGTCCTAAATTCAAACCTTTAATAAGGATCAACTGAAAAAAAAAAAAAATAGCATAGTTAACACTCATTCTCCCGCTGTCTTTACAGAAGTGGCAAATAATACACATAGGATATACAACCTAATTAAAGGCCTAAAAAAAACATTTTCTATAGCTCATGCCTTTGGGAATTATGTTCTATAGACAGGTGGCCAAAGAGGGCATACAAAGACTGTTAGCCAATGGAAAAAATTCTACCACCAAACTCAGATGCAGAATTACCCCAAACAGTGTGACTATAATTGAATGAAATATGAGAGAATAAAAAAATTTCAGAATGCACAGTAAAACATTCCTCCTGAGCTTAAAAGAAACCAACATAATATTTTTACCTTTGATGGTTTTCTTATAAAAAATTTAGAAGAGAATGTACAGACGAATCCAGATACTGTGTTGTTTTAAAAAGTTCTGTGATGTCAATGTTTATTTAGACTAGATACAAGGAAATGAAGCATGAGTCACTGTGAAAAAGAATAGGCTACCATGGAAGATTCTAAGTTCTGTCTCTGGTAATCTCCAAGCATTAGGTGAATGGCCATCTGTTTGAGAAGAAACTTTAAAACCTTTTCCAGCAAGCAGCTTTCAAGGAGAGAATAAATACTTCCTTTTGCTTATATAACCAAGACACACTACCATGAAATGAAAGAAAAGCCAATCCTCAGTTCAGTCATTCACTTATTAGTTCAACAATTACTTAGTAAGCACCAGTCATATTCAAAGTACTGTGTTAAGTGCCATACAGGATGCACAGCTAAAACAGTCCTTGCCTTGAAGAATCTAAAATATGGTATAATTTTTAGAAAATTTAAATATGACAGAATTTTTAGAAAATTCTAAGAAAGATAAACACAAGGGATCCAAGTAAAAGTGGAATTGGCAGGAGGTCCCAACCAGAGCAATCAGGCAAAGGAAAGAAATAAAGGCCATCCAAATTGAAAAGAGGAAGTCAAACTATCTCTGTTTGCCAGTAATATGATTGTATACCTAGAAAATCCTAACAACTCTTCCAAAAGACTCCTAGACTTGAAAACCAAATTCAGTAAAATCTTGGGTTACAAAATCAGCGAACACAAGTCAGTAGGACTGCAATACACTAACAATGACAAAGCTGAGACTCAAATCAAGAACTCAATGTCTTTGACAACAGCTACAGAAAAATAATAATAAAGTACCTAGAAATAAACTTGACCAAAGTAGTAAAAGACCTCCACAAAGAGAAGTGCAAAACACTGATGAAAGAAATCATAGATGACACAAACAAATGGAAATACATCTGACATTCTATCATGAAAATGACCATACCACCCAAACAAATCTACAGGTTTGATGCAATTCCTATCAAACTACCAATGTCATTTCTCACAAGAATTAGAAAAAAAAAATCCTAAAATTCATATGGAACCAAAAAAGAGCCAGAATAACTAATGAATCCTAAACAAATAAAACAAATCTGGAGGCATCCCATTATCTGACTTGAAATTATACTATAAGGCTATAGTAACTAAAACAGCATGGTACTGGTATAAAAGTAGATATATAGACCAATGGAACAAAATAGAGAAGCCATAAATAAAGCCAAATATTTACAACTAACTGATCTTAGACAAAGCATATAAAATCACATACTAGAAAAGGGACACCCTATTCAAAATAGTGCTGGGAACACTGGATAGCCACATGTAGAAGAATGATACTGATTCCCTGTGTCTCACCATGTACAAAAATTAACTCAACATGGATTACAGACTTAAATCTAAGGCCTGAGCCTGTAAAAATCATAGAAGAAAACTCTTCTAGACATTGGGCTTGGCAAAGAATTTATCAATAGGACCCCAAAAGCAAATGCAACAAAATAAATGAATAAATAAATGGGATCTAATTAAACTAAAAAGCTGCTGCACAGCAAGAGAAATGATGATCAAAGTAAAGGGACAACCTACAGAATGGGAGAAAATATTTGCAAGCTATGAATCTGACAAAGAATCCATAAGGAACCCAAACAAATCAGTAAGAAAAAAACAAATAATCCCATCAAAACGTGGGCAAATGACATGAATAGACATTTCTCAAAAGAAAATACAGAAATGGGCAACAAACATATGAAAAAAATGCTCAATATTGCATACCATCAAGGAAATACAAATTAAAACCACAATGAGATACCACCTATGCTAGCCAGAGCGGCCATTATTAAAAAGTCAAAAAATAATAGATGTTGCTAGAAATGTGGTGAAAAGGGAGTGCATATACACTGAAGGTAGAAATGAAAATTACTACAACCTCCATGGAAAACAGTAAGGAGATTTCTCAAAGAACTAAAAGTAATGCTACCATTTGACCCAACAATCCACTGCTGGGTATCTACCCAGAAAAGAATTCATGATATCAAAAAGACATCTGCATGCATATGTTTATTGCCTCACATTTCACAATTGCAAAGATATGGAATCAACCAAAGAGCCCAACAACCGATGAGTAAAGAAAACGTGGTATGTATACATACCATGAAATACTACTTAGTCATTAAAAAAAAAAAAACCATGTATTTTGCAGCAACGTGGATGAAACTGAAGGCCATTATTCTAAGTAACTCAGAAATGGACAAACAAATATTGCATGTTCTCACTTGTAAGTGGGCACTAAGCTATGGGTACACGAAGACATAGAAAGTGGTACAATGGACATTGGAGATTCAGAATAGAGGAGGATGTGAGGGGGGTGAGAGATTTTAAAAAACCACATATCAGATGTACACTACTCAGGTGACAGGTACATTAAAAGACCAGACTTCAACATTATAACATTATACAAATCACACACGGAATCAAAAACTGCTTATATCCCTAAAGCTGCTGAAAGTTGTTTGTTTTTTTTTTTTAAATATTTTTCTTGAGATAGAGTCTTGCTTTGTCACCCAGGCTGAAGTGCAATGGTGTGATCTCGGCTCACTGCAATCACTGCCTCACAGGTTCAAGCGTTTCTCCTGCCTCACCCTCCGAGTAACTAAAATAGGTACCAAGACGACTATAGACATGCGCCACCACGCCCAGCTAATTTTTGTATTTTTAGAAGAGATGGGGTTTCACCATGTTGGCCAGGCTGGTCTTGAACTCCTGACCTCAGGTGATCCACCTGCCTTAGCCTCCCAAAGGAGGTGTGCGCCACCACAACTGACCTAAAATAATTTTTTAATGGAATTGGCAAAGGTGTTCAATAAGAAGAAATCCCAGTATGACAACTGTGGTAGGTGGGGTCTGAAGAAGCCAGAATTTATCAAACATTGAACAAGTCACATGCTAAAACATCTAGTGACATTGAGCAATCACTATAGTAAGCTTCTTCTATCAGTAAGAGTAAAGAAAGACGATTATAAATGCAGGGGGAGAAGGACACTGATTTTGAGCTTTTGATTAATCATAAAATCTTGACCTGACGTTTGCAATATTCCTCATCCATTGGCACAGGTTTGAGGGTTACAGTAGATTACACTTTCTACCTATTAATTCCATCACTCTCTCTGGTTTTGCAATAAACAACACTTACATAAACATCATTATGTACTGGTTTTCTAATTTCAGATCAACTTTTAAGTTTGCTAGTGTTGTCAAAATTACAGAACTGTATGTAAAGTTGTAAACCTCGACCATATCAGCGTAATGATATGGCTGAAAGAGAACTTTAATTCCCCATATTACATACTACAAGTCAAGAGAAAGTATCTCTAAACTGGTTCTAAAGGCAAACAATTAAGAAAAAAAAAAAAAACAAACAAACACTAAACGTAAAAGCCAAATTTTGCAAGAATGAGAGGTAATATTAGAGTACTAATTCCATCATTCTTTTTCCTTTTTCTTTTCTTTTTTTTTTTTTTTTTTTTTTTTTGAGACAATGTCTTGCTCTGTCACCCAGACTAGAATGCAGTGGTACAAACACAGTTTGTCTCAACCTTCAGAGCTCAGGTGATCCTCCCACCTCAGCCTCCCAAGTAGTTGTGACTATGGACTATAGGCATTTGCCACCATATCTGCCTTTCCGCTCCCCCCCCCCATATAGGTGGAGTTTTGCCATGTTGCTTAGGCTGGTGTCAAACTCCTGGGCTCAAGAAATCTGCCTGCCTCTGTCATTCTTAATGGATCAACAACCAAGAGTGCTTAAAGTTATTAAAGAAATAAAACTGTAAGCATATATATGTTTAAGAGTTAGGGAGGTAATCAAAGAATAAAATGTAAATACAGTGAAAAGCAGTTACCCCCAAGGAATGACACTTGGGGATAAGTGGAGTTTCTTTCCATTTTAGATCTTGGAATTTTTATTTCCTTGTGCATGTAGTATTTGTATAATAGCAATAATAATATGAATGACATACGGACATAAAAAAATTTCCTGCACATATTAAGTACAAAAACAAATACTAGAGTAATATTTATAATAAAGCATCATTTATATTTTTAAAAAATATAGCAGTGGCAACATATATTTAAAGATGTTAACATAGCTATATTTATGTTAATGCTTACAAAGGACCAGATGGGAAAACAAAGTGAAAGAGAATGTCTACATTTTATTTCATACAGCTCCACAAAGTCTGAATGAGAATACATGTGTGTTCATTTATTATTTATTCAATCATTTTCTTCCTTTTCTTTTTTCTTTTTTTTTTTTCTTTTTGTTTGAGACAGAGTTTTGCTCTTGTTACCCAGGCTGGAGTGCAATGGCGCGATCTCGGCTCACCGCAACCTCTGCCTCCTGGGTTCAGGCAATTCTCCTGCCTCAGCCTCCCGAGTAGCTGGGATTACAGGCACGCGCCCCCATGCCCAGCTACTTTTTCTTATTTTTAGTAGAGACGGAGTTTCACCATGTTGACCAGGATGGCCTCGATCTCTTGACCTCGTGATCCACCCGCCTCGGCCTCCCAAAGTGCTGGGATCACAGGCGTGAGCCACCGTGCCCGGCCCCTTTTTTTTTCTTTTGAGATGGAGTCTCACTCTGTCACCCAGGCTGGAGTGCAGTACCACGATCTCTACTCACTGCAACCTCCACCTCCAGGTTCAAGTGATTCTCCTGCCTCAGCCTCCCAAGTAGCTGGGATTACAGTGTATGCCACCGTATCTGGCTAATTTTTTTTTTTTCCCCAGTGGAGGCAGGGTTTCACCATGTTAGGCAAGCTGGCTCAAACTCCTGACCTCAAGTGATCCTCCTGCCTCAGCCTCCCAAAGCGTTGGGATTATATGCATGAGCCACCATGCCCAGCCATTTTTCCCCCATTTTTAAAGAAAAAGATACATGACTATATAATTAGTAGAGACAGTCAGTTGGAAGAAAGAATAGTTTTGGCCTCAGAAAAATTTGGATTCAAACAAAATCTTCACCAGGTAATGTCACCTTGAACAAGATATTATACTTCTCTAAGCTTCAGTTTCTTTTTTTTTTTTTAAGAGTTTTACTGAGATTTAATTCATATAGCATACAATTCACTCATTTTAAATATCTAATTCTCCTTTGAGCCAGAGCTGCAAAAAGAAAAAAAAAAAAATATATATATATATATATATATATATTCAATGTATTTTAGTACGTTCACAGAGCTGTGTCACCATCACCACAAACTAATTTTAGAGCATTTTCATAGCCTTAAAAGAAGCTCTGTCCCCATTAGTAATCAATCTCCATTAATTTTTTTTTTCCTAGAAAAAAGAAATGAGTGCCAGAATGAGAGTCTACTATTTAATAGCCCTGCAATAAGGAATAAACAAAATACATCAAATCTGCCAGCACAATGCCTGGACCTTAGTAGGCACTCAAGACATGCATTTCAAGTCAAGTTCAAGACATAAATGATAGAGACAGACATAAATAAGCAAAACCTGGATGTAATAAGAAAGTTTAAGAGGTAGGTAAAGCCTTTCAAGTACTCAGGAACCTGCTCGGATCCCTAGTCTCAGAGTAAATTCCACAAGTCATAGCCTTCTCCTTAATTCTATTAAATCCAAAAATCAAACAAACAAACAAAAAACAAAACAAAACAAAAAAATTCAAGTATCAAGTCAAAAAGCACAAGTTTGAAAATGTCAGCATTTGGGGGCATATTTTAGAGTAAAAGTTTTAGGAGAGATACATCCTCACTTCTGGGGAAAAAAAAAAAAAAAAGAATTGAATACAAGAAGCAAAGAGTACAGTTCCTGGGAAGATAACAAGAATGCCAGAAGTTCATATTGGACAAGCAGTTGAAACTATACTGTCATGTTTCTACTTTTCAAAGTGAAAATAAACATGACAGGTGCTCATTTGGCTGTTCAAGCACTTTCCACTTAAATAGCAATTCCTCAAGCTTAGCAACTGCAGCCTGAAGTTATAATTTATTACTGGTTTCTGTATTATTCCCTTGCCTCGGCAGAAAGCAGAACATAGCACCTACATTTCAAGACCCATGAGAGGTAATAAAGCATAATTATTTTTAATTTATGATTAAGCCATAAATTATATGTACTTTTTACTTTGCTTGGTCATTCAGAGGTTGGGGAGGAAGGGAGTGGGGTCAGGGAAAGAAATAACAAGAGCCTTTTCCTTTGAATAAAATGTCTAAATCAGGACAAAATTGAGGGACACCTGGAGGATTTACAAAGATACAGTTTCCACGTTCAGTCCCAAGGGAGCCCTCGGTTAAGTCAAAACTCCTAGAGGCCTCTGTTCTTCCTGCTCACAGGGCTACAGAATCCAAATAGAGTGGCTACGTTGAGTCAAAAAATAGAAGCATGGCAATTTACAGCTTCAACCACTTCAAACATCTCTGGGCTCTGGGTCTTGCTGCCTCTAAGCCATAGGTATTTCAAGGAAGGTGAACTTAATCTATAAAAAAAAAACTACTGGCCAGGCTCTAAAAGTAAAACCGGCCTCAACTAAAGTAAGACTGCTTACTACAGGGTTCTGATCACCAATGGACCAGATGTTAACTCTTCTCATCCTCAAGAATCCATTGGTAAAACTTCCCTTCCTTGTAGTTCTTATATGTGGCAAATATATGTATGGAACAGCATTTTGCAAAGGTGACAAAACTCAGGGCACGAAGCAGGATACGAACACAGCTTTCAGCATTCTTCCATCACCCCCTCGCCTCATTGGTTCTCCAATACGCCACGGTCCAGTTCCCACTCTTCACAAGTCTGCACTTTCAAATTAAAGCTTGCAAAGCCTGTTCCCATACATTTTCTCATTTGTACTCACAAAAACTCTGGGAAAAAAAGTATCATTAAGCTCCCATTTTACAGTGAAGGCAGAGACTCATAGAGGCACTAGCAATACACAGGCAACTGACAATGCAGTGAGTCTGGGACCCGATTACCTGATAGAAATCCTATGGTCCTTTCATTACTCTACCCTAAACTGTCGACTAGGTAAAGCAAAACCAAAAAAGAAGGGCTGTGCATTTATATTTCTATTGCAGTTTTCTTTCTTTGCAGTGGAATTTTTACCTGGCAATTGAAGTTTTGAAACTGTTGATTGTTAAAATAATGACAGATACTTGAAAGTGATATTTAGTTGGGCTTAAGAAACAAAGTAAATAGAGCAGAGAGAACAGAGTCATGAATGCTGTCATGTAAAGAATAACACTAATAAATTAAGGGGGGAAAGGGGAACTGCTTTTGCCCCAAATATTTACCTAGCACTCACCTTTGTCCTGAAATATCCCACCTCCACACCCAGCTCCTGGTTAATAAACATAATTTTGTTGATGTCCCCTGAACTGTATAATCTGTTCCACAAAAAACAAACCCACAGTTTGTCTCCAAGCCACTTTTAAGTCCCTAACTCCCTGGTTACATTCAGTCTATGGAAAACATCTGTGGCAAAGTAAATCATCCTACTCTGAGAAGACCAGAGTGTATTTTTTTTTTTTTCTCTCTGAGTGTGTTTTGAAGTCCTGGTTGGAAAATTAGTGAAAATTGTAAATCTATTTGCAAATCTGGTCATGTCTAACTCTGAGATTAGGGCAAAGATTCCAATTTAAAAGTAAAACCGTGACAACCCTAGTTAAGCGTGTCCTCAGGCACTGCCAGCAAAGCCTCCACTCACTTCCACAGGCAGTGGATTTATTACAGCACCCGACACGTTCCCCATCAGACACCCCTGGAGTATTTACTTGAGACAGCAGGGTTCAGTCGGCACTTCCTCTGCAGACCAATATATTATTATAAATTGAGCTAAACTGTTTCCTTTTCATAAGTGCTATGAAGTTCAGATTTCAGATACCAACACGGGGCTGAAGTCCCTTCCTCTACGGGGCTCCTTATGCTATTTGGATTTAAAAGTAAAGAGAAAAGGCAGCATTAGACTATGGTTGCTTTTACTTTTCGAATTTTTTAAAAAAGAGATGAAGTAAGATTCATTTCAGAAATTAAATATGACATCCTAATAAAATATATATTCTAAATGCAGACTTTGGGATACACTGTGCTGTGTTTGGCACAGTTCAGTCGGATACCAACTATCTCACCTCCATCTAAAAACAAGACATGGGAAATCAAGAGAAGATTTTACATTATGTCTTGGATATCAGCTCCTGTAACACTAACTTCTTCTGCTTACCATGTACAACAGCTCAAGGGGACCCAATGCATATTTTACAATGTATATTCATTATAACACAAAAATCAAATGAATAATGTCATTATTTAATATTTTGATTATAATCCCTTTTTTTTTTTTGAGATGGAGTTTCATGCTTGTTACCCAGGCTGGAGCACAATAGCACGATCTTGGCTCACTATAACCTCTACCTTCTGGGTTCAAACAATTCTCCTGCCTAAGCCTTCTGAGTAGCTGGGTACAGGGCCCCCACCACACTTGGCTATTTTTTTTATTTATAGTGGTGACAGGGTTCTACCACATTGGCTAGGCTGCTCTCAAACTCCTGACCTCAGGTGATCCGCCCACCTTGGTCTCACAAAGTGCTGGGATTTCAGGCATGAGCCACTGCACCCAGCCTATAATTCAGTTCTTAAACCCTGAGAAACCCATAACTTTAAGAAAACTAAAAAAGAAACAAACAGAACATCGTTATCTTTTCTTCCCTTCCTGAACAATTTAGTCCTAAAGCCATTAGGTGAGGCACAGACAACATGCCAGGGGAAGAAGGTGGCACAGGAGCCCGGAGCAGGGGTCAGTGCCAAGCAGGTGAGGAGGGCATCCCTGTGGGAGGAGGAGGAGTGGCCTGACATGGGGCATCAGACCCTGAGAGGGATAAGCTGATGAGATACCATCCATGCTTAATATTAGCTGGGTAGCCATGATTAAGTAACTACATAAATTTAACCTCAATTTCTTCGTTTGCAATATGGCTAATATTTGCTTCTCTGGATTACTGAGAAGAATAAAAGAATGTTTGTCATTAATTCCCAGTAAATCTGGTTTTTATTCATATTACTACAATTCCAGACATATCTATGTACAGAAAATGACTGAAAAGAAATATATTAAATCAGGCATGAGTCTGATTTTCATATTCTTTTTTCCTTTCACACTTTCCAGAGTTTATCTCAAATAAGCATATATTGCTTTTTTGGTCAGAAAGAACACATAAAATATTATTAAGTATATGTAATTTTTAGAGTACCTATTTACTACTTTTATTATTTATTTATTTATTTATTTATTTATTTTGAGACTGAATCTTGCTCTGTTGCCCAGGCCAGAGTGCAGTGGCATAATTTCAGCTCACTGCAACCTCCACCTGCTGGGTTCAAGCAATTCTCATGCCTCAGCCTCCCAAAGTGTTGGGATTATAGGTGTGAGCCACAGTGCCCGGCCATTTTTATGTTTTTTTTTTTTAAATTACAAAGCTATTTTAAAAGATATCATTCCGGCTCTTATTTCTTTGAAAGATATACATTGCTGATAGAAACTTCTGAACAAAGTAACCAAAGGAAAGTGATTTGTTGGCTAATATTAATACCTATTAAGACTCAGGCCAAATGTCCATATTTGGGTGGTACAAAAACAACATGAAATAAAGTTTACCTACAAATGACACTCAGTGAGGGGGTAGGGACTTCAGAAAATAAACTTACTTTCTGAGGTCAGGCAGGACAAGACAGTAGGGAAGAGAGAACCTTTTAACACTGAACACATTCCCACATAGAGATTTCAGTGGATTTCAGTGTACTGGGATCAAGTTGAAATAGCCCAATCTAGAACAGGAAAAGCACTGCATAAGATGCCTGCCACCCATTCTGGTCCCTGTTCTACCTCATAACTAAGTGAACTTATGAAGATCACTTAAAAACAGAACATTATCTGCCACCTCCCTCACAAAGCATACGGGAGATTTAGGCTGCTTATGTGACACTGATGTGTAAACTGCAAAGCAATGTTCAAATGGAAGGCAAGAGATTAAGGGCATACTTAGATAGGTGTTCAACAAATGCAGAAATCTCCCCATGAGAAGAATTTAAGAGGTAAAGGGGCATTGCATTAAATGCCATTGAGTCAACACGATTTGAGAGAGTCCCTAAATAATGATCTTCCGATCCTCCTGCAGACATTAAGGAGAAAGTCTCAGACTAGTACCACTACACGGTTAACACCTCTCTAATCGTTACTAATCTCCCTTTTTAACAAACACAAAATAGGACTCAGACTCAGATCTCCAGCAAGCGGAAGTAGCAGGCACTTGGTACTGTTCTGGTTTCTCTATATTTTTGTTTCTAAAATCCTTCTAATTATGCCTAGTGATACTAGATTTCCATTTAAGACAGTAATGTAAAATCTCATGTTAAAATAAATTCGATTCGGTGAAAGATTAAAAAGTTACTTTATTTAGGCAGAAGTACATGGATATGACCAAAACCTTGAAGCTGATGAGCTAAAATTTGGAAAATGCTTAATGGCAGAATGGTCTAAAGAGCTATTCCATATTCTGAATTCCAAAAAGGCAAGAACCAAGATTCATTTACCTCCAATATCTCCCCTGAAACTTTACACAGTACCTGGAACATAGTGGACTCTAAAATACTCAATTACCTGAGAATCAACTCCTATCATAATTACTGGGCTTCAGCCCTGGTTCTTCCTGGCTCCAATCAACACATGAGTAGATTTCTCCAGGTAGATAGGAGTGAGATAAACCACAAATAATCAGGAACTAGAGCCAACTAGAGAATAAACCCTGAAAAGCTTTGTGAGTAAAAAAGAATACTGTTTGCACATGGCACACTGGAAAACAAGTAGAGAAAGTCCAAAAATAAAATTAAGAACTTACAGCAAAGAAGAAAAAAACAAATGCCACTGCTTCAGTTAGCCTAACTACAGCTGAGATATTGCCTCCCAAAGAACTAAACGACAAATCGAGAGAAAGGCCCCATTGTCAGGTCAGCTGTTCCTGAGAAGAAACAACACTCAAAACTAGAAAAAACTCTCTCACTACTAAAAACTAATACAGACAGAGAAGGATTTTTAAAAGTTTTACTGACAAGTAAAACTTGACTGGGATGATTTAATAGCTCTGATAAGAATCCAGAAAAATGATTAGCATATTTGAGAAACTTCACATCTACTTAGAATAAAAAGAAAAACAACTTTAAAAAATTTAGGGCCAGGCATGGTGACTCATGCCTGTGGTCCCAGCACTTTGGGAGGGTGAGGCGGGTGGATCACCTGAGGTCAGGAGTTCGAGACCAGCCTGGACAATGTGGTGAAACCCCGTCTCTACTAAAAATACAAAAATTAGCTCGGTGTGGTGGTGTGTGCCTGTCATCCCAGCTACTTGGGAGGCTGAGGAAGGAGAATCGTTTGAACCTGGGAGGTGAAGATTGCAATGAGCAGACATTGCGCCACCGCCCTCAAGCCTGGGCAACAAGAATAAAGCTCTGTCTCAGGAAAAAAAAAAAAAAATTAGCAATATCTCAGAAAAGAAAACCTAGTTACATGTTCTTATAAAGAAGTTTCATTATTCATATAAAATACTCCAAATGTTTATTTGATAAGACATATCCAAAATATATACCCAATAATCTAAATTTAGACACTAGAGTTTCAATATAATTTTGATTTTCCAAAGATTACCAAGCATGAAATAGCAGTCTCCTTGGTGAAGGGGTATCGCCAAACCAGGGGTCTCTATGTCCCATGAGATCTTAAAACCAACATGCCAAGTATCAGGATCTCTGCCTTCGAGATTAGAGTCATCATCACTTTCCACTTCTGGGCCTGCCAAAAGAGAAGAAAATGATCAGAAAGGAAATGTTTAAGCTTCTGGATTTTACAATGCTTATTTTAGAAAGAATTGACATTTTAATAAAATATGAATATTAAGTGAAACATATCTTTATGTCATATTTTTACAAGATATTCTAGGATAGTTTTAACATGTCATTAATTTTTTTTCATCAGGAAACCTTAAATAGGCCAGGTGTGAAGGCTCACGCCTATAATCCCAGCATTTCGGGAGACCAAGGGGGTAGGATCACTTAAAGCCAGGCGTTCAAGACCAGTCTGGGCAAGAAATCAAGAAACCCATCTCTACAGAAAAAGAAAAAAATTACCTTTTAAAAACAAAGAACAGATGTAAAGACAAAATATGTACTTAGGAAATAAGATTGAACATCACAGAACTGTCAGTTCTCCCTAAATTCATCTAGAAATTTTACATAATTTAAATAAAAAGATCAAAGGGATAGTTTTTCTAGGTGAGTGGGGTTAATAACTAGAAAAGTTGTTTCTATAACACAAATGGAAATATAAACAAGCAAAAATAGCCAAGGAATGTTTTTCTAAATATATAAAGAACAACCACACATCAATAAGATAAAGGCCAATAGACAATTTAAAAACAGCATGTTATAAAGACATAATACATAAAAGGAAATAACAAACATATAAAAATATGTTCCGACTTATTCACATAAAAATGCATATTAAAGCCAAAAGAGAAGCTTTTTCACCTATCAAATCAGAAAAATCAGTTTCAAGACAATACAGTATTAGTAAGAGTACACAAAATGGCACACTCACACTCTCTGTAGAGGACAATTTGGCAATACTATCAAAATTACAAATGCATAAGCTCTCTGACTTTTACAGAAATTACACTTTTAGAAATGTATACTAAAAGTCCTATATTCAGGGGTTGTAAAATGACTGTTGAGCAAGTATATTTATTGTAGTATTGCTTATAAGGGCAAAAGATCAGAAATAACTCAAATGTTCATCAGTAGGTTTCTGGTTAAATAAATCATCATCTCTCCAGACAATAAAATACTATGTAGTCACCAAAATAATATGACTATATACAGATATGGACATATCTAATATATTTTCAGAGAAAAAAATAAATATACTATATTCATATAAAAAATAAAGTACAGGCTAGGTGCAGTGGCTCACACCTGTAATCCCAGCACTTGGGGAGGCCAAGGCAGGAGCATTGCTTGAGCTCAGGAGTTCAGGATCAGCCTGGACAACATGGTGGAACCCTATCTCTACAAAAAAAAAAAAAAAAAAAAAAAAAAATTAGTCTGGCATAGTGGCATGCGCCTGTGGCTCCAGCTACTCAGGAGGCTGAGGTGGGGGGATTGCTGGAGCCTGGGAGGTCGAGGCTGCCATGAGTTGTGATTACACCACTGCACTCCATCCTGGGCGACAGAGTGAGGTTCTGCCTCAAAATAAATATAAGTAAATAAATAAATAAATTTCAAGCACATATAATATTTCTGGTAGGATACTCAAGCTGATTTTTCTGGAGGGATAATATAATATTGATAATACCTCTGGAAGGATATACAAGACTGGAATATAACATTTCTGGAAGGTGAATACTGAAGACTGATTTCTCTGGGGTATAAGACTGACTGGGAGACACACCAAAAAAAGAAGGTATACACTATGTTTTGCTATATCAGTATATAATCATTATATAGTGATTATATACTATATAATCACAGCCCTGCAGGAACAACCCTACCTACATAAAACTTTTCAAAGTTAATTTAAAAAATATTTATTGAGCACTTATTATTCACTGGGCATTGCGCCCGGCACGGGGGATATGTCACTGACTGAAACAAAGAGCTATGTCCCAATGGAGCTTTTCCTTTTAGTGGAACTGTAAACGTGCATCACTGATTACCATGAAGGGGACATTTTACATTTAAATTCCACCAAACTTTAAACTCTTGTACTAGACTCTGATCTTTCAGGGCAGAGTCTGTTTTGCTATTTCATCCACAATTACAGCCCTAGTAACTGGCACAGGGAAGGCATTCAATGAACACCATGGCTTGCTTAAACAAAATGTTCTTTTAGTTCACACTATTCACAGTAGTTGTGCTAGACGGCAGGGAAAGAAAATGTTAATTTGGAAGAAAAAAAAAAACAAAAATAACCTCAAATTTAAAACCAAAGGACATAAGAAAGCATGGCATTGCTGCTAAACTAGTACAGTGCTCAGTACTGAAGAAGTTTAGAGAAGAGAGAGGGTCAGCGACAGAACTAGAGCAGAACTCTTAGAGAAGGTCAAACCTGCAAGACTGGCAGAGGGCAGAATAAGAAGTAATGAGAGAAGACAAAACAACACTGCATGCTTTCCTTGGGCTGTTTCATGTACATATCACATAAACAGTTTTAAAAATGCATGCATCCCAGATGACACACACAGAATCCCTAAATTCTGAACATCATACTCTACAGCCAACTGTGTAGAAGGATCAAAAGCAGTAAAAGGAAGTAGAAAAAAAGAACTCTCCTTTATAACTATTCATTCACATTAATTTGCACTAGGCATGGTGAAAATGAACAAGTCAGAAAGCCAAGTTCATGGTCTCTGCAAGGAAGGAATGTTGCTAAGTAACTTTTAAGGACACATCTTACTTTGGATATTCTTCAGCCCCCTGAGTTTGCTCTAAAATCTAATACTACTATATTAACAGAATCTCACCTTTTTCTTAATACCTGCCATTCTAATACATGTTTTCTCAAGTATTTTCCAATTAAGAGCATCTTTTAATTGGGTTTTTTAAAGAACAACATTAAAAGTCTAAAGCCATTTCCTAGGTTAATCCCAAAAACACTTTTTTAGAAACCCTCTAGAAGGGGAGTGATAAATACCTTAATATCAGGGGACATGACTGATTGGGTGATTGTGGCTTTTTAGAGCCCTAGTGGAGAAGAAATCTGAAACTTTCTCCAAGTTCAGCAGGAAAGAGCATTATGATCAACAACTGATGTCTGTCATGGGCACTACAAGGGTTAGTCAGCAGCAGCACCAGCGCTAGGTAGTTGCTATCCACATCTGATGACATTCTACAAGCACTTCTTATTTATACATAATACATAGTTGCACTTGAAAATACCAGAATTTGCCAAACTAGAGCTCGTGGACCAGAAAAGAACTCACAAAGGTGTGTAGCTTGACCTGCACCACATTTCCTTAATAAATCTAAATGAGTTGTTAACTGATAAAAGTTGTCTAACAATCCAACTTCTCAGCTACCCTTGAATCACAAGGTCTGCTATCACTGAGCCAGTCCCAAGTGGCTATAGGGAAGAAGTTGCTGCTCATTTTAGACAAGGGATGTGATCTCTGCAAGCCAGTCCTCACAGCCATTTCACTTTACTCATTTGAGGTACCTGCCTAGATGCCATAGCAAAGTCTGTGACTCTTGATCTAGGGCTGGGTTGCGGTGATCACAGGCAAATCAATCCCATGACCTGCATTTGTAAAATAAAGTTTAACTAGAACACAGTAATGCCAATTCGTTTACATAAATAGCTGCTTTCAAACAGACAGCAAGGTTGAGGAGATAAGACACATACTATAAGACCCACAAAGCCAAAAATATTTATTTCTGGCCCTTTAGAAAAAAAAAATTTGCCAGCTCCTATTCGAAAGTCTTGATATTTGTGATTTGATGTCTGCTGCACATTTTAGTAAAGAAGTTGAGGTTGCATAAACTAATTATGATGTAATATGACTAATACCTAATAATATAACATGACTAGTGATACCATACAACATAATAAAATAATTAATGCTAAATTAGTTGATATCCAGATCACTTTAGCAAAAGAATACTGATAAATTCAAATATCAAAAATTATGTTGGCAGAGTGCAGTGACTCCCACCCGTAATCCCAGCACTTTGGGAAGCCAAGGTGGGTGGATCATGAGGTTAGGAGTTTGAGACTAGCCTGGCAAAGATGGTGAAACTGTCTTGACTAAAAAACACAAAAATGAGCCAGGCACAATGGTGGGCACCTGTAATCCCAGCTACTTGGGAAGCTAAGGAAGCAGAATCACTTGAACCCAGGAGATAGAGATTGCAATGAGCAGAGATCACGCCACTGCACTCTAGCCTGAAAAAAAAAAAAAATTATTATTATGTTTGTGATAACCCAAGACCTCAGGCTGCTTCATTCCAGGGGACCCTAATGATGACAGATATAGCAAACAGCACAAGAAAAAAAAAAAAAGGAAATATTTTAGGAAGGGTTTTTCACATGTCCCCTTCTGGTCAAATCAACTATAACTTCTACCATTGAAATCCACACAAAATTAAAAAGAAATGAAAAGGAAAACAACTATAATGACTTTTAAAATAAATAATTTTTAAACTACAATGAACAGTTTTCGGGAAGTTTTAATGCCACCACGTGTGGACATTCTAACACATGGGAATCTTTATAGGCTAATAGTCTCCTTGACTACTTTCCTTTCTAACTTTCATCCTGGTACTCTTCTCAATCTGGCCTCAATAAAATCAGAGACAATAATTGCAATCAGTGTTTCTTGATGTCTCCCCAAAATCCAGCACCTTTGAAATCTGCTTATTAAAATGACATTTTGGTGAGAGTTTTTCCACTCCTTGGGCTGTGTAGGGAGGAGGAAAGTTGTACATCTGATAATTTTTTTATTGTGAAATACAGTGTTCTTACTTCTCAATGAAATCAACTTGTAATTACCTATAGCAACTGTAACTGATTACTCTTGCCCCATGTTATTTTGGCAACAACCAGAGGCAACAGGTTCTTACTTGCCTTTAAGCCTCAATAAAATTTAAAAGATTTTAAGTACCTCAGGGTTTGGTCCACTCCCAGCTCCCACTAACCAAACTGTTAAATAAGAAGATGTGACAAAATACAAAAGACTGTTAAGTTTAAAAGTCGAATTTCAATTGTCGAAAACTTCCCCCCAAAATTAACCAATTCAGTGTTTTATACCAGCTAGTTTTTGAGAAGAAATTAATTCTATTTAATAAAGGACAAAATATTTTGTTTACATTTTTAATTACAACCACTGCTCTATAGGAAACAAAGGCTTAAAAGCCAGAGTATGACAGTGGAGACTATGGAGATAATTGAATAAAATACATCACAAAAAATTCTGTACCATATTTAATAACATACATAATACTGTATTGCAAGAACTTCCCTCATAGGTTAAATATATATCCATCATCACCACACACTTTAAAATAGCTCTCCTTCCCTCCTTCCCTCCCTTCCTTCCTTCCTTCCTGCCACAGTATTGCTCTGTCACCCAGGTTTGAGGGCAATGGCACAATCTCAACTCAGCCTCCTGAGTAGCAATGATTACAAGTATGCGCCACCACAACCGGCTAAGTTTTTGTTAAAAATAGCCCTATTTCTTATTCTCTATTCCCTATTTCCTTAGCCAAGAGCTAGGATATAAAAGATTCTTGGCTGGGCGCAGTGCCTCACACTTGTAATCCCAGCACTTTGGGAGGCAAGGCAGGCGGATCACCTGAGGTTAGGAGTTCAAGACCAGCCTAGCCATCATAGTGAAATCCCATCTCTACTAAAAATACAAAAATTAGCCAGGTGTGGTGGCACATGCCTGTAATCCCAGCTACTCAGGAGGTTAAGGCAGGAGAATCCATTGAACCCAGGAGGCAGAGGTTGCAGTGAGCCAAGATTGTGCCACTATACTCTAACCTGGGTGACAAAGCAAGACTTCACCTCAAAAAAAAAAAAAAAAAAAAAGATTCCCACCCTAATGATTACTTCCTCTGTTTCCTTAACTCCATACCTAAAGGAACTTCAAGAAGGAGGTCCTTTCCCATCCATGTGACAGATCTTCCGCAGGAGAAAGTCACAAGTTGTAGATGGTCAGCTGGGATGATGGAGTCTAATGATGCCTTACCTATCCAGTGCTGATCTTTGACATTCCCATTTCTGGGATGGGAAATCCATTTTGCAGAAATGAAGGGAGCCAGAAGGTGAAAAGGGAGGCAAATGGCATGGTGTGTGTATAAGAACACAATCAGTTCTGGGTTGCAAGAGTGTTACATGAATGACATAGACTTGCAAGAGAAGAGTCTGGAGAGGTGGGCAGAGACCAGGACGTGGGTTTATGAATCATAGGAAAGAATCCAGAACTTATACTGGGGTCACTGAAGGACACTAAAGCCTTTTTCACAGGTCAGATCTGTTTTCAGAATGATCTCTCTGGAAGGTACAAGCTTCTTTATGGATAATTACTATACTTTTTCTAGACAGGATCCCAAGGTAGTAACAAATATATACTGTATAAGCCAGACAGGATTTAGGAAACACAGCTAATGGACAACATCCCCAGCAAAGAAAGGTTAGCCAAGGAGAAGCCTCCCTGCTAGAGTTCTAGAGTTTAGACATGCTTTCCTTTTTGGGTTGCAAGAAACAGAGAGTCAAGTCTGCTGCTGACACAGCACATACTCCTTCTCAGCCAGGGAGCAATGAATGGTCTGAAGAAATGGAGAATTCAGAAAAGTCTAAAGGGGTGGGGGGGGAGGGTGAACTAATCAATCTCGGCTCAGAATCTATAACAAGAAGCTGCTCTTAGATGCCTCGAAACAAGCAATTCAAGACAAACGTAGTCCCTTGACACAGATAAATTGTAAAATTAATTATAAGGTTTCTAGAATTTCAGGCGAAATACTGAAAACTCTTTACAGAAAAATATAAAGCCCTTCAACATGACATCTGGCTCTGTCAGCTTTCAGATTAAGCATTTGGGGAAAGAAATTTAAGATAAAAATATTCACATACAGAGGAGAACCTCATTACATCACGTTTCATGGACTTGGTAGAAAAATTGAAAAGTATGAAAAGGACAGAAAAATTGCTATCGGGCCTTAGCTAAAGCTTCAAAATCACTATATTATCCAAAGTAAAATACAAAATCAGGAAGGGAAACAGTGACACTTTTCAAACAGTATTCTCCAAACCAGAGCTTCTAACAGTAGAGGTTTAGTAGAGGTTTCAATGCCTTGGGCAACCTCAGGACGGTATAAAGAGAGTTGTGGAGACTCACAGGAAACCTTTACATTGTAAATAACACAGAAACCAGAACTAAACTGGGTTAATCAAAAGAGGGTCATTATTTGTTCATCCAGTTTCAGGTAAATCTTGATCCAGGGTTCAAAGTACCCACCCAACACTCAGTTTCTCTTTTCCTCAAAGCTCATGAAAGAGAGAGAGAGAATGGCCACAAAAGCTAGGGGCAGTCATTTGGGTGCCATGAGCTTGAGAACGGCCAAAAGAGGAAGATGAAGAAATTTGAAACTGACCACATAATTACGCTGGAACAAGGTCCACTTGAAGCCAGTGAGACCCCTGTTCTTAGGATGAAGTGAGTTAACTCCTTACCTTTTTAAATTAAGCTGCTTTAGGCCTGGAATTGTTATTTGCTATCAAAAGAATCCTAATACTAAACAGAGACTACAGTTGCAGAAATCAAAGAGTTATTGGACACTGGCCACAATGTAACTGAATAGTACAAACTCCTCAAGAACAACAAATACTTAACTGATTTGGGGCAACAAAGACTCATTTTCCACTATATGCAGGTAGAAAGAAGGATGAAGACACAAATTACATCGTTAAGGAGCTTATGAGTCTAATTCAAGCACATAAAACTATTTATGTATGACCTTAGAAGTCAGGAGAGTGTTTACTGCTCAAAACAACATAAATTTGTTATCAATTACCAAAAGCATTACCTGGAAAAAAAAAATAGAAATGATTGCTTGTAGAAATGAAAATGGGAAGAAAAGGCATAAATAAATGCTGGGAACTTAACAAACCTTACAGGAATATTTGACATGTAAAAATTATATGAATGAATAATTTTAATACAAACTAAAAATAACATATTATTGAATCACTGATGCTATGTTCTTAGCACTCTACAAGTATTTAATTCTCACAATCTTGAGGTGGGTACTGCTCTGATCACTATTTTACAGTTGAGACACTGGAAGCAAGCACTTCTAGGATGCTGATATGTTGCATTTCTTGATCAGGGTGCTAGGTACATGGACATGTTTACTTTATGGCAATTCTTCAAGCTATATGTTTATGATATAAGTTATATTTCAATAATGAAAATTGAATAGACAGGCCAGGCCCGGTGGCCCACATCTGTAATCCCAGCACTTTGGGAAGCCGAGGTGGGCAGATCATCTGAAGTCAGGAGTTCAAGACCAGCCTGGCCAACATGGTGAAACCCTGTGTCTACTAAAAATACAAAAATTTGCTGGATGTGGTGGGCCACACCTTTAATCCCAGCTACTCGGGAGGCTGCAGCAGGAAAATCACTTGAACCTGGGAGGCAGAGGTTGCAGTGAGCCGAAATTGTGCGACTGCACACCAGCCTGGAGGACAAGAGCAAAACTCCATCTCCAAAAAAAAAAAAAAAAAAAAAAAAAAATCCATAGACCGGTTGGAAGATAAAGTTAAGAAAATCTCCCAAATATTAGACAAACACACACACACAAAGACTAAAAATAAGGGAATAAACAAGAAAACTAGAAGAGTCCAGAAGATTCAACAACTAAATCATACGGATTCCAAAGTGATGAGACAACTGAAAAGGAGAAAATAATTAACAAAGCAATTCAAGAAAATGTCCAAGAATTGAAGGGCATGACTGAAAGCCCTACACAGTTACAGTAAAATGAGTGAAAAGTATCACTGTGAAATTGTAAAACATTCAAAAAAAGATCCAACAAAAAAGCGACATAAAAGCTAAAGAAAAATTCAGAACTCTGAGCATGAACACTGTAAGATAAAAGACAGTAATGCAATGTCACCAAGATTCTGAAAAAATTATCATTTCCTACCAAGATTTTCATACCGGAAGTACCTACGTATGTCAAGGTGGAATAAGGATAATTGAAGACATTTAAGGTCCCGAAAATTTCCCTGCTAAGCATCCTTTCTCAAGAAACCATCGTAGCACAGGCTCCACCAAAATAAGAAAACAGGAAAGAGCAAGGCCGGGATGCAGAAATGTCAGGAGTCCACAGAAGAGAAGTAAGGGAATCCGCTGGATTACAATGAAGAGATGACAGAATGGGATCCCTGTCCATCAGGCATAGAACACCACATTGGAGCGGACAAGAAGACTCTGGAAGACATTTCTCCAAGAAAATGAAATGGACAATATCTGATGGTTCTGAAGTTCTTGAAAAGAGGCGATTTGGTGGAGAGCATGAGGTTTAATTGGTCATAACTACACAGAAAACTATACAAATACACAAAAAAGCAAGACTACTATTAATGCAAGGAAAAAAGTTGAAAACAAAAGGATAACAAATCACATGTTCTGGAAAGCATTCTATGTATATGATAACTATAAGGGCTGAATACTGATATAATCAAAATTACACTAAATCTATAATGGGAATCAGAAGTGTGTACATGTGTAGGAGGGCAGGAAGAAAGAAGAGAGCTTCACTTTCCATATCAGGAAGCCAATATATAATATTCAAAACAATATAACTTTGTTATCAACTACCAAAAGCATTACCTGCAAGAAAAGAGTAGAAATGATTGCCTGTGGAAATGAAAATGAAAAAAAAAGGCATAAATAACTGCTGGGTTTTTTTCCGTAACAAACCTTACAGAAATATTTGGTAAAAATTATATGAATGGATAATGTTAATAAAAACTAAAAATTATACACTATTGAATGCTATGTGCTCTTATGTTCTTAGCACTTTACAAGCATTTAATTCTCACAATCTCGAGGTGTACCACTCTGATCACTATTTTACAGATAAGGAAACTGCGTCACAAAGAACTTAAGCAAATTGCTTAAGGTCCCATAGCTAATTAATACCAATACAAATGATGTCATTCAGTAGTATAGAATTTAAGTGCCTAATCAGTGTCATGGACAGTAAAGTCTATTACACTCTAATTCGTTCTCTATCCCTTGATTGTCACATTAACATATCATTAAAAGTTCAGCTATTCTTGAAGAAAATATTTGCAAGTCATGTATCTGATAAGGAATTAGTATCGAGAATAATAAGGAACTCACAAAACTCAACAACTAAAAAACAGCCAAACTCAAAAATGGGCAAACAACTTGAATAGACATGTCTCCAAAGAAGATAAATAAATGGCTAATTTATTATGTTGAACATAAAATATAATGATGTTGAACATGGAAAGATGTTCAACATCATTAATCATTAGGGAAATGCATATCAAAACCACAAGGATGGCTGTTATCAAAAATCAGGGAACAAGCCGGGCGCGGTGGCTCAAGCCTGTAATCCCAGCACTTTGGGAGGCCGAGGCGGGTGGATCACGAGGTCGAGAGATCGAGACCATCCTGGTCAACATGGTGAAACCCCGTCTCTACTAAAAATACAAAAAATTAGCTGGGCATGGTGGCACGTGCCTGTAATCCCAGCTACTCAGGAGGCTGAGGCAGGAGAATTGCCTGAACCCAGGAGGCGGAGGTTGCAGTGAGCCGAGATCGCGCCATTGCACTCCAGCCTGGGTAACAAGAGCGAAACTCCGTCTCAAAAAAAAAAAAAAAAAAAAAAATCAGGGAACAGTAAGTGTTGACGTAGATGTGGAGAAATTAGAAACCTTGTGCATTGCCAGGGAGAATGTAAAATAATGCAGTTGCTGTAGAAAACAATATAGCAGTTCCTCAAAAACATCAACACAGACTTATCATTTGATCCAGCAATCCCACTTCTAGGTATAGTCACAAAAGCACCGAAAGCAGAGACCCACACAGATGTTTGTATACCAAGGTTCACAGCAACTTTATCCACCATAGCCCAAAGATGGCCATTATGCGTAGCCGATGGATGAACTGATCAACAAAATGTGATATATTCATTCATACAATGGAATATTATTCATCTTTAAGTAGAAATGGAATTCTGATACATGCCATAACACGGATGAATCTTGAGGACATTAGGTTAAGTAAAATAATTGTATCAGTCCATGTTCATGCTGCTCATAAAGACACATCTGAAACTGGGAACAAAAAGAGGTTTAATTGGCACTTGCAATACCACATGGCTGGGAGGCTTCAGAATCATGGTAGGAGGCAAAAGGCACTTCTTCCATGGTGGCAACAAGAGAAAAATGAGGAAGAAGCAAAAGAGGAAACCCTGATAAACCCATCAGATCTTGTGAGACTTATTCACTATCACAAAAACAGCATGGGAAAGACCAGCCTCCATAATTCAACCACCTCCTCCTGGGTCCCTCCTACAATATCTGAGAATTCTGGGAGATATAATTCAAGTTGAGATTTGGGCAGGGACACAGCCAAACCACATCAATAATCTAGACACAAAAGGTCAAATATTGTATGATTCCACTTATATGAGGTACCTAGAATAGTCAAATATAATACAGACAGAAAGCAGAACAGTGGTTACCAGGAAATGAGAAAAGGAGAAATGGGGGGTGACTTTAAATGGGTACAGAGATTCGGCATGGGATGATGACCATCAAAGTTCTGAAGATGGATGGTGATGATGATTCCACCATAATGTGATTATGCTTAACACCACTGAACTGTACAGTTAAATATGGTTATAATGCTAAATTTTATGTATATTTTATTGCAATAAAAAAGGATAAAAAGGAATGACCTACTGATATACATAACATCACGGATGAATCTCAAAACTATGCTAAGTTAAAGAAGCCAGACAAAAAAACAATGCATATGTATAATTCCATCTGCAAAAAAATTCTAGAAAATGCCAACTCATCTACTGACAGAAAACAAATTGAGGTTGGTGCAGTGGCTCACATCTGGAATTCCAGCCCTTTGGGAGGCTGAGCCAGGAGGATCTCTTCAGGCTTGGATTTCAAGACCAGCCTGGGCAACATATTGAGATGCGATCTCTTCAAACAAATAAAAAACTAAAAAAGAAAACGGATCTGTCAGGGAGAGGAATTGCAAAGGGGCACAAGGAAACTTCTGGAACAATGGGTATGTTCATTATTTTGATAGTGGGGACAGTTTTAACAGTTGTGCTAAAACCTATAAAACTATAAATGTTCCATATGTATAGCTTATTGTATGTCAATTATTCCCGAGTAAAGCCATCCACAGAGAAGGGAAAATGTAGCCATTCTTATAGGTTTTGCCTTCTCTTGATAAATGGGAGACATCACTGCTGGGCATCCTTTCTCACCAGTGCTGAAACACTGCCACTCTCTTTGTTGGTACAAAGTTACAGGACTGTATTTACACATTTCTCCCCAGCTCTGCCTCTTCTAATCTAGACGATCATATGCTCAGTCTGGATTACTTTGGTCGCCTCTATAAGCTCTCCTGTTTCTGGTGTTGCTTCCCTTCTTCTACTCTGCAATGACTCCCCATCTCACTCCAACCTACTACTTTGTTTTCTAACATGGCACCCATTTACTTGTCCCTCTGTCTTCATTTCTTTTCCTCTCTTCTCATTCTATTCCATCCACACTTGATTCTGAAACATCCCAGTCATGTTCTGTCTTTCCGCCTTTGTGCTCCCACTTCAAATTTCTCGATGGCTCCTTCTCTCCTTCCAATCTGCATAAACGTTACCCACTAAATGAGGCCTTGCCTGGCTCTCCTATCTAAAACTGTAAGATTACCCCCACCCTTGTTACACAATCTACTTTTATTTTCTGTTTTCCTTTGCTAGAATGTGAGCACGATGAGGGCAGGGACTTTTGTCTGTTTTGTTCACTGTTACATGCTCAGCAGCTAGATAACTGCCTAGCAAATGGTAGATGTTTATTGTTAAATGAATAAATAATTGAATAGGCACCAAAAAAAATGTAACTTTGGAGACCAAATAAGTTTTTTTCCTCCCCTTTGGTCTTCTTGTGAACCTTCTTGGCTCTTCATGAGACACCTTATTGTTAAATGAATAAATAATTGGATGGGTTACCCAAAAAAATGTTACTTATAAGACCAAACAAGCTTTACTGAGCAGTGTAAGTGACTTCCAAAATCATCAACAAGGCAAAGCTCAGTCAAATAAGCTTTGAGACTTTAGACAGAGATGCTGGGAAGCTAAGATAACATTAAACATCACAACGTTTTTATGAATACTCCAAAACTCCAAGCTGTAAACTAGCTTTTCATGGTCTCAGTGATGAGCTGAGAAATACAGAGCAACTTATGTTAAAATAGAGATTCAAGAATTACAGGAACAAATTTCCATCCTTAAGAGGACGCAATTTTTCCCAAATCAAAGCCATGAATGGAAATCCTAGAATTCCAAGAACATTATTGCAAAGTCTCTAATTTCTCGCCTATCACATTCTCAACAGGAAACATGGATTGGTCTCTCTTCCTTTCGTGAGCCTTCCTGGCTGTGTATGGGAGAACTGGAAAATAATGTCAATAATATGAATACTTGACACTAGTTTAAAATCTTAAGAATTGCTTTTCTAGAAAGACAATTTTACAGAAAATGTTTTCTTTCAAACAATGAAACAAAAATGGTAGCCAGTAGTTACTGTTGATCTAAGAGATGTTTCCAAAGGTGTTGCAGTCAAAAAACAAGGTGCTGGACCATATTAAACATTGGGTTTTTAATGCCTTCCCCGCCAAAGTTCGTTTCTTATAGCTAGGAGTAACAAGCAATTACCAGCAAAGCTGGAACAGGAAAATCAAATATTCTCCCTATTTACATATGGTTCCCCGAAGCCATTGCTGATTAAAAATTGTACCATTTCAATCTTCCTACTGGTGATATCTATTAACTAGAACTGCATGTGAAAGCCAATGAATTTAGTATATAATTACACGTATCCTATACAAATTACTTCTCAATGACCTCTACTCATGAAAATAAACCAAAGAGGGATGATTGGCTCATTATAAATCTACAAGAAGATTTCCCTGGGAAAAAGTATTGAGAGCAGAGTCTTGAAAGATCTTAAGCTTCAATTGAATTTAATTTCAGCAGGAAGCAATCACTTCTGTATCTGAATTCCCAATGCATTTTACATGAACCTCTCCAGTGGCAAGGAACTCTCTCCAACTTAAATCCCTGCTCTTGTCACTAAGTAACAATGTGACCTTGGGCAAGCCACTTCCCTTCTCGGTGTTTTCATTTATAAAATGAGAGGCTAGAATCAAGTGATTTCAAAAGTATCTTTCAGACCCAATGTTTCATCATTTCATAATTATAATCATGAGAGCCCACCTAACCTTATCTATTCTCTCAAAGCAAGAAAGGCATTGATTCACCTTTGGAGTTCCCATACAACATAAAACAACTAATTGACAAACATGTTCAAGGACACAGAAAAAAGTACAATACTCTGAAGTGTCCACTCTCTGCGACCTCCTTAAAGCCTTTCTCAACCTCAACCAAGGTTTTAAACTAAATGGTTCCCTTCAAGTCCACCTTTGCCATAGTTCTGCATTCTGCCAAGGATTATAAGATCAGAGAACTAAACAGATGTCATTTGTCACTTATAAGACATGCACCCACCACAGAGTTTCAAGGCACATGATTTGTACTCCATCCGACCCAGAACCACACACACACCCAGATACCTACAGAAAAGTTCTGTTTCATCGAATTAGTTAATCTAATGCATTCCAATCGTCTGAGAGTATGTGACAGAAGGCTACAGCAGACATGGGGGAGAAGTAAAGCTGGAGAAAGGAAAGCGTCAGGACCTGCAAGAAAAAGCAAGTAGAACATCCCCTTAACCTTTTCAGAAGGTAGACATTTTAAAAACCCAGATCCCTGAGGCAGCTACACTGCTGGGATAAGAAACACCTGCTCATAATGACATAGCCTTAGGTGTTAAGATTCCAAAGCCTGGATATCTGTGCTCACATCCTAACTCTGATAATTACTTGCTGCATTACCATGAACAAGTTAATCAGCCTTCTATGACTCAGTTTCCTCATCTGTAAAATGAGGACAGCAATTTACTACTTTGTTCTTTGGGCTGTTGGGAAGATAAAATGAGTTAATACATGCAAAATGTTTACAACAGCATATAGCACATAGTAGGTGCTCAATAAATGAGCATTCCCAGTATTGCTATTATTATTAGAGTGCTAAGAATTTCTTGGGTTAAGAGAACAAAGAAGTTTGCACCCTGCTATTACAGATTCAGATTCTGCAGTTCCCTCTTTCAGGTGATGACTGCAAGTACCAACATTTCTATATTTATATATAATTTATATTTGTATACTTTATCAGTCTTAATTACTCCTGAGCATAGAATCTATTCATTAGACATTAAATTCCTTTCTGAAAGATAGTCTAGGTTTCAAAAACTACTTGATCACCCACGCGAAGGGAGTACAATAGGACCATTAAACTGGAGGGCTGAGCGTAATTGGGAGCACAAAGACATCTTTGTAGAGCTTTGTACTATCACGTACCACTGCTTCGGGTTTGGAGAGTTGTCTCCTTAAGAAAGAAACTAACTCCATTGTTCGTTCACATCAGAGTTCTTGGATGTGATAGTTCTTAAATCCCTGGCAAGTCCTTATTAAAGATCAGAGGATCTCGGTTCTTTCCATTAGGACAGCATTAAATCCCTTCGAGCGATTTTCTTAGGTCAGCATCATTATTTGAAATGCCAGCGAAAGTAGTGAAATTTCCAAACGCTAAACGAGTTCCTTGTTTCGGACTGAAGATACAAGGTGAAGTTAGAAAAACTATTAGTAGTCCTGAGGAAATTTTTGAGACTGGGAAATTGTAAAAAATTTAAAGAGTACTTTAAAGATCTTTTTTTCTCTTAAATCTCTTTTCCAAAACAGCCATTTTGGTAAACAAACAAACAACAACAAAAAAAAATAACAACAAACAAAACTCCAATCAAACAACTAGAGTAGTCGGAAAAGTTCCAGTCATTTCCTGATGAGATTATCTAGAATTCTGGTTGTCCAAACATCTTTCAGTGAATCAGACAGGAGAAGTAATACTATGTCTTGTATTCCTTTGCCAAATAATCAGGCACAAAAGAAAGTCAACAGTGGTCATGCTCTCCTCGATCTGTTCAACTACCATTTTTGTAATTCTGTTCTCAGGAAATAATGAGAGCCATAAACGCACAGAAACAATAACAGAATGGAAATTTGGGTGGGCTTCTGAGAGGCAGCCTATGATCTCTGTTCCAAGGGGATTATATGTCAGAAAATCCAAAAACAAGTCTACCAAAGCCACCCGACAAGGTCTAAAACTGCAGAACTGGATAGAGGGCTAGGGAGTTTCCTGAAAATAGAGGACTGTCTGCTTCCAAAACCTACCTCAACTGCTTCTGGCAAGGAAGAACAGTAGCTACAAACTATATGAAGCCAAGAACAAGTCCATATTTGACAAATCACACCCCTCAAGTTAGTGATGTCAACCATAATAAAATATTTTGGCAAGCCTGGAAATGTGCACCTGTGGGAACCTGGAAAGATTTGACAGATTTTTGTTTTCCCAGCCCTTTATCAGCAAGTTAATTATAGCAACTGTACAATCTCCTCTGAGCTCTAGAGAAAGACAGTTGGCTGTATGAAACCAAGAGGCTGCTCTCCTGGGCACACGAGAGACAAATGACAGTCAGTAGTGCTTACGTGCGAAAATATTCTGAGTACAGTATAACAATGAGCCAGCTAGCATGCCTAGATGAGAAAGAGGCATATTCTGCAGACATACACTGTGACAAGACTAAAAAGGACACGTGTTACACACACGCACACACACACACACACACACACACACGCGCGCATGCACACACACAAGCAAACATGCTCATGTACATGCATGTGTATCTCCAGAGCCTAAACATACGACTGGTCATATTATTACATACAGGGCTGTTTTTTCCCAGTGCAGACTGTACCTTCACAGCTGTAACTGTACACTGCCACCGCTGACCTGTCCACCAGATTTTCATCATGATGCCAGCTCACTGCCATTTTCCCCATGCCAAAATAAGGTTCCTCTTTCAGGTATGGCATTTTCTGAGGATCCATGAAATTCAGCAAAGTTACGTTGTATGCTGCTCTGCTCTTAAGGTCCACTTCGTCTTGTCCATCGTAGGATGAGCCCATCCCAACCCTGGGGAAATCCGCAGACATACACAATGGCACGGCATCTTCATTAGCTTTCTCTTTGGTAGCGAGTTCTTCCAAAGCCTGGATGGTTTCTATCTGCAGGTAGTCATTGAGCTTGAGGAAGGTCTCACAAGCAGTGGCTATTTCAGCCTCGGTGTGTTTTATATTAGACCCTTTCACCGGCCAAGGGACTGTAAAGAGCCTGGTGTTCAGGTACTTGTAGGTGCAGCCCGGATTACCAATGAGGATGCGAGATACCGGAGTGAGCAGATCTTTGCCTTGGATCCTAACCAGGTCCCGAAATAGGCAGCCATGCTTGTGCAGTGTGAGAAAGGCTTCTTGAACCTCTTTATGGAGCTCCTCGGATACACTGCCAGCTTCTCGGAGAATTAGTTTAGGATATTTCAGCTGCCACTAAAACAAAACCAAAGCAAAACACATGTTTATGGACAGACGTTCACCATTTTATTATTTCCAAAGGTATGTTTCTTTGTAGGCATTTGAGGAGTTGTGGGGGACTACCTGGTGTTATTTCTAAGCAGGATTCACATCTTCCTAGCCCAAAACAGAAAACCAAATACAACAAATGTCATCAAACTCTACGGTCAAGATATTCAAGTTCAAACCCAAATTATTAACAATCTTTAATAAAAAAATAAACAATAATAATGTGGGTCCTGATACCCCAGGATTACTCTGTGACTACTTTTTCTCACCCTAAATCTCTTTCTAGCCTTTGCCCTCCAGAAAATACCACTTTATTAACTGCTTATTATCTATAATATTTATTAAGTGCTTACTATGAACCAAATACTGTCATAAATTATTTGTGTGTGTTAGCTCATTTTAACTTCATGCAGAGCATTATTATCTCCAGTTTATAGATGACACCACTGAAACACAGAGACATTAACAATTTTCCCAAAGTCACACAGCTAGTGAATACTGGAGCTGGAATTTAAAGCCCCTGGGCTCCAGAGTCCAGCTGGTTCCAGGGCATGAGTTCTTAACTATAAGAATGCATTGTCTCTCAATAAATAACAAACTGGTTTCTGCTTAACACTTTCACGAAAAGAGAACTCACTTCTCTTCGGCAGTTAGACATTAAGTTCCATGAACACAAAAGCCATGGCAATGTTACTCATGTCTATGAGTGCCCAGAATTTACTCAGTAAATAGTAAAGGAATGAATAAATGGAATTGTGGGGGATGAATGAGGTGGTATTACACTGCAATTCTAGAAAGTTCTAATAATTGTACTGGTGTCACTGGCGGAGAGTAATATTAGCCAATTCCCTCCCCTAATACAGAAATACATGGAATTATTCATGTAGGTTAGGACTACATTAGCTTCTCAGCCACCACTTTCCTTAGGCCTTGACATGTGAATCGGTGTTAAGCTGGACTTTCCTGATTCTGTATAATACAACTGATTTATTTTTAACTAAATCACAGGATTTTACATTTATCCGTGTAACGTTTGATCTGATCTGTTCCTTGCTAGTTTTAGGCTGTCTTAAAGGAGTCAGACATGATCAACACATTAACCTGTTCTCCTTGTATTGTGCTGCCCACCATTGTTAAGACACCTTCCTTCTGTGTCTTCATTCAGTAATTACCATTCATATGATAGGGTAAGACCAGTATTCTTCCATACATTGTTTCTGATGCAACATCTGTTTATTGAGCACCTATCAACAGATGGAAATAAGGTCCCAGCTCTCACAAAGCTTTCTACCAAATTAAGTAAACAGATAAAGAAAAGCAACCCCAAATTGTTAGGTACAAAGACAGAAACAAACCAGTAGGTACGAAGACAGAAACAAACCAGTAGGAAATCTTATTAGAGCAGGAAGAATTCTCTAAGAAGACAGAATTTAAGCTCAGATCTTCAGGAAAAGAAGGTACCAGAAATATGACAAGCCAGAAAAAGGCTTCCCAGAAAGAGAGACTAAAGAAGCCAAAGGCACCCAGGAAAAAGACCAGCCTATTCTAGGGACCAAAAAAAAAAAGTTGGCTTTACTAGAGCAAAAGAGCCAAACACAGAGTGACATGTGACGAGGAGGCAGAGGACGGCAGAGGCCGGATCACACAGAGCCCTGGAGGTCGTGGTAAAGAATCTGGAACTAACTCTAGATGTACTGAAGGATTTCGAAAGAAGAAAAATAACTTGATTTACATTTTATAAAAATCGCTCTTAGTTATAACATCAGGCATGGACTGGAAAGAGGCAAATGTGAGTGTGGAATGTGCTATTACAATCATCTGGGAGAAAAGTGAAGGCGATCTGGACTAAAATAGAACCAGAGATAAATGGACAGATACATACTTTGTAGGCAGAACAAAAGGATATGCTTATGAATTAGATGTAAAGGATAAAAAAATGATAGAATTTTGTTTTTGAGTTGAAGTTTCACTCTTACTGCCCAGGCTGGAGTGCAATGCTGCGATCTTGGCTCACCATAACCTCCACCTCCCGGGTTCAAGCAATTCTCCTGTCTGAGCCTCCTGAGTAGCTGAGATTACAGGCACGTACCACCACACCCAGCTAATTTTGTATTTTTAATAGAGACAAGGTTTCTCCATGTTGGTCAGGAAATAAGTTAAGGATATATTCTGGATTTAACAACTAAATAAACAATTTATTGTTTTGTGAAATAAGGAAAACTGAGGCGAAAGACAAATAGAAAGAAGAAAAGGGGGAAATGAAGATTTCACTCTGGAACTGCAGCCTTGAAGATACCTATGAAACCTCCAGATGAAAATAACAAGCGGGAACTGGATGTACACATCTGCAGCTCAGAAGAGAAAGTAAGGCAGAGGAATGTAATGTGAGGGTGATCAGCTCACGGCTGGGTTTTAAAGGCCTGGAAATGAACAAGATCACCTAGGGAAAAAGGAAAAATACCAAAAGGAGACCAGAGTTATTTCCTGCGTCCCAGCAGAAGCCTGAACAAAGGAGAACCAGTAGAAAACCAGCAGAGTGTATTAATGCAGACGCTAAAAGAGGAGAGCATCTGAAGAAGGATGGGGTAGTTAACCATGTCAACTGCCACTGAGAGGCCAAGTGAGACGTGGACAGATGAACAGATAGATTTGACAGCGTGGAAATCACTGATGACAATGGCAAGAGCAACCTCAGCAGAGGGGTGGGTGTGAAGTCAGACTGGGGTAGATGAGGATGGAATGGAAGAGGAGGAACCAAGATGGTAGGCAGGGCTGTCTCTGAATGCTTCTTCCATGAAGGGGAGTAGAAAAATGGATCTTTTCACAAAGGAGAGTGCTAGACTAAGGGATACTCTCTAATGACAGAAGACACTAGAGAACACTAGAGTTTCTCTGCACACTCATGAGAATGATACAAGAGAAAGAGGTTGATGATGCAGAAGAGAGAGAGCGAATAACCACAGAAGCGGAGACCTTCAGTGTCTACAGCGGTAGCTCCCAAGTCGGGTATGCAGGGATTTGTAACGTGATCCCGTAGAGTGGTGGGGCACAGAGAAGAGATTGTAGAACTGATTTATTTTTAATACAAAATGAAACAAATTAAGCATTGTTAAAATACGTATGCATATATATATACATATATACACATATACACATATACACACACACAAATAAGTTTAATATGAATATTACTGTAAAATATACACAAGTACATGAGTACTACTGGTGGTGTGCTGGAGTCACCACACCGGCTCATGAGCGCACTGTGTACATGTCTTTCCAACTGCACATTCAGTAACACCATGATGGTGGCTTGAAACTGTCCGTGGTGAGAATATTTACACTGCGGAAATCAAAACACACTAAAAATCAAGGTTGGTTCTTTTCCCCTAAAGGCCACTTGTTAAACATTTTCTAGGATGTCACTGTATGTGCTCGAAATTTGTCACTGATAAAGAGTATGTGATCAAAAACATTTGGATAGGGAGAAGATACCTCTTACATTGGAATAGGCTAGAAGGAGAAAGAAGGTATAAATTCAGATAGGATGAGAAATTTAATAGTAGACAGGTGAGTATGTTCTAGGTTTCTTTTGGAGGGAGTGGTGGTTAGAGAATGCTTTGACTTTCTCAGTGAAGTTAAGGTGAATCATTAGCTAAGAATGTATCCTGATCATTAGAGCCGTTTGCCAAATAGTTCTGGATTCCTCCCCTGCCACCCAGCTTTTTGGGTTCAGTGTGGGATTACACTTCCTGGCCTCCTCATGATGGATGAAACATGGGACTACTTCTGTCCAGTGAGAAATGATGGCCATCCCTCCCAGCCTGGACATGTCATTGACAGTGCAAGACCCACTAGGATACTCTGCACCCACAGTAGCCAGCTGGTGGCTGCTTGGATCTCTGAGCTACTTTAATGGGTAGTGACTCTGTACGAACCCACAAATGATACATAAAATGGACCAGAAATATTATTGTGCGAAGCCATTGAGATTTGAAAGTTATCTGTTACTATAGCATAATCCAGCCTGTTCTGGCTGAGGAAGAGTGCAGGAGATATTATGGAAGACATACAGAAACCAGGATGAAGTAAACAAAAGAAAAACAAATGTGTCAAATCTGAACATGGAAAAATGACTTTACTAGGTAAGCATGGTAGGAATGTCCTGCTTCTCAAAATGTCAATCTGAGGTGTTGACCATGAATTGAAAGTGACAAAGAGAGGAGTCATGTGGCATACCACTATGCACTGTCATTGAGACTGTCAGGGATCCATGTAGGATTTAGAGTTTCCATATTTCAGTTATCCCAATTGGAAAACAGAAACAGTGATGTTGTACTTTCTATTTGCATAGCTCATAAAGAAAGCAATGCAATCCTGTAGGCAGAGACCAAACATTCTAGAGCCATAAGCAGTAACTAATTCTATCACTCTACTGGTTATTTTCTAAGCAAGTCCCTGAGGCCTTAGCATACTCAATGCAATGATGACGAAGTGATGAAGAAGGTAATTTCTTCTCACTGTCTTAACACCTCCAATACTCTCTGAATGGTCCTTAGTATAAAACCATAAAGAAAAGTACGGTAATTCCCAAGAACTTAGTTTTTGAACACACTCCCCTCTGGGATTAAGAAAGGAATACTGAAATAATGCACTCATCTGCACAAATGCCTGCCCTCCTCCCATTGAAATCTTGCTGCTCTTGTTCAGCATATACTGACTGGGTCTCAATACTACATAAGATCTATTTAACACAGGGAAATTATAACCCTATGCACCAGGAAATCCATGTAACCATATAAATATCATCTGTACATACCCTGACATGAAAAACATCACAAAAAGAAAATAATGACATGGGAAAATATTCCATTTTTTTCCCACTTAGATCATGTCCCTTTTCTCTATGACCACATGTGCTTCTATTCCTGCAGTCCTCAAGTGCCTAGCACTTCAGCAGCCTTTTCCCCCAACTCCACACCTGGATGGTCCTTCCCATCCCCTGGGTCGCTTTCTCAGAGAAATCGTTCCTGAATCTCCACCCTCGAATAGGTGCCCTCTGTTATCATTCCAAATCCTTTACTTCTCTTTCACAGCACTTACCCATTTGCAACTACATTTCTTTAAACTATTATTGGTTTAATTATCTGTCCTATAAGATCACAAGCTCCTAAGATAGATTAGTGGCCAGGCCCAGTAGCTTGCGCCTGTAATCCCAGCACTTTGGGAAGCTGAGGCAGGTGGATCACCTGAAGTCAGCAGTTTGAGACCAACCTGACCAACATGGTGAAACCCCGTTTCTACTAAAAATACAAAAATTCGCTGGGTATGATGGGGCGGGCCTGTAATCCCAGCTACTCAGGAAGCTGAAGTAGGAGAATCACTTGAACCCAGGAGGTGGAGGTTGCGGTGAACAGAGATCATGACATTGCACTCCAGCCTGGGTGACAGAGTGGAAAAAAAAGAAAAAAAAAAAAGAAGATAGTAGATAGTATCAGTACCTGTTATCGTTGCAGCACTTGGTTCCACATAAGTGCTTAAGATGTCTTTCTAAGAAAAAAAGCTTTAAAAGACTGAAGAAAGCAGAGTGGAAATCTTAGCTGGGCTGGGAAAGAAAACTAAATGTAAAAGAGGCACGAGAGACCTTTTCAGGGTGCTAAAAATGTTCTAAAACTGCTGTGATGATGGTTGTACACCTCTGGAAATTTGCCCCAAATCGCTGAATTGTACAATTTTAAAAGGTGGATTTTATGGTACGTAAATTATATACATATATAATCAACAAACTATTTTAAAATCTTTTTTAAAAGATTGATAGATATGAATACCTGAAATTTTAAAATTTTGTATAAAATAAATCATAAAATTAAAAAGCAAACAACCTGGAAAAAGAAAAGTACAACCTATATGGCAGAAAAGTGCTGAATACTCTTAATGCAGAACCATTACAAACGTAAATACATACACACATTCACAAGCAAATTAATAGAGAAGCCTCTTAGCACATGAAACAATTAACTGGCTGGGTGTGGTGGCTCACACCCGTAATCCCAGCACTTTGGGAGGCAAGGCAAAACCCTGACTCTACTAACAATACAAAAAAATTAGCCAGGTGTGGCAGCATGCACCTGTGGTCTCAGCTACTTGTGGGGCTGAGGTGGAAGGATCGCTTGAGCCCAGGAGGCGGAGGGTGCAGTGAGCCTAGCCTGGGCCACAGAGTGGGACCCCATCTCCAAAATACGTAAATAAATAAATAAATAAATAAATAAAGAATATTAACTGTACCAAAGTTGGAAAAAATATAATTTGTATTAAATTATACTTAAATTAGTTACTGTTTATCAAATTTGCATTAAAAATTTTATAATAGTAATATATATTGTTGATAATGGCAAAATTCAACATTCTGATAGCACGCAATTAGGAATGCAAAGTATTACAATGTTGTTTAAGGCCAAGTGGACAAGATCTATCAGAACCCAAACACGCCCATATCTTTTCATTCAGTTATTCTACTTTTAAGAACTTATCATAAGGAAGTTATTAGAGAAACACACCAGGATTATAAGAATATTCATCATAGTATTATTGATAATAATTAAAAACTGAAAACCACCAAAATGCCAGCAAGGGATTAGAAGGGAAAATGGTACAACCACATGATGGAATATGAAAATAACAAACTTAAATGTTTGAAAGTAAGTAGGAAACTACAGTCATAGAAGAAATTAGTAACAAGATAGTCCAACAAGAGGATCTGTTTCATTAAAAGAAAAACAGTACATATATAAAGACTCACAGGGAAAAAAAAGTACTTAGAGAAAAAGATAGCCAAAAGTTGATGGTGGTTATCCCTGAGTAATGTACTTGAGCATAATTTCAATTTTCTTTAGACATCTATATTATTTTCAAATTTTCTAAAATAAATGTAAAATACTTTTAATCAGAAAAATCACAGAGAAGATGCTGTGCTAAAAAAATTCTTCATTTTCATGACATTTCTTATATTTGCCAAGAGATTCTTTCTGATGGCTCTAAATGGTCAAAAATCTTTACGAGAACTTCTGGTACTACTTAAATATGTTGTTAAAGACTCTGGGGAATTTTCACTTTACCACAATGAAAACAAATAATAATAGCTGGCTGATTCTGTCACTATCTCAAAGAAAATGCAAGAAAGATAACCCCCAACCTAAATGCCCTCTTTTATTGTTTATAAAGTAATTAAATTAGTACCTGATACATAAAGGTGCTATGTAGCATTTGTTCAAGTTTTTTTTTTTTTTTTTTGAGTCAGAGTTTGCTCTGTCACCCAGGCTGGGGTGCAGTGGTGTGATCTCGGCTCACTGCACCTCCGCCTCCGGGGTTCAAGCAATTCTCCAGCCTCAGCCTCCTGAGTAGCTGGGATTACAGGCATGTGCCACCACACTCAGCTAATTTTTGTATTTTTAGTAGAGACAGGGTTTCAGTATGTTGGCCAGGTTGGTCTTGAACTCCTGACCTCATGATCTGCCCACCTCAACCTCCCAAAGTGTTGGAATTACAGGCATGAACCACTGCGCCTGGTCCAATTTTTCTTTTTTTTTTTTCTTTTTTTTTCTTTAATAATAATAAGTAACTTTGGAGAAGTAGTGAACATTAAGTAATTTAATATTAATTCATCCTGTCAAACAAATAAGTTCACTTTCCATTTTGGACAGGTACATGTAGAACATCAGATATCACACAATAATTTGGAACAGCTGTTGGCAGATTTTCAAATATGCTAGACTTTTTTTCATTTAATCCCATTAGTGTTTTTTCCAAGGAGTATGCAGTCATGAAATTTATATTAGTAGGTGTCTGGTCACATAACTGTATTTCTTGAGATCTACAAATGATCCTGTGGCATAAGTGATGATTATATAGTTTAATAAGTATTTGGAAAGGTATTTTAGATATAAAATGCCAGCATGCCAGGCCTTTGTCAATGGTTGAAAGATGTGGAAAGCTAAGCTCTCTGGAGATCAGGCTTCATTTTTGTCTATTTTAAGCCATTATATAAAAATTCTACCTTTTCCTCTCATATCAAGAGATGCTTCTGAAAAGATTTCATCATACAGAGAAGTCAGGCATGGTTTTAAATGAGTAAGATGCCAGTTTACCAGAGGCTTACTTAAATGAAGCCCAGTGGAACTTCAGTAGAGAGCAATAAAATTTAAAATCTTCAAGTGACTTGGGAAATGCCCTTCACTTAAAAGTGCTAGAATATTCTGATTTCAGAGGAGCGTATTTCTAATCTGGCTGTTAATAGATTTTGTCCCTAACACTTTCTATTTTGTACTCAGCAATTTACACCCTATTACTTATAATATTTTCTATATAATATTTGTTGTAAAATGCTTGCGACTTGGCAGCCACCCCATGACTAATGGGCTAAACACTCATCTGGCCCAGACTCTGTCTGCGTAATGCAAAGTAGAGCCCCAAAAGGGATATACTTCTGGAGTAGGTGTTCAGACTGCCACAGCTATCACAAGACTTGAGGTACTATGTGCTTTGCTACAAAATGACACAGATGCTTATTTATTCATTCATTCATTCAATACTTCATTTTGTTTATTTAGATTTCTCATATACTTGCTATGTACCAGGCACTGTACAAAGTGCCAGAGATACAAGGATTAAAAGAAGATAGGTCCTGTTTGACAGCATCTCATAATTTAACAGTATAGATCGAAATGGAAACCAAAAGAGAACTTACCACAACAGAAGTGTGAGCATACTGCTATGGGCGTGGGAATAATTAGGAAGGAAAAGCTGGAAAAATCCTTAGGTACTGAATACATATGTATTGAGCACATACTATTTGCAAAGCACTTGGTGCTGGAAATAAGGAAGAGAGCAAAATGTCTTTTTTCTCTCTAGGAGCTCATGTTCTAGGTAGGTGAGCCAGACAATAAGCATATAAATAAGTAAAAATACACAGTATTTTAGATGATGATAAGTCTATGGAGAAAAATCGAGCCGAGAAAATAGGATAGGGAGTGCTGGGGTACGTATTGCTACTTTACACAGGGTGGTCAGGGAAGGTCTCTAGATACAATTACATCAGAGCAGAAGAACGCAAGAAATAAGGATACAATCTCTGCAGATGCCTGTGGGGAGAGTTCCAGGTAGAGGGAACATTCAGTGCAAAGGCCTTGGGGCAGGAGTGAGCTTGGTTTATTCCAGGAAGAGGAAAGTACCAGAATGGGAAGAAAAGTATGGGGAGGGTGAGGAGTGGGCAGGGCCAGGAAGTGAGGTGAGGGAAGCAGTTAGGAACCCAAGCGTGTAGAGTTTTGTGGGTGCATGTAAGGTCCTGGGCTGATGGGAAGCTATTCAAGGGCTTTGAGCAAGGAAGTGCAATGAGCTGATTTATGTTTTCAAAAGATCACTCCAGATGTTGTGTTAAAATGAACTAGACCGGGGGAGGGAGGCAGAACCAGTCAGGAGGCGGCTGCAACAGAGAGGATAGCAGTTTTGGCCACGGTGTAAGCAGCAGAGGTGGTGAAAAACAGTCAGGTTCTTCATGCAATTTAGAACAAAAGGGATTTTCTGATGCCTTCACAGAATATGTAGTGTTTAAGTAGGGTCTTTAAAAGTAGCTGCTCACCAGACAGAAGAGGGAAGAGAGTACGAGTGGACACAAAGGCCAGGAAGGATAAGACGGCCCAGCAGAGTCAGGGTGGAACCAAGAACTCCCCATTAAAGGGGTTTACAGTTGGGCGCCATTTTAGGCCATGGGATGAGATTACACCACAGAGGTAGACTGGGGTCAGAAAGTCAATGGCGGCCAGGCCCGGTGGCTCATGCCTGTAATCCCAGCACTTTGGGAGGCTGAGATGGACAGATCATTTAAAGTCAGGAGTTTGAGACCAGCCTGACCAACATGGCAAAACCCTGTCTCTACTAAAAATACAAAAATTAGCCAGGCATAGAGGCCTACGCCTGCAGTCCCAGCTACTTGGGAGGCTGAGGCAGTGCTGCGATCTTGGCTCACTACTATCTCTGCCTCTTGGGTTCAAGCAAGAGGCAGAGGTTGTAGTGAGCCAAGATCACAGCACTGCATTTCAGCCTGGGCGACAGAGTGAGACTCTGTCTCAAAAAGAGAAAGAAAGAAAGTCAATGGCCTTATAGGGTGGATATGCTGAAGAATTCGAACTTGACCTTGGAAGCGAAGGAGACTCTGCAACATTTATCAAACAAGGAGGTACAGGTCAGTTCTGATGGCACTGGGGAGGGCACGAGGAACGCCGATCAAGAGGAGGCTAAAACTGCGGAGGCAGAAGGTGACCAATGTGGCCTACATAGTTCAGGTAATGTTTGTGGGATGGGAAAAGAAAAAACAATCTGAGAGATGCTGAAGAGGTAAAACTGCAGGGGCCCAGTGACTAAATGAGGGGAGAAAGCAATGGGTAGAAGTTGAGGGTGGTGAGCTTTCTAATTTCAAGAATGGAACTAGCAGACCCTATTAGAGAAGAGGCTGAGTGGGAAGAGCCTTGTAGAAAGAATCCTTACTAAAATGTAAGTCACATCCTGTCACACTTGTGCTCCAAGCCCTCTCATACCTCCTCATCTCAGAGTAACTGCCAATATTCTCAGGACAGACTGTAAGTTCCTGTATAACCAGGCCCCCGTCTCTCTCTGTGACTGCATCTGCCTTACTCTCATGAGCTCTCTCCCTCTACTCCAGGTATGTTGGCCTCAGGTGAAATCCTGTCTCTACTAAAATTACAAAAATTAGCAAAAATTAGCCAGGCATGGTGGAAGGTACCTGTAACACAAGCCACTTGAGAGGCTGAGGCAAGAGAATCGCTTGAACCCAGGAGGCAGGGTTGCAGTGAGCCAAGACTGCACTGCTGTACTCCAGCCTGGGCAACAGAGTGAGACTCTGTCTCAAAAAGAAAAAAAAAGGTGGCCAGGCGCAGTAGCTTGCACCTGTAATCCCAGCCGAGGAAGTGGATCACCTGAGGTCAGGAGATTAAGACTATCCTGGCTAACACAGTGAAAGCCCATTTCTACTAAAAATATAAAAAATTAGCCAGGCATGGTGGCATGCACCTGTAGTTCCAACTACTCAGGAGGCTGAGGCAGGAGAACTGCTTGAAACCAGGAGGCAGAGGTTGCAGTGAGCTGAGATCGTGCCACTGCACTCCAGCCTGGGCGACAGAGCAAGACTCCATCTCAAAAAAAAAAAAAAAAAAAAAAAAAAAGAAGGTGCACTTAGCGTGATTAGATATTGGTATCAGGGTTTGTTATGGGCCTTGGAAAGATAACAGAAAAGTCTTGATAGTTGTTCTGTTTGCATTTGGGTTTCCTTTTATCCCTGAGTGGATGACTGGTTCAGAGCACAGCGGGCTGATAACCTTTTGTATTTCATTCTTCCTGTACCATTTTCACACCACAAAAGCTGAAATGGATCGGCAGTTGCTTTCTGACAATGCGTGTAATCACATACCAGAGGCTTATAGCTAGGAAAATATTAGTAAGCATTTCAGAACTAATTGCATTTTTGTATGTTTACCTGTCTTAAGGGTACTTTTAAAAATGATTTTTTTCCCTGATTGCAAAAGAATATACATTCACTGCAGATAATTTGGAAGACTGGGAAAGCTCAAAAGAAAACACTCACCCTTTCACTATGTGGTATGACATTCCTGTACACATCTGTCAAATCTTTCCAGATGCCAACTCCCTGGGTAGGTGTGTATGTGTATAGAAGCAAAATTCAAATCATACTAAACTCATCATTATTATATATAACTGGTTTTCCAAATTAACTATTGCATGCATGCATGCATACATTCAAGCAAACACATCCAGCACCTGATAGGTACCAGGAACTGAACAAAGTACACAGGATAAGGGAAGCCAGCATACCAAAAAAAAAAAAAAAATCATTACAATTACACGAGATTAATGCCGGACATGGTGGCTCACACCTGTAATCCCAGCACTTTGGGAAACCAAATCACTTGAGGTCAGGTGTTCGAGACCAACCTGGCCAATGTGGTGAAACCATGTCTCTACTAAAAATAGGAAAATTAGCCAGACGCACTCACTTGAACCAAGGAGGAAGAAGTTGCAATGAGCTCAGATCTGGCCACTGCACTTCAGCTTGGACATGACACAGCGAGACTCTGTCTCAAAAAAAAAAAATTAAGTGAGATTAAGTGCTGACAAAGGTATAGATAAAGTACAAGAGCAGAGGCAGAGATAACTGGTTGTAGAGATGTCAGGGAAGCTTCTTACAGGAGATGACATATGAGCTGTTACTAACAGGTAACACAGAAGTTTACCAGGGAAAGAAGAGACAGGCGGGGTGTGGTGGCTCATGGCTGTAATCCCAGCACTTTGGGAGCCCAATGTATGCGAATGGCTTGAGCTCAGGAGTTCAAGACCAGCCTGGGCAGCATGGTGAAACCCTGTCTCTACAAAAATATTTTAAAAATTAGCCAGGCGTGGTCTGTAGTCTCAGCTACTTGGGAGGCTGGGGCGGGAGAATCGCCTGTGTCCAGGAAGCAGAGGTTGCAGTGAGTCCAGATGGCACCACTGCATTCCAGTCTAGGCAACAGAATTGAGATCTTTTGTCAAAAAAAATTTTTTAAAAGAAAGAGGAGACAGATAAAGAGAAGGAGGTATGTCAGCAGAGGACGTAGCAAGAAGGCCCCAAAGATGAAATTCATAGCAAATTTGAAGTACTGCAAAAATCCAGTGTGGATAAAAAGGTATAGGAGCAGGAAGATGAGGTTGAAAATGCAGGAGTCAGGCGATGATGTGGGATTTGAAGCAGAGGGTTACCATGCTCAGATTTACATCTTGGTTAGAAAATACTACAGCTTCAAGGATGAAGGTGGTGGGGTAAAGAGAGAAACGAGAGAGACCTACAAGAGGACTGATCGTGAAAAGGAAAGATGGTGCAAATCAAATGAGAATGGAGATAAGAGACAGTGTCCTAGAAATAATATTGAACTAGAAGTCACAGAAATCATATTGCCCTGGATTCTAAATGAGTAAAGTCCTCCCTTTCTCTCTTCCTTCCTTGGTTACTGATGGTCAGCTAGGTACCTGCAGGTGCTAGAGATACAAAGATGCTGTGATCTAATTCCTATAACCCAAGACTTTACATTCTAGTAGGAAAGAAGAGGTGAAAATTCATTATTTTTATATGCCCAGAAGACTTACCCTTCCTTCTTTGGAAACAGGACTCCAATTTTCCTTTGGGGAAGTCAACCGTGTCTAAGTCACATAGTGCATGCAGTGTGGTGGGAGTACCCTCACTCCAACCCCACTCCACGAGTAGCTGCATGAACCAGGCGAGGCAAACAGGAGCATTTGACTCTCCTGAACACGATGACTAGTTCACAGATAGGCATATGACTCCAACCAGGCCAACATTACTTTCTGGAGAATTTGATGGAATAAGGGAAAAAGAACTCACTACATTTTTCTAAGATCCCAGATGCCAAAGACCAGATGCTGCCAAGAGTCCTGCTAGACTCTCAGATGAAAGCCTATTAAGCACGAGGTCACAATGAGGAAAACTAAGCCAAGAACAACAGAGAAAACCAGTGATTGGGTGACATCTTTTATAAAGTTCAAGTTAGCCACATACTCTTGGACTTCTAAGGCAAGTCAATAGATTCCCCTTATCCCTTATTTTTTGCCACAGTGAGTTTGATTTGGGTTTTTATCATGTGTAATTGAAACAGTGGTGACTAATTCAGAGAGAGAGACATGGAATCCTATAATTCCAATACCATGTGCTAGGTGGTGTAGAGTTATTTACAAGGAATAAGAGTGCAATCGACTTGTAGGTAGGGTAAGCTGGGAAAATGTTCACATAGGAGGTGATGTTTAACTGAACTCTTGAAGAATTAGCCATCTGCAGCAGGGCAAGTAATAGGGTAAGGAGTAAGAAGAAGGATGAGGAGCTATACAGAAGTAACAGCACGATCAGAGGCAAGGAAGCGTGGAATGTCTGAGGAAGTAAAAATAGTCACAATGCTAAAGTATTAAGTACACAGCAAAAAGCTGATTGTGAAGAAATGTACATGCTCTGTAGGCCATGAGGAGTCACAGGGGGATCAAATTTGACATTTTCACCTGTTATCTAACCTCTCTAGCCCTGCTACCTCACAGGTAAAATAAGATCAATCAGAACACATCACTGAAATTGATAAAAATATTAAAATACCTTACCTGCTGATAGAATTCATCATCTTTGGGAGTTAGATAAGGAAGCCAAGTGTCTTCAAGCTCTTCAAGAAGCCTCAGTTTCTGTTTGAAAATAATAATAATTACATATAAGTGAATATACAATGACCCAAATTAGGATGTTCTCTTATTTTTCCAATAAGAGAATACAAAAAATTTTTAGCCAACTTGAATTTATATTTTAGAGATAGAAATTAGTCAAATGTCAATTATAAAATGTATTAATTAAATTACAAACTTTTCTTTTAGGGACAGTTCACTCTGTCACCCAGGCTGGAATACAGTGGTATGATCATAACTCACTGTAACATCAAACTCCTGGTCTCAAGTGATCATCCCGCCTTATCCTCCCAAGTAGCTGGGACTAAGAGGTGCCTCCATGCTTGAATAATTTTTTTTTTATTTTTAGTAGGGACAAGGTCTTGCTATGTTGCCTAGGCTGGTCTCAAAGTACTGGCCTCAAGCAGTCCTCCCAACCTGGCCACCTAAAGTGCTGGAATTACAGGCATGAGTCATAGCACCTAGCCAATTACATACATACTAAATTATACATTATATGAAGCATAAATTTTGAAATAATTTTATTCACTCTCTCATTTCATGAGACAATTTAATTCATTCTTCACATATATTGTTGCCATCTGGGTCTTTTTCATCACTAGAGTCACCTTACAAGTCATCCCATATAGTTTTTCAGAGCAAACGCCTGTCTGTATAATCTGCTTGAGACATAGTAGCTTGTAAATCCTTTTAAGGTACTATCAATGGAAATACCAAACCGAGCCACAAGTATCCGTTTGCATAATGTTGGGATATCTGGAATATTTATTCATCTTGTAAACATTTATTTGAGATCATATCCACTTACAGAATTGCTTTTTTAGAGTGATCTATCGTCTCTACAATAATTACTAAATCTGTGTTAACATCTTTGTTTCTTTTCTTTTTCAATTTCATGAAGCAGCCTTTTAAAGCACTCAAAGCCAGCATTGTCTGAGGCTATTTCAAGAGCCTATCTTTTCCCCAACAGTACTGTGCTATTCAAACAAAGTAACTGAGAGGGGACCTCATATGATAAAGTATCTTATAAAGAATCCGATACATATAAGGCACCTTCCTCCTTCTGAGGAATATTTTTCAAACAATATCTGACCTTACATTCAAGAATATATGGAGTTTGTATGTGTACGTGGCTCATAAATGGCAAAAATGTACAAATACACTCACAGACGCCTATATATACAGACATGTACATACTATAGACATTATCTGTAAGAAAGCAAGCAAAAACAGCAGAAACAACTGGGTTTTAAATAAAAATGCATAAATGCATCATCAAAGCTACTGTCAGCCAGTAAGTTACCTTTAGAAGAACTAGATAATGGTACACCTTGCTCTGGGTCAATATAGTCCCACTCAGTAAGAATATAGCTTGGTAAACACAAACTGGATTTCAGGCTCCACCTGTTCCCATGGCCACTGTCTTTATATGGTGCACAACCTACTCAACCAAACATGGAGGCCCTAGGTACTATCCTCTCCCACCCCAGGAGAGCAGTCTTCTCTCACAAACCCATCACAATCAGAGTAGTCAGAGGAAACTTCCTTTTGGGTAGAACACAAATTCTTTCCAGACGTTTTTGTATCATTATCTAAAGCGAGGAAAGAGAAAGGGAATAGAAGTATAGCCCCCAACTGACCTAAGGGACACAAAAACAAATTCTACTCTTAGGTATAATTCTATTATATTTATTTAATCAAAGCCTTTATTTAGACTATAGGTGTTTTCTCATTTATAATGAAAAGGTTGACTTACCAGTTAAACTATGAATACTTTTTTTTTTTTAAGCCAGGGTCTCACTCTGTCCCACAGGCTAAGCGTAGTGGCCCAATCACAGCTCACTGCAGCCTTGAGTTCTGGGGCTTAGGTGATTCTCCCAACTCAGCCTCCCAAGTAGCTGGGACAAAAGGTGCAATGCCACCATGCCTGGCTAATTTTGTTTTACTTTTTTTGTAGAGATGAGTCTCAGTATGAGAGCCAGGCTGGTCTCAAACTCCTGGGCTCAAACGAACTACCCGCCTTGGCCTCCCAAAGTGCTGGGATTACAGGAATGAGCTACCATGTCTGGCCTAAATTACGAATACTTTTATAATTATAATACATTAACACACCCCATTACAAATAATCAACAAACCAGTGTGGATAATTCACTACTGGTTAATTGATTTATTGGTTTTTCAGTATTAACCATTATTTGTGCCACAGAAAGAACCAGTGATATTTCCATGCATATACTTGTACATTTCTGCACTTCATCATAAATTTAATCACAATCTATACCTCAATTTTTACTTCAAGCTCAGAAAAGCCTCCATTTTCCTATGAATATGTTACCAAATTCTTAGTCTTTTTCATACACAAAGTGCCAGAATATTTATAAATGCCAAAAAAGGTGAGCCTTGAATAATTCAAATGCACATTTCTCAAACCTTGAAATGGCTCCACCTTGCAAACGCCACCTTAAGATCTCTTCATGACAGTCCATCAGTAAAGCTAATCTACGTATAAAGAGGAACACAAAAGTATGGACTCCCAAAAGGAATTATGTACTCCACCTAAATCAGATAAAACAGCAACAGACCTGTCCCATAGGTCGACAAGTGCCAATGTAGGCTGAACCTCTACTTGTAATTAATGCTTCAGCTAAATGCTTGTAACAACCACCACTTCTCAGTTCATTTCAGAACTGAGCATCAGACAGGTATAAAACATTGTAACTTAGAAGGCTGTATCAAAAGGACAAAATTTGACAAGATTTTTCCTACTCTAGAGAAAGCAGCATATAATTGATCTTCTACTAGGAATTTTCATTTTAATACTGTGAGCATTGTTGTATCTATATGACAGCAGAGAATGGGGGCCAGGAAATCACCCATATTAAGACCATACAGATAAAAATCTGCTCTGAACATCAACACTCACTACTTGCGATTTTACTAAGTAACTGACAAGGTCATTTATTAAATAACAGTATTTACAAACATAAAGAGAAGTTTGGGTCATGTTTGCATCAATGAAATCAATCACATAACAATATTAAATTAAATTGGTAGCTCATAAACATCAAAATTAAAAATTTTTTGACTGCTTTATTAAAATCAAAGATTAAGATTCCTTTATGAAAAGGGAGTAAGACTAAGAGAAACAGGCCCTCTCCTTTTCTGCTGTCAGGAGGGCAAAACAGAATCATACTTAGGGAGGGTAACAGTCAATTCCTTTCAAAATTCAAATACATTTACCATGTGAGCCAGCGATCCTACTTCTGATTTAGCCTTCTAATATACTTTTACCATGTTCAGAAGAATATACGCACAAGACTACTCATTACATCATATTATTTGTAGAAGAAAAGTTTGGAGTACACACTGAATTGGATATTTCAAAAGGGTGAATTTTATGATACGTGAATTATCTCAATAGAGCAAAAAGATTAGAAACAATGCAAATCTCCAGCCACAGAGGGCAGTTGAATAAACTACAGGATATCCACATGATGAAGTATAATGCAACAGTAAACAAAAACAAGGATGCTCTCTGGTGTTTTTCAGGTTTTTGTTTTTGGGTTTTTTTTTTTTTGAGACAGAGTCTCACTCCATCACCAGGCTGGAGTATAGTGGCGCGATCTCGACTCACTGCGACCTCCACCTTCTGGATTCAAGCAATTCTCCTGCCTCAGCCTCCTGAGTAGCTGGGATTACAGGCATGCATCACCACACCCAGCTAACTTTTGTATTTTTTAGTAGAGACAGGGTTTCACTATATTGGCCAGGCTGGTCTTGAACTCCTAACCTCAGGTGATCTGCCCACCTTGGCCTCCCAAAGTGCTGCAATTACAGGAGCGAGCCACCATACCCAGTCTCTGTTTGTGAACTAAAAAGCTCTCCAGAAGATATTGGGAAGTAAAAAGCAAGACACAGAACATCTGCTTGTATTTGCATATAGAAACATAAAGAATACATGACAGACTATTAAAGTGATTATCAATCAACAGAGGTGGGAAATGACTAGAAAGGGACAGAGGCAGAGCCAAGACTACTCACAATATTCTATTTTATATTGTTTTGACTTTTGCACCATGTAAGCATCTTACCTATTCAACATCTTACCTATTACCAACTCAAATCTACGAATTCCTCATATGAAATGCAGTATAAAGATGAAGACAACATGATTTTTGGCATTGTTTTAGAAAGTGCATACTTTTGTCCATGTACAATGAAGTATTTATTTGTAAAAGAGGAGAGGAAAAAAACAGCACTGACAATTTTCTTTGTGTCAAATGCCAACCACGGTAAACACACACAACATTAAAATGCACTCTGGACTGCAGGTAGAAGGAGCTCACGTTTGACTGTCAGATCTGGCTAACTGCTGCTCCTCGGCCTGATGTACAGATAAATCCACACAGCTGGGCCCTGCAGCACACTGCTCTGCTCACACATTTCTTTGCTGTCACACTTGTGTCAAATACATCAAGCTGCTCACAAATGCCACAAGGAGAGCCAGGGAGAACGTGAAGCCTCAGCTCTCCTACCTGACGGCGGGGGCGGGGGGGGGGGGGGGCAGATGAAAATCCTTCCATTCAGGCTACCACCCATTTCCACAGCTCTAACAAAATAAAAGAGGACAAAAGACCTATGTAAAACACACCACAGCCAGGCACTGTGGCTCACACCTGTAATACCAGCACTTTGGGAGGCTGAGGCAGGAGGATCTCTAGAACTTAGGAGTTCGAGACCAGCTTGGGCAACATGGCAAAATCCCGTCTCTGCAAAAAAGTACAAAAATTAGTTGGGCGTGGTGGTGTGTACCTGTAGTCCCAGCAACTCGGGAGGCTGAGGTAAGAGGATCACTTGAACCCAGGAGGTAGAGGTTGCAGTGAGCCGAGATCGCACCACTGCACTTCAGCCTGTGTGACAGAGTAAGACTCTGTCTCAAAAAAAAAATTTTAAAAAGCACCACAACTCAAAGCCATAACGGTTTAGTTAGATATCAGAAAATACACCAGCCATAAGCCTCTGCTTTACTGTAAAAAAGTCTGAGCTTGTATATCTTGTCAAATAGAGATATGGTTTGGGAGTCTTACAGTAATTACATAGAAAGATTAAGTGGATTATGACTTATCATGTAAGGGTGTAACTCACCTACAAATGAAGTGCATTTTTCATCCCACCCCTGACTCTTCAGCCATGTCAAGATTATGCTGCTAAGAGCACTTATTATTATTTTTTATCTTTGAGACAGAGTCTCACTCTGTCACCCAGGCTAGAGTGCAGTGGTGCAATCTCGGCTCACTGCAACCTCTGCCTCCTGGGTTCAAGTGATTCTCTGCCTCAGCCTCCCAAGAAGCTGGAATTACAGGTGCTCACCACCACACACAGCTAATTTTTTTGTATTTTTAGTAGAGACAGGGTTTCGCCATGTTGTCCAGGCTGGTCTTCAACCCCAACCTTGAGATCCAACCACCTCAGCCTCCCAAAGTGCTAGGATTATAGGTGTGGGCCACTTATTCTTTATCCATGTATTATTTTATCATTTTCCATACATACTTCTTCAACTATGCATCTTGTGTCAGGTTTAACAAAAATGTAATATTGTTACCTGAGTCTTTTCAAAATACAATGATGAATAATGGCCAACGAGTGTTCATTGTGAAAATAACTGCATAATCTTGTGAGGGTTTTAAGTGAGAAAATGACCCAGTCCTTAAACAGAGTACTTGGTGGATAAGGAAGACATATCTAAACTAACACTAGAAAAATAAGAGCCAGACGCAGTGGCTCATGCCTCTAATCCCAGCACTACGGGAGGCCAAGGCAGGCAGACCACTTGAGGCCAAGAATTCAAGACCAGCCTGGCCATCATGGCGAACCCCATCTCTACCAAAAACACAAAAATTAGCCAGGCATGGTGGTGCACGCCTGTAATCCCAGCTAAGATGGCTAAGGCAGGAGAATTGCTTGAACCTGGCAGGCGGAGATTGCAGTGAGTCAAGATTGCGCCACTGCGCTCCAGCCTGGGTGACACAGTGAGATTCTGTCTCAAAAACAAAAAAAGATCAATAAGAAGTAGCTAAATCAAAAGAAGTATAAATAAATATTTCATATTTACATACACTATATTTGCTTAAGATAAGAAGAAAACAAGTATTTCAACCATTTCGACAAATTCAGCATTCCTTGTCTTATGAAAAACTTCCATCTCCATGAAAATATGGCACAGTAAAAGTAAACTGGCTTTGGAGGTGAGAATAGAATTCTGAGTGGAGACTCTTTTACTTCCTAGATGTGGTACCACATCTGAAGCAAACTCGCTCATTCTCAATTTCCTCATCTGTAAGACACTGTTTCAAAAAGTTGTGATGATAAAATAAAATTATACATATTAGTGCATTTTACAAACTATAAACTATGCAGATATTAGGCAAATAGCATTCAAACAGTGGAGCAGGGATCTGTATAACAAAGCAAACTCCTCTGTTATGTATGTATGACCTAAAGAGCCAAACTCTTGAATCCAATGCCAGTTCTACCAGTCTAGATGCACGATTTGGAACTAGTTTCTTATCTCCCCATGAGATGTAATGACGTTAATACGTAACACTCTAAGACCAGAGCCTGGCCCATAAGCAGCCCTCAATACACTTTGGCAACCATTCATTGTTATTTACTCATGTCTAGAAAAGAAGAGTTTTATTTCCTAGTTATAAATTACTTATACAGGAATCTATGTGTACCATATCAAATTATATTTCGGGCCACAGATTAGTACTACTGGATTAATACAAATCCAGATATTAATTAGCCTCGGTGATCTACAGAAGAAATGTATAAAAACTTTCCATAAAAGTTTACATATATAAAATGTGTCAATTAACTATTTTGTGGTGATTGTCTAATTTTTAATATGCCAAAATTACAAAATTTTAGAACAGATGAAGAAACTAAGGCCCATCCACAGCTAGTAAGTGACTGGCAAGAGACTATATTGCTGCTCATGAGAGAGTCACAACTCACATTCTTATTTCCCAGCGCCACACCCACTATGTCACACCATCCCTGAGGCAAGAGAAATAATCTCTCTTAAGAATTGTTTAACTTTTAACTGAAAAAGAACATACACAACACAACACTTTTTAAATTTTTTAATTAAAATCACTCCTGCTTTTTAAACCAATACTTAACAGCCACTGCCCTTGGACCCTAAAGTCCTGGCTGCTTTTTGGTAGCTCTGCAAGGCTTTCAGAAGAGATCTTTCTAATTAATATTTAACAAGTCTTGTTCTGTTTCCAAAAATGGAAGCCAACACTACATCAGACAAAACATCTAGCCTGGACAGAAAATCTCGTAATTTAGAAAACATCAGGAAAAGTATTCAGAAGGATTTCACCTCAGCAGTGGTGTGACGGCTAGAGACTAAACGTCACTCTGTTCTTTTCTAATTAAATGCAATACCTGAAAAGATCCAACTGTTTCCAAGTAAGTTAAATGAGTTTGGTGCTTAAATAGCAAGCACCAAACCCAGCACTTCAGTGCTAAAAATTTACAATGTTTGTCATCCAATCAAAAGCAAAAAGGCATGGAGGTTTCTAAGAGAATCTACAAGTCCAGACTATATGACTGATAATGAAGAGACAAATCAACTAATTGAAACTGATGCAAAAACAGCACAGATGACAAAATGAGTAAACGAGTACACTGAAAGAGTAAGTATAGCTGTCGCTCACAAGTTTAAAAAGTTGGGAAAAGATTGAGCATGGTAAGTAGAGCAACAGAAGAAGTAACATTAAATCAAGCTTCTAGCGAGTAAATCCACAATGTCTGAGATGAAAGATACACTGGATAAAAATAATTCAAAACAAATTCATTATAATAGGAGAAAAGAATGATGAACCTGAAGAATTTGGAAAATTATCCAAAACAAATTACAGAGAGGAAAAAGACAGGAGAAAAAGCTAACAGAGCATCAGTGAGCTATGGGATATTTTCAGCAGCTTAATACATGTAACTGGAGTTACCAAAGGAGAGGAGAGAGATTGGGAGACAGAAAAATATAGTGGCCAGATATTTTCCAAATTTGATAAAAAACCATTAATCTACAGATTTAAGATGTTCAAAAGACTTTGAGCACAAAAAAAAAAACAAAAGGGGCCGGGCGCGGTGGCTCAAACCTGTAATCCCAGCACTTTGGGAGGCCGAGGCGGGTGGATCACGAGGTCAAGAGATCGAGACCATCCTGGTCAACATGGTGAAACCCCGTCTCTACTAAAAGTGCAAAAAATTAGCTGGGCATGGTGGCGCGTGCCTGTAATCCCAGCTACTCAGTAGGCTGAGGCAGGAGAATTGCCTGAACCCAGGAGGCGGAGGCTGCGGTGAGCCGAGATCGCGCCATTGCACTCCAGCCTGGGTAACAAAAGCGAAACTCCGTTTCAAAAAAAAAAAAACAAAAGGAAGAACACTAAAATGCATCATAATCCAATTACTTAAATACAGTGAAAAAAATAAAATCTTAAAAACAGCCTTCCATATACACGGTTCCCCATGTATGGATTCAAACATCCACAGATCAAAAATATTCCTGAAAAAAAAAAGGATGGTTGCAGCTATATTAAACATGTATAGATTTTTTTCTTGTCATTATTCCCTAAACAATGAAATATAATAACTATTTATATAGCATTTATATTGTATTAGGTACTATAAGTAATCTAGAGATAATTTAAAGTATACAGGGAGATGTGCATAGTTATATGCAAATACAACAGGCCATTTTATATAAGGGACTTGAGCATTTGTGAATTTTTATATTTGCAGGGGTCCTGGAACCAGTCCCCCACAGATAGCAAGAGATTAATGTACCATACACAAAAACAAACTACAGAAATAACACCAAATAAGGCTGGCCTTGGTGGTTCACGCCTGTAATCCCAGCACTTTGGAAGGCTGAGGGCACCACTTGAAGCCAGGAGTTCAAGACAAGAGTAGTCAACATTGTGAAACCTCATCTCCACTAAAAATACAAAAATTAGCCAGGCGCAATGGTGTGCACCTGTAATCCCAGCTACTCGAGAGGCTGAGGCACAAGAATCACTCAAACCTGGAAGGCGGAGATTGCAGTGAGCCAAGTTCACACCACTGCTCTCCAGTGTGGGTGACTGAGTCATACTCTGTTTCCAAAAAAAAAAAAACCATCAAATAGCTTGTTTTAAAAATATGGTTGCCAGAAGACAAAAGAGTGGAGAAATGCCACAATATATTTCAAAAATAAATGATATACAAAAGCATAAAGAATTCAACACCAGCAGATCTTCAAGGTACGAACTGATAATGGAAGACCTTCAGGTGGAAAGAAAAGGACCACAGATAAAAATCTGAATCGACTTAAGAGAATAGAGTATCAGAAATAGTAACTATGTGGGAAATATAAAAGACTTAATTCTCACTAAGTCTTCATAAAAGATAATTGACTATTTAAAGCAAAAACAAGAGTAGTACATTGTGGGATTCATAACATATGTGCAAGTAAAATGTATGACAGCAACATCACAGTGGCCAAAGAGAAATGAAAGTATACTGTTGTAAAAATTCCTATGCTACATGTGAAGTGCAGTAATACTTCAAGAAAGATTCAAATACAATATAAATGGATACCAGAAAACCTAAAACGACCATAAAATAACAATGAATTACAAGTAACAAGCCAACAAAAAAGATAAAATGGAATTATTAAAAAATCCAAAAAGGCCGGGCGCGGTGGCTCACACCTGTAATCCCAGCACTTTGGGAGGCCGAGGCGGGTAGATCACGAGGTCAAAAGATCGAGACCATCCTGGTCAACAGGGTGAAACCCCATCTCTACTAAAATTACAAAAAATCAGCTGGGCATGGTGGTGCATGCCTGTAATCCCAGCTACTCAGGAAGCTGAGGCAGGAGAATTGCCTGAACCCAGGAGGCGGAGGTTGCGGTGAGCCAAGATCGCGCCACTGCACTCCAGCCTGTGTAAAAAGAGCGAAACTCCATCTTTAAAAAAAAAAAAAAAAATCCAAAAAAAGGCAGAAATCAAAGAACAGACACAAATGGTAGAATTAAATCCAACCATAGAAACAATCACATTAACTGTAAATGATCTAAAGAGCCCAATTAAAGGAGAGAAACTGTCAAATTGATTTTTTATGCAACCATAGGTTGCCTATAAAAATATACTTCAAATATAAAGAAACAAATTGGTTTAAAGTAAAAGGATAGACATGTAATCGCAGCACTTTGGGAGGCCGAGGCGGGTGGATCATGAGGTGATCCACCTCGTGATTTAAAATTGTTAAAATGATAAATTATATGTTATATATATTCTACTGCAATTAAAAGAAAAAGATTGTAAAAAGTTGGAAAAAACATTTACCCAGTAATACTAATTTAAAGAAAGTTGAAGTGGCTATACTGATATCAGACAAAATGGAATTCAGAACAAAAAAAATATTACAAGAGATAAAGTCATTTCGTAATAATAAAGGAGTCAAATCATCAAGAACATAATCTTAAACATCTATACACCTAATAACAGGTCTTCAAACATGCAACAAAAACTGAAAGAACAAAAAGAAATAGGTAATTTTATAGTTAATAGTTCAAGATTTCAATATCCCTGTCTTAGCAGAATAGACAAAAACACCGTAAGAAACTTGAACACCACCACCAAACAACTTGAACTGACATGTAGACAGCACTCCATCAAACAACAGCAAAATAGACATTTGTTTCAAAGACACATAGAACATTTGCTAAGGCAGACCATCTCTAGGTCTCAATACATTTATAAGGATTGAAATCATAAAAACTATGTTCTCTGACAAAATGGAGTTAAATTTAAAATAATAACAGATATACATCTAGAAAATCCCCAAATATTGGAAAACTAGGTAACTGATTCCTAAATAATACATGAGCCAACAAAGAAAACAGTAGAGAAGTGAGAAAGTATTTTAAGTTGAACAAAAATGAGCACCTAAACTAACACACTGAGGGAAATTTATGGCATTGAATGCCTATAGTGAAAAAAAAAAAAAAATGGTCACAAATCAATTACCTTAGCTTCCATCTGGAAGAACTTAAAAAAAAAAAGAACAAATAAAAAAAAAAATAAAAAAAATAAAAAAATAAAAAAAACAGGAGAAAATAATAAAAGGCCACAGAAGAAATCAATGAAATAGAAAACAGAAAAGTTAAAAAAGAAAAAGAAAAAAAAAAGCCAAAAGCTAGTTCTCTGAGAAAAGAAAACTTAAAATCTCTAGCCAGAATGATTTTAAAAAACACACAGTCAAGTAAAAGGATAATAAGGGGATGTTATAAACTTTATGCTAATAAACTCTAGAACTTAGATAAAATAGACAAATTCCTTGGAAGACACAAATTACCTGGGTTCAGTCAAGAAGAGGCTAACCTGGGCTAGACCAGGCATGCACAAGGAACACTGTCATTTCAGCAAAGTGAGAAGACTTGCCCAGAGAGTGAAAAGACCTTGGCTAAGAAGGAGATGTGGCTCAGAGGATGAGGACTCTGGAGCCCTGAGGCTCCACACTTTTGCATTATCCCTCTATTACAGGATGAGAATGAGATGCCATCCACAAACAACCCTACACTGGGCCAAGCACAGACACAGTCCTCAATTCCTCTCTCTGAGTTTGCCTCATTCATTCATTTATCCATTCAGCAAACATTTACTCCCGACCCACTATGTGCCAGGGATATGTCTGGGACAAAATGGTGATCAAGAGATGGGCCTTGCACTCAAAGAAAAAAAGAAAAAGGAAAGGATAACACCTTTTTAGTAGACATAGATAGTCCTGTATCTATTAATGAAATTGAATTTGTATTTTAAAAACTTCGCACAAAGAAAACTCCAAACCCAAAACCTTCACTGATAAATTCTACCAAGCATTTAAGAAAGAAATAACAATAATTCTCATGAATTAATCCAGAAAATTAATGGCTTTCAATCCCCAAAGCAACCAGAAATGTTAAAATTACAGACCAATATTCCTCATGCATATAAACGTAAAAAGTATTAACAACATTTAGCAAACTGAATCCAGCAACACATAAAAAGGATAATACATAATAACCAAGTGTTAACCCAAGAATGCCAGGTTGGTTTAACATCAAAAATCAACATAAATCCATCATATTATTAGGCTAAGAAAGAAAAACTACAGGGTCACCTGAATAGAAGTAGAAAGAGCACTAGCCAGTACCCAGCAACGACCCTGATAAACACACTCAGTAACTAGAAAACCTACCTAGTGGTAAAAGACTGAATGATTTTACCCTAAGACCAGGAAAAAAGCCAAAGATGTTTGCTATCACCTCCTCCATCCAAGATTGTACTGAAGGTTCTAACCAGTGCAACAAGGCAAGAAAAAGAAGTGAAAGGTGTTCGCATTGAGAATAAATTTTTAAAAGGTAAAAATGTCATTATTTTGATATGACATAAGCATCTATGTAGAAAATTCTACAGAATTTTCAAAAAAGCTATTAGAACTAACATAAAGTTTAGTTACACTGCAAGATCAATATACAAAAATCAGTTTATTTCCATATGCCAGCAACGAACATCTGAAATTGAATTTTTTTTTAAATACCATTTACCTCAATAAAAATTATAAAGTACTCAGCGATACACTGGACAAAAGGTTTTCCAGACTTATACAAAGAAAATTTAAAAACACTACTGAAATTAAATAAAGAGATATGCCATGTTAGTGGACTGGAAGACTCAATAAAATATTTAATTGTCCCCAATTGATGTAATCTCAAACTAAGATCCCTGCAGAGTTGTTTTTGGTAAAAACTGACCATCTATTTCTAAAACTCATTTAGAAATGCAAAGACTAAAAGTGACCAAACATCTCTGAAGAAGAAAAATAAAGTTGAAGGACTTACTACCTAACTTCAAGACTTAGTATAAAACTATAGAAATCAAGACAGTCCTGCATTGATATAACACCAAACAAACAGATAAATGGAACAAAATAGAGGTCCACAATAGACCCACCCATTTATGTTCAATTGATTTTCGACAAAGATTCAAATGGAGAAAGAACAGTCCTCAACAAATAATACTTGAAGAATTACATAGCTATATTTTTTAAACAACTCCAATCCACGCCTTGTACTATATACAAAAATATCTCAGAATGTTTATTTCATTCACTATTCATTCAATATAAAAGCTAACTATAAATATAAAAACTATAAAACTAGTATTAGAAAACATAGGAAACTTTTATTATTTAGATTAAACAAGGCAAAGATTTCATAGATAAGAAACCAGAAGCAAAATCTATAAAAGAAAAAAAAAGGATAAACTTCATGAAATTTAAGAAAATCTGCTCCCAAAACTAGAACTCTTACATGCTGCTCTCATGAAAACAAAATGGTCAACCACTTTGTAAGACAATCTGGCACTTTCTTAAAAAGGCATATATTAAATACCTACAAAATGATAGCACATGTCTACATAAAAATCTGTACATCAGTTTTATTTGTAATCACCCCAAACTGGAAACAATCTAAATGTCCATCAACAAGTGCACAGATAAAGAAATCGCAATATATTGAAAAAAGTAAAAGAAATTATGGTACATCCATACAATAATTCACCAATCAGCAATAAAAAGGAATGCATTAACATGATGAATCTGTTCATGCCTTACGTTAGTTTTCTAAGGTATTTATCTTTTACTGTTCTGAATCTAAGAATCTATAGTTTATTTGCATATAAAGACAATGAATCTGGGTTCATCCCAGTTGATTAGCTAGAATGTTCTTTTTTTCCTCCTTTAATTATGAGCATCTTTCTAACAAACTACTTAGTCCCTAGCAGAGTTCACTTCACTTGACTCAAGCTGTAATATTACATTTTCTAGCACTTTTAAAATGTTTACCCTAAGACAGCACCTTCCATTATAACTCACAGTTTTCCACATATTCTACAAAGTTAGCTATAGCATTCCTTAATCTCACCAATTTCTCTTTCAAGGGAAAATTTTTTAAATAAGTGAAAACAACAAATACAAAATAATGTACTTCAGTTCTTCAGATAATTTGAATACTAAATTCTTAAAATTGATTATAGATGAGAACTTAAGGCCAAGTCTCACAAACTTGGTCTTAAGTTCTCACCTATAATCATCAATTTTAAGAACATAGTACAAGTTTCAAAAGGGAAAAGGTCTCCTGAAGAGAAAAATGTATATGATGAGAAGCAAAATAGAAATATAGGTTAGGGAGTGACTGTGGAAATAAAACTTTGGGAGAAGGGTGGTTTATCATATTCTGAAAAATATATTAATATCAAAGACATAAGTAGAAAAATAAAAAAAATAAAATGCTGGATCCTTTACTAAGGGCCAAAGACTCAGATGGCACAATTCTAACTTCTTTTGACCCCATTCAAACTTCTTTTGACATCATTTGCTGTAACTGACTTACAAACTTTAATATAATTTCCTGAGCCAGCTCCAAGAAACTCTACTGAAAACAAAGATAACAATTTACCCGATTATTCCTCACAATCAAATACTGTCCATAATTTTGTAAGTGAATACAAGACCAAAGGCAATACCATCCCAAACCATAAAAGAGAGATAACAATTAATTAAAACTCCTTCCTTGCCATTCTACCTACATTCTAGCTCCAAGGACCTAATAATACACCCCTTGACATTTCCAAGAGGAGAAACTCCTCCTCTTGGCCATACCCGTTGAGATGAAAAAGCCAAATTCTCTGAGTCATATTGCAGGATACTTTCCACCTTGAAATCTTATACTTGGGTAGGCTTCTCAAGGGTCAGAGGAAAGAGCTCCATGAGATTTTTCCATGTGTTCTGCCTGACTTAGCGTTAGTATGATCAGACTTAGCACTTTCCTGCTAAGCATCCAACTGTAAATAATAACACTTAAGATCAGCAAGATTTCTGGGGTTTTTTGTAATTTTACAAAGCTTTAGCCATTAAGTCACAATCAAACCACCTGCTACGGGAAAGCAGATGAACATGGTGTTGCAGTAAAGTCACTATAAGTGACCTCAGTGACTGTCCATTTAATAATCCTTTGCTCTCTACTGTTGCTATCTGGCTTTCAGCTGTTTCCAAAGCACAGGCTGTATAACCAGACATTAAATACTTCCCCTTGTGTAGCCACAAATGAATTATACAAGATATGATATGTTACTTTAACAACAACAACAAAAATCTCTTAGCTACTGACAGGGCTACATCGACTATCAGTTTTGCCTAATAGTGATGAAGAGTGAAAGAAAAAATATCTAAAAGAGTAACTTTAGTAACTATTTTAGGGGTTTATAATACAAAAGAGGTATTTCTCTTTGGTTCCATTTATCCATTCTCAGGATTCCAGAAAGTCAGTATACGCTCTTTTTATTATCATGCTTTCTTGATTGAAGCGTTGCATAAAACTCTGTAACTTCATTGGCATGTATTTAATCTTATTTCAAAATGTGCTCTTTATGTGCTCAAGTTTCCTCTTGGAATTATATCACTAATGAAAAATTACCATTGCTGGATTGTCTTACAAAAAGTAAATAATCATTGTAATAAAGTTATTCTTCTGCATATATTCCAAGACTTGCAACCTAACCTAACCATCATATATGTAATTTCATTATGCTCTAAGACATAAAACTTCAATCTGAGACGTAATAACAAAGGACCAGGCTCTCCACTAAGTTATTTGAATTTTAACTGCAGATATATAGATATCTCATTAAGTTGCCTACAACCACAAAGAAAAAAGGTGGGAGAGTACAGCATAAAATAATGATTAAGAGCACCAGTTCCAAAACCAGAGCTTAAGCTGCCTCTGCTACTTACTAGTTATGTGACCTTGAGCGAGTTACTTAAACTCTCTGTGCCTCAGATTCCCTATCTGCAACCTTTCTTTCCCTATCAAACTTCCTAAAGAGCAATTTAAGAAAACTGCCGAGGATTCATACTGTTTATTTTTGGCCCTGACCCGCACAAGGATCTGGCTTCAACCACCACCATTCTGCTAAAACAATTCTCTCCAAGGTCAATGGCCAACTCATACTTGTGAAAACCCAGCACTATCCTCTTGGTCATTGGGGAAACAGTGGGCACAGTTACCTGCATCTCTTTCTCAAAATCCTCATTTCCCATGGTTTCTATGACATCCTCTCCCTTTTATGCCTATAATCTAGGTTCCCTTCTTCTGTCTCTGTTTCAGTTCTTTCCTCCTCTGCCCTTAATAGCAGACACTATCTGCATCCTTTCTTTTTCTACTAAACTTCCTAAAGAGCAATTTAAGATAAATGGCCAGAATTCCTAAGATCATCAGATAAATCCTATTCTTCTAACTCTATAAAACATTCTTCCTTTAGGCAATCTCATCTTCTTAAAATGAGTTCATTACGGATAACTCTGAAGTCCTCATCTCTATTCCAGACCTATATTTTAAACTGTCTTCAGGATATTACAACATGAAAGTCCTTACCTGCCAGTACCTAAGATTCAATAAGACCAAAATCAAAGTCAATATTTTTCTTTCCTGTCTTAAATCTGTTTCTCCTAGTTTTTTTCTTTTTTTTTTTTCTTTGTAGAGATGGGGGTCCCACTCTGTTGCCCAGGCTGGTCTCAAACACTTAGGCTCAAGCAATCCTCCTACCTCGGCCTCTCAGAGTGCTGGCATTACAGATGTGAGCCAACATACCCACCCTGTTTCTCCTGTTTTTAATTTTACATTAATGCCATCATTAGTCAATCACAAAAGGACAAATACTGTATGATTCTACTTACATGCAGTACCTAAAATAGTTGAAGTTGTAAAGACAAAAAATAGAATGGTGGTTGCCAGGGGCTGGGGAAAGGTAGAAACAAGCAGTTATTGTTTATTTGGTACATTTCAGTATCGGCTGCTGAAAAGGCTTTGAAGATGGATAGTGGTGATGGTTCCACAATAATGAGAATGTACTTAATACCACTCGTTAAATGGTTTAAAAAATGGCTAAGGATTAAAATTATAAATTTTATTCTATGTGAATTTTACAATTTAAAAAATATATAGTAATATATGTATATGTTACAAAATATATATGTATACATATATTTACATATATATAAAATACAAAACACGTATGTGTATATATAAGTATACATATACAAATACACACATAAATTATATTCATGTATGTATCCAGACACCACAAACAGTTTGTGTGAAAGTCAAAAACAAAAAAACATGTTGAATTTCAAGAAATCAAACATTCAGAAAGGCAGGGTGGGGGGCAGGATCAAAACATTCATATGCAATTGACATTATTTCTAAACTACATTTGGTCTTAAGGGTCTGAGGCTACAATACTATTCTCCAAATACAGCAACCATATATTACTTTTTGGCATCATGAAATTAGAACAGAAAAAATGTTAACAATTGTCTTATCCAAAATGAGAGTCTTCTCTAGCTTCAAAGTTAGGAAACTTTCATCAAATTCCAAGAGAATTGTCAAGTTTTTCTAGGCTGAGAATGCAGAGAAATCTTACTCACATTAAGTCTAAACCACAAAGAGTCTTACAGCTCCATGACAGCTCTCTGAAAAGACAAGTAGTACTTGTTGCTTTTGGAGAACAACCTAGCTCATAAGGAGGAAAAAACTGCTCTTTGCCTGTATTCTCTGAATATTTTGCAGATCTGAGCTCATGTTGCAATTCATTAGAGCCCTGTTATTACATTAGGCACAAGGCTATGCCAATGGTTCCATTTTCAGGGTATCTCTCTCATCCATAAAATGCAATCCAGGCTGAAAAATCTGGCACATGAAGTCCTCACTTGAAAGAATATCTCTATCTTTTACATATGTAGATGAGCATATACAGATAGATAATAACTAAAAGTAATAATGAATACTTTTAAGGTTCAGGACTATAACAGAAATTTAAGAAAGCTTTCATCACTTTGCAATGTATTTCAGCTTTATAAATGTCCTACAGTCTTAAACTAAAACATTTCATTTCCAAAATGAAATTTGGCACATGTTTAATTTATTCAAACACCTGGTTCCTATTACTTACACAATATGTCTGAATGGGAAACTACAGTGTATTTACACACTTACTGATAGATGACAGAGTATGTACAAGTCAGAGACACATACCCAAGGTCTCCCTACTCCCGCTGAGGTAACTGCCCACATGAGACTGAAGAAACAGGTAGAAAAAAAAAAAAAATCAATGAAGAAGAAATGCCAGTACTAAATATTTTCCAAGAAGTTAGGGTAATGAAGATGGAGGTGAGTATGGGGATGAATAAAGTCAATCCTTTTGTTTTTTTTTTTTTTGAGATGGAGCCTTGCTCTGTCGCCACCCAGGCTGCAATGCAGTGGCACGATCTCAGCTTACTGCAACTTCTGCCCCCCAGGGTCAAACAATTCTCCTGTCTCAGCCTCCCTAGTAGCTGGGATTACAGGCACCCACCACCACCCTGGCTAATTTTTGTATTTTTAGTACAGACAGAGTTACACCATATTGACCAGGCTGGTCTCGAACTCCTGACCTCAAATGGTCCACCCGCCTCAGCCTCCCAAAGTGCTGGGATTACAGGCGTGAGCCACCATATCCAGCCAAATAAGGGCAATTCTGTATCAAAAGCAGAACAGCATATAGCCAAAGAGGTTGGGGCGTGGGGAGAAAAAAGTTAAGAGTAGAGAAAGAATAAAGACGAAAGAGAAAGAATTTACAAACCTTAGTTAAGGCTTGAGTCTGAAGAAGATGCATCAGATTATGATTTCCTAAACTTAGGAATCTCTACTTTTTTTCTCCCAATTCAGGGTACATGTTCTACAAATGTTGACAGCACATGACTTGATGGGACAGACAAGCCCATTTTGCTTTTTCTTGTTGATCTTCAACACCAATCCTGCTACTCTAAACAAAAGCATGGCATTTCTGAATACCCATAATACATGGTTAAGTGAAGGAAGGAGACTTGAGCAGGACAGGAAAATAGGGTCAATCCTGGAAGCAGCCAATCACACAGAATCAGCATAACACATCTCTGGGTTTGCACTTCCATAAACTAGCAGCAATGAATAATTCAGTGTCTTTGGCTGGTCGGAAACTCCATCACTCACTATGGAGTCTACACTCATTTGTCTTCTTTCTTGTAGATTTATTGGCTTGATTTAACTATAATGTCGTTTGGCCCACCTAGTCTACTAGGGGCATGCTACACAGTCTAAGATGAAAGATGTTTATATGAATAAATATACCAGACCTCCAGATAAAATTTCAACATTAGCTCTCAGATTTAATCTGCTGAAACTGTATGAGTCGGCATAAAAGGAACAATCAGCCTTCTCCTACTGACAATTCCTTTGAAACCTAACACAAAAGAAATTTAAAATAAATTTTTTTTAAATTCTAGTTGGCCAATTAACTTCAGCCAATAGGGATATCTACACTTAATGCTTAAAATCAAGAAAATCTTCAGTCTCCTGATCTGTAAATGAGTGGCAGCAAGTGACCTCTCTCTAGGATGCCTTCAGGGTGGTATTATGACTACCGAAATCAAAGTAAGTTGGCCATTATTGGCTGCATTTTCCATTAAGAGAAACCTATTATCCTGCTTCGCCACTTTTAACAACATCAGAGCCATTTTCACCTGACTTTTTCCCTTTGGCCCACAGGTGAGAGAAGTGCTACCCCCACCAAGACATGCAAGTTGCAATGCAAATGCTGCTGCCCTAGAAATTGAAGGTGTATGATCTCTTTACAAGGATGGTGTTTCTATGGAACAAATGTTCAAGTCATACTTGGCCTCTCTACCATATTGTGTCCAAACAGTAGGTCAGGAATGACAAGCTTCAAGTTAATGGCTTCAGGGTATCAGCTATTAGCACTTCAGTTTGCTCTTAGGTTCTCCCACTCCATTTCTGGCTGTTACCTATAAAAACTTCAGAGTAACAGAGACTATCCAAGTGCATCACTGAATTCACAGCAGTCACAAGGGATCTAGAATAATAATTCAGACATTCTAAATGCATAACTGATGTGTTTATTTTAAAAAAGCACATTATCTCATAAAGTAGATTTGAGATCATCTCTTCTGAATCCTACTTCATTCAAGAGCCAGTTTTGAATGTTTTTATTTTATTTTCATTATGTTCTGATCTGCCAAAAGATACAGTGTGTGTTGCCATATTGCACTCAATCCATGCTGTCAAAACTGCCTGGAACTGTGGAACCATAGCAGTGCACCACCATGGGCAGCACACACAGCTCCTTCTCCTCTCCTAGGATTCCCCTCAGCCTAAAAAGAGTCGTTTTCTCACTTACGGCCTATAAGCTCATAATCCAACCAATGCTTCTAAAGAAAGTTCATCATGAAAATAGAATGTGTGTGTTCGCACGGGCTCGGGGAAGTGTATCAACTTTCTCATGCAACCCTCTGAGACCACCTAACAGTTTTCTGTATGCCAAAATACATTCCAAATCCATCCACTTTTCCCATCTCCACTGCTACCCTCTTGGGGCAAGCCACCACCATCTCTCGCCTACAACACACCAACAGCCTCCTCCTGATCTCCCTCTTGTCCCCTGCCTATGATCCATCCTCTAGAGCAGTCAGCAACCTCTTTTAAAAAGTAGATCAAATCACGTCATTCCCTTGCTGAAAAACTTTTACCTTCTTAATGAGCTCCCACTGTGCATAAAATAAAATCGGCGGCTTTATCATGACCATCTTTCTTAATCATAGCAAATCTCTCCCTCAAATCTCCCTCTCCACCATTCTCAAATCATGTAAGCCTTCTTTCTGTTTCACAAATGTTGTGTCCTCTCCAAGCTTTACACAACTTTCTCTTTCTCATCAATTCACTCTCCAAGTGGCCCAGTCCCCACTATCCTATCAAAAACAGTGCTCTCCCCCCCTCTAATATATCCTGTTTATTTGTACTTAACTTCTTTTTCTCTCTCTCTCCCACTAGCATGTAAGCTCCATGAAAGCAGAGGCTAAGGATACTTTCCTTTCTTCTTTCATTCAGCAATTATTTTATGTCTACTTCATGTAAGGCATTGTTGGAGTTACTCGGAATAAGCAGTGAACCAAGGAAGCAAAAAAGTCCATCTTCATTTGCACCGGCACTCTGCCCTGCTGCTCACTGAATCCCCAGACAATGATGTGTGCCTCAGGTTTTCCTGTGCTTCAGTATACCTTTTAAAGACATTTTCATTCAATCAACCAAGTTACTAATGAATAAAATCTATTGAGACTGGTCACACACATATATTATTAATATATAATGATAATGTCAAAAAGCTTAGCTCTAACTCTCAGAGCTGAGTGCGATCCAAATGCTACTTACTATTTGCCACTCCTCTAAGAAAAAAACTTGTTTCCAATTCTAAACTCTTTTATAGTTTCTCATAAATTACAACCCCTCCCCACCTTTCCCCACTCTGTACCCCTACATACACTATACCACCTTGGCAGAGGTAAATGAACTGAGTTCACTGACACATTGAAACAGCTTTGATATATATGAACATATCTGCAATATCTGAATTCTAACTCCAAATATAGTCCAACTTTTTTCTTTAGTTTGGTTTTATTTTTTAACATAAGGAACATCATTTATCTATGCAATGACTGGTAATGAAACCTACTTGGCAATTACCTGTTAGATTTGTCACACCCAATTTCGCACTGCAGCAATTAACATAACTAAAGCCCAAATGTGAAATCACTTAAACATCATCTCTTTTTTGCTGGTAGGATGCCCCGAGTCCCACCCAGAGGAGCCTCTCCCTGCCAACACCTTGACAGCTCACCTATTTTCAGGTCTACTGAGCTACGCCTGGCTATCTTTCTACCAAGTCAGGGAAAAGGAATGCTGGAAAACCACAAATCCATCTCTCTTGTTCCACAGAAAAAGTATTTACTCCTGAAAGTCACCATGTAACCATACATTCTCAATTTATACGCTGAATCTAGTTGAAGAGCTAACCCACATGAAAAGACACAAGGAGAGCCGAATAGGTGTATTACCAGTTTAGGTTACTTATTTGATGTTAAGCTTGCATTTGTCTACATGATTTCAAGGAGTTTTCACAGTGGAAATGTATAGACAGCAAGTACATTTTACAGAGCCCCTTGGAACAGAACAATGTACTGAAAAGTACATAAAATCTTCAAAGATAAGAAAGATGCTATGAATACAGAATATCAGTTCCAGGTTTTAAGACGAAGTCCTCGTGCTCAATACTCACCCATAAAGCAAGGATATCTAGCTAGATTTGGCTGCTCATTGCAAGTGACTGTAGAGTTACTGTTTTTCAGTACAGTTTCCAAAGCCCCACCTCAGCCCTGGTTTAGAATCTCCAGAAGTAGGAACTGTATGGTCTCTAAAGCCACTGAGATGAGGTGATCATCAACCAGTTTTAGAAACCACTGATCTACAGAACCTAAGACCTGAATTAAATGTCATCAGAAATCAGGCAGTTAAATGAGACACACATCATTGTCTTTGTCTTTTACATGCTGAATGTCATTCAGCATGTAAAAGACACAAAAAATGGAGCATGCATGCAAATTAATTTTTTTTTTTTTTTTTTCTGAGACAAAGTCTCACTGTCGCCCAGGCTGAAGTGCAGCAGTGCAATCTTGGCTCACTGCAACCGCCACCTCCCAGGTTCAAGGGATTCTCCTGCCTCAGCCTCCCAAGTAGCAGGGATTAAAGGTGTGTGCCACCACTCCCAGCTGATTTTTTCTCATATATATTTTTTTTTAGTAGACACAGGATTCCACCATGTTGGCCAGGTTGGTCTCAAACTCCTGGCCTTGTGATCCACCCACCTCAGCCTCCCAAAGTGCTGGGATTACAGGAGTAAGCCACCGTGCCCACCAGTCAAATTAAACTTTTAAAAAATGCAGTGGGCCCAATATGGTCTGCTGCTCTCAATCTGGGTATTTTGGTATTTAGACTATAACTCCTTGAACCTGAGCACCATATCTCATTCATACCTCTGCCTGGTAGATTGCCTGTTAAATTACTGATAAAGACTTCAGTAAAGAGGCTAGGCGCAGTGGCATATGCCTGTAATGCCAGCACTTGGGAAGCTGAGGTGGGCAGATCAGAAGGTCAATATATTGACACGATCCTGGCCAACATGGTGAAACCCTGTCTCTACTAAAAACACAAAAATGAGCTGGGCGTGGTAGCACAGGCCTGTAGTCTCAGCTACTCAGGATGCTGAGGCAGGAGAATCACTTGAACCCAGGAGGTGGAGGTTGCAGTTAGCTGAAATTGACCCACTGCACTCCAGCCTGGTGACAGAGCAAGACTCTGTGTCAAAAAAAAAAAAAAATTCTGTAAAGAAATCCCAGCTCTTCTGACATTATTGGAAATGCCACTCATTCAACCAAAATTTATTACACATCAACTACACACAAGGTTCTCAGGATACCGAGGGTGAATAAGACAGACAAGATTCCTGTTCTTAATGGGGTTTACATTTTGCGAGAATGGAGGAAAAGACAAGAATAAACATTCATAAATAAATAAGCCAATTTCAGACAGTGATGAATATCATCCAGCATTAAAATGGGTGGACTTTGTGTCAAAGGTTTAAGGTTTTTCAGCAACACAGAAGTCAGTGGACGTTACTGGCTTCTGAGGAGCTGAAGAATACTCACCTGACTTCTATAGCTTGAGCTCTGCCACCATACCAATTGAATGACCTTGGACAAACCACTTAATCAATCTAGAGGAATTAAATTAAATGATCTCTAAGACTTTCTAGCCCTGAGATTGTACATTCTATTAGGAAAAAAGCATTAGCAAAATTTCACACACCAAGATGGTCACGTCTGATCTAGAGTACCCAAATACTTTGAGGTGCCATTCCTCAATAGTTGGCTCTTGACATTTACACATTATTATAAAAAAAATTTTTCCAAGCATTCCATGAGTCCACCTCTACAGTTTACCTAAGGCAAAAACCACAGGCTCAGATATTTATTGCCACAGTGGGCAACTGGCATGCCTAGACTAGGTTACGAAGCTGGCACTGTCATAGGGCCCAGAAAAAAGGAAATCAAATATCGAGTTTAAAGTGATTATGGAAACCGGAAATTAGTTAAATTCTCTCATTCAGTAAACATTATTAAGAGACTGCCGAAAGCCAAAACAAAACAAAAACACAGACTCTTCCTCTAAGGACCTTGGTTGGTGTGGATTATACTTAAGGTGGGTTTCAGAGGCTTCATGAACCCCATGACATTAAATACAAAGTTCTGTGTATACGGGCACTTGTCTGGGGAGAGAGTTCCATAACTTTCATCAGATTCTCAAAAGGGTCAAACTGGGGATACTATTACATATGACACTTTAGACAAGCTCTCTCTTTTTATTGAGACAGAGTCTCACTCTGTCGCCCAGGCTGGAGTGCAGTGGGGCGATCTCAGGTCACTGCAACTTCCACCTCCTGGGCTCAAGCAATTCTCCTTCCTCAGCCTCCCCAAGTAGCTGGGACTATAAGCACGCATCACCATGTCTGGCTAATTTTTTTTGTATTTTTAGTAGAGACTGGGTTTCACTGTATTAGCCAGGATGGTCTTGATCTCCTGACCTCGTGATCCGCCTGCCTCGGCCTCCCAAAGTGCTTAGTTTACAGGCATGAGCCACTGCGCCTGGCCAAGATCTCTCTTTAATTGTCATATGAATCCCCATTACGTAAACGAAGAAACTGAAGGGTAGAGAAGTGCCTGTGCCAAAAAACAGCCAAGAATTAGCACAGCAGAAATCTGAACGCAGATGTGCCAATCTCCAAAACATATACTTTTTCCTCTGTGCTATGCTCACTTATGAAAAACACACAGGGCTGTTAAACAGAATGCCTCAGTGAAGTCCCCAAAGACCATGCACCATAATCACGTGCAAATTCAAGCCTATTATTTTCTAGAGGCTGCAGGTGCCAACATTTTAATTTTTCAACTTCTGCCTCCACCAACTAGAATAAGATGATAGAAGAAGTACAAGAGCCCAAACCAGGGTCAGTGGCTGTCTATTCAGAAGTCAAAGCATAGGAACATCCTGAGGCAGCCCAACCCCAAGGTCACTATCCTACACATCTCCAAGGCAGGAATCAGCTAACTTTTATTTCACCATTCAATTTGGTCTCACGTTCCGAACTTGCCTTTGGGGCTAACTCTTGGCTCTGACCTTTCATAGTCACTCAAAGGGCTGTTTACATTTCATGAGTCATGTCACATTTATATAAAAAGGCAATCTGAAAGTCATCTGCTATAAATGACAGAATCTGAAATAAAGATCCACTTATGTATTGTGGCATAACAGAAAGGACATGGTCTTTGTAACCAGTATTCAGTCCTAACACCAGGTACTACTACCATTTAGTAGCTGTGTAGCCTTGGGTAAGTTACTTTACCCCTCTGAGCCCTGGTTACTCAATTTGAAAAACAGGGATAATTATATCTCAGATTTTAATAATCAACAAAGATTTGGTGAATGCCTACTATGTGCTAAGCACTGTTCTAAGCTCTAGGGTACCATTGTGAATGTGACAGATAAGATTCTTTCCCTCATAAAGCTTATATTCCAGGTGGAAGAGACAGAAAAATAGCCAAATAGATAAGCTACAAAATATGCAATGATTTTAATAACATTAATTACATTAAATTAGTAATGGCTAACAGTTCTTGATTATGTTCAACATGTCAGAAACCATAAAAGATGCTATGTACTACCTTATTCAATTCTTACAATGGAGGGATATAATAATATTTCCATTTTATAAAGAAAAAAATGAAAGTCCAGAAAAGTTAAGTAACTTCTCTAAAATCACATAGCCAGTAAGTGACAAGGCCATAATTGAAATCCAAACAGTCTATCAGCAGAAACTCACTCTGCACTGCATCAAGTGATGTAATGAAAGTAAAATCTAGACCAGGAGCAGTGGCTCAGTGGCCCACATCTGTAATCCCAGCACTCTGGGAGGCCGAGGTGGGTGAATTACCTTAAGTCAGGAGTTCAAGACCAGCCTGACCAATATGGTGAAACGCTGTTTCTACTGAAAATACAGAAAATTAGCCAGCGTGGTGGCACATGCCTGTAATCCCAGCCACTCGAGAGGCTGAAGCAGGAGAATGGCTTGAACAGTGAGCCAAGATCTCACCACTACACTCCAGCCTGGGCAATAAGAGCAAAACTCCATCTCGAGAAATAAAAAAAAAAAAAGGAAAAGAAAGTAAAGTCTAGTGATGCAATGGAAGGAAACTGCTGTAGCTCAGCTGGTCAGGGAAGGCACACTGAGCGGGTGTCATTTTAGGCAAGACACAAATCACAAGAAGCCAGGCCCAGACTAAAGATCTGGGGAGACAGTGCTCCAAGCAGGAAGAACAGCTGGTACAAAGGCCCTAAGGAACAACCAGTCTGGTGGCTTCCAGGGACAGAAGGCAAGCCAGCAAGTTTGGACCACGGTGGACTACCAAGGGCACAGTGGGAGGTGAGCTCTCCGTGCTACAGAACCCAGGTTGTTCTGGGCTTGTCAGCCAGAACAAGAGAAGAATCTCATTCTGTTTGTCATTGAGTCACTGAAGAGTCTTATAGGCAGTGAGGTGACATCATTTGACATACATTTTTAAAGTGAGTCCAACTTATGTATGGAAAATGGACTATGAGAGGGAGGAGACTGCTAAAAGTTGAAGCAGAGAGGCCTAATTGGAAGTGCAGGAGTCTGGGCAAATAATGATGATGGTTGGCCTGTAGCAGTAGTAACAGAAGTGGAGAAAACTGTACAGGTTCAGGATATATCAGAAAGTCACCATAAAGATTAGATGAGGGTGTCGAAAACACCTACTAGAGCATCCGACAGACAGCAGGCATTTACAGGTGCTAATTACCTTCCATGTCTAGCATTAAATAATAAGAGGTTTAAGATAAAACTATAAATCAATGGATATAATGTACATTATTTAGGTGATGGTTACACTAAAAGCCCACCCAGAGTCTACCACTACAAGATATATCCATGTAACAAAACTGCACTTGTACTCCTTACATTTACATAAATAAACAACCTCTAAATTGTACCCAGAATGACTCTTTGGCATCTCTGCCCCAATTTCTCCAAGGAAGCCCGTAGCTTAGAGAGCAAATTGGGAGTGCACCAAATTCAAACCACAATAGAGAATTGATCTATTAAAGGAGCTGGACTGTTAAATTAAAAACGTTTGTGTGTGCCAAGCTGAAACACAAAGGGATCACTCTTCTTTAACAATAAAGACCAGTTAAGAGGAGACTCCAGTTACACAATCTCCTCCTCTTCACCGTAAGGCACTTAGATGGAATTTTTTTTTAATAGAAAAGACAAACTCTTGAGTAAATGTAATAATTGTTTCAACGATATGCCCCAACCACCCAAGAAGTTAAAAAAAGAAACTGGAAAATTGGGATTCTTCTATTACATGATCAGTTAATTGCTGCCTCAAGTCTAGGCTATATTCACCCCAGCAAAGGGATGATGCTATTTCGGAGATCTGACAGCCATTCAAGAAGCAGAAAGATTGCCTTCCAAATATAAATAAATAAACAGGCAAGCAAACAAACAAATAAAGCAATCAAAGGCTTACAAATGAGGCCAACTAACTGAAAGAATTTTCCCAAGTTGCTCAAAATGGGTCTTTTAGGGAAGGTTTTCCTTAATCCCAAACAGGAGATTCTATTACCTTCTCAGTCATCTCACAAACAACTGTTCTCTGTAGCACTTGTCATTCATTATTTTTCTAACAAAAACAACAATTCAAAAAAAAAAAAAAAACCCACAATCACATTGATTTAGGTTAAACATTTATTATCACCAAAGGCACGTTAAAAAAAAAAAAAAATCTCCCTATGCTTCTTAAATTCAAAAAATCAGGCCCCAGGAATTCTGACCCTGGGCTAACAGCAATCCCAGGACAGAAGAGAAATTTTCTCCTCTAGATTGCCTCAGCCTAAGTTTCAAGGTGAGAAAGGAAATTAGCCTTAAAGATATAACCAATAAAACTCGTATTCCACTCTGAATTTTTAACTACTCAAATCTTCCTACTTGGTATACTGCAGTAGTTTGACAAAGTTTCCACAAGATCAATACCATTTTCATAATAATACTATTGTTTGGTTTTTTCACTGTGTGGACATTTCCACTGATGTTAAAAGAATGCTGGGTAAAACTGCAGGTGCCTTATGACTAATCGAACCAGCAGTACCGAACTAAACTAGTATTTAGTTTATTTAATATCTACTTTTAATTGACAAGTAATACATATTTATGGAGTACAAGGTGATGTTTTGACATATGTATACATTGTGGAATGATTAAATCAAGCTAATTAACTTATCCATCACCTCACATGCTTTGTGGTGAAATCATTTAAAATCTACCACTTTAGCAATTTTGAAATATACATTATTATTAACGGTAGTCAACAGGCTGCTGTAATAGACCTCAAAAACTTACTAGTCACTATGTTGTTTATCATGCATTCCATTAAAAAGAGAAAGAAGAAAAAGGAAGTTAGTTTCACTTAACCATGTCCTTGTTGAAGCAGGAAAAATTATTAATTCTATTAAATGTTGAGCTTTAAGTAGCTATCTTTTTACTATACTATGTGACAAAATAGGAAACATACATAAAGTACTTTTGATAAATACTGAAGTAAAATGGTTGTCTCAAAGAAAAGTACACATGTGATTTGAGTTCTGGGCTGAATTAGCCCCATGGAACACCATTTTTACTTGAAAAAACAGTTGACTGACTTTTTTCTGGTTAATCAGACTTGAGTATTTGGCAGACATTTTCTCAACAATTAATAAAGTGAGCTTGCCACTTCAAGGAAAACAACTGACCATGCTTGATGCCAATGACAAACTTCAGATTGCCAAGAAAAATCAGAAATTCAGAAAATTTATATTTACTACCTTGAGCTTGGTAAAGATTTCTACCATAAGATCAGTGGTGATACTGATGAGTGTCACCTTTTTTTTGCATTGCATAATGAAATGCATGAACATTTGGAAGATCTGTATAACTCAGTGACATAACAGTTTTCCAAATGATCAAAAGGTAATGTTACAAAATCATGTGAATGTAAGAGATCCACTCAAAGTGCAAAAGAGATCAACAGGTTTTAATATAATGAAGTAGGAAAGTTAACTGGGATAGCTTCAGATTCTATACTGCAAGTAACCTTTAAGAAAGTAACCTAAAGAAAATGGAATAATATTCAGCCTGAAAAAAGGAAATTCTGTCATCTGTGACAACATGGATGAATCTTGAATCTAGAGGGCATTATGCTAAGTGAAATAAGCCAGGTACAGATCTCACTAAAATAAGGGATCTAAAAAAGTCAAACTCATTTAAGTAGAGAGCAGAACAGTAGTTGCCAGAGGCTGGTGGGATAGAGCAAAGAAGGGAAGATGGTAGTGAAAGGGTACAAAGTTCAGAACGACAGGAGACCTAAGTTCTAGTGATCTGTTGCACGGCATGCTGACTAGTTAATAGTAATGTATATTTCAAAATTGCTAAAACAGATTTTAAGTATTCTCATCACAAAGAAATGGTAAGTATGTGTGGTGATAGACATGTTAATTAGCTTGATTTAATCATGCCACAACCTGTACATGTAACATCACAGCATGCCCCGTAAATATAATTATTGTCAATTAAAAACAAAAATATTTTTAAAAAGAAACTATCACTTGACAAGTTTTGGAATAATATCAAAGAAGAATATCTACATTTAATCACTGAAGAAGAAATTAAAATATTCCTTTTTTCCATTACTATCTGTGTGAGGCCAGATTTTGTTCATATACTTCAACCAAAACATTATATTACAATGACAAAACAAAAAAGTAAGTATAAGAATCCAGTATCAAGCTACACATAAAGAGATCTGCAGAAAGTAGAACAATGGCATTCTTCTTGCTAATTCTTTACATTGGAAAAGAGTTCTTTTTCACAAAAAAATGTTATGCTAACTTGTTACGAAGGGATTTTATTGCTATTTTTAAATGATAAAGGCTTTTAAAAATTCCTGTTTTAGTTCCTAGTACAGTAAATATTGATAGGTATAACCCATATAAACACAAGTTTTTGAGTCCTCAATAATTTTTAGGAGTATAAAAGGATCCTAAAGGCAAAAAATTTGTGAACCTCTGGCCTAAAGCAAACATATAATAGCTGCCTTCTCAAACACACAAAAAGCAGAAAGAAGCCAAAGTGAATTTCTTTGGATTTTATTGTGTAATTTGCTTAAGACCCACGGGCCTTACTAATTTGCATGTCTGATTTACTCAGAATCCTTCTTCCTCCTCCTCTCTGGCAAGAAACCACAGACAAATTCCATTGCTATTTCACAACCCACACTTAAGCAAACTGCAATGCAGTGGTATAGACATGGAGATCATCCAGCCTGGCAAACAGGGATAAGGAGCTCAACTCCATGGTTTTCCCTCCCAGGGCCCTTTTCAAACACCAAATCCACAAAACTCAGCATTAGTTTGCTCAAAGCAAATAGCTAATTTGTCCTTTCAATAGAAATCAAAAGGACAAAATCACACAGCCAGAGTATCACTTCAGCCCCCAGACTGACCCTCTACCATCCCCTTTTTCCCAAGCAAGTAGATGTCTAAACCACGAAAAATCAACAAATCAATCCACAACAAATATTTACATTGTCTACATAAAAAGAGGCAGGGGGTATAAAGTCATAAAAAGAAAACTAACAATACAGGTAATAAAATTAAAATGCCTTAGTGAACCATGGTGTAAGTATGAAGAAAGGAGAAAAAAACTCTGTGCCTAAGCGATCAAAGGAATGAATAAATGAGAAAAGAAAACAGACTATTAAAAGCAGGCAAAAGGGTAGCAGAGCTGAAAAGTTAGTAAAGAACAAGACACTCAGACATCACTGATTAGACCTTTTGGCTAAAACTCAGTTCCAGCAGGGGGAAAATGGAAGATAAGACTGGAATGATAGATTGCACCCTGATTATGGAAGGTTCTGAAAGTCAAGCTAAGGAGTCTGGATTCTATCCTGCATGTAATGAGGAGCCTCAAAAAGCTTTTGAGTAGGATAGGAACACAATGCAAGCATGTTTGTTATTTGCTGTTCTGATTTTTAAACACCAATCTACTTATAATACGGTTACGGTGAAGGAAACCAAGACCAGAGGCCAAAGGCCAGATAAGGAGACTACTGTAAAAGCCCAGGCAGACAGGAGGTGGACCTAAACAAGGAGACAGCAATGAAAAGGAAAAGGAATCATGAGTTACAGGTAGGTAGGTGGATCTGAAATCTCACACGGTACCAAGACACAAGACTGGGAAAGGTGGGGTCATACACAGAAATAAGGAAGTCAGTATCTTTAACTCAACTACCAAGGGCCCCACTAAGCTAGTTGTTGTGCTGGACAGAAAATGCAATACGAGTTGGAGGTAAAGATATTTTATTTATTTATTTTTATTATTCCTTTTTTTTTTTTTTTTTTTTTGAGATGGAGTTTTGCTCTTGTTACCCAGGATGGAGTGCAATGGAGCGAACTCGGTTCACCACAACCTTTACCTCCCAGGTTCAAGTGATTCTCCATGCCCAGCTAATTTTGTATTTTTTAGTAAAGACGGGGTTTCTCCATGTTGGTCAGGCTGGTTTTGAACTCCCAACCTCAGGTTATCCACCCACCTCAGCTTCCCAAAGTGCTGAGATTACAGGCATGAGCCACTGCACCTGGCTAAGATATTTTATCTTAAACATGCTGGGAGAAGAGGTAGATGGTAGCACTCAACACCCGTCCAATATCCTACTATTGTGCCTTCCTGTGGTGCAGAGGATGAAAAGGTAAACACTACATTTGTCAGACCCTTTTGCAGCTCCAGTTCTGGATGAGAAACAAGCTTCCCCAATTTAATGGCAGCATGTGAAAATCAGAAGTCAAAAATAAAATGGAGGCCTTTACCTTGCTGTTTCAACTTTTCTCGCAGGCAACAGTCATGTGGCAATAACATTCCAGAATCTGGCCATTAACTTTGCAGTTCTCAAATGCCAGTTGTAATAGTGGTACCCTCCTGATCCCAAGTACAACCGCGTTTGTGTGTTCTTACAAATCAACAGTTCTAGGAACGACTCCTGATTCTCAGCCCTTCCCGAGTGTGACAGATGAGCAGCTACCCTGGCAAGCCAGTCTGTAACATTGTCTCAGAAGCCCATCTCTGGAGGCTCCACCTTCAGCCCATTTCTCTGGTCCTCCTGATGACTGTATATGAACCTATTTCCGTATCTCACATAGTTTCTGTTTCCTACAACTAAATCCAGTCATACATAAAGGGTTTAAGTAAAAGCAGAACAACCAAGCGAAAGCAGTTGATACGCAGTTAAAAGAATGGAACTGAAACCTTGGAAACAGAGCCAGGCCACGGTGCATGAAAACAGGTTCTGACTACACAGACGAAGAAGTCTGAGCCCTCATACTACATGAATCCATTCTCTGGGATTTCTACAACTCACCTTGGAATCAACAAAGAAAAATCCTCTAAGCTTTCTTAGGTAATTATACTGACGGCTTACATTTACCTGGAGCTTCGAACATAAGCAGAGGTATATTGAAGAGTTATTGTTTCACTTTTACCTGGTATAGGAGACCCAAAAGGGTAATATTATATTATAATCTCTATTTTACGAAATGAGAGAAGCAAAGCACAGGGAAGGCAAACTGTTTGCCTAAGGTCATCGAGGGTACGTTAGTGGCCCAACTGAAGGATTTCCCGCTTTAAACCTATTTTCTCCTGTTTGGTCTCCTGTCGGTTAATTCTGACCGCGTTCTAAAATAAACATTAAAATTGTTGCTACAGAAATATTAGGAACCTACGAGGGCTTGTAAAAACCACAAAGAATTAAATGGGGCCAAACTTATGACCATGGAAAAAATAAAAATTCCATGTGTAATTTTCTTCGTTGATTTTAACCTAAAAGGTGGGGCTTGTGGCAGACCCACTGTTCTTATGACATGCTTCCAACCGAGTCCTGAGGAACAAGTGTCATCCAATTATTCCAGCAGCTATTCATTTATTTTTCTGTCATTCTATGAGTTGGAAAATTAACAGTGTTGTGTTTACAAACCTTCACTAGGTCCTTACATAAAAGCTCCAGTGTGTTTATGTTACACACAGTTCCGGTCTGAAGAAGCTCAAAAGCAAGTTAATATAAACCTACTCTGAACAAATGTGCAGAAAGTAGCCCTGTTAGGCAGAGGTTACGCTTTGACCCTCCCAACTTTCTCCACAGAATGTACAATCCATCACGTACAAAAACACAGAGGAGATGTGAGGTGTTGGTAAGTACCCCTGTTAGTGAGAAATTCTGCTAATTATTACACCAAATAAGCATAGTTAACAGGCCATGGCCACAAGAGGTGCATGTTTCAGGGCATTAAATAGCTGCCTAGGGTGGAGAGGAATATATTACACTATGCCCTGTACCAATAAAACAATTTCCCTGACACCTAGAAATCCAGTCAGCTGGAGCAAGATAACCAAAGTGTTCCATGGCGTGGCTGTGTGGAGAGCGATACTTCAGTGCCACCTAGCGACTTGTACATTTCAACTTAAGCATTCGGGGAAACCGACACTATCTTCCACCTTTGCTTGGAAGTAAGAAAACAAGAATAGAAGAAATCACATTTTGAGGGCTCCCCAAACTAAATGCTTGCTTTTTGAAAGCATGCATATATATATATATATATATATATACATATATATATATATATATATATATATATATTATTCTTTTATTTTTCCCCCTACCTTGGCCTTTTAAATAACCATAAAATAGGTATATCTCAATATGAATTCCTTCAGATAAAATCAAAGGCCCAAGTAGAATCAGCTGCTTCCCAGAAACATTTTACTTTACCAATAATCGTCTGACAGAAGCTCCTTCAAAATTAAACCTTAAGAACTTTCCAAGGGAGGAAACGAAGAGCAGATAGGAGGTAAATTAAGACTGAATAGAACTAAAGGCTTTGAATCTGTAAGACAAATATGAAAAGTAATAAACTTTATATATTAGCATAATGCTAATGGTTTAAAAAGTAGGAACTGTGTACCAAGATTTATATGACAGTAAAAGACCAAACCTCTGAGCAGTTCCATTGTACCCTTTGAACCAGAATTACTTTTCCCATAGAGACTGTTTCCAAGCTGATGATTTCTAATGTAGCATCGTATAGACACACTGAATATTCCTCCTGCAAATACAGTTAGTCCCAATTCAACACTAGTGCCAAGGAAATCCATGTCTCTCTTTTTTTTTAGACGGAGTCTCGCTCTGTCGCCAGGCTAACACGATCTCGGCTCACTGCAACCTCCACCTCCTGGGTTCAAGCAATTCTCCTGCCTCAGCCTCCCCAGTAGCTGGGACTACAGGCACGTGCCACCACCCCCAGCTAATTTCTGTATTTTTAGTAGTGACAGGGTTTCACCATGTTGGCCAGGATGGTCTCGATCTCTTGACCTCATGATCCTCCTGCCTCGGCCTCCCAAAGTGCTGAGATCACAGGCGTGAGTTAATGGTTCAGTAAAAAGAGATGTGGTATGTATTACTGCAGATACAGTCATGAACAAAGCCAAGTTACTGCCTCAAAGTTTACATTTTAATGGAGGAAGACAGACAAAAAAACAAAACAGTGTATCACATGATGATGATACAGAGAAAAATAAAACAGGATAAAAGAAACAGAGACTGCCAGCAAGCCACGGGATAGGGAGTGCTATTTTCGGGTAATCAGAGAAAGTCTCCTGAGAATGAGATGTTTAAATAGAGAACTAAAGGAAGCAAGTGAACCAGCCAAGCAGATACCTGGGGGAACAAAGTTCTACAAAAAGAGAGAAGAGAAAGTACAAGGCCTGTGGCAGGAAGCACTAGCCTATTAGAACAAATGAGGGCCAGTCTGGGTGGGTTAAAAAGAAAAAGAATAGTAGGAGAAGAGGTCAGAAACGATTCAGGGAAAAGATCAGAAAGAAAGCCAAAGAAGTTGTTTTTGTTATAATAGCAGCTTTACTGTGGTATCGTTAACATACCACACAATTTTCCCTTTCAAACAAGTATACAAGCCAGAAAGCATATTCATAGTTATGAAGTCGTCCTTACTACTTAATTTCAGAACATTTTCACTACCCCAAAAGAAGCCCTGTATCAATTAGCAGTCACTCCCTGTTCCTCTCTCCCCAGCTCCTAGAAATCACTAATCTATTTCCTGCATCTGTGGATTTGTCTATTCTACGTGGTCTTTTGTCACTGGCTTCTTTTACATAGCATATGCTTTCAAAGTTCATCATTTTGTAGCATGGTGCCAGTACTTCATTCTTTTTATTGCCAAATAATATTCCATTTTATGGATATGCCACATTCGAATTCTACATTCATCATTGACTTAATGAATGAATGACGTAATTAAGTCAATGATGAATGCAGAATTCGAATGTGGCATATCCGTATAATGGAATGGATGGCTTTTGGGTTGCTTCCACTTTTGGCTATCATGAATAATGCTGCTGTGAACATTCATGTACAAGTTTTGTATGGGCATATATTTTCATTTCTATTGGGTAACTCGGAGTAGAAGTGATGGATTATATGGTAACTCTACATATAACATTTTGAGGAAACATAAAAGAGTTTGAACAGAAAACAGAGACGGTCTTTTTTTGTTTTTGAGGACTCACTTCGATTGCTATGCAGAGAAAGGCAAGGAAAGAAGCAAGGAGACTAGTTAGCAAGAAATTGCAACGATTCATGAGAGTGACGCTAGTGGCTTGGAGAAGGATGGCAGGAGAGGTCGTAAGAAGTGACAGGATTCTGAATGTATTCTGAAGATAGATGCAACAGAATTTGCTGATGGATGAAATGTGGAATAGGAAAGACAGAGTCAAGGATATTTCCAGGATTTTTGGTCTGAACAATTAGAAAGATGAAGATGTCCTGTACTGAGATGCAGATGACTGTAGGAGAAACAATAAATATTCGTTCCCTTCTCTATTCCCTTCCTTCTCCGGAAGTTCCCCACATTCCACTTTCAGAGGTGCCTGCCATGTTTAATCATCAGAAGCAGTTGTTATATTTCTTAATTGACAATCCCTTTCAAGAAAATCTCTATCACAGCCCCAACCTATAGCAGAGTCTCTTTAGGGCTATCCTGGACCGTCTGCTTTTATAATTTATAAATCAAATTCCAATTGGCAGGACAACAGCAAAGTGTATCACAGGGCCAAAAACAGAAGAACAAAAATCCATCACAGTAAGTGGTTTTTCAAACTACATCTCACAAACACCCATCCAGAAGTGTCTTGCGTTAGGAGAACAGAAGAATTTAAGAAATCTATAATCCAAGAAGCCAAGAATGACTCCGAAGGAAGACCAAAGCCTAGCCTTGAAACGTGATAACTGAAAAAACAGGGCACTTTTCCTCTCTGGCACTGGCATCCACCAGACCAAGCACCTGGGTTACTCAATGCAGTGTCATTCATGTTCTTGGATATCACAGCAGTAAATACTTTATTAGAAAATAAAAAAAGAAAAGAAAGGGGAGTCTAAAGGGGAAATTTTCTGAGCTCAAATGCAAAATGTGTTTAGTTCTCTTCAACATACACCTTTTCAAAGTAATCAAAATGTGTCTGCATACAACAGGAATCAACAAGACTGTTTTAAGACCTCTGTAACCCATGATCCTGCTACTTTTGAAGCCTTCACTCAACATCAAAATAAACAAATTGTATCACATTTCACATTAATAGGTTTCTCTGCAATAAAAAATAATCTGAGAATATTTTTTGTTTAAATTTATTTGGCCTTGAGAAACTCAATTATGACTAACTATAATTTCTCAACAATCGCTGGATGATACTTGGGAATTCTTGGAAATTACAAATTCCAAGTTACAAAATGTTTTCAGATATAGTAACTTTTTTTTGCATACAAAATGTAACAACTTTGGAAGCTGACATCAGGCTGTGTTATAAACATTTAGTTAAACATTTATTCATTTCAATTCTGTAATTTTATGTTTGGAGTTTGGATTCAATACATTTTTTCGAGTCTCATACATTTTTAGAGGGCCCTGAAAAACTCTGTGGCTGAGATGAGTGGCAGCTGTTTTCCTCATCTTCCTGCTGAGTTCTGGCCAAGGGAATGTGAACACAAGTGATGAGTGCCACTTCCAGGTCTGGCCCATAAAAAAACTCCTAAACGCATTTCTGCAGCTCTTTTCCCCTTCTTGCTGGCTGGAATAGAGATAACCTAAGGTGACCTTAGAAGCCATGTGTGGAAGACGGCAGAGCTTCCTTCAGCTTAGATTCCTCAATGAATACAGAGAGGAAAATGTCCTACCACCCTGTTTACCTACTCATTACTATTACATATACAAGAAATACATTTTATTATGTTTAAGCCATTATAGACTATTTTAATGTAATTTTTGCTACAAAAATCATATCAAGTTAGGGTAAGTTGCAGCAGTAACCTACCCTAACTAATATACACCCACAGGGCTAGACTTAATGCCTACAGTGTCTCATAGATAAATGTCCCTGATTAATAATTTAGACTTTCATCTCTTTTATTTACGCAATTATTAAACACGAATAAAAATGATATCTAATGCTTGTATTGCAGTTGCTATGTACTAAGTTCTGTTCTAAATTCTTTACTTGAATTAACTAATTTGATCTTTATAACAACCCTCAGTGGTGGTTAGCATAATTATCCCCACTTGACAGATTATGAAACCGAGGTACAGAGAAATTAGGTACTCTGCCCAAAGACAAACAATGAGTAAGTGACAGACCGAGTACTCAAGCCCAAGTAATATGGCTCTGGCAGCCATGCTTCCAATCAGTATGCTATAAATGTGAAGAAACAAGGTGCAAACTTGAATTCCAGCATAGCTTGATTTGCATCTCTCCCTCTCACCCAGAAGAAGGAAAGATAAATGGACATAATAAGAATACTCAATACTTCTTTCCCATGTTTGTCTCAGATATGTTTATTATTAACCTTAAAGAGAACTTCAGCTAACTCAAGACAGTTCTGATTTACTCTGAATCCTGACTTTTAAAAGGTATCCACCACATATGTGGGTAGATGAGTCCAAAAGTCAATGGAATTATATACACGCTTTCATGAAAATACAAATGTCTCTGAAAGCAGCTAATAAGTAAATGTGTACTTTTCCAAAGAAGCAAGGATTAACTACATGGTGGGTTAAATTAGCTGAACATCAGAAAAGGATATCCAAAATAAACAGTCATGTACTGGTGGTAGCCAGGGTGATGTGACCAAACGCACACTTGAGGAGGAATTCCAAGGGTGGTTGTGAACATTTTTCTGATTCAAAGTAAACAAAAAAACAAGGAAAGTTTTGACATGGACAAGACATTTGAGATCATAAAAAAGCAACAGCCTCACCAGCAGGCCACAAATCTAGATTAAATGCATATTTCAGATGACTCATAAACCACCCCCAAAATGACTCTGTGCCCATAAGCTAAACAGAGTCCATTTCTCCACTTAGAAAGCTGCCTATCCATTCCATCAAGGTCCTGCTACACGGAGTTGCCCCTTTGTGCATTAAAAGAGAAATTTAAAAGAAGCATTAGATCCCTCGGCATCATCTTTGACTCGGGTAAAAAATAACTATTTCATCTCCTACCTCAAAAAAAGCCACAACCCCACTCCTTATTTTTATCTCCCTGGAGGCAGAATTGACCAGCAGTCATGTTTCCGAATCAAATGGTATTTACACATTCTGTGCCAGGCACTGTACCAGGAATGTCAACCTTTATTACCTCTTTTAACTGCAAAGGATTTAAAACCTGAGCTCAATCTGGCAGCTAACCAAGAAGATAGGCAGATGTGCAAATGGTCAAAATTCGTATGGCTCCTTTTGAGTGTAACCATATGAAGGATCAAAGGATGTCAGGTTCCTAGACTATTTTAGAAAAGACATAAAACAAGCTATGCTATTGTAAATGTGGAAGGAAATCCCAATTGTTGGAGACATCGATCAGTCATTAAGCATCTCCTTAAATATTATACTGTGTGTGCCCAGGCCTGTGCTGGATAATGTAAAAGGAGTCTGCAACTAACATCACGTTAAAGCAACTAACAGTAGTTAACATAAATTGACATTTACTGTATGTCAGGCATTATATTATCCACCTTAGCCTACATTAACTCACTGAATCCTCACATCAACCCCATGAACAATCCAGCCAGAATAAGACACAGGAGAAAAATATATGAATCCTATTACAATAGAAAGTCAAAGCGTTTTATATGAAACAGTTATTTTTACATGATTTCTGGGAATTCTTTCTATACTTCAGGCCAGTGAATAATATATCCCTTGATTGTTATTAAATTGTATTCAAGATATCTTCAGAATCTGATCTGTAAATGATATAAAACCTGACCTTTAGGTTGACTGCATCTTATCACAATAACCACAAGAAATTTACTGTCCTTAATAGACCATTAAAATTGAGGCTAGGCGAGGTGGCTCACTCCTGTAATCCCAGCACTTTGGGGGGCCAAAGTGGGCACATGACCTGAGGTCAGGAGTTCAAGACCAGCCTGGCCAACAAGATGAAACCCCGTCTCTACTAAAAATACAAAAATTAGCTGGGCGTGGTGGCATGCGCCTGCAATCCCAGCTGCCCAGGAGGCTGAGGCAGAAGAATTGTCGGAACTAGGGAGCCAGAGGCTGCAGTGAGCCAAGATCACGCCACTGCATTCCAGCCTGGGCGACACAGCAAGACTCCGTCTCAAACAAAAAATAAAATTGAGGAGTCCCAGGGACTTAATAATGACATCATGAAAAGAGTTATCTTCCCCTGTTTAAAAAAAAAAAAAAGGTCGGGCACGGTGGCTCAAGCCTGTAATCCCAGCACTTTGGAAGGCCGAGGCGGGTGGATCACAAGGTCGAGAGATCGAGACCATCCTGGTCAACGTGGTGAAACCCCATCTCTACTAAAAAAATACAAAAAACTAGCTGGGCATGGTGGCACATGCCTGTAATCCCAGCTACTCAGGAGGCTGAGGCAGGAGAATTGCTTGAACCCAGGAGGCGGAGGTTGCGGTGAGCCGAGATCGTGCCATTGCACTCCAGCCTGGGTAACAAGAGTGAAACTCCGTCTCAACAAAAAAAAAAATCCATAAAGCAAAGTTCCAAAGTGAAAAAAAAAAGAGGAAAGTTGGATTGTAGCATTTTAATAGCAAATTCTATAGCAGAAAATTCATGAAATCTACTGCTACTAATAAAAAAAAAATTATACACAGTGTCAAAATGAGTCTTCACATTTACTAAGAACAAAAGCATGAGGCTCCCATCTTTAAGGTCAGATTACGGTAATAGGTTGAATTGAGCCATCCATCAGGTAAAATAAATGCTTCTGGACAGTGCCTAGACTAAACAGGGCTAAGGATTCCTAAGAAAAACATCTCTTATAACAGTGGAGGTCAGCACAGAGGCCTGGCCCAGTGGGGAGATGCCCTTTAGCTGCAGGTCTGGGAGGCTACCCTACAAATTCTCATCAGACACTTAATCAATATCATGCCTTAGGACCTGAACTGCTACTATAAAATCAATATTACCTTTATTTTAAGTAGCAGGAGGAACAATGAGATTATCTTGTTCCTTACAAGTCTGTCATAGAAAATCTGGCTCATGGTGTGTGTCATCTTCTGCTTTTACCTGGAAGAAACGCGTTTGTTGGGCTTGGAGACAGTCTGGCAGTGCAACCCAGAGATCAAAAAAGGTGAAGGTAAAACACTCCAGTTCAGGGAAGCTGGGACCTAAAACTTCATTACAACCTAAAGAACAACAACGATTCATTAAAAGAAGATTTCTAAGGCTTTAACCTGTCAGCTAGATACTAGCTGGCTCCCTTGGGTGCCAAACAGATACCAGTCATGTGACTGTCCAAAGGGATAGCACCTGATTCACCCCAGACCTGCTTCTTCCTCTGATTTTTGTCTCAGTAAATGGTCACGACCTAGTTGCTCAGCCCAGGGCGGTGGCTCACACCTGTAATCCCAGCACTTTGGGAGGCCAAGATGGGCAGATCACTTGAGCCCAGGAGTTGGAGATCAGCCTGAGCAACACAGTGAGACATCTTCACAGATCATTTTAAAAATTAGCCAGGCATGATAGTGCACACTTGTAGTCCTAGCTACTCAGGAGACTAAGGTGAGAGGATCGCTGAAGAATGGGTGGTGAAGACTGCAGTGAGCCAGGATCACACCACTGCATTCCAGCCTGGCCAACAGAGTGAGACCCTGTCTCCAAAACAAACAAACAAGCAAACAAAAAACAATCTAGTTACTGAAGCTAAAAGCCTACAAGTTTTCCCTGATTCTTCTTTTCTTTCAAACTTCCTTATCCTGTCTAAAAATAAATCCTGGCAGCTTTGCCTACAAAATGTATCTTAAATCCTTCCCCTTCAGTCAACCTCCACAGTCACCCGTGGGCCAAGCCATCAGCACATCCCTTTCCTAATATTTCTCCCTAAATCTGCTCTAGCCTTCCAATATTCCCACACAGAGCCACAGTGATCTTTTATACAATGCAAATCACATTAAGTCAATCCACTCACACACTCCCTACCTTAAAACACTCCAGTGATTTCCAATGGGACTGAATTAAATCAAAATCTTGACCACAGCCTAAAGTCCCTAGCCTCATGATCTGGCCTCATTCCTTTACCCTTTCATTTCCTTCTCCTTAAGTTCTGGCCACTGACCACCTATGTTCCTTCTACTCACAAGGCTTTTCAGCACCTCAGAGCTTTGTCCCTCAGCCTGAAATGAATGCCCTTGCCATCCTTTGGCAGTCACATCAAAGGCGACCTCAAACCACTGTATCTAAAGTAGTTATCTCCCCTCAGTCATTAACATAACAGACTGTTTATCGCTATTAGACATGGTCTTATTCATGACCTTAAATACTGTTTACTTTTTTTTTTTTTTTTTTTTTTTTTTTTGCGACAAGTTTCCAGGCTGGAGTGCAATGGCATGATCTAGGTTCACTGCAACCTCCGCCTCCCAGGTTTAAGCAATTCTCCTGTCTCAGCCTCCTAAGTAGCTGAGATTACGGGTGCCTGCCACCACACCCAGCTAATTTTTGTATTTTTAGTAGAGACGGGGTTTCACCATATTGGCCAGGCTGGTCTCAAACTCCTGACCTCAGGGGATCCACCTGCCTTGGCCTCCCAAAGTGCTGGAATTACACACATGAACCACCACTCCCAGCTGCAGTTTACTTCTTTACTGGCCTTCTTCCACTAATAGAATGTTAATCTCCATGAGAAAAGGGACTCTGGTCTGTCTGTTACCACTGAATCCGCAGAGTATGGTACAGCCCTGAGCATATATAAGCCTCAGTTAAAATCTGCAAAATGAACATGTGGGAAGCAGCTGGAAATCTGATATTGGTACCCATCATACTAAAAGTATTAGAAATGTATTCTCCATCGAAGAATTATGATGAGAGGTAAAATTTAAGAACAGACAAGCCAGGAGTGGTGGCTCACACCTATAATCCCAAACTTTGGGAGGCCAAAGTGGGCAGATCACTTGAGGGTTGGGAATTCGAGGCCAGCCTGGTCAACATGGTGAAACCCTGACTCTACTAAAAATACAAAAATTAGCCAGGTGTGGTAGCAGGAATCTGAAATCCCAGCTACTCAGGAGGCTGAGGCACGAAAATCACTTGAACCCTGAAAGTGGAGGTTGCAGTGAGCTGAGATCACGCCACTGCACTCCAGCCTGGGCGACAGTAAAACTGTGTCTCAAAAAAAAATTTTTTTAATAAGAACAGACAAATATTTATTGGCCCTATATCAAATCAAACATTTCTAACATTTTACATTTTAAAAGTGAGACGTTCAAGAATACAAGAAGAATAAATTCTCAAGTTTACATATGCTCTCAGCTCTAATTTTGAGAAGCAGATGATGACAGCGGAAGTTCAGATGATGTGTCCCATCACCAATATCGCATTTGCCTCTATAAGTCAGTGAACTCAGTCCCTCTTTTCTTTATCTGTCCATTTGTCCGGTCACGCCCTCCCATCCCTACACACATTCTCACCTTCTCACATGGTTATCCACAGCTTTGAGTACCCTTTTTCTAGTTCACTGACTCATTACCTCCATCAAGCCAGAGTTGCTACAGGTCTTACCTCCTAGATAAAGCCTTTTTAGTTTAGCTGAAGAGGAAGGAAAAAGAAGCTAATAGTCACTGAGTGCCTCCCCGCTCTGGGTGCTGTGTTGAATGCTTACGAGCTTTAACAAATTTGTGAAGAAAATTATCATGAAGCCCACTCTGAGAGAAAAAAATGAGTCTTAGGTTCAGGACTTGCTGGAAGTGAAATAACTAACTGGCAAAGACAGGATTTAAATCCATATCAAACTCGAAAATCCCAGTTCTTTCCAGGGCATCATTTTGGCAACAAATCTAATACACATACAAATAAATCTTGCTTCTGCTATTTCCACTGGATACACCCTTTCACAAATAGATCTATGTCACATTTCACTAATACTGGGTCCTTAGACTAAAAAAATTCTTTGTATGCAATGGGTTTCTGTATTACAAATAATAAACCCTTTATAAAATTCCCTCATTTGCAATCTACAGACAAAATATTACAGTTGCAAAGGAGAGTTTCCCTCCCAACATTACTACCTTGACTTTACAAGTGACAGAAACTTGCCAATTTAGGTCACTGTAATCAGGGGGTCAATGTAATCATGCATTAGTCTAGCATAATGCATACCAAACATCCAGGGTACTCAAAGGAGACCAAAGCCTCTAAAGCCAGATGATCCCCTTGAAAGGCCAATGTCTATGGTCAATCTGAGCTTCCTTATTAATACATAATTTGATTCTTTCTTCCACAACTAAAAAGCGAAAAAGAGACATACAACATTAAAATATCTCCCGAACACAATCTGCAGGTTTTAAAAACAAATCATGAGTAAAATTAAATTTAATAAAGCACATTATTGTCAACCTTTATTCATCATCAACAATAACTACTTTTAATAATGTTAGATAACACCAGGCAATCTTAAAAGGTTCATCCTTATTTTTAAAAAGGTGTATACAAAATACTGGGCACAGAAGTTGGTTGCCACATTTGTTTTGGCCCTTTTCTATGCCATAAGGTATTAGACAATCTCTAAATATGTTAGCTGGGATAAATATCTTCCAAATCTATCCTGAATAATTCAGATACTTCTTCCTTTATGCTAATTTTCTCTGTGGATCATTATTAAAGAAATCACAAGTCAATTTAAAATAGCATTCCATGAAAAAATAAATAAATCCACATTCTGTTTAAAAGTAAGATCATATCAGCTATTCACTTCTTTACTCTTGAAATCTCCATTTTTACAGCTAATAAAATGATAGCTTTTGAGACATGGTAAATCATGAGATACTGATTAAATTAAGACTTTAAAAAATTGTAGTGGCAAGAAATCACTTTAGATACCTTCAGTTTCTGTTAAGGGCTGATTAAAACTTGACTCTCAGTAAGGTTCCTGTCTACAAAAGGAGCCTTGCTTTTGTGATAAGATAATGTGAACAACAAAATATCATCAAATCAATATTCATCATTTCTTTATTTTTCTTTTCCTTTTTTCCTTTCTTTCTCTCATACCCTTTCTTTTTTTCTGTTTTGCTTTTAAGATCATAGAGTGGTGAGTTGTATGGCATCAGGTTCAACCCAAAATGATAAAAACCCGCAAACTCTCCTCCCCACCGGAGCATCCTCTATGGGTGTAAATATTTCATGGTATTACCATCATTCACTCGGTGCTTATATTGTCTGATCAAGCCTCTATTTCTGTCTGTTAGGTACTCTGGAGGATAGCGTTTTTTCATGTCTGCCGCTCAGTCACATAAAGCCCTTGCTTCTCAAAGGTTCTTCAAAGTTCAATAATTTATTAAACACTGTGCTGGGGTCAGTAAGCACTCACAGAAATGCATAACTACAGAATATGTGGGACTATTAAAGGGTTTCTTTAATAAAAAAGGGTGACTTTAGAGAAAATGACAGCATTGTTATTTATACAAGAGAGGCATACTCTGAACAATTGTAGCTACCCTGTGCTGAAAGGCAAGAGTTGAAAATAAACAGGAGTACCTGTTTACCAGTAAAACATTAAGCAAAGCCATTGTGAAGCAGGCTATCTGCAGAAACCTGATACAGAACTCACATTCCAGATTTCCCACCCTCAGAATAATGACTAGTTAGGTTTCCATTTCTCCTTTTTCTAAATATAATAGAACATTTGCAATTTCAGTAAAAAGCCCTTGAAGCTATAAACGAATGATATTTTTAACTTAGCAGTATTACCCCCGAAGTCTACCTGTTACATTTATTCCTTCCCACCAATCTCTGAGCAATAGGCTGAGAAGGCATAAAACAGGAAGCACATATAATACATATAAAAACAAAGTAATACAAATTTGAGTACTATATTTTGATCAGCAAACTATTTAATCAATTCACATTCATAAGGAGCCATAAGGTAATCAATGAGCAGACTAAGATATCACCCTATGTTCACAGAGACTCCATAATCTAGTTGGGTGAAAAGCACACATCCAGTGCTTAGAGTAAGACCCAAAACAGTATAGAATTCTATGCTCAACTGAGCAGGAGTCTCCCAGGCCAAATTACTTCATAGAAAGTAGAAACAAACCAATCTGAGTGAGAACAAAGGAAACTTTAAGAAGAAAGAAATTATTTTTTCCATATTAAATTTTGTTTTCTTTGATTTTCGAATAAACCTTAAGAAAAGAAACTCTGACATACAAATTAATGATTAATACAACAAACTGACTTCCATTCAAACATGGTGGATTCAAACCATGCACTTGGCTCCTTCCCAGAACCTCACTGGAATGCCTGTAAAGAAATTAAAACAATATACTGGGTATAGTGATTCAAACCTGCAATCCCAGCACTTTGGGAGGCCAAGGTGGGAGAATCTCTCAAGTCCAGGAGTTGGAAACAAGCCTGGGAAACATAATAAGGCGCCATCTCTACAAAACAGAGAAAAAAAAATGAGCTGGGTGTGGTGGTGTGCGCCTAATGTCCCATCTACTTGAGAGGCTGAGGCAGGAGGATCCCTTCAGCCCAGGAGTTTGATGCTGCAGTGAGCTATGATTGTGCCACTGTACACCAGACTGGGCAACAGAGCAAGAACCTGCCTCCAGAAAAAAAGAAAAGAAAGAACAGGAAGGGGGAGAGGAAGACAGGGAAGGGGACAGAAGGGGAGGACAGGGGAGGGGAGGGGAGAGGAGGGGAGGGAGGAAGGGAGATAAGGAGGTAGGGAGGAAAGGAAGGGAGGGATGAAAGGAAAGAAGGAAGGAAGGGAGGGAGGAAGGAATGGAGGGGAGGGAGGAAAGGAAGGGAGGGAGGGAGGGAAGAAAGGAGATAAGGAAGAAAGGGAGGGAAATGAGGGAGGAAGGAAAAGAAGGAAAGGGAAAGGGAAAGAAAAAGGAGGAGACAACAATAACAACAATAAAAATAAATCAAGTCAATGAGAAAGATAAGAACAGATGAGCAGATAAGAGCACAGTGGCTGACGCCTAAAATCCCAGCACTTTGAGAGGCCAAAGCAGGCAGATCACTTGAGGTCAGGAGTTTGAAACCAGCCTGGCCAACACGGTGAAACCTCGTCTCTACTAAAAGTCCAAAAACTATCTGGGCATAGTGGAGTGTGCCTGTAATCCCAGCTACTCAGGAGGCTGAGGCAGGAGAATTATTTGAACCCAAGAGGCAGCGGTCGCAGTGAGCTGAGATCGCACCACTACACTCCAGTCTGGGCAACAGAGCCAGACTCCATCTCAAAGAAAAAAAAAAAAAAGCAAATGAGAGATGTTAAGAGATTTAAAAAAAAAAAAAAGGAGTGGCAAGTAATATAACAACAGCAAAGGCTGAAGCCTAAAGCTCATGCTTGTAATCCCAGTACTTTGGGAGGCCAACGCAGGCAGGTCGCTTGAGTCTAGGAGTTTGAGACCAGCCAGAGCAACATGGCAAAACCCCATCTCTACAAAAAAATACAAAAATTATCTGGGCATGGTGGTACACACCTGTAGTCCCAGCTACTTGGGAGGCTGAGGCAAGATCACTTGAACCTCAGAGGTCAAGGCTGTAAGCCAAGATCACACCACTGCACCCACCTGGGTGACAAAGAGAGACCCTGTCTCCACACACACACACACACACACACACCTCAAAACTGAAGCCTAACTGGTAGGCAGGATTGAGGGAGAAAAGGGGAAGACCGATAAGAAGTGAGCTTCCATGCCACCATCTCCAGAAAGGCTCCGGAATACAAGAACCAGGAACTTCTGAAGGAAGTGCATTTCAACAGTGAAGCTGAAAACAGGAGGACTAGTTGGAAGTCTATCAGCAGAGGTTAGACCCTAGATTCTTTCTTTCAATCCCAACAGCCAGGCAACCACCACATCCCTGACCAAGCAAAAGATGAGTTTCACTGTGTGAAGCATTGGGCCAAGGAAGCCCTGGATCCGAGAGCACCTAGACCAGCCCAGGACACAAGTAAGAGCTGCTATGCAGCTCTCAGAATCTGCTCTTTTCCTTTGGGGCTAGGAAATTTCATGATAAAATGCCACAGTGGGATCATTTTTCATCCCTTTTGCCGGGCGCTTTTGATCTGGAAACTCATGCCTTTTAGGTCAAGGAAATGACTCTCATCATTTCATTCTTTTTTTTTTTTTTTTTTTTTTTTGAGACAGATTCTTCTTCTGCTGCTAAAGCTGGAGTACAGTGGCACGATCTCAGCTCACCGCAACCTTCGCCTCAAGCAGTTCTCCTGCCTCAGCCTGCCAAGTAGCTGGGATTACAGGCGCACACCGCCACAGCCACCTAATTTTTGTATTTTTAACAGAGACAAGGTTTCGCCATGTTGGCCAGCCTGGTCTCGAACTCTTGGCCTCAGGTGATCCGCCTGTCTCAGCCTCCCAAAGTGCTGGGATTACAGGTGTGAGCCACCATGCCTGGTCTTTATTATTTCTTTGATAATCCCTTTCCTTCTGATATTTTGGTTCTCATTCTATAACTCCTAGAGTTAAATATTGGACCACCTTGACTGTTCCTCTAATTTCATATTTTTCCTTTATTTTCCTTGCTTTGTTTTAGTCTAATTTCTGGACAATTGTTTTCAACTTTATTTTCTGATACTTCTGTTGAAATTTTAATTTCTGCTATCATATTTTTAATTTTCAAGGGCTCTTTCTTGCTCTCGAAATGATCCCTTTTTAAAGGTTGTATAATGGAAAATTTCAAACATACGAAAGTACAAAGAATAATATAATAAACCCCTATGTGCTCATTACACAGTTTCAACAACTATCAACATTTTGCCAATCTCATTTGCTCTATCTCCCACCCCGTTCTATCCTTTTTTCTTAATTATTTCAAAGCGCATCCCAGATACCACAATATTCAAATTGTAATTATTTAGCATAGATCGCTAATCCCTAAGGACAACTTTTTAAAAAATGGATAACATTTTTTCAAATGTGTAATAATGCATTATTACAACTAATAAAAACAGTGTGAAGGTTCTGATTTATTAGCATCTTGTTCCTGTTTCATGCATCTTCTCTCATCTCTCTGGGAATATTAATTTTAATTTATTTCAAAGTTTTGAAACTGTCTTCTGCTCTCCACATTTTCCTATTTCTCTGGGTTCCTTTTCTTCTGTTTCTGTGTCTGTATCTTGTCACCCCTATTTGAGGCATTCCTCGATGTTCAATGATCTTTACCTATCAGTTCATAATTTCAAGTGAGGGAATACGAAACAGATCAGACACTGCATGTGCAGAAGCTTAGTCTGTCAACTGGTGGACCTCACTATAGAGTAATATGATGGAAACCGGGCCTTCTCTTTAGATATCTCCAAATGTCAACCTGTATGTTTTTTGTTGGGCTGGTCAGTTTCCCTGAAGGGGAATCCTCATGTCTTCTTCCCTGGTTACATAACTTCTCCAAATAACAGAGGTCACAAAAGGCAGGCCCTCTATTCCTTCCAGCCTATAGACAAATGGGCTATTTGGATTATACAGGTTTTAAATTTCAATTAGTAGATGGCTCATTAAAATAAAGAGCTTTCAAATACAAATCTACATGTCCTGCTTCTTTTGAAAAATCAGAATATCTGCAACATTGGGCTGACATTTACACACTGAACCAGAGTCCCGTTAGGCAGCATATGTACTTCTTACTGCACCACTGGCACCACCAGTCCCTGCTGTGTCCTCTAAACTGAGACAGAGCTTCAGCTTTCATTAATCATCTTACACCTATCTGGCAGGTGGACAAAGTTTAAGACTACTGTTGTGTAATAAGATGTGACTGCATAAAAGGAAAAGGTCCTTGATTTTGCCTTTGATTAATTTTATCTTTTGTTATTCTAAAAAAAGGCTGAATAATCCAACGGAACAGTCAGCTAAAGCAAAATACACCCAGCCCTCTGGAACAACAGACTAGTAAAACCCTTTATGTTTCATACCCCAGAAAACAGATGGCACTCAACACCTAAGCACCCTTACCACAACGGTTTGAGCTCCTCTCAAAGAGTCATATGCCAAATTTCAGCTGCAAAAGATGGACACAGAGAGGAAGAGAGAAAAAGAGATTCAGATTTGTCTTTTGAATTCCCATAAGGACAGAAAAATTACCAAAAATGCCTTTCCTCCACCAAATCAGATAAATCACAATGCTTTAGAGGTGTAATGAACCTAGTTCTGAAATCATTGACTTATAAAAGCCCCAGTGGGCTCTTTTCTTAATATACTTGGACATATTGTGTGTGTGTGTGTGTGTGTGTGTGTTCATATATACACACATATTATATATATGTATGTATTAATATATGACTATGTTTCGATATCTATGTGGATGACATGGCCAAGCTTAGCAAACACAGCAAGGAAATTCCTACCAGTTTGCAAAGACAGTTTAGACATGTTCACATGATTGTTAAAACACAAAATGATCAGCCATAAATATGTCCAGTAATGTTCAAGAGATCTCTTGTACAACATGGTGACTATAGTTAATAAAATATATTATATACTTGAAAACTGCTAAGAAAGTAGATTTATTTAAGTGTCCTCACCACAAAAAAAAGTATGTGAGATAATACATGTGTTAATTAGCTTGACCTAGCCACTCTACAATGTATACAGGTCAAAACATCATGCTGTACACCGTAAGTACATAAATTTTTGTCAATTTTTTAAAAATAATTTTTTAAGAAGGTCCAGTGACAACATTTTTTAAACTCACTGAAAACACAGACTTCACTCAGTTTCACATTTAAAAGTCATCACCATGACTCCTGGCTATATACCTATTAGCTAAAAACAACAATGCTACAAAACTTGCTTTCAGATTAACAGGCCTGTCATTTATCCTTTAAATGTTTATCTCCTTTGGTCACAATTTTATTGTAGTTAAACAGCAACTAATGTGTGACCAAAAGCATTCAAACGCTCTGAGTACACAAAGACCGCACTGTTCTTTTTCCAGCTGAATGAACTTTTACTCATGTGAACAAAAGACAAGATCCTGCTATTCTTCAAATTAAAAGGCAAGAAACAGCAAGGAAAAACATTGCACAGAAAACCTCTCTCTTAGTTCACTATATAAATGCTAATGAGAACAGTGAACCAAACAGCTGCTTTTCTCTTTCAAAAGTTCCAAAAATCATGAAAAATAATTCCACATCTCTGCAACTCTTTTAAAAGGGTTGTGTTAATAATAATTTGTAACCCACTATAGTTATTATAGTACATATTATCAAATACACATAATATTAGAGAAAAGATGACATCATGCAAACATTATGGCCAGAAACCGGAGAGTCGGGCAAAATATAAACACTCTCATGCAAGGGGCCCGAAAGCAGTGAACAAAGACTTGACATTTGAAATCTAAAATTGTAAACAGCTTCCTATGGCCTTAACAAAGTAGGTGAAATTGAATCCCTAGGGCCTGTAATAATCTAAGAGAAGAAGCTGTTGCTGCCACCAACACTAGAAGGGGGTGAGAGCTCCCTGACCTATTACAGAAGGCCATGAACACCAGTCCTCGTTATCAGTTTCCTAAATGTGGCATTTTCCGTTCTAGCCTTCTTGTTAATCTCTGTCTCATATATCTCTCATAATGATAACTCTCTCATGTCTTTAGTTCTTAAATAAATTATTGCATGATCTTTTTTGTGGGTTGTTTTAATCCAGAGGAGTTGAAAGAAGGAAGGGAGAGGAACCTGTTTAAGTTTTGATATTAATACTTAGGACGGGAGAAGGAAATCCAAGGGCTTGGCGTTTATTTTTATCTTCTGCAAGTGCAGAAACAGTCAGTGTATTATCTAAGTTTAGATTTGCCTACAAGTGACAGAAAATCCAAAATAACAGGTTGGGACACTGGTTCTTGTGAAGTTCTCAGAGACCAGGCCCCTTTTAGCCACCACTCTGAAGCTTGGGCCTCACCTTCAATATCCAAGTCCAGCACGTGCATTCCAGGCAGCAGAACAGAAGGAAGGGCCGAAGAAGCAAAGGGCAAAGGGCATCCACCAGCTTTCTCTCAAAGAAACACCCCAGAAACTCCCGAAGGATACCTCCTCTCAGTCATATGGCCACACCCAGTTGCAGGGAAGGCTGAGGAAATGCAATTTGCATTTTGGGCAACAACACAGCTTGAAAATCCATGACTCAAGGAGGCAAGAAGGGATCTGTACAGTCCCTACCACAAGGAGGCTTCCAAGTTGTACGAAACTAGAAATAGCTGATAATGTCATTCAAACAAACGGTCTTCGGAATAAGAAACTTCCAAGCGTGCCAAACTAAAGAGCCCCTGAAATATATGGACTTGAAAACAGAGTGCTTGAAGTACTCCCTATCATCCCTCTTGTCTATCTCAGTGGCCTGGATCAGACAGCTGAATATCCTCATATTCTCTCTCCCTCAGAAGAGAGTCCGGGCCTTCTGACTCCCACAGACCTGGAGCGACTCTCCTCTGGGTAACGTCAACCATCCAAGCTCTCCAGCCCTGCAGCCCAATCACCTCCCATCATTAAGAAAGAGAGGCCTTTCACATCCAAGGGGCAAATCTCACATAAATGACATTTGACCGGTGCCCAAAGGTGACAGGGATGAGAGCAGGATAAATAAAGAATAATGTAGAAGCCAGTTGGGGCAGCCTTTCATTACCGCCCTTTCAAGAGCTATTAATCTTGGTCATAGTCAGTAGGCTAAACATAATTACTTCTTCTAACACATGTTTTACACACAACTAGCAATGGTAACAGGTCAGCCCTTTTCCCTAGGAAAGATGTGGCTTCTGGCTTGCCTACAGTCATGAGAAATGGTGTTTGTACAGTTGTCCTAGCACTCTCTGTCCTCTCTAATACTGATGTCAAAAGGAAGAATCGCTAGTAGCATATTGTCACACGATCAGTTAAGTTGCTACAGAAGTACCTGGAAGAACATTTCAAGACCATCAGAAATAACCTAAAAAAAGATTTGTTACTTCTTCGATGATAACGAAAGTAAACTGAAGTTTAAATACCTCAGCATAATCTCTCTCCAAAGTACTTCATTGTTGAGGTATTTCCATGGAGTGTTGTTTGTTGCATTGTGTATCATGCCTTTCCTAACTTACCATTAAGTTACCCTTAAATTCAAGACTTCATGGAGCCTTTTCTTCTTTTTGAGACGAAGTCTCGCTCTGTCGTCCAGGTTGGAGTACAGTGGTGCAATCTGGGCTCACTGCAACTGCCACCTCCTGGGTTCAAGTGATTCTCCAGCCTCAACCTCCAGAGTAGTTGGAATTACAGGGGCCCATCACCACACCCAACTAACTTTTGTATTTTTAGTAGAGATGGGGTTTCGCCAGCTTCACCAGACTGGTCTTGAACTCCTGAGCTCAAGTGATCCACCCGCCTCAGCCTCCCAAAGAGCTGGGATTAATAGGTGTGAGCTACCATGCCCAGCCTGGAGCTTTAAAGTCAGTTTAGTTAATGAGAAAGCTCTGGACCTGGAATTCTAAATTCCAAACTCAACCTTGTAATTAAGTAGGTTTGTAATCTTGAAGAAGTCAGTAAACTCTCTGGGCCTCAGTGTGCCTCAACTCTGCTATGGGAAGGTCTGACTCAAAAAAGCCCATACCATTCATGACAGCTTTAACAGTACACATGGATGGGTTCTCATCACATACTAACAAGAAGCCACCTAAATTTACAAAACTTTGTAAATAGGGTCTAGCTAAAAGAGGGATTATAAAAGGATTCACTGTGGGATTCCCATAAGTCATGAACACCTCCAAACCCTGTTCTCTAATGATACAGGCAAGATATAAAAATTAAACGGAGATGTTAATTGTATAAAGCAAGGTGCCACGTAATGCAAACGAAAAAATGGCAACAGGAGGTGCCTCCGGCTATGGGTCAGTAGGTAGAAAGCAGCAGGAACATGAAGAAAGTGGAGTACGTTTTAAACGAAAATGCAGCCCCCCGAGCAGCTAGTTCACCTGCAGCTAGAAAGCAAGCATGGAAATCCTAGCTTCCTGGGATAAGACAAAGCTTCAGATGTAGGGAGAAGGAAAGCCGCTTCTACAATCCCATTCTTCCCAGCTGAGGAAATGGTGCAAGATGGCCCAATGGGCTCTTTGTCAGAGATAGCTAAATTTTGGTAGCGGGCACTGTGTTAAATACTACAAACACCAACAGCCCATCTCTCAAGGTGGCAGTCTTACTGAGTGAATGTCGGGGAGGGCTAGAGGATTTACAATAATTAGGAAAGACACAAACCACAAGTGGCACCAAATAATAAAAGCAGGAGTTATAAATTATGGGTTCTCCTAGGACCAGAGAAAATGCCAGCAAGTATTTTGTAAGTTACATGAAGTTAGTGTTATAAAGCAAGCAACGCAAATGAAAAACTTGGAAGAATCTCTTCCATTTATAACAACAAAAAAAAGTTTAAGTTCCTAGAGGAGCAGCTATAAATCCTGTAACATTTTCATATTTTAATCATGTTTTTGGGGCTGGATCAAATAAATGCCCGCATTGAAAACCTCTCCGTTTTTTTGTTTTTTTCCTCTGGTTTTCCTTTTTTTTTTTTTTGAGACAGGGTCTCACTATGTTGCCCACGCTGGAATGCAGTGATGCGATCACGGCTCACTGCAACTGCGACTCCCTAGGCTCAGGTGATCCTCCCACCTCAGCCTTCTGAGAAGCTGAAACTACATGTGCATGCCACCATGCACAGCACATTTTTTGTAGAGACAGGGTTTCACCATGTTGCCCAGGCTGGTCTCGAACTCCTGGGCTCAAGAGATCCACTTGCCTCAGCCTCCCAAAGTGCTGAGACTACAGGCATCAGCCACCTATTCCTATCCCTATCCCTGTTTTTTTAAAAAGCCCTCAATGAAGGATTCTTTTAAAAAAGGCAGTCACATCTATGTAAATTTTACACCATTTATACCTTAGGGGGAATGGGTTTACTTTTTATTGTAACTATAAACTTCATTTATCATTTCAGAGGAGACATTAAAATAATTGTGGGCAGTGTGATATTGACCCTTGCAAGCCACCATCCTGCCCTGCAGATACACTGCTGCCACACAGCTGGGTTAGAAGGCAGTGTTACAATTACAGTGGAACCACATAATTGCTGCATCATTAGTGGTTGGGGGGTGAATTAAAGGGCTGAGTCTTAAGACAAATTATTCCACATGGATTGAAAAGAAATATGCAAAAAGAGATGCAAGATCGGTTGCTGAGATACAGTCTAGGAGTCAACTTTTTTCATTTTAAAGATAATATTTGAACACTACCCTTTTGTCTTAAGATTTCCTCAAAATGAAATTGATTTATATTCAAATCCTCTTTGACCCTAGTTATGTGAATGGATGGCTAGACCATATTTGGTTTATTCATTCATCAGTTGGTGGACTTTTACATTACTTCTACTTTTTCATTATGAATAATGCTGCCATTAAAAGAATGTATAATTTTTAAGTCCAAACCTGCAATAGGCTGTCCCTCTCCTCCTACTACTAGATCAGCCCCATCTTTGTCTCCCAAAGAGGTAGCCACTGTTGAATTCTTACAACATATTCTGTTTAGTGCAAGAATTTTACACAAATAGTAACAGTATTCTACACCTTGCTCTTTTAATTGTCGGGAAGACAGTTTCTTATTCACTAGCTTCATCTCCCTTAATGTATTTAAACTGTTCCCTACTGATGGATACTTAGATCATTCATGTCCTACCACTACAAATAATGCCACAATGAATACTCTAATATATAGGCCTTTGTGCCCATGTGCCAGTACATACAATGGAATAAACTCATGTAAGTAGAATATAGCTGAGTCAAAGAGGATTTGACTATAAATCAATTTTGTTTTTAGATCTCACTTCAAGAGGTAAAATATAAGCAATTCAAATCCTGACTGCTGCTTGAATAAGAGAGACTATCACCAGCAACATCACTAGAAAATGAGCAATCCACTGCATAATTATTTTTGTTAGTATCTTTGAGATGTAATTCATAAAACATAAAATTCACCAACTTACAGTGTATGATTCAATGGTTTTTAGTATATCTACAGAGTTGTGTAACAATCACCATATTCTAAGTTTAGAACTTTGTTATCACTCCAAAAAGAAGCCCCTGCACCCATCAGCCTTCACTCCTGATTCCCACCCCATCCCTGGGCAATCACTCATCTACTTCCCATCTTCATAGATTTTCCTGTTATAGACATTTTATATAATGGAATCATACAGTATGTAGTTTTCCATATCTGGCTTTCACTTAGAATAATGTTTTCAACATTAATCCATGGTATAGAATGTGCCAGTACTTTGTTCTTTTTAACATTTTATTTTAATAGAGAGAGGGTTTCACTATATTGCCTGGGCCGGTCTCGAACTCCTGGGCTCAAGTGATCCTCTTGCCTTGGCCTCCCAAAGTGCTGGGATTACAAGTGTGAGTCACCGCAACCAGCTCTTCATTCTTATTGCAGAATAACATTCCATTATACAGATACACCATACTTTGTTTATTCACTAATCAGTTAATGGATATTTGGGGTTGTTTCTGGATTTGGAGAGGGGTGGCTAACAATCCTACTATGAGCATTTGTGTTCAAGTTTTTGTATAAACATATGTTTTCACTTCTCTTGTGTATATACCTGCAACTGAGTAAATGAGCGAGTAAACAAACAGAAACTTGCATAAGGTACCAAAAAAAAAAATGAATGTTGTCAGAGTAAAAAAGAGAAGACAAAATATCAACACCTAATAGACTAACAAAAAAACTCTAACAATACTTTGATGCCACAGTGTAAGTTAACACCTTTAAAACAAGGTCATCCAACCCATGGCCCACGTGCGCATGTGGGTCCAGGAAAGCTTTGAATGTGGCCCAACACAAATTTTTAAACTTCCTTAAAACATCACGAGACATTTTTGAGATTTTTTTTTTTTTTTTTTTTTTAGCTCATCAGCTATCATTAGTGTTAGTGTATTTTATGTGTGGACCAAGATAATTCTTCTTCCAATGTGGCCCAGGGAAGCCAAAACATTGGACACCTCTGCTTTAAAACCTTCCTTTTATTTGAAAGTGAATATGAAAATTAAATAAATGTCCATACTTAGGTTTAAACAAACGAGGACCATCACTACCCACAAGAAGAGAGGAAGAACAGTTCTATTTCTTCAGACCTCTCATCTTCATAATTTGTTTTCAGTTCTCATCCTCTGAACTGTCTTCCACATCGCCCACGTTATGTGTGCAATTCAATCAAGTAAAATTGTCTGATCTTCTACTGTGCTGCCATGCACCACACTAGACCAAATGACAAAGTGATTAATAAAACCAATGAATTCCCAACTTCCCAGGAACTCACATTTTGGTAAGTATGATCATTTTTGACAACAGTCTGTAGAGATGATAAGGTTATAAATAGGAGGTCAGCAAGCTTTTTCTGTAAAGGACTAGATAGTAACATTTTAGGCTTCGCAGGCCAGATATGGCCCCTATTAAATGTTCTTCTTCTTCTTTGTTCATAATCTTTTAAAAACTTAAAAGCCATTCTCGGCCAGGCACAGTGGCTCACGCCTGTAATACCACCACTTTAGGAGGCCAAGGTGGGCAGATCACCCGAGGTCAGGAGTTCGAGAACACCTTGGCCAACATGGCGAAAGCCCACCTCTACTGAAAATATTAAAAATTAGCCAGGTGTGGTGGCACACGCCTGTAATCCCACCTACTTGGGAGGCTGAGGCAGGAAAATCACTTGAACCTAGGAGGTGAAGGTTGCAGTGAGCCGAGATCATGCCAGTGCACTGCAGTCTGGGCAACAGAGCAAGACTCTGTCTCAAAAAAAGAAAAGCCATTATTAGCTCAAGGGTCAGAACTTGATACATGCTATAAGCAAAAAGAATAATTACAGGTCTGTAATCTTACCAATTAAACATGCCGAATGCAATTTAAAATTCATTAATCTCAGTTATGATAGCCTCAACTCAACTCTGTCTCTTCTTACTCCTATTCTTTTATTTCCATGACTCTGTTTTTACCAGTGTTATTTCTCACACAGATTCTTTGATAACTGATGAAACAAACTCTTTCTGCCCCTAAATTAAATCTGTGCTTTGTTTCCCAACTGAAATTACCTTCTGCATGAAGGACAAAAACCAGATGGTCACCTTATTAGATGCAGAAAAAGCATTTGACAAAATTCAATATCCTTTCATGATAAAAACACTCAATAAATTAGGTGTAAAAGGAATGTGCCACAACACAATAAAGGCCATACATAAGCCCACAGCTACCAATATATTCAATGGCAAAGAATTAAAAACTTTTCCTCTATAATTCAGAATAACATAAAGATACCCACTCTTGCCACTTCTATTTAATACAGAAGTAAAATATAGTATTAGAGTATTGCCAGAGCAATCAGGCAAGAAAAAGAAATAAAAAGCATCCAAATAGGAAAGAAAGAAGTAAAACTATTGCTGTTTGCCGATGATATGCTCATACACTATATATTAAGAAACCTAAAAATTCTACCAAAACACTGTTAGAACTAACAAATGAATACAATTAAGCTGCAGGATACAAAATCAGCACACAAAAATCAGTAGTGTTTCTATACAGTAACAGTGAATTATATAAAAAAAGAAATCAAGAAAACAATTCCATTTAAAATAGCTACAGGGCCAGGCATGGTGGCTCACACCTGTAATGCCAGCACTTTGGGAGGCTGAGGCGAACAACTGAGGTAAGGAGTTCAAGACCAGCCTGGCCCACATGGTGAAACCTCGTTTCTACTAAAAATACAAAAAATTAGCTGGGCATGGTGGCACACATGTATAGTCCCAGCTACTAGTGAAGCTGAGGTTAGAGAATCACTGGAACCCAAGAGTCGGAAGTTGCAGAGAGCTGAGATCATGCCACTGCACTCCAGCCTGGTCAGTAGAGCAAGATTCCATCTCCAAAAAATAAAACAGCTATAGGCCAGGCACAGTGGCTCATGCTGTAATCCCAGTACTTTGGAAGGCCAAAGTGGGTGTATGACCTGAGGTCAGGAATTCAAGACCAGCCCAGCCAACATGGTGATACCTGTCTCTACTAAATATACAAAAAATTAGCCAGGCATAATGGTGCACACCTGTAATCCCAGCTACTCAGGAGGTGGAGGCACAAGAATTGCTTGATCCTAGGAGGTGGAAGCTGCAGTAAGCCAAGATCACACCACTGCCCTCCAGCCTGGGCAACAGAGCAAGACTCTGCCTTAAAATAAATAAATAAATAACCGCTGAAAAAAACATTTCTGTGAAGAGTTTTGAAAAAAAAAAGAAAAGAAAATACATAGGAATAAATTTAATACCAAGGAGGTAAAAGACCTACACTGAAAACAGTAAAACATTAATGAAAGATACTGAAGATGCTATAACTAAGTAAATGATATCCATGTCATGGACTGGAAGAATCAGTATCATTAAAATGTCCATACTACCCAAAGCAGCCTACATATTCAATTCAATCCCTATCAGTGTTCCAATGCCATTTTTCATATAAATAGAAAAATAATTCTAAAATTCATATGGGACTACATGCACAAGAAAAAACCCTGACTATCCGAGACAATCATGTGCAAAAGAACAAAGCTGGAGGCATCACACTACCTTATTTCCAGTCATACTACAAAGCAATAGTAAAACAGCATGGTACTTGTGAAAAATAGGCTCATCAACCAATGAACAAAATAAAGCCCAAAAATGAACCCATGCATGTGTATGGCTTTGACAAAGGTGCCAAGTATATACTTTGGGGAAAGGACAGTCTCTTCAATAAACAGTGTTGAGAAAACTGGATATCCATATGCAAAAGAATAAAATTGAACCCTTATCTCACACCATATACTAAAATCAACTCAAATGGACTAAAGACTTAAACATAAGACCTAAAACTATAAAACTATTAGAAGACAACATTGGGGATAAACTACAGAACATCTGTCTGAGCAATGATTTTTATATCTGAGCCCAAAAACACAGGCAATAAAAGCAAAAATCGACAAAAGGGATTACATCAAAATAAAAAGCTTCTACACAAGAAAGGAAACAATTAACGAAGTGAGAAGACAACTTACATATTGGGAGAAAATATTTATAAGCTACACATCTGATTAATATCTAAACTCAAACAACTCTACATTGGCCAGACACGGTGGCTCATGCCTGTAATCCCAGAACTTTGGGAAGCCAAGGTGGGCGGATCACAGGGTCAAGAGATCAAGACCATGGTGAAACCCCATCTCTACTAAAAAAAAAATACAAAAACTAGGTGGGCATGGTGGCATGCACCTGTGGTCTCAGCTACTCGGGAGGTTGGGGCAGGAGAATTGCTTGAACCTAGGAGGCAGAGGTTGACAGAGCAAGACTCTGTCCCAAAAAAAAAAAAAAAAAAGAACCCTCTACATTAAACATTTAGTAACTCAGTTAAAAAATGGACAAGGTACTTGAATAGACATTTCTTAAAAGAAGACCAATGGCTACCATATATATGAAAAAAATGGTCAATATTACTAATCACTAAAGAAATGCAAATTAAAACCACAATGAGGTATCCCCTCACACCAGTCAGAAGGGCTACTGTCAAAAAGATAATAATAAGTTTTAGTGAGGATGTAGAGAAACGGGAATCCCTGCAATCTGTTGGTGGGAATATAAATTAGTACAGAAATTTGAAGTTCTCAAAAAAAAAAACAAACAACAAAAAAAAAAAAAACAAATACAGAATTACCATATAATTCAACAATTTCACTTCCAGGTATTTACCCAGAATACTTGAAATCAGTATGTCAAAGAGATGTCTGCATTCCCATGTTCACTGCAGCACTATTCACAATAGCCAAGTTATGGAATCAACCAAAGTGTCCATCGACAGATGAATAAACACATACACAGCCTTTAAAAAGAAAGAAATTTGGTCATTTGCAGCAACACTGGATGGAATGAGAGAACATTATGCTAAGTGAAATAAGCCAGGCACAGAAAGACAAATACTGCAATATTCTCAGATACTGCATATTCTCACTTGTATGTGGAATCTAAAACAACTGAATTCAAAGAAGCAAAGAATAGAATGGTGGGTACCCAAGGCTAGGAGGGCTAGAAGATTGGGGAGATGATGTTCAAAAGGTACAAAGCCTCAATTAAACAGGAGGAGTAATTTTGGGAGGTTTTTTTCTACTTTAAGATATACCACAGTGTGATGAATACAGTAAATCATAACATACTATACATTGCAAGATCACTGAGAGTTCATTTCAAATGTTCTAACCATGTTCTAACCATACTCCTCAATTAGGAGGAGTAATTTGGGGAGGTTTTTTTCTACTTTAAGATACACTGCAGTGTGATGAATATAGTAAATAACATATACATTTCAAAATCACTGAGAGTTCATTTCAAATGTTCTAACCATAAAAGAAATGCTCTACACAAGAAAGGTATTTGACATGATAAATATGTTAACTATTCCACTTTATTTTCATAAATTATAACATCATTTTGCATCCCATAAATATTTACAACTATGATTTGTCAATTTACCATTAAAAAATAATTAAAAAAAGAAACTACATTCTGCAGAGATGGCTAAATCATGTTGAATAATAGGCCCTAGATAACAAGCACATAGCTCTTCCTGTACTAATCCCCCTCTGTATTAGTGACAATGGTCCAAGCTACACTACGCTAATAAATAAACCCCCAAATCTCAGGGACTTGATGTAGCAAAGGTCTTTGTCTTGCTCAAGTTACCTATCCAATGTCAATGGGGGAAGGGGATGGACTCTACACTACACAGTCATTCCTGGAGCAGCCCAATGGAGACCCCACCATCTGAAACACAAGGTCCCCAAGATCACTGTGGCACACTAGCTCTTAATGTCTTGACCAGAAAATGATACCCATCACTTGCACTTCATTGGCTAGAACTAATCACATGATCCCACCTAACTGCAAGGAAGCTGGGAACTGTAATCTTGCAGGGTACTCAGAAGATTACACTCCTCCAGAGGAAAATCTAGGAGTTGCACGGAGAAAACTGAAACAGATACAGGCTGCCAGAAACAACCTCCCCAGAGCTGAATGCACTGACTGAACTCAGGGTTATACATTACGCAATATGATTGCTAAGGCAAAGTGTATACTCACGAAGGCATAAATAAATCAACATTCACCATCCTTAGAATGTCCAGGCTAGTAAAGCCAGGTCATACCACATTCCTGATTTCAGAGCAACAGAAATGAACAAGAGCCACTTAGTCATACCTGGGATCACACTATAGGGCTTATTCTATAAGTAGTTCCAAGATTAGTCAAGTCTTAGGTTTATCCTAAGCAACAGAACCCTCACCCAAAACCACAAACAGCAAATATGCATTTAAGTGCGTACCTGAGAACACGGTGAGAAAATGGTAACTGATCATTTTGACCAAAGACCCTGAGCATCCTCTCCTCTCCTATACACCCTACACTTTCTACTTTCTTTGAGGACGTAGCACATAAAAATCTATCTTCTTTTTGTGGACACACAATACTTTTAAGGTGCTCAACAAACATTTCTTTGTATGAATGAAACAATGAAGGAAATGAACCAATGCAATCACATTGGAGCTGCATTCTATTATTTTTATTTCCTCTTCTGTTAGAGTCTCTTTCATAGCAACGTTCTGGGGCTAAAAAGCTGGGACAGAGAGAGCTGCACGTTTCCCAGAAGAATTGGAGAAGGTATGTGGAGTGGGTAGCCAAGTTGGGCTTTGGCTCACAATGCCCCAAGGACACTGACAAATAGCCCAATAATAACCCATCTGAGTCTCAGAAGTCATTCCTTAGAGCTGCCCTATAAAAGCCAAAGGGAATTATTCATTAGCAAGTGTGAATAACACTAGATACCACCAGCAGATTGTATTTGGCTTTGCTGAATTATTCATAAGCATTTGTGAGAAATGTACAATCCAAAGGGTGTTAAGCCAACCCAGATTGTTTGGCAATATTTGTTTTCCTGTAAAAACATTTTTTTAAATCACCTCCAAGCTACAGTTCTTATATTAAAAATCAGTTACCAAACTGGCAAAACAAGTAGGTGAAGAGTAGAAAGCCAACTAAGAAAGGGATATCAGTGATCTTATTTAATATTCATCATTATAATGACAGGCAGTAGACTGAATCAATGTTTGTTTACCTGTCCATATCCTGCCTTTTTTAGATGCTGTATGGTCAAAGGCAGTAGGAGCTCTACAATGAGATTCATATGTGAGGGGGGAAGAAAACTCCTTTGAGTCCTGTCACAGAGCAGATGCAAATTTAATTACTGCACGTTAAGCTTTCCATCTTGTCTAGGTGTCCTTGGAAAGCAACTGTAAACAAGAAGCACTCAGCAATCAGGTGTCAGGGGCTCATTTGATCAGCTACAAAATATGTCACAAATCACTGGCAGGAAGTGAGTCGGAAAGGGGAACAAAGAGGTAGAAGTGACAGTGTAGGAGGCAGATCTTGTGGGTGTGCCTGTTAGTGCTGGGGACTGCTCCCACTGCCAGCTCTGACTTCCCAGAGAAAGTGCCCCCTGCCTGACAAGGCTCTCTCATCTCACATTTGTTATACATTTTCCTATGGTCTGCAGAAATCACCACCACAACTGGGGAGTCAACTAGACATACTAAGCACAGTTAAATTATTCGTGACTAAAGAAAACCTAGCATGAGCTGATTTATTTTTTCAAGGCAATTGGAGAAATCTGGAAATTAATGCAGAATCTAAATTTGGGTAAAAGAGAACACATCAGTCAGCAGTCTCAAAGAAAACCCTAGGCCTAGGTGCCTTCCCATCTTTTTAGTGTGCCTCTAATTGAAGGAGAAGAATGTTCCATTCTATGAAGCTCTGAGTCTGAACCTGAGCTGTCAAATGCCCTGCAGTTTCTATGATAATGGGTGCTGCATTTGTAGGCAAGTGAAAGGAAGTGATCCCTGAGTGTATACAATTTGTAATTCTGCAAAGAGCCTGTAGCCTTCCTGAAGGGAGCCCACTTGCAGCTACTGCTCACTTCTACAAGACAACTGGAGAAAATGATGTCTGTACTTGAAACCAAACTGTGGTTCCAGAAGTACTTTCTGCTAAATTATTTCATAGGAATTTTTAAATATATTGACTTAAGTGAAAACTCTCCCCACAACTATAATGAATTAACAACTTCCAAATGGAGAGGAAAAAATCTGAAAGCAACCAAACTCTATTAAACTTGAAGAAAATTAACCTATCTCTCTAAGCTTCAATTGTCTCATCTCTAAAATCGGGGGGTTGGGAGTGGTAACTAGGCAGGGTTCCTATGAGGATTATAAGACATAATGCATGTAAGTTAAAGCCTGTATTATTAAATTAAAGAATAGGGAAATTAATACTAATCGTGCATTATCTGCCTAGTAACACAAGTATTCCCACGATAATAAACTGCATTAAAAATCATGCCTAAAATTATCTGCAAACATGTTACAATTATTTTATTCCCTAGCATACTAGATGAGGACAAAAGTTCTTTCCCCCCAGTTTCTCACTTTTATAAGTGAGAAAGAGATATCAAAGACTCATCTGAGGCTCCAGGGACTAGACCTGTCAGGTAAATATCAGCCTATGGCACAGGAGAAACAGGAGTGGAAAGTAAAGAATGAAAACGTAACTGGAATCATCAGAGTGTCTGTCCCATTCATTTCAGATGTCTTCGCTGTCTAATCTTCCTTATATCCAATTTAGGTTACTTCTAAGACAAAGCCACAAACATCAACTAGGGGAAAGAACCAAAAGGTGACACCTAGTGGCCAAGTAAGTTTCCATTCAGACCACAGTGAAGCTGCAAATCATGTTAACTTGGAACACTTATAATCCAAGAAAATGTGATAGATCTATTAAAAGAAAGACATTAGGTAGAAAATAAATATAATAGTTTCGTAGCAAATGAAAGGGCATATCAACTCAAGGCTTCTATAGATTGGTGAGAGGCTGACAGTGGAAAGGAGACAGGCAGCTGGCATGATACATAGCTGAATTCAAATTCAAGTTCTGGCACTTACTCATGGATAGAGTTATATATCTAACCTTTTCTACGTCATGGAGTGTGCAGAAAATTATATTTGCAAGGCATACTGGGGTAATCAGAAGAGGCTGCCCAGAGTTAGAGACGAAGAGACCAGGGGCTCCAGTTACCCCTGTCCCCATCTGCCCATTTCAAGAACTAAGGGAATCAGTATCTCCACAAACTATTACCCACTCAAGGCACACTAGTGGAAAGTGCTCCTTAAACAACCTAGTTAATATTATTGGGCCTTCATTTCCTTATCTATAAAGTGTGGTAAACAATAACCACTTAGGTTTATGATGAAGATTAACCCAGATACTGCATATAAATAAAATGCCTGGTACATCCTATGTACCCAATCAATGTCTTTTTTTTTTTTCTTCCTTTTATGCTACTTCTTTTAGTATCAACACACAGGGATCCTGTTTTGTCAACAAGGAGTAATAGCAAAAATCATAGCTCATGTTTAATTGAGTGATATGATAAGCCACGCCAGTGCTGGACTGCCTCACCAAACCTTTATAACCACCTTAGAAAGCAGAGAGAGTAGATAACCTTCTGTTGCCCACCTAGTGTCTATTACTCTAATTTTTCTTACCAACAAAGTCCTGACTTTGACCTGGACAGCAATGTGCCCACCCAAAAAACTTGCTTTTCCAGACTTTGTTGCTTGCAGCTAGGGATGGCCATATGGCACAGTTCTAATTGATAAACTGGAAGGGCTGGTATTGACCCTTCCTGCCATGCCAATGCCTGAAGGTCTATCCACCACATTTAAATGAAACCACATAGTAAGCAGCCTCTAAGAAGGCCCTCAATAATCCCTGCCTCTTGGTATTCCCATCCTCCTGGAATTCCTCCCCTTTCGTGGAGGCTGGACCTAGGGATTCACTTCTGACAAACAGAATACCGCAGAAGTGATGGAATGTTACTTCCCAGATTAGGTTACGAAAAGTCTGTAACCTACTCCTACTCTCCCCAGATACTCTGGGAGAAACTGACAAACATGTTGTGAGCTGCCCTACGGAGAGACCATCGTGGCAAGGAATTGATGTCTCCAGCCAACAGCCAGGACGGGTCTGTCACTTGCCAAAAGTACATGAGGGAGCTTGGAATCAGATCCCCTTTACCCTAATCAAGTCTTGAAATAAGTGAATTCTCAGCCAACAGCTTTGTGAGACCCTGAGCCAGAGATAACTAGCTAAGTTGTATCTGGATTCATGACCCATAGAAGTTGTAGGATAATTAATATTTGTCATTTCAGATTGCTGACTTGTGGTAACTTGTTACACAATAATAACAGAGTTTAGTCACCATCTTTGTATGAAACTGCATACTGAGAATGGCAGAACAGGACACTAGAAAGATCCTGGTTCCTCAATGATTTTCCTGGGCAGCTTGACTACTGTCTAGCTCAGGATTCAGATTATGTGGGGGGAAAAAAAAAAAAAAAAAAAAAAAAAAAAAAACCTTTATTTCATTGAACAATTAAAATCAATTCGAACTCATATAGTAAATACTATTACTACTACTATTATTATGATTGTTACTCTTCCCGGTTAACATCTAATGGGTTTGTACAATACAAATAAAAGATCAAGAGAGTGGTTCATAGATTATAATCCAATGGAATAAACAATGCAATAGAAGTTACTCATAAACAATATTCAGTAAAAAGGGTAAATTACAAAAGCATATAGAATAACCTCATTGTTTCAAAATGTACACACATACACACAAATTCACAGAAAAAGTCTTGAAGGTTATAGACCAAGGGTCAGCCAATTTAAATGAATGAGCACAGCTATTTTTCAATAAAACTTTATTCGTGGAAACCATTTTGAATTTCATATTAATTTTCTCATGTCACAAAATGTTAGTTGCTGTAATGTTTTTCAGCCATTCAAAAATGTAAATACCATTCTCAGCTCAAGGTTCATTAAAAAAACAGGTGGCAGGCCAGATTTGGCCCACAGGCAATAGTTTGCTGACCCCTGTTACAGGCCAAAATGTCCATGGCGATTATGTTGTTTGGAAAGTAAAATTAAGGTTGACTTTTACTTTCTTCTTTAAGCCTTTCAGCATTGTCTTAATTTATGGTTATGTACTTTATTATTAGAATATACACGAAAGCTGTGTTTATCCAGGGTGTACAGGGGAGACAAAAGCTTCTTGTGAGGCAATGGGACTTTGAAATACACTGAAAAAGCCACAGACCTGGTTCCAACCAGATCATCAATAAAAACTGTCAACTAAGCCAGAGATAACATTTGCAGTGCCTCTCAATGATTCTCCAAAGTGGAAGATAATCATGTAGCTATTTGAAAGGAGCATTACAAGATGAAGAATTGAAACAGATGGGAAGAACCTACTGTAAAATGTGCATGTTTTCCCTCAAAAAATAAGATTATGACGCACTGAGCAGAAAGGCAAGAAAAACCAGAAAATATTCTATAAGCGTATCTTCAATCCTGTATGCACATTAGAAGTTTCGTATTTTCCGAAAATATTCTCTTCACTTAGCAGAAACATAACCCAGAGATACAAGTTAAAAAATTCTAATTTGCAACTGTTTTCAAAATAAACATAAAATTTTCAGTACAATAAAACAGATATAACTGATGACCTCCAGTCACTATGTCCTGCTCTTTAAAAAAAACAACTACACTCTACACCTACCCAGGTAACTACACATGTAATATTCAGCTTTGTAAGCACAATGTCACAAAGCCATTCTAGCTGTCAGTACTCTTGTAGAAAAACAATAGGACAGGGAAAACACAAGTTCTGGTGCTTCTTGTTAACATTTACCATATGATACTAGGGTTACAGATGGCACTGCTAAATATTCATGTCAGAATAATAAGGAAGACATAGCCTTCTAATTTTGAAAAGGCTAAACATAAAGTATGGAGAAAGTCAACATGGTTATCTTAATTACTTTAAAACAAGTGACTTTTGGTTTGCCTCATGGTTCTTGTATTCCTGTTCCCTCTATAGATCTATGATGGCTCCTTGGGAGATCAAACTTTATATTACTGCTTCTTTCTTTTTAAGTGTTTCTAAGTACATGAAAATATTTTTGAAGACAATATAACTATCAGAATCAATAAAAAACAGACCTCCTCAAAGTCATCATTTAAAACACTTCAAAATGATTCATTTTATGTTAGGAGAATTACACCTCAATTATTTAAAAAAAAAAAAAAAAAAACAGACAAAAAAACGTACAATCACACTAATTTTCTTTTTTTTTTTTTAGACGGAGTTTTGCTCTTGTTACCCAGGCTGGAGTGCAATGGCGTGGTCTCGGCTCACCGCAACCTCTGCCTCCTGGGTTCAGGCAATTCTCCTGCCTCAGCCTCGTGAGTAGCTGGGATTACAAGAACACGCCACCATGCCCAGCTAATTTTTTGTATTTTTAGTAGAGACGGGGTTTCACCATGCTGACCAGGATGGTCTCGATCTCCTGACCTCGTGATCCACCCACCTCGGCCTCCCAAAGTGCTGGGATTACAGGCGTGAGCCACTGCACCCGGCACTAATTTTCTTTTAATGTGGGAATGGGAAATAGGATCTCCAACATCAAACATACTCTAGTGTTTGATTCAAAAACTTTTAAATTACTTTAGGATAATCTGTGGTTTTGAATTATCCATACCATTTCTTTCTTTATATTCACTCATATGTGAGGCATCTCATTTAATCTGTCTGTTGCCTTGGGATTTTCATCCAAAAAATAACAGTGGAAATATTTTTTTGTCTAATAGAATTAGGAGAATTAAATGAGAGAGGTTAAAAAGATAGACAAGGGTCAGATGCGGTGGCAAACACTTGGAATCCCAGCAGTTTGGGAGCCCAGGAGTTTGAGACCAACTTGGGCAACATAGGAGAGACCCCATTTCGATAAAACATTTAAAAAATAGCACACCTGTGGTAATAGCTACTCAGAAGGCTGAGGTGGAAGGATTGTCAGAGCCAGGAGGTCAAGGCTCCAGTGAACCATGATCTTGCCACTCCACTCCAACCTGGGTGACAGAGTGAGACCCTATCCCAAAAAAAATGTTTTTAAAAAGATAGACAACAACAAGTATTGACAAGGATGTAGAGGAACTGGAACTCTAAGACACTGCTAGTAGGAATGTGATATGGTGTTATACAGACAATAACAAGTGTTGGCAAGGGTATAGAGAAAATGGAACTCTAATACACTGCTAGCAGGAATGTCGCTCTGGAAAACTGTTTGGCAGTTCCTCAAAAACTGCCAAACATAGACTTACCATATGATCCAGCAATTCCACTCCCAGGTATACGCTCAAGAGAAATGAAAACATATGGCCTCCTTACAAATGTTTATAGCAACATTTTTCATAATAGCCAAAAAGTGTTAACAACCCAATGTCCACCAACTAATGCATGACAGAACATATGGTATATCCATATAATGAAATATTATTCAGCTATAAAAGTAAATAAAGTATTGCCTGTAATCCCTGCACTTTGAGAGACTGAGGAGGAAGGACTGCCTGGCACCAGGAGTTCAAGACCAGCCCAGGCAACATAGCCAGACCTCATCTCTATGAAAAGCAAAAATAAGTTAGCTAGGAGTGGTGGTGAATGGTCCTCCCTGTAGTCCTAGCTACTTGGGAGGCTGAGGCAGGAGGATTGCTTGACCCCAGGTGTTCAAGGTTACAGGGAGCTATGATCATGCAGTTGCATTCTAGCCTAGGTGAAAGAGTGAAACCTTGTCTCAAAAAAGAAAAAAAAATGGAAGAAAGTACTTACACATTCTACAACATAGATGAACCTTGAAAACATGATGCTAAGTAGAAGAGGAAGACAGTCACAAAGACCACATATGGTATGATTCCATTTATATGATCTAAGTTATATCTCAATAATGCCATTTAAAAAACACTAGTCATCTTTAATTGGGTAAGCTGGGGGAGGAGTAGAGTGAAGGGTATATACTCTCTCTGCATAAAGTTAATCTAAGGGAGCCAATAAAAATGTTTCCCAAGAGGGCACTATATTTGCAAAATAAGTGATGGCTCATATTACTGCTGGGTGACAAGCAGCATCCTTCTTACATACACATATGCACAGTCTTGCACTGCAGAATGGCATTTCTGTCAACAATGAACTGCATTACAACAGTACTTCCATAAGATTACAATAACGTGTTTTGACCATACCTTTTCTATGTTTAGATACACAAATACCACTGTGCTACAACAGGCTACAGTATTCAGTACAGTAACTTGTATAGCAAGTTACTTGTATAGTAAGTTAGTGTACTGAAGAGTAACTGTACTGTACTGAGACAGTAGAGAATAGGCTATGCCATATCTAGGTCTGTGTGAGTGCACTCTATGATGTTCACATGATGAAACTACCTAACAATGCATTTCTCAGAATATATCCTTGTCATTAAGAAACGCATGACTGTGTATGCGTGTATATATGTGTGTGTGTATGTATATAGAGAGATGTACATACTTATTCATGAATCTCCTTCCCACAGAGAAATAAAACATGTCCACCATGCAAAATTAAAAACATAGTCTCAGGACATCGATCAACCCTTCCATAAGTATTATGATAGGCTCTCTGTTAGCAGAAACTGCACTGTGCTCTGCAGAAACAGGTGCAGACAGAGTTCCTGCCTTCCAAGGACTCACTGTCAGAGACACCAAGTACACCAACACAATGGCCAAGCACAAAGTGACCAGAAAACTCAAGCGATAAATGGGCACAATGGAAGGGAAGGATTTGCAGAGGCAGAAACTTGAGAGCTAAATCTTAAAAAGGAGCTCCCCGACGTAAATCTGGGAGGAGAAGAATGAGTGTTGAAGACAGTATCCCTGACAAAAGACACAGAAAATAGGTGCAGCTAGTAGGCGGGAGATGGAGAGCGTCACAACGGGGAGGAGAGGCTGGTTAAGTCAGATAGTGCTCCGGAAACCTGTGGCACTTGAACTTTTATCCTACAGCCAATAGGGATACATTTAAGAGCTACATTGACTCAAAGTCAAACCAGAGTTAAATAATACGAAAAAGCACTTTGTCAGCAATGTGAAACATAAAGTGGCAAAAAGAGAGGACGTTGGGGAGAAGGGAAAAATAGAGACAAGAACATTAGTTCTGAGACGATTGCAGCTGTGCTGGAAGGAGGTATTTTGAGACACCCTAAACTTAAGCAGAGGCAGTGGAAATGAGGATGAGGGGTCAGATTTCAGAGCTGCTGACAGACTGAAAGACTTGGTGAGTGACAGAAGACAGGTGACAAAAAGGAAGGATGACCCTGAGATTTTCAGAGAGGACTCGTTATTGACTTGGGTGAGGGCAGAAACTACAGATTGATGGTGGAGCATTTCAAAGACACTAAGATGGGAGTTTGACCTGGTTTAGCCCAAAATAGGAGAGTACAGAACAACTGATGACATACCTCAGTACAACACAGGGTTCTCCGTACAATACGGAGCACAGATTCAGGAGCCAGAGAGCCTATGTTCAAACCCCCACCTCTACTAGCTACTACCTGGAGCAGTTTGAACACGTTAGTTAACCGTTAACCTCTCCATCCACAAAATGGACATAATAAGACCTATTCATAGGGTTAACATACATTAAAAAATGATTAGTGCCATAAGTGTTTGCTATTTCTATTATGGCATCTACACAATGATGTATTATCTCCATTTTACAGAGTAAGAAACTAAAGCAGAGGCAGTAAGAAGGAAAAGGAAGGGTCAGATTTTAGAGGGGCTAACAGACTGAAAGATTTGGTAACTGAAGACAGAAGGTGACAGAAAGGAAGGATGACCCCAGAATTTCCAAAGAGGATTCAATATTGACTTGGGTGAAAGTAAAAATATGAATTGATGGGACTATTTCAAAGATACTTTCACAGATAGACTGAGACAGAAACCTTATCACACTAGGCTTCAAAGATGATGCCATTTACACCGTGCTATTCTGCTTGTTGAGCTGCTGTTGGAATTATACCCACTCCATGAAGCACATAAAATTCTTAAGTTGCCACAGTTTCCACATGAAAAACAGATTTGTTTTTTGCTTGGATTTCCAATAATATCTAACAAAAGGGGAGTGATCAACTCATCATTTTCTGAGATGAGCTGAATCCCATGTCTCTGCAGTTAGTGAGAATGTAGCCTCTTCCAAGAGGCCCTCCCTGACTCCCTGAGTCCATGTTAGCTGATTTGTATTCACTGCACAGCAAACTGTGCCTTCCCCATTCTATCCCACTATTTTGAAACTATTTCCTAATCTCTTGGTCCAACTAGACTATAAATCTTATGAGTTCAGGGACTGTCCATCTTATTTACTGCAATATCTCCTGTGTCTAACAACAACCTAGAACACTGTCAGTGCTAATTAAATGTGTTGGACGGATAATTCAAAGTTCCAGTCCTGATCTTAAATATACTTGTCTCAAAGGGTTATATTGTATGGTAACAGGCCATATCCCTTGGCCAGTGCGGAACAAAAGATAAAAATCCCATTTCCGGTCATACATTAATTGAGTATGGCAGAAGCCACTGGCTGCCTACTCAACAGCTATTCTTTCTGCTTCCCTGCTAACAGGGGCAGCCATGAGCCCAGTTCCAAAAAAATGGATCATAAGGTCTCTAAGCCAGGTGTAGGAATCTCATTCCCTTTTGCCAGATACTGCTTTTACAGCCTTGACCAACAAATTCAGATGTGGTCAATGGGATATAATAAGGAGTGTGCTAGGGGTCTCACAGGAAGGATTTCCCTCCTAACATAAAAACTCTCTATCTTCCCATCCTCTTCTTCCTGCCCTGAACACAGTTACATGAGGACATGACACTTGGCACTGTTATAACCTGGTGATCATTAGGATCAAAAATCCCAAGTACTAGAGAATGCAGAGCAGAAAACTAGAAAGTACCTGCATTTGATTACCTCATTAAACCACTACTCCATGAGAACTTCCTTCTTCCAGACAGCTTATGATGTGAGAAAAGTCATGTCACTACTGTTTAATCCACTGTTAAATAGAAATTCGGTTACTTGCAGTATATGAGTTTTCAAACTCATATATTGAGCAAAAAGGCACAAAACTCTTTGACGTGATATTGGCCACCCAACCTGAGGTGTAGACATTTGGGATTTGCAATCAGGTGAATGCTATACTTTCCTATTTTAGGTGAAGAAAACTGTCATTTTGGAAACATTAAAGATTCTCTACATCATCAGAGCATGTCTGTTCTTCTCAAATTTTGTACAGAGTTTATAGCATGCAGAACAGAAATGACAGTGCCAGCAATCTAAATTACTTCCTTTAAAGAAAAGAGTGAATCTCTTATTCATAAGAAAACTAAATAATAGACCAGAAATCCAGAATCTGAAGTTTTTGTATCACCTAGCTTCTTTACCACTCTCAAACTGTATTAAGAAGTGCAAAACTTCATGTCTTAAGAAAAAAGAAAAAGTCTGGCAGAGAACTTCCTCAATGGATTTGACCTGGGTAATACCATTAACCCAAGAAATGCTTTTTGGTAATTTTCCATTCTATTTACTTTTTAAATACGTTTTGTCATGAGTTGATTCAAATGAGAGAGTTGAATTAATACAATTACCCTCAATTAGTAAAATTTGTATGCTTGTGTGCATAATTTGTAGAATTGTGTGCTTTAGTGAAGTTTTTGTTGTCTTATTGTTATTACCTTCTTTCCAATCAGTTTTCCATTACTTTAAACCCCTTTTTATTCTGGCTAAAGTAAGTTACATTTTAAGATTTAAAAATTCTAGAGGAAATCCTTATATAATGTTCTTTATAATAACTCAAGAGCGTTGCCATGGTAGACATGAGACAAACTCAATCTTTTTCAGAGACACCTAGAAATGTCACATATAACCTTTGTTAATGTTATCTCTGCATAATTCATATTTCAAGATGACAGGTTAAACCATAAAATTACTGTCTTAAAAAGCCTTAAAACAGATAGACCATCTCAAAATAACTACAATTTTTTCCAAGACTTTTCAGACTCTGTTCTCAAACTTAAGTAAGTAAATACATTTAACTGAGAAAAATCCTCTTTCATTGAGAGGTGAGTAATTATGTCCCTAATTTTCCATGTTGGCATCTCCTCAGAGCCCATCAACTCCACAGGTAGCCCTGTATTCAGTTCACCTTTAGAAAACTCCAGAGCTTCTGCAGAGCAAAAGAAACAATCATTAGAGTGAACTGGCAACCAAGAGAACAGGAAAAAATTTTTGCAATCTACCCATCTGACAAAGAATCTACAAAGAACTAAAACAGATTTACAAGAAAAAAACAAACCCATTCAAAAGTGGACAAAGGATATGAACAGACACTTTTCAAAAGAAGACATATATGAGGCCAACAAACATTTGAAAAAATGCTCATCATCACTGGTCATTAGAGAAATGCAAATCAAAACTACATTGAGATAATATCTCACACCAGTTAGAATGGCGCTCATTAAAAAATCTGGAGACAACAGATGCTGGAAAGGATGTGGAGAAATAGGAACACTTTGACACTGTTGGTGGGAGTGTAAACTAGTTCAACCATTGCAGAAGACAGTGTGGCAATTTCTCAAGGACCTAGAAATAGAAATTCCATTTGACCCAGCAATCCCATTACTAGATACATATCCAAAGGATTATAAATCGTTCTATTATAAGGGCACATGCACACGAAATGTTCACTACAGCACTGTTTACAATAGCAAAGACCTGGAACCAACCCAAATGCCCATTGATGATAGACTGGACAGGAAAAATGCGGCACATATTCACCACAGAATACTATGCAGCCATAAAAAATGATGAGTTCGTGTCCTTTGTAGGGACATGGATGAACCTGGAAACCATCATTCTCAGCACACTGACACAAGAACAGAAAATCAAACATCGTATGTTCTCACTTATAGGAGGGTGTTGAACAATGAGAACACAGGGACACAGGGAGGGGAGCATCACACACTGAAGTCTGCTGGGGAGAACTAGGGGAGGAACAGAGAGGGATGGGGAGTTGGGAAGGGATAACATGGGGGGAAATGCCAGATACAGGTGATGGGGAGGAAGGCAGCAAACCACACTGCCATGTGTGTTCCTATGCAACAACCCTGCATGTTCTTCACATGTACCCCAGAACCTAAAATGAAAATATATATATATATATATATATATATAGAGAGAGAGAGAGAGAGAGAGAGAGAGAGAGAGAGAGAAGTCAGCCAAGCCATGTCAGAGATCTTGGCTCAAACAAACACAGGTTAAATTTTAAAAGACTGAAAAGGGGACTCCCTCTACAGTTTGAGGTCTTAAGGCTCTGCCAATAGACGGCTACAGGGCTGGGATTTAAGGCCCTTCATGGCTTCAAATGTCTCATATGACGCCAGATTTCTTTTTTTTTCCATATTCATTCCTTCCCCGGCTGCATCAGGAGCCAAAAAATGTCAAACATTTCCATAGGTATACAGAAATCTGCTGGCTTTTTTTTTTTTTTTTTTTGAATGCCTACTGTTATTATGAGAGGTGACAGTGTAATCTGCCTCAGGCACCTCTTTCTCCATCCATGCCAGGCAGGTCATTCTCTTTTTATCAGAAGGGAAAGTGGGTCATCACATTTTAGTGCATGTTGACACCACTGCTAATAAAAGCAAGATGAGAAGTTCCTGCCCTTCAGGTGCCTTAACCTCTACTTTGCTTAAAGATACTTTACAATTCCTACACTGGAGCAGGAACTGGAAAGTGAGTTAATACCGCATTCCCTTAACCATACAGAGAAGGAGGTAACAGGATACTTGTAAAGTACAGTAACAACACCTAACTCAGGAGGTTACTCCTCTCATCTGGGTTAGCAACATGGTTAAGAAGGCCACAATGAGGGCTGGGGCACGGTGGTTCACATCTATAATCCCAGTACTTTGGAAGGATCACCTGAGGTCAGGAGTTTGAGACTAGCCTGGCCAACATGGTGAAACCTTGTCTCTACTAAAAGTACAAAAATTAGTCAGGCGTGGTGGCACGGGCCTGCAGTCCCAGCTACTCGGGAGGCTGAGGCACAAGAATCACTTGAATGTGGGAGGTGGAGATTGCAGTGAGCCGAGATTGAGCCAGTGCACTCAAGCCTGGGCTACAGAGTAAGAATTCACCTCAAAAAAAAAAAAAAAGAAATTTAATTAAGAAAAAAGAAAGTAACAATGAATTAGCAGGCTAACATCTCAAACAGCAGAGGCATGAAGAAGATAATTCCCTTTTGAATCACGTGTCAGAAAATGGTAGTAAACATAGAGACCTACCAAGTGGTTTTCAAACTTTTCAAATTCAGAAGTATTATTATGAAGGAAATTTTATCTAAAAGTATAAATAAATATATAAACAGAAGCTAAACTGTTCTCAGGCCCCCACCTGGAGAAGCAGATCCCTACAGGTAGCCAGGACACAGTCTGAAAATCACTAAACCACAGCCTACACATCATTTGAGAAGTTCAAAACGAGATTTTGTTCTTCCTTTCCTTCTATCTCTTTCTTCTCTTTAGGGCCATTACTGACCTCTCCTCTGTCCTCTCAAATATAAAATTCCTAGTTAGATCCCAAATTCACATACAAGTAATCTAAGAAACACATTCTAACGCAGGATCCTTTTTATAATCTCCCTCTACAAATATTTGGGCACCTTTTCCAGAAGGTAACTTGGCAATATGCATCAAGAGCCTTAAAAAAGCCCTATCTTTAACTCCATTGTTCTCTTTCTACGAATCCATTCATTTAAAAATGCACACACATATGTTTAAACCCACTGACTCAACACAGCATTATTTATGTTAATACAATAAATGAAACAAGCTAAGTGGTCAACAACAGAGGAAACTATTTAAATAAATTATTATATTCATATGAAGAATATACTATGGTTTGGCATTAAATTGCTTCTAATAGGCTGGGCTTGGTGGCTCATGCCTGTAATCCAACTACATTGGGAGGCCAAGGCAGGCAGATCACTTGAGCCCAGGAGTTCAAGACCAGCCTGGGCAGTAAGCACAAAACCAAGTCTCTACTAAAAAATACAAAAACTTAGCCAGGCATGGTAACCTGTGGTGCCAGCTACTCGGGAGGCTGCAGTGGGAGGAGCACCTGAGCCTGGGAAGTCAAGGCTGCAGTGGGAGGATCACCTGAGCCTGGGAAGTCAAAGGCTGCAGTGGGAAGATCACCTGAGCCCGGGAAGTCAAAGGCTGCAGTGGGAGGATCACCTGAGCCTAGGAAGTCAAGGCTGCAGTGGGAGGATCACCTGAGCCCGGGAAGTCAAGGCTGCAGTGAGCCATGATCATGCCCCTGCACTCCAGCCTGGGCCAGGAGAGTGAGACCCTGTCTCCAAAAAAAAAAAAAAAAAAAAATTCTTCTAAAACAATGAAAACTACAAAAAAAATCATGACAACACTATACAGTATAAGAGGAAAAATGTAGAGATAAATGGATGGAAAAAATATGAAATTTACTTACTACATTGAAATATGAAATTTAATAATATCTTTGACAAAAGATACACGACATGTTGGATTATAAAAAAATTCAACATAAAAGTTTATCTGGTGCTAATCTGATCACTGACGCTATATCCTGGTATTACAGTAATTACTGGGAAGTTAGTGTCTACAATACTTCTATTAGTTTCTAATGTTTTCATGTGTCATTCTCCTTTCCTTTTAATATGACATTTATTTAAACTAGGCCTAAGAAAATAAGTCCCACTATCAATCGTGGAATATTTTGACTGAAGAGCTCTTCAAAATGTACACTGTCCAATCAGATTATATTTACATTTGAGTTCCATGATAAATCTATCCCTAAATATTTCTAAAGATTACGTCATCATAGGTGAGAGTTTATGAAGTACTTGTTTTATGTCAGACACTGCCAGATATTGCAAATACAAGAGAGGAATAAAAGCAAAGTTCTTGTCTTCAAAGAGCTCAGGAACTGGGCAAGTAATGACAAACAGCTATAGTGAGATGAAAGCTAAGGATGTGTACACAACACTGAGGATGGTGCAATCACAGAAGTCTGAGAATAGGTGGCATTAGCAGACATTATTGAAAGATACATCATTCTCTAGGTGCCAATGAGGAGGGTAGAGAAGAGTCTGGAAAGAGAAAAGCACACAGGCATATGTGCAGGGGATACCACTTTCTTACAGCAGGAGTATAACGTGTAAATTATGGGGGTGAAAGTGTGGGATAAGGGGCAAGGTTAGCATGAGGCTGAAAACACAGGAACATATACGGCAAGCCCAGGGGTCTGAATTTTCACATGCAGCTAGTGGCAAATCTGAGAAATTGTATACAGTGGAGGGACATGGTCATTTTACCTTCTGTTTTTTTTTTTTTGTTTTTGTTTTTTTGAGATGGAGTCTCGCTCTGTTGCCAGGCTGGAGTGCAGTGGCATGATTCAGCTCACTGCAATCTCCGCCTCCCAGGTTCAAGTGATTCTCCTGCCTCAGCCTCCCAAGTAGCTGGGACTGTAGATGCATACCACTATACCAGGCTAATTTTTTGCATTTTAGTAGAGACGAAGTTTCACCATGTTGGCCAGGATGGTCTCAATTTCCTGACCTCGTGATCCGCCCACCTTGGCCTCCCAAAGTGCTGGGATTACAGGCATGAGCCACTGCGCCCGGCCCATTTTATATTTTTTAAGATGGCAAGGAAGAAGTGGATGGAAAGGAAACAGGCCAAGAGCCTAGAGAAATTTAAAGGGCCTGAACACAGCAGTGGCCTGAAGATGAAGAGATGAAAGAAGGAGAGATGTTAGGACAAAGGCCAGAACTTGGCAACCAGCTGGATGAGGAGCACGAGACAGAAGTGCAGCCCCCTGGCCAGGTACGGTGGTTCACACCTGTAATCCCAGCACTTCGGGAGGCCGAGGCAGGCTGATCACTTGAAGTCAGGAGTTCGAGACCAACTTGGCCAACATGGTAAAACCAGTCTCTATTAAAAATATAAAAAAATTAGCCAGGAATGATGGTGAGCACCTGCAGTCCCAGCTGTTAGGGAGGCTGAAGTAGGAGAATCACTTGAACCCAGGAGGCAGATGTTGCTATGAGCCAAGATCACACCACTGTACTCTACCCTGGGTGACAGAGTGAGACTCCCTCTCAAGAAAAAAAAGAAGTGTGGCCTCCTTTTATCTGGAAAACTCTGTCCCCATCTTCCCAGGGCCCTCTCCCTCCTTCAAACAGTTCTGTGCTGGAAAGAACTCTATAGTGAGAGCGGTTCTGTGACCGACCAAAATAACTCTTTACCCTCTTACCATAATTTTTTTATAGTATTTAGAACTATCAAAAAGTCATCATTTGTTTGTTTGTTTATTTTTTGTCTCTCTCTCTCCAGGAGGTAAACTCCAAGAAGCCAAGGGATACCTATCTAGTTCATGGCTATGCCCTAGAACTTAGATCAGGGCCTGGGACATAGCAGGGGTTCAATAAATATTCATTGAGTAAATGAATGAATGAATGGAAGGAGGGAAAGAGAGAGAAGAAATGCAAGCAACCTACTCAGATTGGTGGTTTGAGTGCCTGGCTAAAATATGATATTATAAGTGAAAGTCAGAAACACAGGACAAAAAAGAAGTTGGAACACAAGGACTGACTCTGCTGGGCTCTGGAATGTTTATTCAGCTCAAGTATTGTCTTGTGACTTTTTTTTAAGAGACAAGATCTAGCTGTGTTGCCCAGGCTGGAGCACAATGGTATGATCATAGCATTGTAATCTCAAACTCCTGGGCTCAAGGGATCCTCCTGCCTCAGCCTCCCAAGTAGCTAGGACTACAGGTACACACCACCACACCTGGCTAATTTTTTAATTTCATGTAGAGACAGGGTCTTGCTATGTTGCCCATGCTGGGCTAGGACTCCCGGCCTCAAATGATCCTCCCACCTCAGCCCCACAAAGTGCTGGAATTACAGGCATGAACCACTGCACCTGGCCCCTCCCTACTGTTGATATCTTTCCTGCTAACAGTGGATGTAAAAGAAAAAAATAAAAAGAAGATCAGGGAATGGCTACTGAGTGACTACAGTACTTGACAAAAGCAAGTACTTTACAAACAGTACCTCCTTCCATCCTCACCATATTAGTATCTCTGTTTTTCCATATGAAGAACTGAGACTAAGGGGTCAGTGACTTATACACAGTAATACTGCTGGAAAATGGCAAAAGCAAAACTGAGGCTCGGGTCTTGTGACTCCCACACCATCCAATGCACAATGCTAAAAGCAAACCAACACTTTCCATACACTTCCAGAATACTATTAGGTTCATTCTCTTCCACTTCAAGATGCTTTTCAATCCAGAGTTTCAAATTTACAAGAAAAAAATGGCTTTTACTGTCATATTTTTCTATGTCTAAAAAAAATACTGCGTAAGACCGACCTATTGAGTTTCTAAGACTAGATCAGGTCAATTAAAATTCCAGTTTGAACTCTACCATGTGGAAAAAAGAGACTTAAATGAGATAGTAATCATACATCTGAAATTACCCCTTTCATTCACAATCACATACGTAGATCTCTGCACTCCTTTGCAACACTACATAAAGACCAAAGTAAACGTTTCATCCTGTGAGTTAACCCCAGGCACCACTGGGCTAGCATCTAGTCCCTTAAACTAACAGCTGAAAGCTGAGAGAATATGCCAGACAAGTCAGAGAATTTAGCCAGCAGAGCTGCTCAGATTTAAACTGTGCTATTTGAAACTTAGACCACTTGAGACAACAATTCACTTTTCTCACCGTGGCAACATTTTCAACCTCTTGGCCCTGTGAAAGTCATCTGAATATATTTAGCCAAAAGAAAAATAAAAAGAGAAGGAGAGAAAGAAAGAAAAGAAGAGGGGAAACTTCTATCTCCTGATTGAAGATATATTCAGCACTCTGATTTTTTTTTATGCACATTTGATCATCCTGTTGACAGCCTTGGAAGTTAAGTAATATGGACTGCTGCACAGAGGTTTCAAACCTTGATGGAAACCAATGGCAGGCTCCTTTTGACAGTCAAATAATGACAAGCACGTTGCAGGCCAATGCCCGTCATTCACCAACATCTCCAACCTGCTCCAACTGCTGCGCAGTGACTAAGTGGAGGGTCAGAGGTTAAGCTCCAAGAAGCCAGCAATGAAGGGCAACTGTCATGCACCACTGCCTATCGTGAAGCAGCAAGGAGTGGCTGTCTCCTTCTGAACATGCAAAGCGTTCTCATTCTGTCCAGGCAGAGACACATCTGAAGGTCCTAAATGAGACCATTGCCAATTCATGAAGCTCCAAACTGACAGCATGCCATTCAAGCTGTCTCAAATTTGACTTTTTTTCCTATTTCAAATCACAAATGCATGCAAAGTATACCGTTAAGCATAACTCCTCAGCCATGGTTTTAAGCATGCTCTGCTTTTAGACACAGAGGTAGCCTCAGACACATACACATTCTCAGATCCTAAAAAAGACAGAAAGAAAATGCAAAATTAATTTATTCTTCTTTAGGGAGTTTCTAATGAAGTATATAATTAAAAATGGCATGGAACAAACTGGATACAGATTTTCTAGGTAAGTTCCTAAATGTCTACAAAAGAAAATAATTTTAAGGAGGACTAATTTCATCATAATATGACTATACCATTACAAGAACTAAGAATATTATTATGTATATATAGAATTTTATTTAATGAAAATAATGTGATTTTAGGTACACAGTTCATTGACACATTTTATATTTTTTTATAGTCCACAAATAATTCAGAGTCCAGCATATGACACAAATGCTTCCTTATAATTGCTTTTTTATGTAGTAGAAATACATGACCGCATTAAGATGTGTGTACATTATCATATAACCTATAAAGAGGTTTCTTCTTTATCTTAATTAAGTAAAAAGAAATGTCTTATCTCATTTACAGGCCACATGATTGTCACTAAGTGACTAGCTAGGATCAAGAATTAAGTTGGACAGGTCTTCTTATAGCCTTTTCATCAACAATAGGATTTCTAAGAAACAGAGCCTTAAGTGGCCCTCACCAGACACAGCTTTTAGAGGTTTGAACTTGAAAATGATTTTTCAAGACCCACACCATTATATAAAGGTGTCTACATCAGCAGCAAAACTAGAGTCACTCTTTAATCCCTGATCACTACCACCCGCCCATCCTTAAGTGAGCCTGGGGAGAGGAAATAACCCATCAACTATAATGAACAAAGCCAAGACACCCCACTATTAAAGCTTGTATGAACAAAGGTCAACTAATTTCCCTATTCTCTACCAACAAGAATATAGCTAGTTTCTAATATACATCTGCAGACAGCAAAACATAAATTATTTTAAGTAATATATGAGCATGTATCAACCTTCCACTCTTAGGCAAAAATAGAAATTATGATGCATAAATCCCAATGATTATATATAGTTTTGATCCAGAAAAATATTCCAAGCCATAAGTACACACTCACATACTATTGGGATAGCTGCCCAAATAATGTTGTTTACAATGAAGTAACTAACTAAGCACTCTACAATACGAAAGACTTGATAAAGATTTGAATATGAAGTAACTTCTCTTTACAGCAGCATAATTTGAGCAGGAGAATTTCTTATCTAATATTCAGGCACATATATCCATAAAATCACAAAGACTGAATTGAGAGACAGGAACATCTTTCCTTAGTATTTAGACCTGAGTTGCAAACCTCAAAGTATAACATGAACTGATACAGGAAAAATAAAAGAAAGTTCTCCTTCAGACACCACAGGACAAATGAAAAGGAAGTACTGCTTTAGACATCACAGAGTACTAATGGTACTCATATTCCTAAAGGATAATACAGAACAAAAATTAAAATGACTTCTAAGACAGCTTAGCTGATTAATCAGTCACAGATCCGTAATGACTAACAAAAGTCACCCAAGAACTTAGGAGAGGCAGATCCCCGAGCAGATCCCAAGAAACTTTTACTGGATGTGAATAAGTCCAATGCTCAAATTATTAAATTATCAACAATTTCCTACACTACAGGAAATAGAGGGTATGGTGCCTAAATGTGTTATTCTCAATCCCAGATTCAGAGGACTGAGCTAAATTTCTTCCTCGGGACCTCCAGCTCTGTGACTTTACATGAAGGGTCCCACTGCATCCTTTCATGCAGGAGAAGAAACTGACCGGACATGAAATGGTCATAAAATCCACCCATTATTTCCCCTATTCAAATATTTTACTAAGGGGAATAATGGCAATTGACCAGAATAAGGCAGGTAGACACATTCTGGATTACTAAAGATGAGCATGACAGTTTTCCATGAACATTCAAGAGGAGGAATTAGCCCTCATATCTGTTCTCTCTAACCCAGGACACAGTAATAATTCTCAACAACAGGAATTCTAATCACAAATAGAGCCATCAGAGGCAGCTTTTAGTAGTACATATGAACTCGAAAATAAACCTTATATAAACTTGAAAATAAACCAGCTCCTTTAAGCTCTGATCACTATCATCTACCCTTCCTTAAATGACCCTGGGGAATAAGCCATCATCTGTAAGGAATAAAGCCAAGACACCCTATGATTCAGATATTATTCATTCAATAGATGTCTGGGGAATGAATTAGTATGCAAACTCTCCAATACCCTTTGTCAAACTTTCTACTGGGCTGGTGAACAAAGGAGTGCATCGGGATAGCATTTCTTAGAAAGAAATAGATTTAATTCATATCCCCAAAAGATCATCATGACAACTGCCGGGCTCTACTTTCCCTGTTCACCCACCATCACCTGGTTCTATCTTTCCATATGTCCCAAATGTCAAATTTTTTATCTAAAACATCTTTCATCTGAAGTATGGTTCAGCAAGAACTTTTCAAGATGTTGCTGAATTCAGCAACATCCAAAAACAGGCAAATTAGTGACTCTTGCTATTTGAGTCTCCCACAGATCAGTGGAGGTAAGTAGGAACTCCCACAAATGAGATGAGGAATGGAAAATGTGGCCTCAACAACCATATCCTGGCATTTGTTTCAGGTGCTGACAGCAACCAAGAGTCCCCTCAGACCTAAACCAAGGTTACCACTCTCCCTCCTTCCACCATGTGCCTTTTTGTTAGGTCCTTGGTGACAGAGTGACAAAGCATCTAGTTTTGGGGTTTTGTCTTTCTTTTATAAATGAAGGCTCAAGTAATTTTAGCTCAAATAATTGTATAGCTCAAATATTTTATATTTGAATTTGAAAATGATTTTAGTTCAAATAATTTTAGAAACATTTGCTATATACTTGGGATGAGGTATGGGGAATAAAGTGAAATAGGAGTATTGCTCTTCTCTGTCTGATTCTGTAAAGTGAGATACTTAACTGAAGTGCCTAAGTGCTTTGAAATCATTAGTTTAGAAGTATGAGCTGACCCAAGCAGGTGCCCTGTTTTCCTCCTTTCAGTAGAACAAAGGCCAGACACGCTCATTTTACCATATTCATTGCACACTGAACTGTCAGTGCAAGGAGTACCAGTTGCCTCCAGGTCATGAAATAATACTAAAAACTTTATAATCATTCATTGATTTAGTTTTCAGCATACTATATCATTTGAATCCAATGGGAGCATAACGAGCTATTTGTGAGGTCAACCACGGTACAGACAGATGCTGACATGCTATTGATGGCAAGGTGGAAAGAAATTGCTAAATACAGCAGATCAATACCTCGTTTCACTGTTACAGCCTTCTGCAGACATAAAATATATATCTTTACAGCTACAAAAATAATAATAATGAAAGTAGGAGATAAATGCTTCCCTCAAGGTAAACTATTTGATTAGCTAAGGGCAAAGGTGACAGGAGCAGTTACACTAAAGTAACTTTATAGTCTTAAATAAAAACAGGAGGAAGAGCAGCAGATGAAATGGCAAAATGAATCGGGACACGTAGGTGGTTCAGACATAACTCTTTTAAAAAACATAGTGATAGGTAAAGGGCCACCAAAATCTATGATTTCTCCTATGGCTACAAATGTAGTTTCCTTAGATCTATTCTGTCAAATGGTTTTACACGAAACATTTTCTAAACAAATATTTTCTATTGTTGATGGAGAGCAGATTGAGAGTTAAGGTTAAATAACTGTTCAGTAAAGTAAAAAAGAAAAAAAAATGCTTAACTTCCAGTCTATACATGCTTCCATTTGATAAGAAATGCTGAGAGCCAACCACATTTGTAGCATCTTACTAGACACAAAAAATAAATTTATAGCAGTGTTGTTGGCCAGAGGGATCTTATAATCCCCATAGGGAAAAGAGTATTACTGTGTATAAAACACTACTATGTATAAGTAATCATAAAATGTCAAATTTGATAGGACCTAATGTCAACCACATATGGTACCATACACCAGTAAGTGTACCATACACAAACTTACTGTTAGTATCATATTTTTGACAGAGAAAATAAAGTTGTTAAGGAAAGAGATGAAGGGAATAATCCTCAAATGCTTCATGAAAGAGGAGGGACTTGAGAAAAGACGTCAGGCATTGGTGGATCTAATACAATCATCAAAATAGTTTCTATTTCTCAGATGAAACTTTTTGTAGATCTCCAAAGTGTGAGCTTATAAACAATCAAGCAGAATTTACCATCAATTATCTGAGAGATGAAATCTCCTGGGGATCTTTAAAAGCAACAGAAAGGGTATCTTTGTTTTCAAAAAATTATACTTACTTTTTCCTATTGCAATGGATGGTTTAAAAAAATATGGCGCAGAGGGTGGGAGGAGCACATTGTGCTATCATAAGGCTGAAACGTCAGTGGTTTGTGAAATCCTTCAGTGAGCAATATTCTTAAAGAGAATATGAAATATCTACCCAGAAAATACTATCATTCTGCATTTGGATGGTGTTTAGCAGTTTTAAAACAACCTGTTAACCTAAGACTGACTTATATGATGACATTTATTTCCCCAAAGGACGTGGGAACTCTCAGGTAGGTAAATGAGACTTACTTGATACAATTATCACCCCGCCATAGCAATGAACAAAGTAAACTAAAAATAAAATCTCAGTGTAAGAGAAACAAGGAAAATGTAATGTAACTGCAATTGAAAGGTAAGTAACAATCATACATTTATTTTTCCCCTAATTGAGAAAAAAATTTTAAAAATAACTGTCCTAAAACGTATAAAAATAGAAAATAATTTTTATCAATTTTATAATTTGTTAACAATCTATATTAACTCCACTATTTTATTAGTCTGTACTTCACGAACAGAGTATAATGTTTCTAGCCGCTCTTCTGCTGAGGAAATGAGATTGCATGACATCCTTAAGTTACGCATGTGCATTTCATTAGACTGTGTGTTGATGTAGCTGTCTAGGTCACCCTGAGTAACCTAGGAGAAGCAATGTGATTGGGGCAAGGCTCCTAGGTCTTGGTCCCACTGAGGATCACTTAGTAATTCATGTTTGAAAAGTAGGTCTCAGGCTAGGTGCAGTGGCTCATACCTATAACCACACTACTTTGGGAGGCGCCAAGGCAGGCCGACAGCTTGAGCCCAAGGGTTTGAAACCAGCCTGAACAACATAGTGAGACCCAGTTTCTACAAAATGTTCAAAAATTAGCCAGGCTTGGTGACGCACACCTGTAGTCTCAGCTACTGAGGAGCCTGAGGTGGGAGGATTGCTTAAGCCCAGGAGGTCGAGGCTGTCTTTAAGTTATAACTGCGCCACCACACTCCAGCCTGGCTGACAGAGCAGGACCCTGTCTCAGAGAAAAAAAGAAAAGAAAAAGAAAAGTAGATATCAGAAAACATCCAATCAGCAAATATCTACTGTATATCTGTCAACAAAGTTCTGTGCTAGATACTTCAGAAGACACAAGATATATCTGCGCACGTGTGTGTGTGTGTGTGTGTGTGTATATGTGTGTGTGTGTGTGTATGTGTATATGTGTATATATATATATATACATATACACATAAGTTACTGTGTTCCTAATACCAAGAAATAATAAATGTTTGAGATATAGATATGCTAATTATCCTGATCTGATCACTGTACACAACATGTATCATAACATCACTATGTCCTCCATGAATATGTACAATATTGTCCATTTAAAAATAAGTTTCTGTTCCTAAGAACCTGATAATTTCTATGTGGTGGGAAGGGGGAGAAGTGGTGGATGAGACAAGAATGCTAAAAACCTATTTTAAATCATATTTATATCTACATAAAATTGTTAATATTCAAAGTTCTTTTACATTTATTATCTTATTGATGATATCTCAAATGAAGCAGGGAAGGGAGTTATTACCCCCATTTTACAGATGAAACACCACAGAGATTAAAGAACTCATACAAGGTAATGCCTAGTAAGTGGCATATGTGAGACTAGAAGTTTAACCCTCCAGCTACTAGTGATGTGCACTGGTAGTTGGTGAGCTAAACTTCCACTAACTACAGTAGGCTACTTACTACTAGTGTGGAGTGAGAGGGGAATGGGGGTATTCACAGTATTCATTCAGGAAACATTAGTTCAGTGCCTACTGTGTTCAAGACTCTGCAGACATTGGGGCATAAAGATAAATAGAGTCTATGTAACTAAGACATGAGAAAGAAAATGAAAAAAATCATTAGGATACTGAATGATAAGTGCTACAAAAACATGCACAAATTGCCATAGAAACACAAAAAACTATTTTAAGGTTTTGAAATACTTTCCATATTAAACAAAAAAAATAAAAATGAATGAAGTAAGCATTCATCTCAAGATGTTAGCAAAAGAAGCTTAAGCAATGCAGGACAAAGGAAAGAGTAAAAACAAAGGTAGAAATTAATGAATTAGAACATAAACAAATTCAAGAGCATTTTGTGTTTGTTTGTTTTAAGAAAAAAAGACTACCAGCAAATATGGTCAATTTTTAAAGAGAAGACATGAATATACAAAGTTATGATTTAAAAGAAGATATAAAAAGTGAATGTAAAATTTTAAAATCATAAAACTACACACTATTGTACCCTGGTAAATCAGAGAATGTTATGTTCAATGCCATGCCAATAAATGTAAAACTCTCCCATTTTAAGATATAATGACCAAAATTTACTCAAGAAGAAAACTAAACAGATAATTACTAGAAAAGACACTGAAAAAGTTATCTAAAAATAATATTCCCAAACATTGCATGTACAGTTTTTGTTTTGTGTGGTTTTTTCAATCCACCCATCTGCACACTGATACATGAAGAATTTTAGAAGTAAGTTAGTTCAGGCCGGGCACAGTGGCTCATTTCTGTAATCCCAGCACTTTAAGAGACCGAGGCAGACAGATCACCTGAGGTCGGGAATTCAAGACCAGCCTGGCCAACATGGTAAAACCCTCTCTCTACTAAAAATACAAAATTAGCTGGGCGTGGTGGTGCATGCCTGTAATCCAAGCTACTCAGGAAACTGAAGCAAGAGAATTGTTTGAGGCCGGGAGGCAGAGGTTATGGTGAGCCGAGACTCCAGCCTGGGAGTCTGCTCAAAAAAAACGAATATGAAGTAAAGTTCAAACTTCCAACAGAAAATAATCCTGTTGCTCTGTAAATGGCTCCCAAGCAGAGAAGGAGGAAGAAAACCCCGCAAGTCATATTATGATACTAGCATAACGTGATACCAAATTTGACAACAGAAAGCACAAAAAGGAGTTTCTCAATATTTTTACCCTCTTTACCTCCTTCTACTGTTAGCTGATCCCCACCAGCCAAAAATGCTTTATTAGGCTTTACTAATTGTAGCTTGAATTATGTTCAATATGCATGTTATATATGCCCCATCCAAAGATTCTGATATACCCTCAACCCCTGGAGTACCACTCTGCAGTTTCCATAAGAATCCCCGATACTGGCCAGGCGCGGTGGCTCAAGCCTGTAATCCCAGCACTTTGGGAGGCCGAGGCGGGTGGATCACGAGGTCAAGAGATCGAGACCATCCTGGTCAACATGGTGAAACCCCGTCTCTACTAAAAATACAAAAAACTAGCTGGGTGTGGTGGCGCCTGCCTGTAATCCCAGCTACTTAGGAGGCTGAGGCAGGAGAACTGCCTGAGCCCAGGAGGCAGAGGTTGCAGTGAGCCGAGATCACGCCATTGCACTCCAGCCTAGCTAACAAGAGCAAAACTCCGTCTCAAAAAAAAAGAATCCCCGATACTGACCCATCTTACTTTCCTAACTGAAATATTAAAAAGTTGAATTCAGCAATATAAGACCAATATAAATAATATAACCAAGTAGGCTTTAACCCAAGGAACCATTATTAGAAATTCTAATAAATTATGTTCAATCAGTAGATGTAAAGATACTACCATCTAAACAGATGTCCAAAAAATGTTCTTAAAATTTAATAAAATTCAACCTCAGTCCCTGAAAAAAAAAAAAAAGGAAGAATCAAAGATAACTGCCAATACCTACCACTCTCCTTAATACTAGAATCCCAAAGTGTAACTACTGAAGGCATGACTATCTGCTATAAACACTAGCAACTGGAGGTTCTAGACAAGGTAATAATAGAAGAAAAAAAAAAAGGAGACGAGAATATAATTACTGAAAGAGGAAAAAAAATTATATTTGCAGATAATTAGATTATCTACCTTATATATATCCAGAAAACCCAAGAAAATTATCGAAAAATATTAGAATGATGAGGATGCATTCTATATTGTGGCCAAATACAAAAATAACACATACATAAAATACTTTCTTAACCATCATTTAAAAGGTACAATTTTTAAATATCCTATTTGCAATAGTGACCAAAAAATAGTAATCAAAAATATAAAATATCCATATATTTTACGTAAAGTAATAAATAGTGCCCAACTGAACACAATTACAAACCTTTCTGAAGACCATAAAACTTAAATAAATGCAGAAACAGATAATTGTTGAATTAAAAAAAGATTTACCATAAATAGTTCAGTTATTTCCAAATTAATTTATAAATTCAATGTAATAACAACTAAAATACCAGAAGACTAGCAGGGCACAAGGAGGACCTTGAAAAAGTGATTTTTAAGTTTACCTGGGAAAAATTTTAAGTTGTCTTCTCAATGGAAGAGATGAACCATGGAATTTCTGAAAGTAAAGGCTTTTTATAGGGACCCTCTGCTGCCAGATATAGAAAGATATTATAAAACTATGGCAATTGGCCGGGTGCGGTGGCTCAAGCCTGTAATCCCAGCACTTTGGGAGGCCAAGGCGGGTGGATCACAAGGTCAAGAGATCGAGACCATCCCAGTCAACATGGTGAAACACCGTCTCAACTAAAAATACAAAAAATTAGCTAGGCATGGTGGCGCATGCCTGTAATCCCAGCTACTCAGGAGGCTGAGGCAGGAGAATTGCCTGAACCCAGGAGGTGGAGGGTGTGGTGAGCCGAGATCGAACCATTGCACTCCAGCCTGGGTAACAAGAGTGAAACTCTGTCACAAAAAAAAAAAAAAAAAAAAAAAAAAAAAAAAAAAACAACTATGGCAATTAAGATGGTGTGTCAAAATAAAAACAAACAGGATAAAAAGCAGATCTGATTATTAAGGCATTCAAATCAGAATGTCAAAAATAACTCAGTAAATGCAAGCAGCGATATCTGGTTAGCCTTGGGGAAGAAAAATTTCCACATCTACTCCATACCATAACACCAACTAAATTCTAGACACTTTATAACAATTACATGAAAAAAATAAAATATTAATAACCAAAAGAACGTGTAAGTGACTGTTAATCTAATACTGAGGGGGAAAATGTTTTCTTATACATAAATGAAGGAAAACTTCTGAATAACAAAAATATGAAAGTAAAAGGCAGGCAATATACAAACTGAAAAAATGTTTCCATAACATGATTAGTAAATGATAACATCTATAATCTACAAAATGTTTTTCCAAATAAGTAAGAGAAGACAAACAGGTGAGCAGAATGAACAAAGACTATATGAATAAATAAGTCCCAAAAGAAAGATACTGACCAATATAAATGGTAGAAGAAATTCAACCAAATATAATAATTAGGAAAATGCAAATTAGTTCTACAAGCGCCTACTTCTCCTCCAAATTGTCAAATATTATTGTTTTATGATTATATCCAGTGTTAGAGTGAATGTACCAATAAGCATTCTCACATACTGCTTCGTAAACTGAAAACTGGCATCACCTCTCTGGGTGGCAACTTGACAACGAGAACCAAAACTCTAAAGGAAAGTTAGCCCATATAATTCGCCTTCTTTTAAATTACCCTAGGAAATAGTCCAAAGATGTGCTGAGATTTATGCATAGGAATGTCCACTAAAGGATATTCTATGATAGAATGAAAAAAATCCATATGATGAAATACTATTCAATTGGAATTACATGAAAAAATGTTGATAATATACTAGATGGTAAAAGAAAAAAGCAGACTAAAAAATCACACATTAGCACTCTAATTAGAAGATTATCATTCTCATTTTTGTTTAAAACATCTTATATAAATGTACATCATAAATATATTTAAATAAAATTATAGTCATACTGTATATATTATATATAATAAGCATAATAACAATATTCTAAGTAATACACCAATATAAAATAACAGTACTTATCTCTGAAGAATTATGAGACTTTTTTCTGCTTCATATTTTTCCATATTTGTTAGTTTTTCTAAAGTAAAAAACTACTATGTAATCGAAAAAAAATCATTAAGAAATTTTAAAAATGCTTCTCTATCTCATATACCATACATTTACATAAACATTATGGTTCTATATGAAGCTGGTGTTCATGAGCTACATGTGAAAACTAATTTCATTACTTTAAAAGAAACATACATAATAATAACTACCTTATACAGCACTTAGACCATCAAGAGTCTAAATGCTTTACATACATTAAATCATGTAATCTTCACAACTATTATGAACCCCATTTTACAGATGAAGATTGAAACTCAAGAAGATCAGGTGACTTGCCCAAGATCACTCAGCCAGTAAACAGCGGAGCTAAAGGAAATCTGCGTTCTTAACCGCCACAGGCTACCTTTCTCCTCATAAACTATACTCTAAAGCAGTAAGACTGATTTATAACATAAATGCCAGAATATAAACAACATATAAGCACTATCTCCTTTCAAGTAGTCTCCTTGGGAAACTCTATCCATATCCAAAGATGTGGTCATTGATCAAAACAGTTTTGGAAATCCTTCCTTTGACTGTCCCCCTAGGGCAGTAAACATGTCTCCAGTGAGGAAAGAAGAGATTTCTTTCAAACAGCTAGGAGTCATTTAGAAACAAGTCTCAAAGTGTAATTAAATGTCAGAATTCTGCTTTTGATAACACAGCAAGAAAAACCAATGAGGCTGATTTTACTGTTGTGCCCATGCTCTCAAGAAGTACACACTCACAGCAGACTAGCATTTACCATCCTGCACTACTATAATTATTTGTTTGCATGCCTATCTTCCTCCTAAACTAAGGTCCTCAATGGCAAAGATTATATCTTACTCGTCCTCAAGTCTCCAGCCTGTAATGCAAGTCCTGGTACACAAAGAGTACTAATTAAGTATTTCTGAATGAACTCTACAGAGAATGTCAGACAAATGCTTTGAGCTATAACAACATATTAGAATAAATATACTGCCAAGAGGGCATCTGAGTCTATATACAAATAAACATATAAAGTATGCAGAAAGAGATTATAGTGAAAAAACATGGGAATTTTATGAAGTTCCTAAAATTCAAAATATTCAGAAAGATAGAAACCGGTTTTTAATGGGTCTTATGATGTCTAGCTGTAGTCATTTCTCACAAGACATAAGAGGGGGAGTGAATATGCCTCATTGTCTAAAAAGCAATCTACTGAACCAAGGATGCAGAAATAAACATAAACTTTCTCAGACAATGATGCAAAAACACATCTGCTCCACAGAAGACACCAGGATGCATTCTGCCTGTGGGTTCAATCGACAAACCACAACCTGGTGCCTGAAGTATAAATCAAAGAACCTTACATCCCTGGTACTTATTGACATTTGCTACCTGCAAATTTCTAATATGTGCAAGATGGGCCTATTTTTATTTACAGCACAAACCACAGACTGAATGTAAAACAAGATGCTTAATAAATCCAGAGGAACATAAAACACCAGCATAACTCAGACAGCAAGACAGACACTCACTCCTTAATTAAGTGGGTGATGTTCTGTTTAAAACAAAAAGACAACCCTGGGCTATAGCTAAGATTAAGCACTCAGTGTTGCGAGGGAAAAGCCAACCATTTTCAGGGCAAAGCCTTTAAATCATGAAAAATAAAGCATCTAATAGTCTGTATTCAATAGTAAGTAGACAGTCAGGACACAGACTGATTTGGATTAACACATTTTCAGTTATAACAAGTAATTTTACAGAGGATTAGTATCTTGATGGTCTGATCAATATGAGGCACCGCTGCTATTACATATGAAGAGAAAATTGCCCCTCTGGTAATAAAGTGTGCGTGTCTTCGTTCTCCTTCATTTGCTGAGTCCATTACTGTAATGGTTCCAGCATTAACAGCTGGGGCAATTTAAGCAGCAGGGGTCTGATGATTTTAAAAGCTGGGAACACTGGCTACTCATCCTTTCCTCCCTTGCTGTCTGCATACGCAACTCCTCTGCCTGGCTGTGGTTCCAACACAAGGATCATGTTTTATGAGAACAATGACTACTATTTCCCAATTATTGTCTCATTAATAGAGTTACCAGCCAATAATGTAACAAAAACAAAAATTGCTCGCAGCATATTGGCTGCTGATTCGGCGAAAAATTGCACACTATTTACCTAAATAACAAGATTGACATGACAACAGGCTAGAGTCCACATAAACTGTAACGTTTGCATTCATTTGCCTGGTGCTATTCTCATATTCTTAAGCCAACAAAATGCTATTGTGCTGACAGGCAAAAAGAAATTCATCAGCAGAATTTTCCGTCTTTGTTTTCAAAAACTGGCAAACTGGAAAACAGTGAAATAATGAACTGCTGTAGAGAGAAATAGAAAATCCATATTAATGCAGCCTTGAGACTTTAATCATGCCCAATTCAGCAGAGTGAGTTAAGGTTCCAACATCAGCCCATTTTATATTATTACTGCAGAAATGCTGGCCCTTGAGGCTCAGCCTTGAATGATCTAGTCACTAAATGAAGGTGCCAAAGGGCAGACTTAGGGCTAATGCAGAAATCAGAGCTCTGAATTTTCTGATCACAAACAATTATGAATCTCCTCCTCAGAGCAGCTGCAACATAATTTGGTCCTTCAAACTGAATTTTCTACTTGGTTTCTACCAGTTGCAAAGGTCTCAACTGCCCTTTAACCATATGGCAGTTTTTTAACATAAGGGGAGGCATGGTCACTTTGAAAGCAGGTCATTTCCAAAACCACAAAATAAATGATCAGCATAGCAACTGGACAGATGCTTACAGCAAAAACAAAAATGCATGCCTAATAGTCAAACTCATAGAATCAGAGAGTAGAAGGGTGATTACCAGGGCTGGGAGGATGGGAAAGAGCTAATCAAGCTGCATAGTTTCATCATACAAGATGAGTAAGTGCCAGAGAGATCTGCTATACAACATTTTACCTACAGTTTACAATACTTTATTGTACACTTATACTTTTTTTTTTTTTTTTTGAGATGGAGTCTTGCTGTGTCACCCAGGCTGGAGTGCAGTGACCCTATCTTGGCTCACTGCAACCTCTGCCTCCCAGGTTCAAGCAATTCTCCTGCCTCAGCCACCTGAGTAGCTGGGATTACAGGCGCACACCAGCATGCCCAGCTAATTTTTGTATTTTTAGTAGAGACAAGGTTTCATCATGTTGGTCAGGCTGGTCACGAACTCCTGACCTCATGATCTGCCCACCTCGGCCTCACAAAATGCTTGGATTATAGGCGTGAGCCACCGTGCCCAGCCAATGAATATCTTTTTATTTATTTATTTATTTATTTGAGACAGAGTTTTGCTCTTCTTGCCCAGGTTGGTGTACAATGGCACAATCTCGGCTGACTGCAACCTCCGCCTCCTGTGTTCAAGCGGTTCTACTAGCCTCCCGAGTAGCTGGGATTACAGGCATGTGCCACCACACCCAGCTAATTTTGTATTTTTAGTTGAGATGGGGTTTCTCCATGGTGGTCAAGCTGGTCTCGAACTCGCAACCTCAGGTGATCCGCCCGCCTCAGCCTCCCAAAGTGCTGAGATTACAGGCATGAGCCAGCCACTGCACCCGGCCTACTGTACACTTAAAATGTGGTAAGAGGCTGGGCTGGCGCAGTGGCTCACGCCTTGAATCCCAGCACTTTGGGATTCCAAGGCAGGCAGATTACGAGGTCAGAAGATCAAGACCGTCCCAGCTAACACAGTGAAACCCCATCTCTACTAAAAATACAAAAAAAAAAAAAATTAGCTAGGAGTGGTGGCACGCACTTGTAGTCTCAGCTACTCAAGAGGCTGAGGCAGGAGAATTGCTTGAACCCAGGAGGTGGAGGTTGCAATGAGCCAAGATAGTGCCACTGCACTCCAGCCTGGTGACAGCAAGACTCCATCTCAAAAAAAAAAAAGAAAAAAAAGAAAAGAAAAATGTGGTAAGAGCGTAGATCTTATGTTGTGTTCTTATCATAATAAAATACAATTTTTGAAATGCAAACCATAGCACCAATTCAAGGTTTAACTTTCAAACATGTGATGGCTTAACAAACAGCATGCCAAAGACAAATGTTTGGGAACAAGTAGCTACCAACACAAATCTTCATCTCTTGAACCTGTTCTAATTCAACCAAAGGAATCCTAAGAATCCTTCAAGTTTACATTGTGAAATCAACCAGTGAGACATTTTATAAAATATTACAAAATCAGTTTATAACAGAAGATTAAATGAATGAGCTTAGCAGAACTCTAAATTCATCTTCTCTAAACTGTGCTTTTCCATTAAGGTTCCAAAAGTACCATGCTAACAAATGTTCCTCTCCTCTAGGTCAGAAAGTCACCCTTTAAATATAACGTTAGCAAGGAATCTACCATAATAAACTAACAACAACAAAATAAGTCTGAAAAGTAAACTTGCATTCTAAAACTGGAAAAGAACCCTTGGAAACAAGTGTTGACAGTTGCTAAAGTACGTGTTGAATAGAAGGGTCTTGGTTCTCAAAACTAATGCCCACCCCTGTGGCATATTAAGTAATTTAAAATTCATAAGATACTTAACCATTTTCCATTATTTCTTTCAAATTCCAGTTCCATTTCTCACTATTAGAAAGTCTACTGACCAATAACAAATGATGCTCTTGGGATTTCATTCATTATTTGACAAATATGAAATACCTACCATGTGTCTGGCAAAATCTTAAGGGCTGGGGATAAAATGGTGAATGATAAAACTAAAAAAAAAAAAAAAAAAAACAAAAACAAAAACAAAAAACAACAACAAAAAAAAAAACATGATATCTACTTTTTTGGAGACTATAATCTACATGTCAAAATTTGTATCGCTAAACTCAGCCACAATAAATCTCATTAGCAGCTAAGGATCCAGAATCATAATTATGAAGGGTCACATGTATCATATAGCAGATGCTGGATGCTCTCAACCATTTAATCTTTCTTCACCAGATACTTATTTTTTATTTTTATTTTACTTTTTTTTTTTTTTTTTTTTTGAGACACAGTTGTTCTGTTGCCAGGCGCCAGGCTGGAGTGCAGTGACACGATCGTGGCTCACTGCAACTTCTGCCTCCCAGTTTCAAGCAATTCTCCTGCCTCAGCCTCCCAAGTAGCTGGGACTATGGGCGCACGCCATCATGCCCAGCTAATTTTTGTATTTTTAGTAGAGATAGGGTTTCGCCATGTTGGCCAGGATGGTCTTGATCTCTTGACCTCATGATCTGCCTGCCTCGGCCTCCCAAAGTGCTGGGATTACAGGCACCAGATACTTATTAATGTCTCCTCTGTGGGAGACATCCTGCCAGGTACAATGGAGAGATGAAAAGATGAATTAGACACAAATGCTATCTTCAAGGAAGCTACTGTTTGCTTTAAGTGTCTAAGACTTTTTGTGAATGGCTAATTTAGTTTTCAAATACTAGGAGGGTTAGGAAACAGACCTGGAAATAACGGAAAGTAACAAGAACTCACTGTTACTAAGTGGTTTTTTTGGTTAATTTTCAAGTAATATAGAGTATTTAAAGTAGTTTGGAAACTATAATCAAATACACTAACCTTCTTTTATTTACAGAAGTCAACTGAACCTCCAAACAGTGATGAAAGACTTACCCATATATTGAAGGAGAGATTAAGCAAAAAATAATAATGGATTTGGGGAAGCAGGAAAAAAAAAAAAAAAAACAGAGAATAGAATGTGTCAGGTGAGGTTTTCATTTCTCAAGTCCCCTGGTCTTTGGCCGAAAAACCAAAACTGTCCTATATTTAGTCTTCAGTTTAGATAAATCGGTGACATAATCTAGAATGGCCCATAAAAAAAAAGTAGAGTCCAGAAGAACCTTCTCAGGACCTCAATAAAATGCCAAACTTGAAATATAAAATAAGGTAAAAATATCTAGCGAGTACAAACATAAAAAACAAACTTTCTTTTGTTGAATATTGTTCTTATTATTTAGAGACAGGGTCTCACTCTGGCGCGCAGGCTGGAGTGCAGTGGCATAATCACAGCTCACTGTAACCTCGAACCCCTGGTCTCAAGGGAAACTCCTCTATCTCAATCTCCCAAAGCATTTGAGATTACAGATGTGAGCCACTGCATTTGACTCAGTTATTATTTTTGTAACTCAGTAAACCTTATTATTTAAAGTTGATAAGACAACTATCCCCAAAAACAGAAGAGTTTTTAAATCATGTTACTTAAAATAGTAGGTTATATATTCTGGACATTTTCCTTCACTGATAAAAATGTACATTACTTAAACAAAATTATTAAATGTTCTTAGATATATAGTCATTTCCATAATAAACTTAAATTACTTCTATTTTTAATAGTTTAAAAGATGATGTAACCTAAGCCAGCTTAGGAATCTTTGAAGCTAACTTGGAATTCAACATCCATAGCTTTTAATTCCATGACTAATAAAACAGTTTTAATATTTCTGAAAAACCCCTTAAGGAATCCCAGGCCTCCTAAGGATACACCTTTAAACAGATCTTCTAAGGAAGGAATTCCCTGACTTCTAGGTCATATTACAATTTCTTTGCTACCATGTCCTCCCGTGATAAAACTCACCACTCTGCTGTTGGTACTTATTTACCTTCCATGGACAGCCAGCCAGTTCCATGGGACTGTGTCTGCCATCTTTACCCTTGTGCTGAGTACAGTACTCGACAATTAATCAGGTTCCTTATCAAAACCACAGAACACAGAAAATGGTTTGAGTGACTATATTCTCAATTTTCTGAAAGGTGGTACAAAACTAGTACCATCTGGTTGCATGGGAAATAAGTTAATGAAACCCCAATTGAGAAAATCCACTTGAGAAGACATTCAACATCAGTTTACAGAATAAATGTCCTGAATATAGGCTATAAATCTACTGGGGTCAGATAGGCAGTAGTGAAGGTGGTGGTGATGGTGGTGATGCTGATGATGACATGATGGTGATAATAACAATATTTATCTTTACTGTAGGCCAGCAATGTTTTACGTGCTATATAATATCTCAATCCCTACCACAACCATAAATATCACTCCAATTTGATAGATGAGGAAACAAAGGCTCAGAGAAGTTAAATTGTTTGCTCAAGTAAATGAGGGAGCAGAATTCAATTTCAGGAGTCTGCGTCTAAAGTCCCACACTACACCACTACACTGCGACTGAATGGGCAAAACTGGATGACAGCAAAATGCAAAGCACATTTCCTACTTAAAAGGGAAGGCACTATTCAACTCTAGTTAGGAAAATGCATGCCCAGTGTTACCAGATACTCTAGTTTTTCAAGAGAATCAGACACCCAGATCTTTATGTGAAATCCCTCGACTCTTAAATATTAGAAAATAATTCTGAAACAATGTTCAAACAGTTTGTTTGGGCCAAATAAAACTTACCTACAGCAAGGATGGATATGCAGATTATAAATCTGTGACCTGTAGAGGTACCATCTTTCCTCAAAAATATACATGCCAAAAATGCAAAATCTGAATCTAATCATAAGGAAACACAAAGACAAATAAAAATATAGGGTCATTCTACCAAAAAAAAAAAAAAAATAGCCTGCACACATCACAAATGTCAACGTCTTGAAAGAAAAAGGATTAGGAACCCATTTAAAGGACACCAGATTAAAGGAGAAGAGACCAAAGAGACCTGACAATGAAAGGTAATATATAATACAAGAATGGAACCTGGACCAGGAAAAAAATGCTATAAAATTCTTTATGAGGACAATTAGCAAAATTTGAATATGAACTTTAGATTACATAATGGCATTATATCAACATCTACTTTTTCTGAAATTAACAATTGACTGTGTTTATATTTGTATGTAAGAGAATGTCCATGTTCTTAGGAAATACATGCTGAACTATTTAGCGGTAAAGAGGACTGATGTCTCCAACTTACTCTGTAATAGTTCATTAAAAAAATAATTGTTTATATGGATATATACGGCAAGAGAGAGAGCAATAAAGTAAACACAACAAGATGTTCACCTGTGAATCTGGACAGCAAGTCTATGAGATCTCTAGGTTCTACTCTTGCTCTTTAATAAGTTCTAATCATTTCAAAACAATAAATTATAATATCTGGGAAAGAATGGATAGGGCCAGTCCCACCCCCGCAGAGGACCCCTCAGGCAACCAAACTCAATCAAGGACATGCAACTCTACTCCTGGGACAGTAGCTAGACCTAATCACACTCGGTCCTCACAGCAACCCACAGAAGAAGCTATTCTTAACCTCATTTTCTGACTGGAGAAACTGAGGCACAGGTTGTGAATCCCCAATCCCAATAGTAAGGAAATGGTAGACGCCATGGTTCTAACTCAAACCATCAAATACTAATCTGGACTGTTCTACTATTTGCCTTATAAGAAAAGCTCATTTTTAAAAAAAAAAAATGCATGAATATGGTATAGTACTCTCACATGCTTAACACAAATTAAATAAATGCTAATCGTAGAAAGCTATTTGGTCCAACCTTCTTATTCACCCTCCAGACTTGGAAATAGCATAAAAGTCTATAGCATAAGCAATCACAAGGGAGAAAATATGATCTAAGTTATTTCAAAGAGAAAAGAAAAATAAAAACTAAGTACCCACTATGGGGATGACAAAGTCTAATTTAAAAAGCAAACAAGAAATCTTTGTGACTTTGGAATAAAGATTGCATAGATATGACACAAAAAGTGTGAACCATAAGAATAAACATTGATAAATTGGATCTTGATAAAAAACCATTAAGTAACGTAGACACTTAGGAAGATAATGTTTGCAACACACATAGTAAACAAAGAATTTATATCTAGAAAATAAAAGAACTCATGAAACTTAATAATAAGAACAGAAACAATCCAACAAAAAAAATGGGCAAAGATTTTAAACAGATACTTCACAAAAGATCTATGCATGTCCAATAAGCACAGGAGAAAATGTGTAACATTATTACCCATGGGAGAAATGCAATCAAACCACAATGAGATACCACTTCTCACCCGGTATCATGGTTACAATAGAAAAGATGGACAATGACAAGTGTTGCCAAGGATGTGACAAAATTGTAACTCTCAAAATTGCTGCTGGGGAATGTAAAATGGTGAAGCCACACAAGTAAACAGTTTGTCAGCGTCTTAAAATGTTAAACATAGATTTACCATGTGACCAGTAATTCCACTCCTAGGTATCTACTCAAGAGGAATGAAAACACGTCCACACAAAAACTAGTGTGCAAATGTTCACAGTAGCATTTTTCTTAACAGTCAAAAGGTAGAAACAAATCAAATGTCTTATCAACTGGTGAACTGATAAACAAAACATAGTATATCCTGACACCGGAATTCTTTTCTTTCTTTGGAAACAAGAGTCTCACTATGTCACGCAGGCTGGAAAGCAGTGGCACGGTCTGGGCTCTCTGCAACCTCTGCCTCCCGGGTTAGGCGATTCTCATGCCTCAGCCCTCCAAGTAGCTAGAATTACAGGTGTGGGCCACCACTCCCAGCGAATTTTTGTATTTTTTAGTAGAGACAGGGTTTCACCAAGTTGGCCAGGCTGGTCCTGATCTAAGTTATCCCGATCTCAAATAATCTGCCCGCCTAGGCCTCCAAAGTGCTGGGATTAGAGGCATGAGCCACCACACCAGGCCTGACATTGGAATTCTAGCTACTGTGTAATAAAAAGTAACCAAGTATCGATACATGCTACAACACAGATGAACCTCAAAACATTATCCTGGGTGAAAGAAGCCAAACACAAAAGACCACAGATTGTATGAGTCTATCTATACAAAAATGTCCACAAAAGGTAAATCTACAGAAAAGAGCAGATTCATGGTTCCCTAGGGATGAAGCAGAATTGAGAAGTAACTGCAAATGATACAAAGTTTCTTCTGGAATGGAAATGTTCTAAAGTAAGACTGTGGTGATAGTTACACAACTCTGCAAATATGCTACCAACCACAGAGTTGTACACTTAAAACAGGTGAATGTTATGGTATGTAAATTAAACTTCAATAAAGATTTACAAAAAGAAACATATGCAACCTCATTAGTCATCACTGAAATGCAAATTAAAATCACAGTCAAACAACACTGCACATCTACTAGAATGGCTAAAATTTAAAAGACTGACAATATCAAGCGTTGCAATGATAGGAAAGAAGTAGAACTCTCATTTTTCTTTCCCACCAACAGTTGGTAGGAACATAAAAGGGTGTAGTGCGTTTGAATATTGTCCCCCAAAACGTTATGTCCAAATCCAAAAACCTGGCCTGTATGAATGTAACCTTATTTGGAAAAAGTGTCATTGCAGATGTAATTAACTTGAGGCTCTCAAGGATCTCGAGATCATCCTGGATTTAGGATGGGTCCTAATCCAATGACTGGCATTCTTTGAAGAGAAAGAAGAGAGAGATTTGAGCCACAGAAACAGAGAGAAGGCGGCCATGTGAAGATGGAAGCAGAGATGTTATAAAGTGATGCTACCACAAGCCAAGGAACACTAGGGACCACCAGAAGCTGGAAGAAGCAAGGAAGGAGCTTTCCCTAAAGTCCTTCAAAGGGAGTGTGACCCTGCTGACACCTTGATTTCAATGCCTGATCTCCAGACTGTAAGAGAACAAATTTCTGTTGTTTAAAGCCACCAAGTTTGTGGTAACTTGTTGCAGCAGCCACAGAAAACTAAAACAAATGGTCAAATCACTTTGGAAAACTGTTTGGCAATTTATTCATAAGGTTAAACAAAGAACTCCCCTATAATTAAGCAATTCCATTTTGGGACATTACCCGACAGAAATTTGGGGCATTACCTGACCTAGGAAACAGTCATACATCAATGGTCATAGCAGCTTTTTTCATGAATCCAAAACCAGAAACAGTCCAAATGTCTAGCAACAAGTGCATGAATAAACAACATGTGGTATATCCATACAGTGGACCACTAATCCACAACAAAAAGGAACAAACTATTGATACATACAACAACATGGATTAATCTCAAAAATCATTATGCTGGCCAGGCACAGTGGCTCACGCCTATAATCACAACACTTTGGGTAGCAGAGGAGGGTGAACGGTTTGAGCTCAGGAGTTCCAGATCAGCCTGGGCAACATAGCAAGACAGCATCTCTATTTAAAAGAAAAATCATTACGATGCATGAAAAAAAAAGACCCAGAAGTATATACCGTATGCTTCCATTTATACACAATCTAGAAAATACAGATGCATCTACAGAGACAAAAAACATATCAGTGGTGGCTTGGGGGCCAAGGTGGAGGGAAAGACTAACCGCAAATTAGCAAGAGGGAACAGAAATGTTCACTATGCCAACTGTGGTGGGTTTTGCAGGTACATACATTTGTCAAAACGGTTCAAATTGTACACTAAAAATGGTTGCAAATGACTGTATGTAAATTATACCTCAATGAAGTTGATTAGAAAAAGAGAAAATAATTCATGAGTCATTAGACATTTTACATTTAAAACAACTATTTATACTTTGTTCTACCCAATAATATTAAGTAAACAAATTTTAAATGAAAAGCAAATGTTTTAAAGAAAAAAGGATGACAACTTGCTCTACCAATTCAACATGCTTCACAAGCAGAAAATGGAAAAAGCCTGGAATTTGGAGTTAGAAGACCTGGCCCAGAGTGCTAGTTTCGCCTAGCAACCAAGTGGCCTTGGGAAAGTCACGATTTCTACAAGTCTCAGTTTCCACATCTCTAAAATATGGATGACACTAATAACTACTTCACAGGCAATAGTTATGGTTTCAATCGAGCAAGAGCTCCTTTGGCACAGGGATTCTATTTCAGCCAAAATTATAATCTCAACATATGGCAAATAATAGGTGCTCAATAAATCTTCACAGAATAAATGAATTACTTTAAAAATAAACCTGAAAGATGAGAAAGACATCATTCACAACACCATAAGGTGACATTTGTTTCTTTGCACTGTGTAAACTAAAGCAGAAGGGTCACCTTCTTTGTGCTTATCTTTAGCATATTATCCACATCATATCCAGACTCAAGCATGACTTCAGGTCCCTTATGAAATACTGCACTAACTCAGGTCAATAGAGAGCAGATTTTATATCTTAAATCCTTAGATGCATTGCCCTAAAACAGACTCACTTGTAAGATGAAATTCTATGAAAGCAAGACAATTCTGTGTCTACATTATTTAACACTGATATTCACCGCCAATATTTGCTTAACATAGAGTAGGCACCAAATAACATGTGCAAAGGCCCTGTAGCCACATGAACTTCAGGGAAGAGTAACTTTTAAGAAGGCCGAATAGTAACTTTTAAGAAGGCCGAAGTGACTGGCCGGGAGACAGCAGAGTGTCATGTTCAATGGGATTGTGAAAACAGGTAGGGCCCAGACCATGCAGGATCTTGCAGGGTAGGCAATGTGAAGTTTTTTCTTTATCCTGAGAGCAACAGAAAGCCATGGAATATTTTTAAACACGTGGTTGGCAGAGTAAGGAGACAGGAAAGGGACATAATTAGATTTTCATTTCACGAAGATCTTACTCTAGGGTGTGCAGAAGAGAATCGTTGTTGGGGGAAGGAAGAGAAAGTGGAGGAAGAGTTAAGTTAGGATGTCGAGTGAATATAGGCCAATCAAGAGACTATTCCAACAGTTCATTAAAAAGATAATAGTACCTTGATGGAAAAAAAAAGTGGATAGATTCCCAATATACACAGATAAATCAACAAGATCTGACTTTGGGAATGAGAGAAAGGAAAACACTCCATTCTTCTGGGCCTCAGTTCTTCACCTGTGAAGCAGGGTGTTGTTTATACTCTATCTGTCTATCTATCTTGCTGTGACAATGATATGAAATAATTTAAATATTGTGCACCTAACACAGTGCCTGACCCACAATAAATGCTTTTTTAAACCGCTATTGCCATTATCATGGTCATCCCATGGAATGGCAACTACCAGAAACTGAACACTAAAGATGAAGAAAAGCAATGTAGTTAACGATTCATATACACAGCGCTGAAAGGACACAAACTGTATCAGCTGGTGACTGAGACAACTGTTCCAAAGAAACACAGCTGACCGCCGATTTCTACTAAGCCGATCTCAGTCACGATTCGGTCCTCAGAGACCATTAGGAGATAGCACAGCTGGTATGATCACAGTCATCTGAGAGTCCGGTAAACTGAGGCACAGGGATGGCTACAAATTTAACCCAGGAATACGTGCAGAAGAACGACAAGAAAATGGGTATCTTGCTTCTCATTTTTGGGCCGATCGAACAGGATTCGGCCTGCATCCTGAACAGCACGAATTTGTAACACCCCCTCCAATGTCTCCACGTCCCTTGCTGACAAGGCCCTGTCACCCCTTAGCTTAACACCATGCATCCGCTCGCCATCAAACCAAGCCCTGCAGGTTCCCTGTTCCTAGCTCCCAGCGCACGAAGAAGCCCAGGCCCCAGGAGCCCAGAATACCTTAGCTTCGCGCTCTCGTTCCTCGGCGGTCGGGGTGCGCTTCATGCTGCCACTAAAAGCCGCCTTCGCCAAGCGAGCAACGTACATCCCTCACCCTGGACCCCGCCTCCTGTATGTAGTTCTCTCAGCGTCCTGCTCCCGCCTGGAGCCATTCTCCCTCAGAGCTGAGAAAACTACAACTCCCAGGATGGACCGCGGCGAGGCCCGCGAGCGCCTCGGGGTTGGGAGCACGAGAATTTCCCAGGGCCGACAGCTGGGAAAGCGTAGTCCGCTACCCCGCGAGCCGACGGGCTGGAGTCCAAAGAGAACTACATTTCCCAGGAGGCAACGGGGGCCTGCCATGTTTTTCCCGTGTTCCTCTCGGCCAGCCGCCCGCCACGCTGTCGGCGCTATAGCAACGGTAGCTAGCGGCAGGACCAGTGGCGCGGTGAGTACTCGGGGAGGATGAGGGAGGATGGTGGTGGGTGGAGGTTGCGGACCCTCCCTGTGCAGCTCGGGCCAGGGTCCTGGGGTCCGCTCTGAGGCCTAGAGAAGGCCCTGGAGTTCTGCTCGCGTGAAAGCAACCCAGCTTGAGACACCTCCACATTCTCAGGCCTGAATCACAGCCCGCCCCTTTATCCCAGCGTCCAGGATCAACTTGAAATGTTATATCCCAGCCATGAAGGTGAGAGTTGATGCTGCTAATTGCCGTCTTTATCCATATCCTGCAAATTGAAGATCCCTAACACAGTTTGCTCGTTTGCCCTTGATTGGGAGTTGGTTGGTAGACCCTAAACCTCCTGAGTGGCCTATTGTTTGCTTAATTGTATATTATTTGTTTATCGTTTGATTACTTCCATAATTTGCTAGTTTCATAGAGGCGGGGACTTTGCTTGCCATTTTAATCTCAGTGCCTGGTATCCATGTATTCATTCAATAAGTTTTTTTCTTTTTCTTTTCTTTCTGCTTTGCAAAATACTGGGATTACAGACGTGAGCCACCACGCCCAACCAATCATTCAATATATATTAATGTTAGTTACCACCATGTACCAGGCACTGTTCCTGAACAGCTGTGAACAAAACTAATACCCGTCTTGAGGTGTTTATACTTTTTTAGTGGAGACAAACAATAATTTTATCTGATAATTTCACATAGAGGCAGTTGATATAAGAGAAACAAGCCGGGCGTGGTGGCACGCACCTGTAGTTCCAGCTACTTGGGAGGCTGAGATGGGAGGATCACTTGAACCCATGAATTCGAGGCCAGCCCAGGCAACAGAGCAACACCCTGTCAAAGAAAGACAGAGAGAGAGAGAGAGAGAGAAGAAAAGAAAAGAAATAAACAGTGAAGAAATCTAAGGAAGACGACTCCAACATAAGATGATCAGGGAAAGCCTGTCTGAGGAAGTGAGCTGAGCTCCAAAGATTGAGGAGCCAGCTAATACAAAGGCCTTGAGCAAGACAAGGGTATGGGGGGTTCGAGGAAAGTAAAAGAACAGTACTATAGGTGGAACATAGTGAGCAAAGAGGGATAACGTGAGATGGTGTTGGAGAGGCATTGCAGCACTGTGTAGGGTTACTCAGTTTCAACATTATTATTAGCATTTTGGGCTGGATTTGTTATTCTCCTAAGCATTGTTAGATATTTTTTACATCATCCGTGGCCTCTACTCACTAGATGCCAGTAGCATCCCCCTTCCTTATTGTGACAACCAAAAATATCACCGGACACAACTATTAATACTTCTAGGCCGGGTGCGGTGGCTCAAGCCTGTAATCCCAGCACTTTGGGAGGCCGAGGCGGATGGATCACGAGGTCAAGAGATCGAGACCATCCTGGTCAACAAGGTGAAACCCCGTCTCTACTAAAAATACAAAAATTAGCTGGACATGGTGGCGCGTGCCTGTGATCCCAGCTACTCAGGAGGCTGAGGTGGGAGAATTGCCTGAACCCGGGAGGCGGAGGTTGCGGTGAGCCGAGATCGCGCCATTGCACTCCAGCCTGGGTAAGAAGAGCGAAACTCCGCCTCAAAAAAAAAAAAAAATACTTCTAACTGCTACCTTAAGTGAGTTAACTAATCTGTGTCTCAGCTTCCTGATTTGTAAAGCAGGAATCATTTGAGTAACAACCTCACAAGGAAATGGTGAGACACTTCATTAATTTGTATAGGCAGAGCACTTAGAACACTACGTGGCACATAAGTATTTAGTGAATGTTAACACCATCATCATCATCATCATCATCATCATTATCCTCATTATTTTTAAAGTGACCTTAACACTGTCATGAAAAACTACTCATTTTCACACATGGGCTTGTGTGTCAACAGGATCCTAAAAATTGACCTTTTCTATAGCAGTATTTCCAAAAGAAGTAGATGATCTCCCAAGAATTTGTCTGTTAGCTGTTTCTGTAACAGCAAAAAGCAATGGTTCTCCACCATTTGTGAGTTACAATCAAAGTTGTGAACCCTCTTTAAAAGATATTGCATATACACATATAAAATTTGGTAAACGATCTCTAGGTTCACAGACCCCACAGACCCCATTCATTCATTCAACAACTATTTGAATGCCTGCTCTCAGAATGTGCCAAGCTTTGTGCTAGCCTCCAAGAATACAGAACTGAACAAGGCAATAAAGCTTGCTACTGTCTTGGTCTTCACATTCTAGAACCAATATCCTAGAGCTTAAGAACTCTGCCCTTTAGTGTACCTTCATTCACAGTGTGCCTTTAGCTTACTAGGTAGATTGAAGTGAAAATATAAAATCCTTTTTTTTTTACAAAGTAGATATTGTGTGGACCACTCACATCCACATACAAAATAAAGTTACTGCATTTCTGTAAAAAATAGAAACTATTGGCTGGGCGTGGTGGTTCACGCCTGTAATCCCAGCACTTTGGGAGGCCGAGATGAGTGCATCACAAGGTCAAGAGATCAAAACCGCTGGGCGCGGTGGCTCAAGCCTGTAATCCCAGCACTTTGGGAGGCCAAGGCGGGTGGATCACGAGGTCAAGAGATGGAGACCATCTGGTCAACATGGTGAAACCCCGTCTCTACTAAAAATACAAAAAATTAGCTGGGCATGGTGGCACGTGCCTGTAATCCCAGCTCCTCAGGAGGCTGAGGCAGGAGAATTGCCTGAACCCAGGAGGCGGAGGTTGCAGTGAGCCGAGATCGCGCCATTGCACTCCAGCCTGGGTAACAAGAGCGAAACTCCATCTCAAAAAAAAAAAAAAAAAAAGAGATCAAAACCATCTTGGCCAACATAGTGAAACCCCATCTCTACTAAAAATACAAAAATTAGCCGGGTGTGGTGGTGGATGCCTGTAGTCCCACCTACTCGGGAGGCTGAGGCAGGAGAATTGCTTGAACCTGGGAGGCGGAGGTTGCAGTGAGCCAAGACCACGCCATTACACTCCAGCCTAGCGACAGAGCGAGACTCTGTCTCAAAAAAAAAAAAAAAGAGAGAATAGAAACTATAAAAATACCAGAATTACCTAGACAGCCTATATTTGGAGGTATTTGAACCCTGGGCAGGACCTAAGCTCCACAGCAACAAAAGCAGGACACACAGAAAACAAACCCAGTTGGTAAATGTATGCCACAAAACCTCTTTCACAAAACTTGGAACTGCCCACTCATTTGTACATCAATTACACAATTAATATTTAAGTAATATTGACATCCCAGGCACATGTGCTCAGTGCTTTTAATTTACTCATCTCATTTACCCTTAGAATAACTCTCTGAGATCGGTATTATTTTCTCCATTTTTTAAACTGAGGGACTGAAACTCGGAGAAGTTAAGTGGCTTGACCAATTTGTTACTGATAGGGCAACCATTTGAATCAAGTTCCTGACCTGAGTTTTTTGCAAGATACCTGCTTCCTTTTGGAGGCTGGGGAGAGGGAAGGGATGGAGAGGAGGTATTTCTTAAATGATAATCTTACCTGATTTCCTAAGCAAATTATACGAAATACACTGTTGAAAGGAACACTGTCTCCATGATTGAATGTAGTAGTACTTTTAGAATAGAAGCTTTCATCTTCAGGCAGCACATGTGGACAATAAGATGCCCATTAAAGTTCTAGTCCCTTTTTCATTTTATTCACTTCATTCCATTGCATAGTTAATGTAATAACTTGGAAAGAGTTTGAATTTTCTTTTCTCCACAGCTAGGCCATGTCTGGTCCAACTGATGAAACTGCAGGAGACTTGCCTGTGAAAGACATAGGTCTAAACCTCTTTGGAATGGGAGGGTTACAAGGTATGGCCAGCTGTTATTTATTACAGTTATGAACTTTGATCACTGACTTCTTTACTTTTAATTTAAAGTATTTCTGATACTCATACAGACCAAACCATTTAAGTAACTATATAGTCTTTGATTGGACTAAACAAAAAGTTGGAAGGTTTTAAACACATATGGCATTTTACTACATGCATCCATTATCAACAGCTCATAGAAAATGTACAGTCCCCCCTCTGTTCTGATAAAGAATTAACATAAATCATCTTCTTAAAATTCCTCACATCAGTAGAAACTACATAGAGAGTATCTAGCCTCCAAACTGAATTGCCTGGTTTAAATTACATTCAATATTAAAACATTTCTTTATGTTTAAATTTTATATGGGAGGAAAGGCCATATTTTAAACATTTTGCGTTTTAAGTAGAATATCTCACATGATAGTGACTTTTGTATCAAATTAATATGGATTAAAAGTTTTCTTTATTCTTTTGTCACTTAGTGGCAGTAGAGCTAAAAAGCACTTTCAAATTGAGAAAGAAAAGCACTACTTTAAAGAACAACTTAGAATAGAGAGCTGTGTTTATCTTTGTGTGTAGAGTGTATCAGCCATGTTGGCATGCATGTATCAATTATCAACAACTCTTAGAAGACGTAAAATCCTCCTCTAGCCTGAATAGGCTAGGGATTTAAGATACATTCCACTCAGGAATCTACAAATACTTTTTAATCAGACCAGTGTAAATGGCCACTTGTGAAAACTTCAGAAAAGTGATCAGAGTATTGTTTATTGAAAAAAATAAAGTTTGGCTACACAGATTTTTTTTTTTTTTTTTTTTTTTTTTTTGGTTGGAGTCTGGCTCTGTCGCCCAGGCTGGAGTGCAATGGCGCAATCTCCACTCACGGCAACCTCTGCCTCCTGGGTTTAAGCAATTCTCCTGCCTAAACACCACATGTAGCTGGATCTACAGGCGTGTGCCACCAAGCCCAGCTAATTTTTGGCTACACAGATTTTATGTTAAAAGTGAAAACTGTGTATAAGCTTTGCTTTAGAGATCATTCGGGGAGTATCAAGAAATACAAGTAAGTTTTAGGTGTACAAAAGGATTTATTGGGTTTTGATATTGTATAATTTCAATTCTTGTCTTCAGTAAACTATCACAGGACCTTAGTCTCTATCAGTTTTTTCTTTGTTTCTATTGGAGAATTGTTGGAAATTGACCTACTTCACAATGGTATGGAAAATACCAAATTTAAACTTCTGCAAGCAGATATATACACATGCTAAAGAGTATAAACATTCCTAAAAATTATGTAAGGTAGTGTATAGAGAAATTAATTGTGAAACTTTTAAATGATAATTTTTAAATTTCAGGGGTGTTTTGGTCTTACAACTTTTATAGTTTGTTTTCTAAAATACCCATAGCTTAGAAAAATGTCTTAATCATATTGTGTTTACCAAATTACTCTTACTCTTGCCTTTGTAAATAAATAAATAACTTTCAGATACTTTTTTAGTTGTCACAGCATTCAGCATGTACGTTCAAAGGTCTTTACTGAATCAGAGTTCCATCTTACAGTCTTGAGTATTTTTGTTGTTTGTCTGTTCGTTTGTTTGTTTTGAGACGGAGTCTTGCCCTGTCACCCAGGCTGGAGTACAATGGCACGATCTCGGCCTACTGCAACCTCCACCTCCCAGGTTCAAGCAATTCTCCTGCCTCAGCCTCCCGAGTAGCAGGGATTACAGGCATGCACCACCATGCCCAGCTAATTTTTTGTATCTTTAGTAGAGATGAGATTTCACTGTGTTGGCCAGGCTGTGACTCCTGACCTCGTTATCCACCCGCCTCAGCCTCCCGTAGCGCTGGGATTATAGACCTGAGCCACCCCTGCAGCTGCCCTTACATTCTTTTTTTTTTTTTTTTTGAGACGGAGTTTTGCTCTTGTTACCCAGGCTGGAGTGCAATGGCGCGATCTCGGCTCACCACAGCCTCCGCCTCCTGGATTCAGGCAATTCTCCTGCTTCAACCTCCTGAGTAGGGATTACAGGCATGCACCACCATGCCCAGCTAATTTTTTGTATTTTTAGTAGAGACAGGGTTTCACCATGTTGACCAGGGTGGTCTCAATCTCTTGACCTCATGATCCACCCGCCTCGGCCTCCCAAAGTGCTGGGATTATAGGCGTGAGCCACCGTGCCCGGCCTGCCCTTACATTCTTAAAGAATGGCTACTTGAATACATTTTTGAATGAATACTATTGTTCAAATTCCTAATATTGAATGTAAAGTATTAATAAGAAATATTTTTATTCTCACCTTAAATAATTGATGTAAACACCACTATAACATTTTCTAAAGCAATCTTAATTGTAGGTCACAAAGGAAAAAAAAATCTAAGATTAGTGCATCAGAGATTATATTAATATCAAGAGTTTTTAGAGACTATTTTAAGTAACCCCACAATTAATTATCTTGGCATTTTTGCAGAAACTTCAACAACACGGACAATGAAGTCTCGCCAGGCAGTGTCACGTGTCAGTCGTGAGGAACTTGAAGACAGATTTTTGCGTTTGCATGATGAGAACATTTTACTTAAACAGCATGCCCGCAAGCAGGAGGAAAAAATTAAAAGGTTACAATAAAAAGCTTTTAACTTCTCTTCTTGACTCAGTAAAACTTGGAGGGTATGGTATTTTATAAACTTAATTGAAAACCCCACCTTGAATCTTGTTTGGAATAAAGCAGGATGTAAATAAATACCATTTTTAAAAATGGAAAATCTTGCAAACTAGAATAGTAAACCAAAAAGATTATGAATGTTTATTATGTCTGAATTTGCCATTTAAAAGAGAAAAGCTAATAGCTAAGAGTAACAGGAGTATATCATATCTATAAATAACTTGGTTTAATATTTATAGTTTAATAAGCAAATGACCAAAGCATCTGTTTTTTTAAATGTCTTGATTTTAAAATGAAAGTTTAAAAAAGTAACTAACTATTCTAATTTGTTAGAAGGCATGTTCCCTTAAGATTTGGGGTTTGCTAATTAAAATATCACTTCATTTTCTGGAACATATTTAACTTTGCTTGGGTTAGACTAGATTCTATATTGATTTCAAAGAGTCTGTACTGTTTCTGAAGAAACAGTATTGTCACTTTTGATTTATGTACAAAAAATTTTGGCAAAAATGATTTCTTAAGGGTAGATACTCTTTCATTCTTTTTTATTCAGAAATGCTGTGCCTATCTTCTGAAGGGACAGCATTAAAAACAAAGTATGTTCAGATGTGTAATCACGGGCAGGTCTGTATTCATATTTATGTTCCAGGTTCAAAGAGAAGGTGAGATGGCCATTGAAGAATGAATATAGGGTTTTTCTGCTTAGAATCCATCCTAGGGAGATGGTTCCAGTTCAGCTTCTGCTCTGTGGACTTTGGCAACCCACTGACCTGCTATGTGCAGGCCTTTTACTTTGAGTTGGGTTTTAAGTTATGATGATGGCTGTTTTCAAGACTTGTGACTGACTTGCCTGATTCCTTTTCTGACCAATAGCTCACACATATATCAGCCAATCAGAATGAGGCATGTAGTCTACCATGACCACCTAACAGTTTTTTTCTTTGTAAGCCTAACTGAATTCACATCCATGACCTCATTAGTAATTTGTCATAGCCAGAAAATAAACACCTTAATAATGAGCCATGTAGTTTAATGGGAAAAGGACTGAGCAAGGAATCAAGTGGTATGTATCTATTCTTTTATCTCTCTGGCACTAGCTTATGATATGGTCACGCCATTTAACCTCCTGGAAGTTTATTTTACTTAACTGTGAGAGTAATGAGCCAACAAACAGTATGACCCAAAAGCTCTGAATTCCTCTCAATCTCATACCACTAACCGTGACATAGATACATGGGTAGAACTGTCTTTAAATTTATCCTTAAGAAGTAAATAGGCCGGGCACGGTGGCTCATGTTGGTAATCCCAGCACTTTGGGAGGCCCAGGCGGGCAGATCACCTGAGGTCAGGAGTTCAAGACCCGCCTGACTAACATGGTGAAACCCTGTTTCTACTAAAAATACGAAAACTTAGCCGGGCATGGTGGCACATGCCTGTAATCCCAGCTACTCCAGAGACTGAGGCAGAAGAATCGCTTAAACCCAGGAGGCAGACGTTGCAGTGAGCCGAGATTGCACCATTGCACTCCAGCTTGGGCAACAAGAGCAAAACTGTATCTAAAAAAAAAAAAAGTAAATAGTATTATTTTCTATAAATATAGATTTCATAAGCTACCTTTTTTTAATTTTATTATTTATTTTTTAAGAGGGCGTTTCACTCTGTCACCCAGGCTGGAGTACAGTGGCTGGATCTCGGCTCACTGCAAACTCCACCTCCTGGGTTCAAGTGATTCTCCTGCCTCAGCCTCTTGAATAGCTGGGATCATAGGTGCCCACCACCATACCTGGCTAACTTTTACATTTTAGTAGAAACGGGGTTTCACCATGTTTGCCAGGCTGGTCTCGAATGAACTCCTGACTTCAGGTGATTTGCCCACCTTGGCCTCCCAAAGTGCTGGGATTATAGGCGTGAGCCACTGCATCTAGCCAAAACTACCTTTTGAAGTAAGCACTCAGACTTTGCCAGATCACTTATGACTCATTCATATAATAAAATAATCAAATCCAGCAAATGGAATGTATGGCTCTTACTAGATGAACAGATGCAATCATGTTTCTTGACAAAGTTTATTTGAACATCATTTGAAAAATTTAAAGGTACTCTATTGATGTGCTTTTCCTGCCTTAAAAATTAGGGTCATTGTTTTTCTCTAGTCGTTAACTGCCTTTTTATATTAAATCTGTGTCTTTCTTTTGAATGTAACCTGTATCTCTGTGTGAAAGTCTCTCTGTAACAGATAATTCAGATATTTAAGTTGACATCTCATTCTTATGATGACCCTATTTTTATTCATAGGCCATTGGATGGGGCTTAGGACCCTAAACTCATTAAAGGACCAGGTAGAGTTATATGGCCCTGTTGATCTGTGATACCTGGCCAAATTTCCAGTAATATATCGTTCTCAGAATTAGGTGAAAAGGGAACTAATCCATTGATTATTTTACTGGAGTATTTGCGGTACTCTTGGATCTTGGTTTTTATTATCCTGTATCCTTTATAAAGCGTGCTTAATGGATGTGCCTCAAGGGAAGGAGAAAACAATCCTAACTGATTATGTTATGCATAGCTCTCCCTGATGCCACATGCTGTAGGCCGAGTAGCCAGAAGTGTAGATAGACATGTATTACTACCGCATTTACAGCGGACTCTGCTTAGGGCAGAAAAAAGGTTGTGCTATGACATCCCAAAGCTATTAAGGATTTTTTTATTTCACTTTTGTTCCCTTAAGTAAAAGCTTCTGTCCATAACCATGCTAAAATAAAGCAAACCCCATTTAAAGAAAAATGAAGTGTGTTTTTATTTTCAATCTCCTCTCTGGGTCTTTATAAAAATAGATTCACTATAAACTAGAATCAGCTATTGAAGATGTGCGACCAATTTTGTAAAGTCTTGAACTTGTGTCTCTCATCAAAGCCACCTTTTCTTTCTTGTCCTGCCAAGATTTTTCCATTCACTGTCAGGCATGTTTTCCGTACGTGTATATTACATCACCCCCATGTGCCCTTTCTGTCTTTTGTTCTGTCTAACCAGTTTTTATCAAAACTTAATAGAATCAAAGATAAAAACTCCTGAGATGTCAAAAGCACAATTTATGTCTAAATTTAAGGATAGCATTAAAATAACACTTTTGCATCTAATTATTTTTTACCATTAAACACAAGTGTTTTTTGAGCACTAAGCAACATTTATTGGTGCATTTTGGTTTCTTTTGAATTTTTCATTAGGCTTTATATGTGTGCATTTATGCATTCTAACATTTTTATATTTATAGTGTGTCTTAATCCTGGAGAAACTGAAAACAATGTATTACCGAAATGCTGCACAGTCTTAATACACTTTCCAAAAGTTTTAACTTACTGTGGATTGCAGATATAACCCACCACATCCACAATCTGTAACTACATTTAAGTGCATACAGCATTCCTATATAAGGTCATGCGTTAAAAATTGCATTTCAGGAACATATGGAGTAAATATGTGTCCTCTCTTTACTAACCTTAAATGATAAGCCTTAGGAAACTGTTATTTGTCAGTGCTATAAAGCAGATTGTTGCCCAGTGGTTTCAATTATCATCAAAGGATTCTTCACAGGCAGTAATAGTTACATCAAAACCTGAAATTTATTATTCAGGTTCTGCACTGAAGTCTTCACAGTGATTATGTTCCTTTCAACAGAATGCATTTTATGCTGACTTCTCACATTCCTTTTCATCTTTTTATTATTTCCCCAGAATGGCCACCAAGTTAATACGGCTAGTTAATGACAAGAAAAGATATGAGCGGGTTGGTGGCGGCCCCAAGCGGCTGGGACGAGATGTGGAAATGGAAGAAATGATTGAGCAGCTGCAAGAGAAAGTCCATGAGCTTGAAAGACAAAATGAAGCCCTCAAACACAGACTAATTTCAGCCAAACAGCAACTTCAAATCCAGGGTTACAGGCAAACTCCATACAATAATGTACAATCTCGCATTAACACGGGGCGTAGAAAAGCAAATGAAAATGCGGGCTTTCAGGAATGCCCCAGGAAAGGTAAAACAAAGCTTATATTAATTCTAAACCAAAGTTTTATGAGACTATTTAACACACACACACACACAAAAAAAAAAAACCCACAAAGTTTTACTTCTGTACTGTTGGTTCTCTTAAGTGTCTTTAGGAAGAGAAAAATAATTTTTTACTTTCTCTTTGATAAAATAATATTGTCAGTGAAGATAATATAAGAATTACTAGATCAGTCTCAAATTTGTTTAGTAAAAACATTCTACTAACCTTGATGTAAGAGACATGTATGAAACTAAGTAAATGAGTTGAATTGAGTTCAAGTTGGTTGTGAAACACACTGTACTCAGGCAGGTGGGGAAACCAGCTAGTTTGCTTACATATGACCACATTTACTATACTGAATGATCACATTTAAGTTTTTCATCCAAAGACCTTTTAGAAAATTTGCAAAAGTGTCGAAATCTTTCTTGTTGTGTGGCAGTAGCATGGTAGTAGGATGTGCATATAACCAGGGGTTTATAAAGTTGGGTCCTTATTTCTCCACTTACTAGCTGGTGACCTTGGGCAAGTCTCCTAATCACTCTGACCCTGAGTTTTCTTTACATATAAAGTAAAAGGATTGAAACAAGTGATAGCAAAGGTCTCTTCCACTGCTAAAAATGATCATAGGCCAATCGTTTTCTTCACTTTAAAAATTAATAACCTAAAATGTACCCAGGCTACAAAATAATTCAGTTGTATAGCCAAGACTCAATATAGAACATAAATATTTCTAATAAAAATTTTCAATTCTCTTCACCCAAAGGGAAGCTTTATTATAATGGAACCACAAGTCAATAAATACCTTAAGTAACATTTTTAAGATTTCGACTATTAGGAAAGGAAATAAGGTTTTAGCTCTAATTGACTTTTGTTTGAAATATACCTTACATAAAGACCAAAGATTTTTAGGGATGTAAAGTATCATGAAAACTTTAATTTCAGTTCTTTGACGAGGAAAAAAAAACACTGCGAACAGAAAGGGAGAAAAATTTGTTGTAGTTTGCTCTCCAAGCCAAAATGTTAACACTATCTGTTCCCTAGATAGAGTTCCTTTGAAGTCAATAAGGCCTCCACATAGGCAGGAGGCAGCTGCAGGATGAAAGGGCTTGGCTACTCCTAGCTATGTGAGATTGGCAGTAGACTCTGAATACAACTAAAGTAGCATAATGAATTATAAATCAGAAAGTACATTCTGCCACTGATTAACTTTTTTATGTGAAAGAGAATACTGACCTGAGTCTCATTTTCCCCATCTATAAAATGGAGTGATAATAATCCAGCTTAGGTAAGACATCAGGAGATGGTAGCTCTCACAATAATCTATTTTACCTTTAAAGTGACTTATCCTCTCTGAACCTTAGTTTTGTCATCTGGAACTAGAACTGAGCAAGATGATCTCTAAAGTCTGCAAGATCTTTTATGCTAAATAAAAATAATGTTCAAGCCAGGCACAATGACATACCCCTAAAATTATCAAGAAGCTGAAGTGGGAGGATCACTGGAGCCCAGGAGTCTGAGTCCAGCCTGGGCAACATAGTGAGACACTCTCTAAAAATAAATAAGTCCATAATGCCCAGATTTTCCTTTAAATCTAAACTGAAGTCTTACTAAATTGTTTAACACAAAAAAACACAAAGTTTTATTTCTGTGTTACTCATGCCTTTAAGTGTCTTTAGGAAGAGAAAAATAATTTCTGACTGTCTTTTTGATAAAATCATAATATTGTCAATGTCAATTAAAATGGCAAGCTAATCTAGTGCTATTAATTACTGTTCAGACAGGAGAGTTTGCTGGAAGTTTCTATAGCGAAATTAAGAGCCACCGAACAGCAGAGCTTTTAAAAACATGACTATGTAGCTTGAATTTCTCCTTACATTTGTATTCTCTTGGTGATTCAGAGCTTTCTTACCTTTCAGGATAGCGTTCAGGACATGGAAGTGACACAAAGCATGAAGTAGTGATGAATACTTTCTTAATCAGTCTTTATGAGTAAACCTGAAGCATCCCTACCAAAACTTGACACCTTTTTTTTTTCTTTTTTTCTTTTTTCTTTTTTTTTTCACTACTTTCCTTCAGGGATGTCCAGGAACAAAACTGATACCTTAACAGGCTCTTTGGGGCTGCCTGTGAGGCTGAGACAGGCCAGACTTGTCAGGAAAATATCTCAGCCTGGGATGGCTGGCTAAGAACCCCAGAACCCCTCTATGGCCACAAGCAGCCTTGACCATCAAGCTGCTGTACAAATGCTGTTGTTTCCTATTTGTACCTTGTCAGGATAAAGGCTGGAAAGCACTGGCTAAATGTGTAATCAATGTAATATAGAAACTATACTTACTCTGAGGAACCAATGGAACAAATATTTTTATAAAGCAAAGGTTTTAAAATGTAACCATTGGTAGAGAGTAGAATGATAGTTACTAGAGGCTGGGAAGAGTGTGGGGCGCTGGGGAGGATGAAAAGACGTTGGTTAATGGGCACATACGTAGAATTAGAATAAGTAAGAATAAGGTGTAGTATTTTATAGCACAGTAGAGTGTCTATAGGCAACAACAGCATACTGAATATTTCAAAATAATCAGAAGAGATTTGAAATATTCCCAACACAAACGATAAATGATCAAGGTGATGGATATCCTAAATGCCCTGATTTGATCATTACACATTGTATGCATATATCAAAAGACCACACATACCCCACCAATATGTACAATATTATGTATCAGCCTTTAAAAGGTAAACTATACACATACACACACACACTCATACACATATAGCCATTGGCAAATCACTGTTAGACTGTTTTAAGACATGTTTTGAGTATTTTTTAATTTCCACTAGTAATGAATTTTTTCATGAGAGCATAAGAATTTTTTCATGAGAGCAAAAGCATAAGAATTAGCATTACTACCAAAATAATATAATTGGCAAATTCTAACACAGTAAACTATTTTAATGTTTTAGAGCCTTTTCTATTCTTCAGGATTACAGTAATAGATGTTGACTAGTTTAGAAATAGCAAGTAATAGTTCCATTATTCTAATTAAAATTCTTTTTTCTTTTTTTAAAATTTTCTTTCCTGAGAATATGCAGAGCAATTACATCTCACTTTTAAAAAGTTAACTTTTCTAAAGAAAATAAATTTGTTGTTTTGTTTCTCCATTTAAAAATCTTAATCATCTGTCATGCTTTATCTAACTTAAACTCTAATATTTAATTATTCTATATAAATGTAAAATAACTGACATTAATTAAGAATATGGCTTATTTGCAACAATGGGACTTTCTTTGTAAAATCATACGTAATTATTTCTATAAGAAAAGTTATATTTTAAGTGCAGCAGGGCAATGTTTTATTTAAAGAAATTCTATTGATGATCCATTCTCAAAGTACCTTTTTGTAAATAGGGATTTTCTTACTGGGTTGCAATAAATCAAAATACAGAAAACGTTTTTACTTAAACACTTAAGGGCAAGGAATATGAATGAGTAATTTAAAAATTATTTTAAAAAACCTTTATCACAAGCACTGGGGGAAAGAATCAAGTTTTTATAACCTATTTTCATTCATACTTCAGTTGACATTGTAAAAACTTGAAGTCTCTGATTTTTTCAGAAATTACTACGGAAGTCTAAATCTTAAGTTGAATAAAATTATTTCTAGGTAATTTGATTTCTACAGTAGATTTGTAAAATGAGCAATACTTGCTGCTATGTTTTATTTAATGCTTACTGGTGGCTGAGATCACATATTCCCTTTGGCAGTGTATTTCTAATTCTGTGTACTATAGAATGCATACCTCTTAATACTTAATAAGAGATTTGATTATATTATAAAATATCCTTATAGCAGATCAAAGATCCGTCTTTTCTAACTTCACTTCTATAATCATATTTTATTACTTTCTTTTTAGGTATAAAATTCCAAGATGTAGATGTAGCTGAAACTCCACATCCTATGTTTACAAAATATGGCAACAGTTTACTTGAAGAAGCCAGAGGAGAAATAAGAAATTTGTATGTGTTCTTTTCTGTGGTCATTTGAGAACTTTGGTTATTGATCATGTCTTTTTTTTTATCCTTCCCTTTCCTTGATTTTAAACCAAACTGAGTTATATGTAAACAATTTGCTACAATAAAATACAGCTATGTTCTGTAAGGTAACAACAGATACTATATAACATGTTTTCAGGAAAATGAACAACTTAATCCAGCTGCATCAATGGAAGGATTTATAGAATAGTCTTCTTTATTATAATTTGACCCTCAGAGGAATGGCATAAAGTCCAGTCAGTTAGAATGGTGTAAGATTTAGAGGCAACATTTTTATTCCCAGAAAATCACAAGTAATTTTTTTAGATCCTGAATCAATTAACCCTCTTCCTACTTAAAAAGAATTGGGGAGTGGCATAAAAGTTTGGAGTTATCAGATACATATGGATTTCAGATTTTGTTTCCGTATGATTCTGTGGTACCACATTCTTCATCATATTATGGTTTCAAAAAGTGACTTCTGCTACATTTAAGCTTACTTTTCTAGTTAACCAAAGCCTCATGGTTTCAGTGTCTGTGAGTCACACAAATGAAGGTAAGCTTCCACTTTTAACTATAAGCCTCCACCTAGATCATCAACAAGTAACAATACTTAATGAGAAAAGAAAACATGGCACACAGTATCATACTTAAAATAGTTGCCTAAGAATAATATGGTCTTAAAATGTTTTCTTTTGAATATTTTAAATAGCAGTTACAGTAATGATTAGCCTGCAGGAGAATAAAAGACTAAACATAATCTTGTTACCTTATAATCACCTGAAAAGCCAAAGTTTAAACCAGTTCCTGAGGCTCATTACAGCATGTTGCTGTCATGTATGATGCTGCATGATGTATGATACAGTATGCTGTATACGTTACAGTATGATGCTGTCAGACGTGATAGCATTAAATGCATGCCGGAGACCACTAAGTTATGTTTGGCAAATTTCCTGCCACCTCTCTCTGAAGTGTTAATTTGGGTGTTAGAAGCAGATGTGCATATATGAAAGAACAAAGGCATATATATATAAATAATCTGAAGACCAGATTGTGAAGTACATAGTAGGTGTACTCCACAATAAATACTTACTTAATTGAATCAAACCAAAGTCCAACTCGTTGCATGGGACATTAACTTGTAAAAAGCAGTATCTTGCATTGTTCCATGTGTATTTCCAAATCATCACGTTTAATCTGCTACTATTTCACTGTGTGCAGAGGCACTTAAGCTAAATTGTTTAACTTCTGCTTGCTCCTTTTCCTGAAGAACTTTCTTTGCACTGATCTTAACTACTGCAAAGTTTTCCTCAAACTACAAATTCTTACAAAGGCTCTTTATTTCAGAGAAAATGTTATTCAGTCACAAAGAGGCCAGATAGAAGAGTTAGAGCACTTGGCTGAGATCCTGAAAACTCAGTTGAGGAGAAAAGAAAATGAAATTGAGTTATCTCTTCTTCAGCTTCGAGAACAGCAAGCTACAGATCAAAGGTATGTTAAAACAGAAATATCACTTTGATAAGGTCAAAATTAGTTTAAAATACTTTATCATGTGCCATAAAAGGATAAGTTTATCTAGTCTCTTTTAAAATCATGTTTTTACTTAACATTCTTCATATAAGCCTACGCTCGACCTACTAACTTCTGTCAATAACTACTCTAAGGACAGTTTTCCCTAACCTGCTCTGCTTTTAAGCAGCTTCTGATGGGTGGAAATCACCCTCATCTTGTTTTCTCTGTTCATTTACCCCATTTGCCAAGATTGCAGGAAGTTCTGATACCATTTGATTATAACTACTGAGAAGCATGGGTAACAAGAACTCAGCTGTTGGCATATCTTGTATGTAAGTCCAGCATTACTTTTCTCAATCTTAAAGGATACTAAATTCCATAATATGGTACCAGTTTGTAATCCTAAAAAGATCCCTAATATTCCAAGTTTGGATTGCAGTCTGTTGGCTGTAATAAGATTACAGTGGGACCTGTAGGTGGTCTCCTTCCTGCCTTTTCATCTATGACATTTAAAAAAAAAATTTTTTTTTTAATTTCCAACTTTTAAGTTGAGGAGTACATGCGCAGGATGTGCAGATGTAGCGGAAACTGGGCTACTGCTGCACAGATAATCCCATCACCCAGATACTAAGCTCAGTTTCCACTAGCTATTCTTTCTGATGCTCTCCCTCCTCCCACTCCTCACCCTCCGGCCCCAGTGTGTATTGTTCTCCCAACCTGTGTGTCCATGTGTTTTCATCATTTAGCTCTCACTTATAAGTGAGAACATGCAGTGTTTGATTTTCTGTTTCTGCATTAGTTTGTGAAGGATAATAGCCCACCAGCTCCATCCATGTCCCTGCAAAGGCCATGATCTCATTCCCTTTTATGGCTGCATGCTATTCCATGGTGTGTATGTACCACATTTTCTTTATCTAGCCTATCATTAATGGGCATTTAGGTTGATTGCAATTGATGGGCATTTCGGTTGATTGCAATTCGGTTGACTGCAATGAACATACGTGTGCATGTGCCCTTATACTAGAACGATTTATATTCCTTTGGGTATATACCCAGTAATGGGATTGCTGGGTTGAATAGTATTTCTACCTATAGGTCTTTGAGGAATCACCACACAATCTTGCACCATGGTTGAACTAAATTACACTCCTACCGGTAGTGTAAAAACACTCCTTTTTCTCCATAACCTTACCAGCATCTATTGTTTTTGACCAGCCATTCTGACTGGTGTGAGATGGTATCTCAGGGGTTTTGACTTGCATTTCTCTAATGATCAGTGATGTTGAGCTTTATATTTGTTGGCCACACGTTTGTCTTCTTTTGAGAAGTGTCTGTTCATGTCCTTTGCCCACTTTTTAATGGGGTTGTTGTGTTTTTTCTTTTAAATTTAAGTTGCTTATAGATGCTGGATGTTAGACCTTTGTCAGATGGATAGATTGCAGAAATTTTCTCCCATCGTGTAGGTTGTCTGTTTACTCTGGTGATAGTTTCTTTGGCTGTATAAAAGCTCTTTAGTTTAATTAGATTCCATTTGTCAATTCTTGCTTTTGTTGCAGTTGCTTTTGGCATCTTCATTGTGAAATCTTTGCCTGTACCTATATCCTGAATGATACCTTTGCCTAGGTTTTCTTCTAAGGTTTTTATAGTTTCAGGTGTTACATTTAAGTCCTTAAATCCATCCTGAGTTAATTTTTGTATAAGATGTACGAAAGGGGTCCGTTATCAATTTTCTGCATATGGCTAGCCAGTTCTCCCAGCACCATTTATTAAACAGGGATCTCTTTCCCCATTGCTTATTTTTGTCATCTCTGACATTTTATAATGTAGAATATTTTCTTTCCCATCCTCCTTTGTCATTTTTTTGGTTCCTGGTCCCTGTTCATCCATTTTCTGCTTTGACATTGTGCTTTCAACAAGACTCTTTTTAACATAGTCCTTCTTGAATTATTTTTCCCTTTATAGATTTTCTTTTCATTTTCTTTTTTTGAACTAAGCATGCCCAAAAGTACAGAAAGTAGTGTATTGAACCCTCACGCACATATCACTCAGCTTTAAAAACTATCTTACCATTCTTGTTTCATCTGTCCACTCACATTTATTTTCCTAATTATCCCCAGCCATATATCACATCACCTCACCCATAAATACTTCAACCTGTATTTCTGTCTGCAAAGGAATTTTTTTAAACATAACTGTCATGCCATTATCACACCTAACAAAAATCACAGAAGTTCTTTGATAGGATCTAATAATTAGTTTATTTTCAAACTTCTGTGAAGATGTCTTTCTACTGTTCATTTGAATTGGAATCCAAATAAGGTCTACATATAGCGTTTGGTTATTATGTCTCTTTTATTTCCCTGGATTTTCTTTTTAACCAGACGTAGTTGCTGTACTTATTTTTCTCCTTTTCAACAACTTTTATAACATACTTGTATGGCTAGGTTCTTAACAGAAAAATCAAGTAAGATTTTCTAGCTTTTCATTTCAAATTCAGAATTTATTCATCTTTTAACAAACTAATGTGGTAATATATAAAGACGCTAAGAAAAGATGCTGAATATCAGACTTGTTTTTTAAAAAGTGGGCTAAAAATATATAAAAAGCTTTATATTTCATAGATCTATCAGATTAGTGTTACCTTTAAAAATTCTATTCCTAAATAACTATGTGTAAAATTAAATTATACAAGAAATCCTATATATCTAGTGACATTATACACCCTTCTAATTGCAAGGCAAAAGAAATAAGAATATTTTTGAGAATCATGTTTGATAATTAGGGGATGTAATTTGAACCTTGGCTAAAGGGTAAGCTTGAATACCTGTAAGTTATTCATATTTCTATAGGAAGAAGAAATGATTTAGACTTGGCCTACTTTAAAAAACAAGAAGTGATTCCTTGTGAGAAACAGTGCTAAAGGACCAGACCTCAACACTGAATATGGTGATCTTAGTAAATGCCCGCAGCTATGTATAAGACATTGTCTGAATATAAAAATTCACATAGGCCAAGTCCAAGCTTGGGGCAGTCCCTGTATTATCTTTACTCATCCACTGAGTACAAGGTTATCCAGAATTGTTTCTTACATTTCTCAGGTTCCTGTAGAGTAAGGTGGACACTGTGTTGGCCATTCCCTTTTCCAAAGGGATGTGATCATTTAGGAGCTAGTGTTAACAGAAAGGGAAATCCAGAAGTCCTTCAATCCTAAAACTAAAACAGCAGAAGAAAGAGAGTGATAGACAAAGATACATACTTTCCTACTATAAATATTACCAACAAGAGACACCAACATATATACATAGAAGAGGTAAGTCCCTCCTTAGGGGGCTATTTCATTTACTCTGTAGCAGTCTATTTTTGTCATATCAAGAATTAAAAGCAGAGACAAATGAGTAGTACAGGCAAAGGAACTTTTATTGCAGAGACCAGAGGAATAAATCAGTGTGTACCTACCTCACTGCTTCTATAAAATGGAAAATTTACATGTTATTTGCTTAGAAGGAAAGATACCTATAGTGAATAGCCTATTGTTTCTTGAAATATAGTTGTTGAAACTGAGGAAATAACTTAAAATAAGGCTCTTCAATGCCTTTTTTAAATGTTTACACAGAGCTTACAATTTTATATGTCACAGCAGTTTTTTTTTAGACTAATGGAAAACTGTTGAAAAAGATGTTAGGGAGAATATAAAACTCAGTATAATTTACTGTAGAGAAAAATCGCAAAATGGGAAACATATTTAAACTTTTCTTTCATGGATACATTATTTCAGATTTGAAATTCTAGAAGTCTGATCTGGATGTTGGACTTGTTCTCAAACATGAACCTAACGTAGTTGTAATCTTCAGAGTGGCAGTGCTTGATATTTATGGCAGAGAGCCTTTTCATAGAATATTACAGAAACTCTTGATAGTATGTGTTTAATAGACCAGTTTGGTTTGGCATCAGCTTGACATCAACTTTTGGTTATCCAAAGCCCCTAATTGCTTTGAAGTTAAAGCCCAGTGCTGCTCTTTTTTATGAAAATCATGTTTTTTTCCTGTTGTTGTGGTCTATTTTGGAAGACTGAGTTGTGATTTTTGCATATGTTCTACATAATGCCTCATTAGCAAAAAATCTTGTATCATTTGCAAGTAGCCTGAATGTCTGTGTTGTTTTGAGGAAAAATCCATATTAAATTTAAACAATACAAAAATGCACATTTTCTGCTTATTAGAAAGGCCATCTTAAATTAAATTCAAAGCAGTAACCAGTGAACACATGTACATGAACATTAAAATCAGAATCATTTTACCCTTTATTGACCTTTTTTAACTCCAAAAATATTTATACTCTTACAAATGTGTAACTAGTTTGTACTGTTTTTTGTTGTTGTTTTTTTTTAATAAATGTTAGAGTGTTTACCTTCTTAATTAGAAATCGTGTAACTGCCATAATGTCCCAGTGGAGGAAATTCAACCTGTAAGTATTTCAGACACTCTGACTTGCCTTCTTCCCTTTGGGGGATAGCCAACTGTCAAATCTCACAACAGAGGGGCCTTTTTTTTTTTTTTTTTTTTTTTTTTTTTTTTTTTTGAGACGGAGTTTCACTCTTGTTACCCAGGCTGGAGTGCAATGGCAACCTCCACCTCCTGGGTTCAGGCAATTCTCCTGCCTCAGCCTCCTGAGTAGCTGGGATTACAGGCACGTGCCACCATGCTCAGCTAATTTTTTTGTATTTTTAGTAGAGACGGGGGTTTCACCATTTTGGCCAGGATGGTCTCGATCTCTTGACCTTGTGATCCACCCGCCTAGGCCTCCCAAAGTGCTGGGATTACAGGCTTGAGCCACCGCGCCCGACCCAGAGGGGCCTTTTGCACCATGCATTACAAGAAACAGCTTGGCTTTAAGGGCTCCCTCTTTCCCCTCTGCACAGATACGAGATTACTTTCTAGCATTCTAAGTTATTCCTAACTTTTCATTGCAAACCTACAGAAAAGTGGAAAGAATAGTTGAATGAGCACTCACATAACCTTTCACCCCTTAGCATATTTTTTGAATGGTACAACAAACCTATTTTTGTACTCAGCATGCTCTTGCTTAAGCCTTCTTTCACTCAGTCTCTTTTCTTCTCTCAACATCTCTCATCTTCTCTTCCCTCTTATTTCTCCTTCTCCCTCTCTCTCTCTTTTCTTTGCTCATTCCTCACTTCCTTTCTCTTCACCTCTCTCCTTTACTCCCATTAGTGCATATAGCACCTCACTATCTGTACAGTTAAAAGTATCTTCTAGGAACAAAAACATCCTCCTACATAACCGCAGTGCAGCTATCACATTCAGAACACTCAACAGTGAATGATACAGCTGCATCATCTAATACACAGTCCATATCCAAATATCTCAAGCTATCCCAATAATGTCTTTTGCAGCTTGGCCTTTTTGTAATAGCTGTTTTGGTGTTACTTGGTTTCGATCTAGGATCCAGTCGAAGGTCACGTGTTGTTGCATTTAGTTGTCTTTTAAGTATCCTTTATTCTTGAATGGTCCCCTACTGTTTCATAGCCCATTGACAGTTTTGTATGCAGAATGTTCCTTAGTTTGGATTTGCCTGATTGCCCAACCCCCTAATTTAAAGGGCACATCTGGTTCTCTGATGGAAGAGTAACTGGGACCAGGGATAACCATGCAGACATTATTACAGGGAGTGATCTTTCTTTCATTTCTTAAAATATATTCACCATGCTCTGTTATTTTGAATAGCTTAGAATTCACCCAATGAAAATTATCACACTCAAATACCATTTCTTTTATCCTCACGTTTTTATTGTTAATGTTATCTAAGATGTTTCTGTGATAGTGACTTAACATATCTTCCTGCCACGTTATATAAACCACAGAAATTGTCACAGTTAATAGTTACTAGTATATGAATGTATGCATGATAGTGGAGGGAAAGTTAAAACTTAGGAAGATCTTAGAGGAAAAAACTTAGAAGAGTGAGGAGAATGTAACTTTGAAGAGTGGGAAGAATTTAACTCCTAGAGCTAGATTTGAGTGTTGTCTCCATTACTTAAGGTCTCTGGCCAAATTCTTTACTTTTGTGAGCCTCAGTTAGCCACCTGAACTGTAAAATTATTAGACTGAAGTGGGTAAGTGTTTCCCTGTCTTTAAACAACAGCTATTTTTCTCTCTAGGGATCTTGCATGCAGAAAGATTTGGCCTAGTAAATTAGCTGTTGGTATTCATCGAAGACCTGTATCATGCCAATCACTCCTTCTGCTAATTGTTAAATAACCTGTGTTATGACACTGGGTTGGCACAATTCTATCAAAAAATGAAAACAACACAAAACCATTAGTTCACTTTTGCAGCTTCATTGCCTGTAAATCTACGTTTCTTTGCAACTTCATTGCCAGTAAATGTACGTTTCTTATTGGGCTTTTTGAAATACTGATTTTAAGTTTCAGATTCCTGCCAGGTGTGGTGGCACATGCCTATAATCCCACCTACTCCCAAGTCTGAGGCAGGAGAATCACTTGAACCCGGGAGGCAGAGGGTGCAGTGAGCCAAGATTGCGACACTCCACTCCAGCCTGGGTGACAGAGCGATACTCCATCTAAAAAAAGGAAAAAAGTTTTCAGATTTCCGTTCCTTTTAATGTAAATATCAAGTTGGAATCCATGAAACATGGTTGTAAAAATGGTCCCTTTAAGAAGATGAGCCAGAGTTTGAGTTCTTCCTGTCCCCAACCAGCCTTTGGGAGCGCCCTTTCACTGGGTGTGATTTTATGCATGTAGAGAGCTAACAAAACTGTCCCCTCCATTCCTGTGGGTGGTGAGAGTAAGAAAACACTGAGTTCTGATTTATAGTTTGACCCAACACCAAAGGAAAGTAATGATTCAGAGGTAAATAAACATACATAGACAATTTTTTTCCTTGAAACAGTCTTAAATCAGAGAGCACTGTTTTCACCTATGAACTCAAGTAGCAATTTTGAGCAAAATCATTACCTTTCAAATAGACTTTTCTTAGCTATTTTAGTGAACTTACTCTATTCAGTTTACTAGCAGCCTTCTGTTCATAGGTGGTAACTTGGCTAGTGGTTGTTACCTGTGTATCCCTAATAAAAACTATGAATGACCTACATATCCTTCAACAGCACAGTTACAGGATGTCTGCCACTGTTTGTAAAGAAAATCCAGAGAGCTTTTTTTAACACTAAGGTTGTTTTCAGCCTTATGCCCAAAATTTGGTCAGCCTGTAACTATTACTCAAAAACAGTCTCTCCATTCTATCTCATAAATATTTGGCCTAACTACTTCGCAGAATCTCATAGCCTAGCTTCTGTGTTTTAAAGCCTTCTGTTCTAAATGACATTAAATACTATGACATTTTAATCTCAAAAATTCAAGAGGCTTTTTTTTAGCTTTCATCATATGGTAGCAAAGGATGAAATGTTGACAAAGGGTGGGGGAGGGGAGTTGAATGCCTGGGGAATGAAGTATATGAAACTTGCACTGGAGCATAGATTTTTGCTTCTTAAGCTTTCATGTTAGACTATACATTACATGGCTCCACTGAAAGTTTTTTCTTCTGCAGTGTTTCTGAGGTTTTAGGTTTCTGGATTTATTATGGCACCCAGTAGCAAAGCTGGAGTCAAGTGTTTTCAAGGCTTCCATTAGAAATTCTTTTTTCGGGGTTTATTGCTTGACTGTTTCAAATTATATGAGAGAAACTTGGCACACAGGCTGTTGAGCTGGGTTACTTTTTTGACATAAAATCTAATTTATTTCAGTTTGTTTTTAATCTAGAGATGGGCCAGCAACTCTTCTCATAGTTTTATAAGATTTGATCATAATTCTAAATCATGTTTGTTTTTTTTAAGAAAGAAGAGAAACTGCATTTTCCAACTTAATTGTTCATGACTTTTTCAAAATCCTTGTTGAAAATTTTGAGAAATTTATTTTCACAAAGCACTTAATTAGTGTGCCTGATATCTGTTTGCAGATCGTTTCACCATGTGTAATGCAGCATGTATGATTTGGTATATGACTGTCAGAGTTCATCTCAATGTTTTTACCATGCATTATTCTTTCTGTTAGAATGTCATCCTAAAGATTTGATATTCCTGTCATAGTGTGTAGAAAAGGGCAAAAAAATATCGTGTGGAGGTCACTTAAAATATCACTCACAAAATTAGCCCTATATCTGTTCTTCAGAGACCAACCTGAGGCCTTGCTCCACAAGCCCAGAGTTCTAGGATTGGTCACTTAGCTATGCACCCCAACTCCATCTTGCCTACGACATCCTTCTCACATTTTTTGTTATCTTTTTATGATGTCTCCTTCCTTCTTTCTCTCTTACTTCCCCCCGTTATTCTTTTACCATATTTCATCTATACAAAAGTGTTGAGTTGATTGTTGGGCTTGAGGTAACTTTCATTGCACATCTTCTTAAAGGCTAGACCACATTTATCACATTGATTTTAACTTTTATGTTATCACTGACCTAGCACTTTTAGTTTAACAGATTATCCTTTTCTTCTCCTTGTTCAGTAAAAAAAAATGTAAAGTCATAATAATAAAGACCCTTAAAACTGATACATAAAAGTACATTAATTATTAAAGACTTACAAGTTTACCATTGTCCTAGGAAAGATGTACTCTGTAGCAAACTGATTTTTTATTTAAAGTACAACATTATTATACCACATTGTTACTTAAGGTATTCTTTAAATTACATTACTGCTCTTTTCTCAATACTACTTAAGTTGTATTTATACCCACCTGTTGGGCATTACCAGTTTAAAATGCCCTGTCACTGTTTTGGGCAGTATTTTGAAAAGTTTAAACCCAAGGAGTTTAGGAAAATATTCAGGAAAACACCCACCAATTAAACCACCGAAAGTTTTTGACATATGCTTACTGGTTTTTGCCTTGCAAAAAATTTAAAATTAAACGCTGTTATTTCTATCGCCCTATGTGGCTGAATGGATTACAGAGATTTAATTCTGTGTTACTGTAATTAAGGGTTATTATTCAAATGTAGCTGAATCTTCTTAAAAATATTAACATACTTTAAAACAAAAATAAAATATCAGAGACGCCTGGAAATGTGTGAAAAGAGTTTAAATTATTTGGATCACATTCTGTCCTTGCATATCAATAAACATCATTCACTGCTGAGTGGTCAAACCAAGTAATTCTGGGGCAGATAGGTAAATTTTGTTTTGGCTTCTAAATATGAAAAAAAATATATTTTCTTTAGATAATAAATATTTTATTTAAGATATTTTTCTCTATATATTATGTGTATATGTGTATGTGTTTTTAGTGACTAATGGTAATACTGAGTGAATAGTAGTGAGTGAATTGTTGGATATGTGCTCTGAACTACTACATAACATGTTTTAGACATATAATTATTTTAACATTGTGTTAAGACTCTACCCTGGGCAAGATTCAGATTCATGGACTTGTTTATCTTCTGTGTGAGTACAACTAACTGTCCAATGCCAAAATACAATGAACTTTCAAATATCAAAGAGGAAAATTAAGTATTTCAAGTCCTCAGCTGGTTTACAGATGTGTGAGCTTTGTAGTCCATTCTCTGGTTCCAGTAGGGCATTATGACAATTTTTCCAATATGTGTACACTAGATAAGTTTTAAAATTAAAATCTCTTAAATATTGAACTTTCTGATTTAAAACTTTTTACATTTATTTAATTCTAAAAATGAACTCTGAAATGAAGCTTCAAAATTAACAAAATATTTTTGAATGTAAAATGTATTAAATTAAGGAACTTCCCTCTGTCAGGAAAATAAATGCCTTTTGAAAACAGGTACTCATTTAGATCTGTGATTAACCTTTAACAAGATCTTCCTGTTAAATTCTACATTTGCTTTAATCTCAGTAGGAAAAATACAAAATAGTATTGTAGCATATAGGGTTTCTGTATACCCTGTGGACATCAAATGATCTCTTACAGCTAAAGGCACATCTGCAACGTATTTAAATGCCAGCTTTAGGCATTATTAGTATAAAATGCTAAGTCACTTTTCTTTGCAAATATTTTGAAAAGTTTAAAACTCCAAGAGGAAACTCCAGTAAATAGTAATCTTATGATGCCATTTGCGTCAAGAGAGTTGTAGAAAGATGAATGGCTGTATTGCATATTTTTCATTTAGGGAAAAGTGGCATGATAGTGTTCCTTAAAATAAGTGTGAAGTTTGGTAATGGTACCATTGTTGTACTAAAAACTGTTGTGTTTTTGTGCCATCTTTCACTATACTATAAAATGATTTTAAACCTGTATTATCAATTGTAGAGGTAACATAGTCATGAAGTTTGGGGGGCTTCCTTCAAACTTTGAGAATTCAAAGTTATGAAAGTTCAGGAATTATTATTAGTTTGTTTTAAATAATTAATCTGTCCTGCATTTATAATAATCCAAAACCTCACTGACTGATGTGCAAATGTAGAAATATTTTCTAGGTGACATTAATTGAAAAATTGTGATTCCACCATAGATTTTCTTTCTCCTAACTTGCATTTTTTACATCTGTCTTTTTCTTAAACATGACTCTGAAGGTCAAATATTCGGGACAATGTAGAAATGATTAAGCTTCATAAACAGCTGGTGGAGAAAAGCAATGCTCTTTCAGCAATGGAAGGAAAATTTATTCAGCTTCAAGAGGTACAGTGATAATTTAATTTATTTTATTATGATGTTACAGAGATGCAGAGGATTCAAAAATAGTATTCAAGTTGTTTTTAAATATAGAATGATTATAATACTAAAACATTTTTAAAGATTGTTCTTTGTATTCACAAATGTGTATCATTTCCCTTAATATATTGTTTATTATTTATAACTCAAGTACTAAAGAAATAAGTAACTTATTGGACTTTTTATAAATATCTGTGTCCTCTTAAAGTAATAAACATATTTATTATAAATCATCTTGTACCAGGGAAATTTATTTTTAACTTCTTTTATCTGAATTTATTATGGACACATATGTTTTTGCTATATTTGCACATAGCTTCATTTTAAGCATTTATACAATTATTGACAATAAACCAAAGTGATGAATAGGTCAGTAGTCATGTTTTGTTAAAGCTTTCTTTGATTTGGATTTTTTTTCTTTTTTGGTCACTACCATTACCTGAAAGTATTTGCTCTTAATGTCAACTGTCAGTGTATTTATTTTAAACCTTAACCATTTAGGTTGACAATACTTGGGATTCTTTATGCCATGGTTGTTTTTACAAGGACTATGACCCCACGGGAATATGCCATCTGAAGGCTTCTATTTGTTGGCATTGCATAATTAATATAGGTTCTGGAGTTAGTGAACTCCAAGACATTCTAGATTAACGGAATTTATATGAAGTAATACTTTCTCTGAAGTACTGAGGCAAGGAGAGCAGTAGATTGATGCAAAGCAAAGGGCCATCTGAAGCCTAAATTCACTGTTGAATTAGATAGTTAATATTTTTCAGCCATGCTCTGGGGATTTTGTTTTCCATTCTGCAGGAACCTCTTTAAATGCCAAGTGGTAAACTACTTCTGCATAAATGTGAGAGTTTCAGTGAGAGTGATGGTGCTATGTACAGATAGTTAGAAAAAGGAAATTATAAAAATCCCTGTGATTGAAAACCATTTCTAAGATGAAAAATTAAGAAAGGAATTGAAAAATGATTTTACATTCTCTTATCAATTTGACAATTTTTATTTCTATTTAACAGTGACCCCAGGAATTAGTTTAAATACCAACAATAACAGGTGTCTGCTGTACTACAGGCAGCTCTTTTGGAAGTTGACATAGGGTAAAAAATTGAGGGGTTAAGCCCAACAGCCTCAATGAAGTGTGGAGCAAAGAAGAAGATGTTCTATGATAATACCAATACGAAATAATACGAAAATTGACCTGAATGCCTCAATAGTCGTGTTTCATTTATACAAGTGAAGAAAAACTTCAGTAGGACTTGAGAGATTTTAGTTAGCAGATGAGGCATTGCATGTTATAGTTATATGGTCTCTCTGAAAAGACTTCAATGTAATTATCTTTTTTATTTTAAAAAAACTATATGACATTAAAGTATATGAAATTGAATTTACAGCATGGTCATAAATTGACCATTTTTTTAAAATTAAGAAAAGTTCATAACTATTTTACTAAATTGGAAATTTTAACTGAATTGTATTCAAATTAAAAGCTAACCAGCCAAGACTATTTATATGATATAGTGGCGAATCCCTTCAGTTCACGTATCTGTGGTTAGCATTTTTGACCCATGCTACAGCATTTTTAGACAGCATGTCCAACCAATGTAACCACAGCAAAAAGAAAACAAAATTAATTGTTAAAACGAATTTACTTGCTGGTCACCATCAACAAGTCAAAAACTAGGAGGAAATAAAATATGTGACTCTGTGCTAAGATAACCCTGTATTTTCTTCTTCATGTCACACAGAGGTTCAGAGTGTCTTTACGGAGAAGTATCACATACACATCGTTTGTTATGTGAAAAATAAGCTGTATAATGTGAACTTCAGAAGTAAATTCATTTATAGAATTGTAATCATTTAGTCAAATGATTAATCATAATCCAAAAATCATGTTTAAAAATTTTCTTTTTCTCTTTTAGAAGCAAAGAACTCTCAGAATCAGCCACGATGCCTTGATGGCAAATGGGGATGAGTTAAACATGCAACTTAAAGAGCAGCGTTTAAAATGCTGCAGTCTTGAGAAACAGTTGCATTCTATGAAGTTTTCTGAAAGAAGAACAGAAGAGGTAAGCTCCCGAAGAGTTTACCCATCTGTTACATTAAAACTTCTTGGTTACTGTTTTGAAAAAGTAAAATAGAGACATTTAAAAATTGTACTTATTTAAAATTATAAGCTATATACATGGTGTTTTGAGCACAGCAAAATATACTAGTTAATATATGAATGGCAAATCAGTGCTTAACTATACTTGCAAATGTGCCAAGATCCACTGTTTACCCAAAGGATTAAAGATCCTTGAGTAAAATGAAAACGACATTTTGAAACTTAGGCCAGATTACCTATGGAACTTAACTTTCTCAGCTATAACAGCTTGTAAACCATTTGAGAGACTAAAACAAAATAATAGGGCTATGTCTGTTTTTGAGGAAATGGCTGTTATGTTCTGCATTATCAGTAATTTTGTGGAATTACCTAATTTTTTTAGGGAGTTGCTTGAAAACTCATCTTCCTATTATCATAGTATTTTCTGTAGCCTGTTAAGTTTGTTCCCAAGGAGAATGGAAGTGAAATAAGATGCCTGCATTCTGTTCCGATCTTGGGAGAATCTTTTTGCTGTCTCATTCCAGCATCAAAAGAGAATTTTGAAAATGGAAATAAAGTTTAAGGGTACTCTGATCCATGAGGGAAGTTGTGACTGCAAAATATACTTATGAGTAAAACTTAAAAATAAATACTAGAGTACAGAATTACATTTTAGTCATAGAGATGTAATTTTTACTCCATTTATTTCTGAAAATACTATTCATGGGCTAAAATAGTATATAACTTTGTTTATTCATTTATTCACAAAATGTGCTACTAGCTACTTATAAATTTCAGATAATGTGAGAAATTGTATCTTCAGATTAATTGTGATTAACAACACAGTTTGAACGATGACCCTAAAGAATAGTTAATCCTTTTTTTTATGGACCAATTATAAATTAATACAAAATGAATATAATGACAGAATTTATTATGGTGAAAAGTAAAAAATACTATGTTCCTCAGGACTTAGCAAGCTCTTAACATATTCTTTATTGACTTCTGTCACATGTTGCATAAAGCAGTGCATACGTTTCTACTAAACAGAAATATTAATTTCACGTTTATTTAACAATTTGGAAAGAATCAATGCTTAATTAAATGCAGACAATGTAAGTGGTCTGGTTAGCAGCTACAGTTTAGGAATAAAGATTAAAACATGTTAACCTCCTCTCATAGAGAGTTTTTTTGTGTGTGTTGTTTTGTTTTTTTACCCCCATGTAGTTTTATATGATATTTATGTAATATGTAATTTTCTTTTCATTTTAGCTGCAGGATAGAATTAATGATTTAGAAAAGGAACGGGAACTTTTAAAAGAAAACTATGATAAACTTTATGACAGGTAAATCATGATTCCATGTGTTCTTTCATTGTCTTGTTTGAGCCCTTTTATAGCTAAGCATTTGCTGTTGTCGGAATAGATCATGTTGATCAAAGAATTAGCAACAAATGATAGCAAAAGATAAGCAAACTTTATAAAGGAAATAAAAGTTTTTTAAAGACATCGGTAATAAGTTGTTTAACCTGAGCAAGTAGCCTTTCACTACTAAGAAAACCATATCACTTTGCTGCCAGTCAGCTGCTATCATTTACTGAATATTAACTATAAACTAACAGACACTGTGCTAGATACTCTACATTTATTGTTATAAATTGATCACAGCACCTTGAAATGTATGTACCATAAATTCCCGTTTTGTAGACAAGGAAGATGAAGCAGAACTAAGTAATGTTAAGAGGCACTTCCTACCTCTTTTTTTTTTTTTTTTTTTTTTTGAGGCAGTGTCTCAGTCGCCCAAGCTGGAATGCAGTGGCATGATTATGGCTCACTATAGCCTCAACTTCCGGGGCTCACACAAGCCTCCCACCTCAGCTGCCTGAGTAACTGGGACGACAGGCACATGCCACCATGTCGGACTAATTTTTTTAATTTTTTGGTAGCAATGAGGCCTTTCTGTGTTACTCAGGCCCATCTTGAACTCCTGGTCTCAAGTGATCCTCCTGCCTCAGCCTACCGAAGTGCTGAGATTACAAGGGTGAGCTGCTGCACCCAGCCCATATCTTTTAAATGTATGAAGTCATAGAGCTTGTATTTGAACCTCTTTTGGTCTGTTTCCTAGACTTCCTAGCTTATCAACTGAGAGTTATTCTGTTGGGGAAAAACAAAGTTGTTCTCTGTTCCTTATCAAGAGAAACACAAGCATCTTCATCTCAAGATAAATATTAAAGGGCTGCTTCAATTGTTTCTTAATCTGCTTCATAATTATGGTATTTTAGAAATTAATTCTTTCTGGTAATATTAGAAACAAAATTCTACTCCACATCTAAGTTTGGTTAAGTGATACAGATATCTGGGTTTATGTGTATGTGTGTGTGTGTGTGATTTTAAGTCTGTTTAGTATATGATACTGGTAAATGATAAATACAAATTTACATGAAAGCAAATGTAATATGCATTTGAATACATATGTTATAGCTGATATTGAACAGCTACTTCTACTGGTCATGTGCAGAAACCTCAGAAAATACCCATTTGAGCTACAAGTGCATCTTTAATGTTTTAACTCTTTGTCTTATTTTTTATAAATTAAATTCTTATTTTGTAAATTAAAGAAATTGTACCCAAGAAGTGTGGGGATAGGCTTTTATTTTTATTTACTTCAGGAAAGTTACCTAAATTAATGTAGGCATTATTTCAGTGGTTTGTATCAGCTATGCTGCTTACCTACTTGCGGTGACTATCTTTGCACAGTGACTCATTATGTTAAGGGTTAACAACAGCAGATTCAGACACCAGTTAAAATCATATGTGTGTTTGAGAAGTTTAAATGTCAGTATATAAATTGCACAGCACCCTATTAGAGAAGATATTAGCCCTATTTTCTAAATCAGGGAATTGAGATTCCAGAAAAATTAAGACTTGTGCAGAGTTACGCAGCATTGCTGAGAAGCTAGTTTAGAACTAAAACTCAAATGTTTCTTTAACCCTAAAACTTGAATTCTTTTTTTGCTATGCTACACTGTCTCTCTGATTTTAATTGCATTGGAAAATTGCATATGTGGAAAGGAAACATTCATGGAATAACAGAATTGTTATACATCCAAAAATTCTTATTGATTTACATGTATTTTCAATATCTTGTAATTTCAAATAATTTAACAGAGTCTAAATAGAAGAAAATAAATATCGTATGGCCATTATTTCCAAATTTTCTACTTCTCCCCAGTTAAAAAATTTGCTGAACATACTTACTTGGAATTTTTTTTAAAATCAGTCTTAGCTGGGAATAATGTATAAATGAAATTCTGAGAAAGTCATGTTTTTCTCATATTTACATTCCCACCATAAAACTTTATCTTTCCATATTAGAAGATGATCTAAGAGTATACATTTGAAGGGTTTTTTTTAAATATTTTATGCTTGAGCTAACTTTTTTTTTTTCTGTCACACTAAAAGGAGACTTCATTATGCTGCTCACACATGAAGTTTATGTGAGGTGTATGTGTGTAATGAGTGTCAAAACATTTAATGTCAAAAGAAAAATTAATGTCACATAAGCGCAAAACCCAACAAACACACGTACTAGTCAACAGAACTAAGGAATTCTCTAATATAATGTTTTTTAAATATGTAACACATTTTAGAAGTATGCTTGGAGAAACTCGACAGAAGTCAACATTGTCCCTAAGATTCTTTATAGCTCTTTTGTTTCATGACACTGTTATTCATCATTGCCAACAACTAATGTTCATCAAAAACTACACATACTCCCTGTTTGGTTAGTCATAATGATAGCATGTTTTTAAAAGGAGAGCATTTGTTTGTTATTCAAAATTGACTAGTTTTCAGGAGAAAAATATGATTCACAGATTGCCTTCTCATCTTCCTTTTTCAAATGAAACTTTGAATGTGTTTATTACTTGACATATGACATATTAGAGAATCATCAGGGAAGCATAAACTGATATCATCAGATGAAGCATAAACATCGAGGGAAGATAATACCCTTGTGTTACTTTTTGGTATGAGCCTTTTTTAATATGTGAAAACACTTTTTAGACACCACCAAGAAATACGTATCATTCTAAGAAATGTTCAATTTAAAAGTTCAGAATACATTCTTTACAATTATATCTCTATTGGGTCAGAGAGAAATTGTATACTGTGGTATGTAATATGGTATTATATTATTATACTATGGTTTGGTAATGCTGTGTTCTACTTTTGAAGTTAGTTTTGCAGCCATCTAACTGATAAATGTAATGGTTCCTCAACTATAATGTATACAAATAACCTGGAAAACTTATTAAAATGTAGGTTTCACCACCGCTTAGAGCTTCTTTGCCTATCTGCCTGCACCCCCTCCCTCTGCCCCCATACCATCCAATTCCGATTCAGTTAATTTGAGACTGGGTCCAAAAAAATCTGTTGAACGTGATTTTGAGGCATTAACTCCTTGAGAGACACTAATATAATGCCTATTTTTAAAAAGTGGCCATCTAGTTGTTAAGATGATATTAACCTTTTTTAAGAATTGGATAGATCAAGTTTTTATGAAGTGATAATCATCTAATTCTCAATGTAAAAGAGCACCGCTGACACCCATAGATGCTCTGTGCTCTGTTTCTGTAAAGTGAGCATCTGTGCCCTGTAACCTTCTAGAAACCATAAAATCTCATGTGATCCAATATGAGCAGTTTATGCTTCGCAGAAATCAAACTCCAGTTACATTTGAGGCATCGTCTTCTTTCAGTAAGTGAAATATCCTAATGTAAATATGAATTTAATTTTCATTAGGCCCTAAATAAAGTACCTATGATTAAAAAAAGAGAGAGAGAGAGACCGACCAGGCGAGATGGCTCGTACCCGTAATCCCAGCACTTTGGAAGGCCAAGGCAGGTGGATCACGAGGTCAGGAGTTTGAGAATAGCCTGACCAACATAGTGAAACCCTATCTCTACTAAAAATACAAAAATTAGCTGGTAGTGGTGGTGCGCACCTGTAATCCCAGCTACTGAGAAGGCTGAGGCAGGAAGATCTCTTGAATCCAGGAGGCAGAGATTACAGTGAGCCAAGATCACCCCACTGTACTCCAGCCTGGGTGACAGAGTAAGACTCCATCTCAAAAAAAAAAAAAAAAAAAAAAGAGAGAGAGACAGGATCTTGCCCTGTTACCCAGGCTGGAGGCAGTGGCGCAATCATAACCTCACTGTAATCTGGACCTCCTGTACCCAAGCGATCCTCCCACCTCAGCCTCCTGAGTAGCTAGGACTACAGGCATGTACCACCACCACACCTATCTAATTTTTAATTTTATTATTATTATTTTGAGACAGAATCTTGCTCTGTCACCCAGGCTAGAGTGTAATAGTGTGATCTCAGCTCACTGCAACCTCTGCCTCACAGGTTCAAGCGATTCTCCTGTCTCAGCCTCCCGAGTAGCTGGTATCACCAGTGTGCACTACCGCACCTGTCTAATTTTTATATCTTTAGTAGAGACAAGATTTCACCATGTTAGCCAGGCTGGTCTCAAACTTCTGACCTCAAGTGATCTGCCCACCTTGGCCTCTCAAAGTGCCGGGATTACAGGCATAAGCCACCATGCCCAGCCTTTAATTTTGTCTTTTATAGAGCTGGGTCTCTCTATGTTGCCTAGACTGGTCTTGAACTCCTGGGCTCAAGCCATCCTCCTGCCTCAGCCTCCCAAAGCATTCGGATTACAGGCAGGAGCCATCATACCCAGCCACTATGGATTTCTTTGTGGACAATTTTGAATTTATTCTTTCCTATCTCTCACATTAGGTTGCCCTTAAACATTGTACAAATGAAATTTCTTCTGTAAAAAGGAATGATCTTAATGAGCAGGTGAACAATTTGGCTTTATTTAGATCTTCATCATGTTTTTGATCAAGGGTGTCTATTTACAGTGTGCTGACCCATGTCTGCCAGTGGATATGCCAGTGACCACAGGCAGCAATGGGCATTCCACTGCAGGCTGACACTTTATCAGTTCTGCAACATCATGTAACAGCAAAATGTGTACAAAGACTATGATCCCCCTTCAGTTGTCACTATAGGCAATATGCAAAAAGATTTTCATGAATAAAAGGTTTTCAAAGACTCTCATAAGAGTCTTTTCCATGAAACGTTTTCATGGAAAAAAAAGGTTCTCATATGCAGATTTAATCATGTACACAGCCCTTATGAAGAAAATGGAGCCAGATGTGGTTCACCATTTATAGTTACACAGATGGCTCTAAGCATAGAGAAATACAGTAAATTCAAAAGGAATTCCTCATGAAACTCCAGTGGAATGTAATCCTGAATTTAGAGGGAAGATAGCAGTGGACTAAATTCAGATTGACTTACGCTGATTTACACTAGTATTTTGTGGGTTTGGAAAAACCAGTCTGCTAAATTGTTCTTAATTTAAACACATAAAGCTTCTGATGTTTCTGCCAGATTAGCTGTTGGTGATCTTTTTGCTGGTACTAATGCTATTGGAACACTACTGTTTCTAATTTTTGGCGTCTGATATAATGTGTAGTTGTGCCTATTTCATCATGCTAATTTTTTTCCTGGGTGGTACATGTTTTTAATAAAACAAGAAACATGCATATACATACACATACGTATGCATAGATGTACGCACATTCATGCATACATATGTATGTGTTTGATATATACAATTTGGCCATACATAGATATTATATTTGTTCTTTATTTTAAAAACAAACATGAAAAGGAGTATTATTTAGTTTAGCATTTAAAATACATATTTTATTTGGATTTCATTTAATTCTAGGTCGTTGTACCTTTGATAAAATCAACTTAAATAATTGGTATATAGATCCTACATTTTTTTAAGGTTCCATAAGTGAAATGAAAACATCGATAAAAGAAACAGATGTCATATTTAGAGAAGCTTCCAGAATTCCATTTATTTTCAAGGTGATGTTATCTTAAATGCAGTAAAAATATTCAAAATGTGAAATGAATACACAATTTTGCTCTTTTGAAAAGCTATGCCTCCAAGAAAAGTATCTTTTTTGGAATAAATACTGAAGACTGTCTGGGAGCAACATTAGGGGAATTTCCAGTCATATGTTTCTTTTCCATTTACTTCATCATCAGTGTAAAACCAGATTTTATAAGATTTTCTTATATTTACTGGGCTTAAAATATGTAGAATGGTCAAAGCTGCTAATGATTATTCATCAAGCTTCACAGATAATGCTTTTCTGCTGAAATACAGATGAAGATCAGTTTTTCCAAAACCTGGCTATCATCTGGGGAGCTTTATAAAAATATGAATACCTGGGTCCTGGGATCTTCATTTTAAAATCTCCCTAAGTGTCCTTACTGCAGCTGACCCACCACCGGTATTTAGGTCAGCATTTAGGAACCACTAGCATGAACAAATGTTTATTGTAGACTTTCTGTGCATCATTTAGTTATTTTTTAACTGGTTCTTTCTTTTGATATGCTGGGTCTTGATCATTAGCAGATTTTAACCATGGTTTAAACTACTACACTTTTATTGAGGAATAGTAATTCTATTTTTGTCATTCTTATCAGGAACAGAGCATCGATTTTCATCCCAGTCGTGTTGCAAGTAAAACTGTTTTTAGCTATTGTTTTTTGTTTTTTAACAAAAACTGTATTATCACTACTTTTTAATCAATATCAGAATGACTGACTTGTGGTTCAATATGCTATCATTTTGTGGCCAGTATTTTGTGAACATGTTATTATCACAGACTCTTTAAAAAAGTTTCACAGAATTGAAGATCAGGTGGAAAGTCCATTTTCTCTGTATTAAGAGGTTTGCATGTGGGAGAGAATGGTTTTGTCCGATGTCAATTGCTGAGGTTTGGAATTGTGGATTCCTCTGGAGTATGTACAGTATCTGAATTCCTTTACTAGTCCCACAAAAGCTGCACACTGCCAACTTTTCTGACTTTAGAGCTCTAAATTAAGGCCAGTTCCTTTGCTCATCCCACAAACTCTTTCATGTTCCTTAACCGCAGCCTGAGAAAGGCGCCTTGGTTTCAACAGCAGCAGACCAGCTTATGTTTACTTAATTCCTAAGACATGATGACAGTGGTCTCTGTGCCACTAAAAGCTTTTCTCTTTATTATTTTCGGTTGAAGCTGATTTCCAAGCTTTCCTTGCATGTCACGTGTGTTTTGCAGTGCCTTCAGTGCTGCCCATGAAGAGCAATGGAAGTTAAAGGAGCAGCAGCTGAAAGTACAGATTGCTCAGCTTGAGACTGCCTTGAAATCTGACTTAACAGACAAAACTGAAATCCTTGACAGATTAAAAACTGAAAGAGGTACATATAAAATAATCACTGCCTTACTCATTTCAGACATCTAATGTTTCTTTATTGAATCAATCAATACTTACTCTGGTACCTACTGTTTGCCAGTCGCCCTGCGATTTATGAGGGGCAGGCACAGTCATCTACTCTCATAAATTTAGTGGTTGCTCAAAATTTCTCATACTCAGCCTAGTGTATATGCCAAAAGAATTGCTTTTTCTCATAGCTATTCATATTTAGGTTGCTTTTAATTGTTAAATTTTTCTAAATTTGAGCCTTTCTTAACAGTCAACAAATATTTATTGAGCACCTTTTTGTGCTAGACACTGTTCTAACTTCTGAGGATACAGCAATGATCAGAAATAAAGGTCTTGCCCTTATCAAATATAAATTCAATAGGGAGAAACTAACAATTAAATAAATATGTAATATGTGATGTGGTGGCAAGTGTAATAGCACAAAACCACTAGTGTAAGATGATAGAGAATGGCAGAAATAGTAACTTGCTATTTTTGAGAGTTCAAATGGGGAATATCTCTCTGGTGAGATGTCTTAATTCTACTGTGTGACAGTGAACTTAAATACCAGGAAGCTGTGTGCCCCCTGCTAAAATAATAATCACTAATAAGTTTCAGTATAAGTCACAGATCTCATAGAAGTAAAATAATTATAATTAAAGAAGTCTGAATTTTACTGTGTTACTCACATTTACACACAAATGCACAACAAGGGAAACGAATTATTTGCTTCAAGTGTTGTTATCTGGTTGCTCATGCCCTAAGATACACCAAGTGAAGTGCTAAGAAGGATGCTTCTTTTGAACATTTGCAATTCAGTTGCATGAAAATGTTTAAAAGTTTAATACAGGCTCACTATAAAACAGTTATGTTTCTAGTTAGTATTCCTGTGCTTTTATTTAGACCACAATGCCATATTTCACCGACTATAAGGAACATTATCTTTTCCTATTTTAACATCTCTAATATTGAGTTGCATCATATAAGTGATAGCATTTTTTGAATTGCAGTCTGACATTTTTTCACATTTTAGCAAGTCTGAAATTAGAACACATCTTATAATCAGTGGAGTCTTAATTTCGGTGAAACACGCTAGTGCAGTGTTTATTGCCCAAGTGACTACATTCGATGATAGATTTTTTATGAAGTTTTCTCTAGAAGACTGTGAGTGGAATAAAATGGTGATGACAGGTTTTCTGACCTAGTAGATTTTTTTTTAAGTTTTCATATCAAAGATACATACAGTTCCTGATTTTAATGTGCAGTATCAAATACCTAACAGTGCTTTGCCTGAGTACTTGCTCAATAAATTCTTGTTTAGGTAAAAAGTGGAAGTGCTCTATATTCCCTCTCTCTTTTCCAAGAACAGATAAATTGCTACTTCTGAAAGGTAAAGAAATGAAATAAACCATTTTTATTTCTATGCTTTCTCTATTTACTTAGATATCAAGAATTCCAAAGCTGTTATCTTTTGGATATCTGAACTAATCTCTACAAAGAAGCTTTTCTTAAGGAGGGTAGAATCTTAGGCGTTTTTTAGACCTGTTTATTGTCGTTGAATTAATTCTGAGTGTTCTTACTAAGTATTACCGTTGCTGAGTTATTTTAATTTATCTAGTTTATTTATCATCTTTTTTACTGGTTCTTTTATCTTTTGGGAATTTTTTTCAATAATAAACATAACTCATGTACACGATGAAAAAAGTCTAGTAGGTAAATTGTAAAAATCACTTCCACAACCCACAAAATATTAGCAAAATAATCACTGCTAATACTTGATTTATGTCCTTTCAGAGTTGTTTCTAACTGTATAGATACAGTTTTATAATGTGCCTTTTTTTTGCTATATTGTAAAATCATTCCTCGAATATAAATATAAATATACATCAGAATCATTTATAATGGCTATTACAGTTTTCCAGTGTGTGAGTGGACCCTGGATTATTTAACAATCTTCTATTGAATATTTAAGTAGCTTCAGTTTTCTTAAGTACCACAAACAATATCTTTCTACACAAATTTTTACACATTTATCCAATTATTTTTAAAGAAAAACTGCTAGAACTGAATCTTTATTTTTAATGCAACTATTATTTTCCATTTATTTTTGTTTGAATACCTCAAATTTACAAGTCTAAGGATTTAAGTTTTTGTTTCTTTGTGGAAATGTTACAATGGGTTATAAGAAAAATATTACAGCCTTTAACCATTTTTTCCAGGGAAATAATACACAAAAAAACCTGAAACTGTCTATTTAAGAAAATCTTTTAATATTTAGAAAGTTCCATTTTATATTACAGATTTTGAAATTGTTTAATTTTACTTTGAAGTGTCTTCATACATTTACCTTCTCATGTATCAAGTGTTCTTTGCCAGAAGATGTTTCCCTGGCTTCTTGTAGTCATTCATCTAACTGGCAAATTATTTTTAGAGAATACTCACCTCTTTATTCAAGGTACAAATTAGTTTCAGATTGTGTGAATATGTGGGGAAGGATATGTAAATGCAGTTTGCATTTGGTTAATACTTAAATTAACTGCATGTGTTTAAGGGCTTGCTTTTGAAAGTTCCTTTCTATCTTTAGCTGAAATGCATAATTCAGCATAATGCATATGGTTATATTGATCACAGCTGAAGATATTAGCACAAAGGCGCTCTGAAAATTGTTTAGTTGAATTGTTCTCTGCACTCTGCTTATTAATGGTGTGCTGAAAGAACATAATTTTAAAAGAGTGAAATGTTATCTCATTTGAATAAAATGCTGTTTAGCTTAACCTGCTTTTTGTCAAATCATAAGGTAAGGAGGTTATTTTTCATCTTGTACAGAGTGCTTTGATTTTGCCTATTATAATTCAGCAAGTATATTTCCTCTTTGAACTATAGCATTTCAGTACTTTTTAAAGACCCGGGAGTTATGTCTCAAACAAACAGTTTGAGAAAGGAAAAATGTAGTGGATAATTCTAAATAAAATTCAGTAGAAGGTAAGTTACTGGTACTCAGTAATGTCTTTTCCCACTAAGTTATTTTTCTACTAATAATGCCCATGTTTTAAAAACATCAGTGAATGTAGATATCATTGTTGAAACAAAAATTAGGAAATGCTGGAAACATTCAAATAAGTTTATTTCTACCTAATAACATCTAGGAACCCTGTTCTAAAAAATTAAAAAAGAAAAGAAAACTAGAACATAAAAATAATAATCAAAATACAGTGTATCTGGATAAACATGGAACAGTCAGGTCCTTTACACTTTAGCTCACTCTTAGAAACCCTAAAATGTTTTACTTGCCAGAGAATAAAATTATATTATCCTCGGTACCTTTGTTTTTACATACTTCAGACTGTATTTACCTTCTTTTTGTTACCTAACCATTCTATCTAGATGTCATTTTAACTTAGTCAACATAAAGACTCCCATATCCTTATTCTATTCCCTAAAAAAAAGTTTATCTTATATGCATCCATATTTATTATTCATCTTAACTTTTAGTTTAAAGACAAGTAGTTGATCTATACCTTCGAAGTTTTCAAGTATTTTTCGCATTTGGGTATTCTTTTCTTTAGTTAACTAGATATAAGCAATTTATACTCTAGGATAACCTTTTAATCTTCTATCAGTAAGACAAAAATGTTTATACAGTATATTTCTTTTTTGTTTTTTGTTTTGAGATGGCGTCTCACTCTGTCACCCAGGCTGGAGTGCAGTGGCACAATCTTGACTCCCTGCAACCTCCACCTCCCAGGTTCAAGCGATTCTCCTGCCTCAGCCTCCTGAGTAGCTAGGATTATAGGGGCTCGCCAGCACACCCAGCCATTTTTTGTATTTGTAGTAGAGACGGGGTTTTACCATATTGGTCAGGCTGGTCTCAAATTCCTGACCTCATGATCTGCCCGCCTTGGCCTGCCAAAGTGCTGGGATTATAGGCATGAGTCACCGTGCCCTGCCTTGGTATTAAAATGTCTCTGTATTGCCTAGGATCACAGTTTTGTTTGTTTGTGTTTTTGTTTGTTTGTTTTGGGTTTTGTTTTTTTACTTTTTAGACTGCCAAGAAATATGTGATATTAAAAACATCCAAGTTTAGCCCATTTATTCCTAACTGTGTAATTTAACATTTTTATTTATATGTAGTATTTATATCTTGGAAACACAGTGCCTTATAAAAGTCAGAAACATATTTTTGTTTAAAATGCAGTCAGTATGCAAATACATTTGTGCAAAGACTTCTTGGCAAATGTGTTGATTTTTTTTTTAAGAAAAGGAAATAAAAATCTGCAGTGTAAATTGAAGGCTTATGATAAACATAAATGGTTGAGAGAAGGATGAAATCGGTAGAGATACTTCAGATGACATGGTTTAGAGTTAGCCCATGGGGAGTCAACAAAGGAGGATACCCGAGTGCCACAGTGAGCTCTAGCAAAGAATACATTTAAGAATGTGAGATTAACAAATGCTGTGGATGTGTTCGCTAGCTGTTATGCTTTCTTAAAAAAAAAGAAAAAAAGCTAAACATGTTTAATACAGGGAGTGAAAAATTAGTCTCTTTATGAATTTGCTGTCTTCTAAAATTCTACTCTACTCTCCTGCTTGTGGGTCATAGCAACGGGGTGCCTAGACAACCATAACCATTATTCCATTTCTTAGCACCAGCTCCAAGTCCATTCCTACTGATTATAATATGAGCTCAGTGAATAAAGAATACATATGAATTTATTTTTTGGGGGGGGGACAGGGTCTTGCTGTGTTGCCCAGGCTGGAATGTAGTGGAACAGTCACGGCTCACTGCAGCCTCAACTTCCCAGGATCAACTTATCCTCAACTTATCAACTTCCCACCTCAGCCTCCCAAGTAGATGGGACTACAGCATGCACCATCATGCCCAGCTAATTAAAAAAAAAAAAAATTTTTGTAGAGATGGGATCGCCCTGTGTTGCCCAGGCTGATCTCAAACTCCTGGACTTAAGGGATTCTCCTGCCTCAATCTCCCAAAGCGCTGGAATAATAGGTATGAGCCACCATGCCCAACCCACATGAATCATTATTGATACCACCATGCACGGCTTAAGAATCCATTCCTCCTATTGTAATAGACCTATTGGAAGTATGGTTGACTAAATTACAGATTCAGAATTTCTCAGAGAAATCACCTTACTTTTTAATTTTTTTTTTATTTTTGTGGATTTAGAGGGGGTACAATTGTACTTTTGTTACATGAGTATATTACATAGTAGTGAAGTCTGGACTTTTAGTGTAACCGTCACTCGAATAATGTACATTATACCCAAAAAATAATTTCTCATCCCTCACCCCTCTACCATGTTCTGGAAGTTACCTTGTTTTAATAAAGATACTATATGCTAAGTTGTGAAAATAAAATTCAAAGATGTCAATTAAAAAACTAAAAGACAATTTTTTTCACATGCTTTTCAGGACCCTTAATAAGTAAGTAAAAAACCATAGATTTAGAAACACATTTTCTCAGGTATTTTAAATAGAACATTCCTTTGAACTCCCAGAGACCACAGTTTCCTTATGTTAATATTGTGAACTTATGTCTTGGGTTTTTGATAAGCAGATGACTCATATGGTAGACACATGAGAGTGTTCGTGTATTCCTCATTCCCCTGCTGTCTTTGTCGAGGTGCTAGCGCTGTTTCCTTTCTGACCAGAACGATGCTAGATCAAGATTGGTGTGTAACAGGAATTAAAGTAATTTGAAATGTGTTCTTAAACCTGATTTGTACTTACCTTTCCAATTCTGTTGACTTTATTTTTAAGACCAAAATGAAAAACTCGCTCAAGAGAATAGAGAACTGCAGTTACAGTATCTGGAACAAAAGCAGCAGCTAGATGAACTTAAAAAACGTGCGAAATTTTACAACCAGGTGAATTATTTTCTTATTTAGGAAATAAAACTCAGAATTTTTATCTCAATATTTTATGCATAGAGAAAGCACTATACTGCAAAGCAAAAGAATTCATATATATTACTCAGTTTATTAACTCATGCTATCAGGTAGTTTATGTTCCATAGGGATATTCTGAAGCGCTGGAATGTCTCATAGACTTCGTTGGTTAGTTCATGGCATCAGGCAGCTTATGTTTCATGAGGATAATTTGAATAGTTGGAATGTCTCTTGTGTTTTTCGTTAATAAGTCATTGTGAGCTTTTATTTAATCCATTGTAGGAGAATGATACTAATGCTGATGAATTGAGTGAAGCTCTCCTACTTATAAAGGTAAGGTTCTGAACTTCATCATGGTTTTCATGTCTGCCTACAACTGTTTCAGCATAATGATGACCCTTATCTGTAACCCTTACATTTGGAGAACGAATTATTCCTGCATCTTCTGAAGCTTAGTATGTCTTTTATAAATATATATGTCACATATCAACATTACTGACTCAGGAAAGTGGTCAGGTGACATTTAGTTAAAGGATATACATATTTCATATGACATCAAAGTTACATTAAAACAGACATCAAAAACTTTCATTTAATACACTTTCTTTAATTGTAACAAACCTTTTACTTTTATCTGCTTCACTGTGTAACTCATCAACAGTTTTCTGCCCTAAAAAACCTTGATGCACACCCTGTTAAGTAAAATATTGAATTATAAATATCTCAAGAAGATAGTTTTTAATTCTAGAATATTCTATTATTTACAAAAAGAGACAAAAAGTACACTTCCTTTTAGATCACGGTGTGTAGATTTTAATCAAATGAAGAAATAAATGTACATGATTCTTTTATATGTCATAAAGTAACAAACCGTTTTCTGATTTCTCTATAACTGTTCCAAATGTCTATCCAAATAATTGAATCTGATTAACAGGTAAATTAATTTTTTCCATCAGGAATGAAGCAGTCGTGATATATGGACTTCCTTTATCTGTTTTCAATTAATGAAGTTGAAAATTGATGAATTGATGAATTGTTTATTGATAAATCTATATTAATTCATAAAAATCACATTTTAGAAATGTTTGTTTCATTAACAAAACATGTTTTTATTTTAGGCTCGAAAAGAACAAAAAAATGGAGACCTTTCCTTTTTAGTGAAAGTAGATAGTGAAATTAATAAAGATCTAGAACGCTCTGTGAGAGAACTGCAAGCGACTCATGCGGAAACAGTGCAAGAGCTTGAAAAGACAAGAAATATGCTAATTATGCAACATAAAATTAATAAAGATTATCAGGTGATGTAATTCACTAAATTGGGAGAGGAAGTTTTCTATAATCTGCTGATGATTTACTTTTCTAAATACAATATGTTATCACCTGCTATATTATCTATTAATATCTATTGTAATCTATTAACATATCACATCTCTGGAATGTAGCCTTGTAACTAGGTACTTGGTTAGAATAAATGATTTTATAACAAATAATGTAGGGTTTTGTTTTTTTTTTCTGGTTTTTTTGAAACAGAGTTTCACTCTTGTCGCCCAGGCTGGAATGCCATGGCATGATCTCAGCTCACTGCAACCTCCACCTCCTGGGTTGAAGTAATTCTCCTGCCTCAGCCCCCTAAGTAGCTGAGATTACAGATGCCTGCCACCACACCCAGCTAATTTTTGCATTTTTAGTAGAAACGGGGTTTCACCATGTTAGCAAGGCTGGTCTCATGTGATCCACCCTCCTCGGCCTCCCAAAGTGCCGGGATTACAGGCGTGAGCCACCGCTCCCAGCCACAAATAATGTTTTTGAAGTCCCTGATTTTAGGGAATGAGTATTGGCAATGAAATTGCCTCTATTAGCGTTAGCACATTCTGCAAGGAAGTTGTAGTTATCCTGTAGTTATCATGCCACAACTGCATTGTGTTAGCTTTTCACAAAATGAAAACACATCTCCATAAAAGGGAATCTGGAGTTTTATCCTACTTCTGATTTGTGAATATTGCCAAGCATAATTTTCTAAAGTGTAAGCTATTTGAAGTCAAGAAATCATGGTTTATAGCTCCTGCTATTTCCAGAATCTAGAAAATGTTTGACTCATATTTGCTCTGAATAATGAAAATAGAACTAATTATAAGTATTAAAATTTATTGTCTCATATTTTGTAGATGGAGGTTGAGGCAGTGACCCGTAAGATGGAAAATTTGCAGCAAGATTGTGACCTCCAAGTGGAACAGTATGTTCATCTTCTCGATATCAGGGCTGCACGCATCCAGAAACTAGAAGGTACAACATATGCAATTTTTTTGTCCACAGTAACTAGAGGAATGGATTTTATAACAGTTGATAATGTCATCCAAATCTGCACTAAGAGTGTATTTTTGCTGTGTGTTCCCCTAATTCATAGCTAGCTCACTGCAGCTTTTACCTCCTGGGTTCAAGCAGTACTCCTAATTTTTAGATTTTTTGTAGAGCCTATGTTGCCCAGGCTTATCTCAAACTCCTGGGCAAAAATGGTCCTCCTCTCTCGGCCTCTTAAAGTTTTGAGGTTACAGGCTTGAGCCACCTTGCCCGGCCTTGATTCTTTTCTACTCAAGAATTCTTAATAATTCCTACTGCTTTTTAAATTCAGTGTTGCAAACAAGATTTCAGAGTACTTCGTAAATTACTACAGACTCAAATTTACCCCCTCTTTCTAATTTCTCTTCTAAGCAACCTGTGCACCTCAGCCAAACAGGTCCTCTGCCTGCTCTTTGCAGATATGTCGTGCTCAGGCCACGGCCATGCCTTTTTTTCATGCTGTTTGCTCTGCCTAAACCTCCTTTCTGCCATGATTCCAAGATACACACTTCCCCGCTTTGAAATCTAACACAATGCTCACCTGTGCTAGGAAGCTGGTTCTAATTATTCCTAGCTATCCCTCTGCTTGAAATGCCTTGCAGTGATTTTCAGACTCTAGCAAGTAGGAAAATCACTTGAAGAACTTGTTTAAAATGTAGTTTCCTGGGCCCTACCCCTAGAGGTCCTGGGGCCCATGCTTTTTTTAATATTGTATTTAGAAATAACTGCAAGCTATTCAGATGAAGGTGCAAGACTACACATTGAAAAAAACTCGCTCAGCCCTTACCAACCCAGTCTTCTTCTCATGTACTCAAAAGCTTTATGTTTAGGGAGCATGTAAGTGTTCTTCAGTTGTTAGAGTTTTGCATATGCTCCATAACGACAATGTAAGTTCTACAGTAATAAGTACTTTGTCTCTCTTTCATGTCCACTGCATACCATACTCCCTTCAGTGGTCTATGCCAGCAGGAATTTTACACTCTTAAAGCTTATTGAGGTTCGAGAAGGCCTTTATTTGTGAGTTATACTTACTGTTATTTATCGTAACAGAAATTAAAAGTGAAAAAAATTTTAAATATTTTTAATTTATGGTAAAATAATAATAAACTTATTACATGTTAACATAAATTGCAGTATTTATTATTTTAAAGTTATATTTTCCAAAACAAAATACTGTGAGAAGGGGGGCTTTATTTAAAATTTTTTAAATTTTTAACATTTTCACAAATCTTTTTAGAGGTTGGCTTAATAGAAAACAGCTGGATTTTTATATCTGCTTCTGCATTTAATCTGTTGTGATATCACACATCATGTAACCTCCAAGAAACTCCATTATACACTTGTAAGAGGATAAAAATGAAAAGGGCAGATGACATTTTAGCATTATTATAAAAATAGCTGTTGACCTCACAGACCCCCAGAATGGTTTCAGAGACCTTCAGGGGTTTCCAAATCACACTTTGAGAACCCCTGATCTGGGTAGAGGAGCTCAATAAATATCTTTATCTGACAAAAGAGGGCTTTCCAAAAGTCAAGGAGCGGTGTGTACCTTTTATTCCAAGTAGTACTCAATAAAAATTTGCTTAATGGAATTTTCTTGGTTAAAAGGAAGGTCAGAGTTTGGGATTTTCTTTCAAGTCTTACTAGATTTTTACCATCATATTTTATCCATCCCCTAAATTCATTGATTCACTTCATAAACATGATTAAGTCCCTAATGCATCCTAAGCAAAGTGCTGAGCAGGGAGAATACAAATAGGAAAAATCTGAGGCACTACCCTCATAGAACTTCTAAGATGTTGACAGGTAAATAAATGGTTATGCTTTACTCTGAGGAGTGTAAAGCTAAGGAAATCTAAAGGTATCAAGGAAACATTGAGGAGAGTATGCCTATTTCTTCCTCAAGATTCAGGGGAGACTCACATAGTAGGTATGGAGTCTTTGAAGATCACAGAAGTCACTACTCAGTAAAAGTAATATAAGGCATTCCAGGCAGTAAGCAAAGCAGGGAACAGTACCCTAAATATGAAGCGTTGCAGTACATTTGAGAAACTGCACTGTAGATCCATCCAATTGGAATTCAGGAAAGGCAAAAAGGAAGGAGAACCTAGAGATAAAGCTAGAAGAAACAAAATCATGAAGGTCCTGTTTGCCATCCTGATTGAAGAGGTAGGACCTTAATAACCTGGAGAACCACTAAGGGATTTTAAGGAAGGGAATGAAACACTCAGAATTGCATTTTGGTGATTATGCTACAAGTGTTGAGGAGAAAGAGGAAGATATGAAGGAAGGAAGCATTTTGAGTTCCATAATAATCTACGTAGTAAACTAGGAATATAAATTAGGTGCAGTGCAAATAGTGAGGACAGCAACAAATTTGTTGAAGGAAATAGCATTGTATAGTAGTGACTTTATAGATGTGAGGCAAATGAAAGAAAAAGGGGTGCTGTTTTATGACAGTCTCAAAAAAGGAAAAAGGGACATATAGGTTGACTCTCTGAGATCCAACTTGGGCAACTGGATGAATGAATGAATCAACACTTGAGATTTAAAGTACAGAAATAGCAAGAAGACAATATGGGCCAGGCACCGTGACTCACGCCTGTAATCCCAGCACTTTGGGAGGCCGAGGCAGGTGGATCACTTGAGGCCAGGAGTTCAAGACCAGCCTGGCCAACATGGCAAAACCCTGTCTCTACTAAAAATATTTTTTAAATTAGCCAGGTGTAGTGGCAGGTGTCTATAATCCCAGCTATTCAGTAGGCTGAGGCAGGAGAATCACTTGAACCTGGGAGACAAAGATTACAGTGAGCCGAGATTGTGCCACTGCACTCCAGCTTGGGTGGCAGAGTGAGACTCCATCTCAAAACAAACAAAGACAGTATGATAATTCTGTGTCGGACATGTTGAATGGGATATGCTGGTGGGATATCTAGGTAGATAGAGGGGTAAGAAAAACATTAGAAATATAGGGATGGAGTTGAGAAAATAAATGTGAATTTAAAATAGCAATATGGAAGCCTTTAGAGTTTATAAATACTCCTTTAGAGTATTTATAATGACAAAAGTCATAAAAGTTGATGAGATCACTCATAAGAATATATAGATTAAGAAAATAATTAAAAACAGAAGCCCAGAAAACTAGCAGAGAAAGAGAAATCCGAAAAGAATGAGGAGAAGGACAGGAGAAGAAGCAGAAAAGATGATAACATGGAAGCCTAGGTAGGACAAAAGTTCACCAATGGGAAAGCTGTCATCAGTTGCAAATGCAGCAAAGAAATCAGGTAATACAAGGACCAACGTTCATTGCATCTAGCCATTCATTGATTATTGGTGGCTTTCTCTGGAGCAATTTCACGGAAAAGTAAGGCAGATATCCACATTGGTGAGATTGGGTTGGCCTATGTATACAACTGTGAAACCATCATCATCATCAGGGTAATTAACATATCCATCATCCTACAAAGAAGACAAGCACAGGTCTCAGTAAGTTAAAGGGAAGGAGACAGCAGAAAGAGAGACTGCCTTTATAGGATAGAAGACAGTGGGTGGAGCAGAGACAGGGAAGCAGGTGAAATCCAAGTAGTTACCTAAGCTGTTCATTCAGAGGTCTTTTTTTCTTTTGATATTTTTCTCCCCTTTTTCCTAGCTTAGGCTATATTACAACTGAAGTTGCAATTTTGCTGTTGCCTAATAAGTGACATCAAAACAGAAATGATACATTTTTATATGATTAAGTATTATTTACAGAAAAACAGTGTAGTGATAGAATTTTAAATTGAGACTATTCACCAGAAGTACTCAGACTTCCTACCACTTCAAAAGCCAGTTTTCATTTTCTTATGTCAATATTTTGAAATCTCTAAACTGTCTTTTCTTGCAGCCCAATTAAAGGATATTGCCTATGGCACCAAGCAGTACAAATTTAAACCAGAAATCATGCCAGATGACTCTGTTGATGAATTTGATGAAACCATCCATTTAGAACGAGGCGAAAATCTTTTTGAAATCCATATCAACAAAGTAGCCTTTTCTTCTGAAGTTTTACAGGCATCTGGAGATAAAGAGCCTGTCACTTTCTGTACCTATGCTTTCTATGATTTTGAACTACAGATAACTCCTGTAGTGCGAGGCCTTCATCCTGAATATAACTTCACTTCTCAGTATCTTGTTCATGTTAATGACTTATTTTTGCAATATATTCAGAAGAATACTATCACCCTCGAGGTCCACCAAGCTTATAGCACAGAATATGAAACAATTGCAGCATGTCAATTAAAATTTCATGAAATTCTTGAAAAAAGTGGCCGAATATTTGGTACAGCAAGTTTGGTTGGTAAGTACCATGTATAATCTTTGAGTGTTTGAATTACTAATTTGGTTCATGTATCAATTATAGTATTCTACATTACTATCTTCTCTTATGTATTAAAGGTGCCTTTAGAGCAAGGACAATGTTCTATACCCACAGTCAGTTATACTATCTTAAATGTCATTGATGCCAAGCGCAATGGCTCATGCCTATAATCCCAACACTTTGGGAGGATGAGGCGGGTGAATCACTTGAGGCCGGGAATTGGAGACCAGCCTGACAAACATGGCAAAACATGGCAATATTTGTATTTTTACTAGATGGCTCTAGTAAAAATATAAAATTAGCCAAATGTCCTGGCACATGCCTATAATCCCAACTACTTGGGAAGCTGAGAGGCATGAGAATCACTTGAACCCAGGAGGCGGTGGTTGGAGTGAGCTGAAGTCATGCCACTGCACTCCAGCCTGGGAAACAAGAGTGAAACTCCATCTCAAAAAAAAAAAAAATACATTGATGATGTCAATACATTGGCTATTAATTTTTTTAAACTTGGAACTTCAGTTTATCATATGGATACTCTGGCTAAATTGTTTAATTTATTTATAAATTTATTAAACAATTTATAACTTAATAGTTACAACTATTATAAATAATATAAACTATAAAATGATTTATTAATTTTTTAAGATGTTATGTTATCACTATAGTAGGCACTGGGAATACGGTGATCAGTGATAAATAAGATAGACAAAACTACCCCTGTAACTTACCTTCTAGAGAGGAATATAGGCAATACAAAAAAATTAATCAGAACAAGAGGCTAAAGAGAGAACTGGCAGGTTGCAAATTCAGGTGAGGGCTTCTCTGAGAGGGTGGCATTGGTAAAGAATGAAGATCCATGCCAGGATGCAGAGGAAGAATGTTTCAGGCAGAGGTAATAGCGAGCGCCAAAACCTGAGGGAGGAGTAAGCCTGACAGTGGGAGGAACAACAGGAAGCCCAGTGGCTGCAGCAATGGGGGATTCCAAGTGATAGCGAGGGCCAGATCATACTGCAGAGCCTTGAAGGTCAGAGGGAGGAGTTTGGATTTTCTGAGCTTTTAGAAAAATCACCCTGAGTGCTGTGGAAAGAATAGTCTGAGGCAGGCAAGAGGTAAAATAGGACCATTCTCAGGCTATTACATTGAACAAAGAAAGATGATGGTGGCTTGGATTAAGATGGTAGTGAAAGTGGCAATAAAAAGTAGTCATATTCCATACATATTTTATTAACTTCTCCTTCAAGACTTGCTTATCAGTTGAATGTGTGATAATGAGGGAAATGGATGAAGTAAGCATTTATTTCTAGCATAAGCAGTTAGAAGAATGGTGATGCCATTTACTTAGATTGGGAAAACTGGGAAAGGAACACATCTGATAAAGAAAATCAAGAATTCTGTTTTGACAAGTTAAGATTGTCCTGCCTTTTGCACATCCACGTGGTGATGTCAGGCTGGTGGTTAGACACACCAATCTGAAGGTACGGGATAGAGATATAAAAGTGGGAGTTGTTAGCATATAGAATATAAGCCATAACATAGATAAAATCCCAAAGAGAGTGAATATAGATAAAGGAAAGAAAGTGGCCAAGAACTGAGCCTTGGGAAACACCAAAATTAAGGCTTCAGGAAGAGGAGGAAGAGCCAGCAAAGGAAACTGAGGAGTGGCCAGTGATGTAGGAGGAAAACCAGGAGTCTTTGGTACCCTAGGGACCAAGTGAAGAAAGTATTTGAAGAAGGAAGGAGCGTGACTGAGGGTCTTAGGAGGGATTTTATTTTATTAATTGAGTGATCGATTGCATAGGTGGTATATTCACGACTCAAAAATCAAAAAGACATAAATGTCTACTTCCGCCACCGTTCCTTAGCCACCCTGGGTCCCCTCACCAAAGACTGCAAATTTTTTTAGATTGTTTGTGGTGTTTTTTCATAAAGACAGGGTCTCACTATGTTGCGCAGGCTGGTCTCGAACTCCTGTGTTCAAGCAGTCCCCTGACTTCAGTCTCCCAAAGTACTAGGATTATAGGCATGAGCCATCACACCCAGCTTCAAAGATCTTTTATGCATATAAAAGCAAATAGATATTACATTAATATTATTATTTTAGGACTTATTTTAAAATGATGACTTCTGTCTTAGTGTGTCTTGTGCTACTGTAACAGAATATCTGAGACTGGGTAATCTATTAATATAATGAACAGAAATGTATTATCCACAGTTCCGGAGTCTGGAAAGTCCAATATCAAGGTGTTCACATCTAGTAAGGGCCTTCTTGCCGCCTAATAACATGGCAGAAGGTAAGAGGGTGGGAGCGAGCGAGAAGGAGCCAATCTCAGCCTTTTATAATGGCACCAATCCTATCCATAAGGGTGGATCCCTCGTGGCCTCATCACCTCTTTTTTTTTTTTTTTTTTTTTTTTAAGCCTAGTCAATTGCAGTAGTGAGAAGGGGAGAAGGAGTAGAACAAGGAGTTCAGTCTGTAACTGACTGTGAACAATTGAGATAACTCACTACCTTCAGACCAGCCCTCATCACCTCTTAAAGATCCTTCTTGTAATACTCTTAACAGTGGTAATTAAGTTTCAGCATGAGTCTTGGAGGGTACAAACAAACTATAGCAGGCAGATACTAAGTTACATTTGTATGCCGATGAGAATGATCCATTAGCAGGGAAAAAAACTGATAAAGTGGGAGAGAGTAGGGGTCATATTTGTAATAATCTCTTGTGTTCAGAAAAGTTTATGTATAGAATATCTCTATTTCACAAATATTAAGTAGCCTTTATACACTAGTTTCTCTGGTAGGAGTATATTGGTGGAAATTATGGCCCTTGCTGTCAAGAAACTTAACAGAGTATTAGAAAAATAGACTGGTGAACAAACAGGCCAGAGCAGTTCGTGCCCTAACAAGGCCATACACCCTCCATGAAGGAGACACAGGGCTCTACTCTCCTGGGAGCAATACAGGAAGTCCTCCACACAGAAGAGACATGAAGAGCTGCCTGAGTTGAGGGGCGTTCCAAGGGTGTGCAGGGCAAATATCATCATGCAAGGATATACTGCATGAGGCATATATTTTGCATAGCTGTAACATTTTCTCCTATGCTTGTGATAGAGTATAGAAATGGGAAGGTGCCAGAGATGTCTCGAAACTTGAATTAGAATGTGGGATGTCATATTTATAATTTTGAGGTTTAATATTGTAAATGTCAGACAACATTGAGTGTAACTTGTTTTTTTAAAAAGTATTATACTATCTCATCAAAAAGAATCTGTGGAATATTTGATTCAACGTTTAGATTTTTGTTTTTTTGAGATGGAGGCTTGCTCTGTCGCCAGGGTAGAGTGCCGTGGCCCAGTCTCAGCTCACTGCACCCGCCACCTCCCAGGTTCAAACAACTCTCCTGCCTCAGCCTCCAGAGTATCTGGGACTACAGGCACGTGCCACCACACCCAGATAATTTTTGTATTTGTAGCAGAGACAGGGTTTCACCATGTTGGCCAGGATGGTCTCGATCTCCTGACCTCGTGATCCACCTGCCTCAGCCTCCAAAAGTGCTGGGATTACAGGTGTGGGCCACCGCGCTCAGCCTAGATTTTTAAAATATATTTCAGAAGGAATGAAATAGTATAAATTAGAATATGTCAAACATAGTTTGATGTAGTTATTTAATAATATTTAACATACAGTGAAACTCATACCTCAGAAGTAACTATTTTCTTCATCTGTTATTTGCCAATCTCATATTATTTGTGCAAGTCATGTTGTTTTACTAAGCATAACGTGTATAGTTTTAATGCATAATGCCATTGATGTATTTTTTACTGGTATATATTTTAATGTGTGGAACTGTTTTAACTGTGGGTTATGTATTGATTTGTAGGAACTAAAGGAGATATTCCAAATTTTGGCACAGTAGAATACTGGTTCCGATTAAGAGTTCCCATGGATCAAGCAATTCGACTTTATCGAGAACGGGCAAAGGCTTTGGGATATATAACATCAAATTTTAAGGAGCCAGAGCATATGCAATCGGTAAGCTTGTTTGGCTTTAAGAACCTTTTAAAACATAGAAATTTTATAATATTTATTTATATGTCATGCTTTAAACTGAAATTATTTTCTTTCGCAGCCATCAAGTGGCTTTTTTTAACTTTTTATTTCGAGGTAATCATAGACTCACAGGAAGTGGTTAAAAATAGTACAAAGAGGTGCCCTCTAACCTTCACCCAATTTCTCTTAATTGTAACATCTTACATAACTGTAGTATAATTTCAAAATTGAGAAGTTGATATTGGTACAGTACTATTAACTAGGCTACATACGTTACTCAGATTTCATCAGTTGCACGTGTACTCGTTTGCGTGTGTGTGTGTGTGTGTGCATGCATGTAGTTATGTATGTAGTTATTATTTGCAGTTTTATCACATGTAAGATTCATATAACTACCACCACATCCAAAATACAGAATGGTTCCATCAATACAAACAAACTCCCTTGTGCTACTCAGGACACTTTTGAAAAATTAATAATCATAATACTGTTGTGACCCATCAAGAGACTTTTGTTAATAATTTCTACTGTTAAGGAAATAAACAGCTATTATTGGACTATCAGTTATTGTCCTTTCAAATTGTTTCTTCATGTTAGGTTTCTGAAGTGCAACGTAGAGGGCAAAATTAATATTTTCCTTCTGAGAACTGGGAATTTAAATGCAAATCCTGAGGGAAGCATTTCCCAAACAATGTTTCATGGAGTCTTAACTACAATATTTTCAAATTAATTCCATGATCTAATAAATGCAGAAAACCCTGAATTGAGATAGGTTAAATAGGATTCTTGACTTTAGGAGTTCTCATATTAACACGAATCTTAATAGGCAACATAAAGTATGCACTTACATTGAGTAACAGAGGGATAGGATATAGTAAAAACCTTTGGTATGTCTGCTCAAGTCATAATTATCTTACCTCTTTTTCTTTGGGAGCTCCCCACCTCCAGTCCGTGGGGCTGGGCTCCCAATGGCCAGGTTTATGTTAGCAGATGCATTTTCTTTCACTCCCCACCCAATTATAACTAATGATTTGGGAATATCCACTTGACCCCAGTTGAACCAATCAGATTCTTCCCTCTGAGATCAAAAGAAAGCAAGACATACCTGGAACACGTAAAATTGGGGGCTATGGGCAGCCATCGTCTGCCATGTTAAACAGTGAAAGTAAGACATTGGGTCTGAAGAAAGAGACTAATGAACAAACATATAGAAAAATTGGAGACCAGATGGAGAGGATATTCTATTCTGCTGGTTTTCTAGGCCACTGCCTTATGAAGGCCCAACCACATTTCTACTATATATTCCATAAAATATTCCTGTTAATTTAAAGTCCTTTTTTTGTTATTTTTCCTAGGTATAATTGGTCTCTATGACTTTCAGTTAAAGAAGCATGACTAATAACACACTGATTCCCAAACTTAAAAAGAGTGCAACTGCTTTCAGAAACCATCTTTTGGCCAGTATTCCTTATACAACACACTTTGGGAAATGCTGTTATGGAGATGGGACTTAGAACTAAGGAGACCACGATGTTTGGTTTTGTAGTTTAAAGCTTTCTAGACACCCAGATTCTGACTTGAATAAGTTGTTTCCTGGTGGAATTTCAGCTCTGGTGGATAGATTGAAGGGGAGAAGTAGAGGTACTTTTTCAGTCATTTCACTTAGCCTTCTATGGCTGAAAGCAAACTACCCCCAGGAAAGTAATATTGTGATTCCCTTCTTAGGTTTCTCCTGTCCACACGTCAGATTTCTCCACTGAGGAGATAATGATGACAGCTTTAGGTTTTCCTCCTCCAATAAACTTCTCATGGAGTCAGGGTCCCACATGTTCAATCCAGATTCCGAAACACAGAGGGATGCCTTAAGATAAGTAGAGAATTCTCCAGCACTGAACCGAACAAAACACAGAAGCACTAGCATTTTCTTTGTTCCAGATCTCGTCAGCCATGGAAGATTTAACAGTTAGCACAATTGCTTTCTAAAATACCTGTGTGCCACCCGTCCCAGTAATAGTTTCAAAGGAACCATTGAGTAGTTTCCGGTTCTACCTAATAACTCCTTGTTCATCTCTCTCCTGAAGTATCCTCCCAGTCCTAGCTCTTTATCCCTTCAAGGTTTATCTCTGATTCTGTTCTCTTTTTCTTATAACAGTTGGACTTTGTTATACTAGCTAATTTGGCCTCAGGTATCTGCTTCCTCAGATCCCAACAGTTCAGGATGAGGGCCAACCCAGATATAACAGAATCATTACTCTGGGCGGCCGGGTGAATGTCTTTTAGTTAGGACATTCGTCTGTGGACCCATTGCTCACTATACTCTTCAGTTATCAAACAGAATTAAAGAACATCAGATTAACGTTTTTCTTGGTTTTATTTGATTTTAGCACCAATCTCTACATGTATGCTCAGTCTCCAAGGTTTCTTGCTAATAACACAGGATCATGTGTTTGTACATGTTCTAGGGAATACTGATTTTCAATAAGAATCAAAGATTATTTTCCTGAGAAATTATGAAGTGAAAATATGCAGCTTTTGTCATTGACAAAATTATCTTATTTGGGGGTTGGCAGCTGCGGTTTATCTTTTAACTGCATTATTTCTATAATATAAATATGTATGTTTTTCCAGTTAAGTCAGCAAGCACCCAAAACTACTCAACTCAGTTCTACAGATTCCACAGATGGCAACCTAAATGAACTTCACATTACAATAAGATGTTGCAACCACCTGCAGTCCCGAGCAAGCCACCTGCAGCCACACCCATATGTTGTGTACAAGTTTTTTGATTTTGCAGACCATGATACAGCCATCATTCCTAGTAGCAATGATCCACAGTTTGATGATCATATGTATTTCCCAGTGCCAATGAATATGGATTTGGATCGATACCTTAAGTCAGAGTCTCTGAGTTTTTATGTTTTTGATGATAGTGATACCCAGGAGAATATTTACATAGGAAAAGTCGATGTGCCTCTGATTTCATTGGCGCATGACAGGTGTATCTCAGGTAAGTCTATGTTCTTGAATCTATAAAATTGTAAAACAAAATATAACAAATTAGTGTTATGGATATGAATTGTTTGTAACTAATCACCCTAACCTCTTCTCAGTTCTTTAAACTTTGGAGCTATATTACTATATTTAAAAATTATTTTCTTACTAGTAGCTCTCAGGGTCACAATGTGCATTTTATCCCAGTCTACTTAATATTAATACTAACTTAATGGAATTAAATACTTAAGGTATTTATATTAAATGTTTAATTCAATTAAAATATAGAATATACAATATAATTTCACTCTCATCTTCCTCTTGCCATTATCATATATATGTATATAATATGCCTCTCTATATTTTATATACCCAGCAGTACGTTGTAATTATTGCTTTAAAAAATCTTCTATTCTTTAAAGAAGTTAAGAGAAGGGAGAAAATATGTAATTATAAAAGACTTTGATATTTACCTACATATTCGCCATTTCTGGTATTCTTTATTTCTTCCTGTAGATTTGAGTTACTGTCTGATATCAGTGTCTTACTCCAATATAGCTCCATTTCCTTCCCCTTTTTTGTGCTATCACCATTGTGCTTACTGTGTTATGAGCCCAACAATGTAATTTTATAATTATTTTTGTATGCAATTATCTTTTAAATAAGAGGAGAAAAGAGAAAATATGTATTTATACTATGTTTTATGATTACCTATGTAATTACGTTTATTAGTCTCCATTCCTTTGTGTGGATTTGAGTTACCATTTGGTGTCTCTTTCCTTCAGCCTGAAGTACTTCCTATGATATGTCCTGTAAGTTAGGTGTCTCCTGGCGGTGAATACTCTCAATCTAGGAGGATTCTGTTTTCTGGGATTTTTTATTTTGCTTTTGTTTTTTGAAGGATAGCCTTGCTGTATATAATATTTTTGGTCAACAGTTTAGTTTAGTTCACTTTTTAACTTTCTACACTTTGAGTACATCAGAACCTTACTTCTGGGATCCATTGTTTCAGATAATAAATCAATTACTAATTTTATTGAGGTTCTCTCTTACTTGATGCTATTTTCCAAGCTTTCTATTTATTTTGGCTTTCAACAGTTCTACTTATGTGTCTAGATGTGGATCCCTTTGCATTTATCCTATTTGGAATTTGTTGAGCTTCCTGTATGTGTAATGTAAGGTTGTGTACCACATTTAGGGAGTTTACTGCCATTATTTTTTCAGTTATTCTTTTCTGCTCCTTTTTTCTTCTCCTTCTTGAACTTCCAGTACACGTACCATATGTTGGTATGTTTGATGGTTTCCCCACAGGTTTCTGAGGCTGTGTTCATTTTTGTTCTTCTGTAAGTTCAGATTTCCTACTAAACTCTCTATTGAATTTTTTCATTGCAATAATTATACTTTTCAACTCCATAATTAGGGGTCTTGCTATGTTGCCCAGGCTGGACTTCAACTCTTAGGCTCAAGTGATTCTCCTGCCTCAGCCTCCTGAGCAGCTAGAACTACAGGCAGGTGCTACTGCACCCAAGCATTATAATCTCTTATTATATTCTCATTTTGATAAAACATTGTCATTATACTTTCCTTTTAATTCTTTAAACATGCTTTCTTTTAGTTCTTTGAACATATGGATAATAGCTGCTTTGAGATCTTTCCCAAGTCTAGCATGTGGTCATTCCCAAAAAATGTTTATTGATAGGTTTTTTTTTCTGTGTATGCAGTACATTTTCCTATTTCTTGGCATGTCTCATGAGTGGAAATGGACATTTTGGATAACATATTGTAACGTCATTTCCTAGGTGGTGGTTGTTGCTATTTTTGTTTGTTTGGTAACTTGCCTGGACTAATTCTGTAGAATCTGATTCCCATGCTGTGTATAGCCTCTGATGGCTCTGCTAAGTGTTGTTTCTTTTCTTTTGTTTCCATTTTAACCATAGGTCAGCATAGCTTAGTGGTTAGCCAGTGACTGTTCAAAGGTGTGCTTAAACACCTGAGCCAGTAGGTTTCCACCCTTTGCCTATGGGTCAGTGTGTGGCATGGAGGACGCATTCAAATCAAAGTTCAGTCTACAAGCCTGCCTCAACTTTTACTTTATGAATTGACTAGACTTCTCATTCAGCCAGGGACAGATAGCTTACCAGGGTCCTCTTTGATTTCTTCTGAGCATTTACACAGATTTGTGCATGCCCATAGCCTCCCACACCATGAGCTATAAATAGGATCTTGTTGAGGCCCACTTTTTTTTTAAGCTGGAGTCTTGCTCTGTAGCCCAGGCTGGAGTGCAGTAGCACCACCCGGGCTCACTGCAACCTCCTCCTCCTCCCAGGTTCAAGCAATTCTCCTGCCTCAATCTCATAAGCAGCTGGGATTGCAAGCACCCGCCACCACTCCTGGCTAATTTTTGTAGCTTTAGTAGAGGCAAGGTTTCACCATGTTGGCCGAGCTGGTCTCGAACTCCTGACCTCAAGTGATCCGCTCCCCCTTGGCCTCCCAAAGTCCTGGGATTACAGGCGTGAGCCACCCCACCTGGCCGGCACCCACTTTTGATATCTTATTCCTTGGATCTCCGTTTTTAATTGTGGGTTGGCTTTCTGGTCTTTTGGCTTGCCGCAACCAGTATTGAGACCTTAGGCTGTCTGTGATATTGACCTTCTCTGATTGTTTGCCACTGAGGTTGCTGTTGTTTTTAACAATGCCTCCGGGCTGAAGTTATCTGTATTTTGTTCCACATGTAGTCAGCCCCCTACAACAAAGGCTGCCAGTCCTCCTAGTCTATCCTAGCCTTGCATAACTTCTGCAAAATGGGACTGGGGGAGAAAGGGGAGGATGAGAGCAGTCCCATAGATTCCTACTGTTCTTACCGAGGTGCAGTAGATTTTCTTGAGTAAATGCTTCTCCATTTATCCAATATTTTTGATCAATTTCAAGAGTCCTTAAATGGTTGTTTTTGACCATTTTATCCAGTTTTATCATCATTTTTTAAGAACAGATTTGCTGAGGTTTTTACTTAGCCATTCTGGAAGTCTTACTATGCCTGTAATAGAGGTTTATCACCTCCTTATGTTCTACCTATATCCTTTTATCCTACCTAAAGTCTAGAGTTTTGGGAGTTGTTTTTTTTCCAGCCAGCCATTAAAAGGAGTATCAACACTTGAAAGCAAAGGAAAGGATACCCTTAAGCAAAAGTTAATGCTTGAAATTTAGGTTTAAGCTGGGTACCTGTCGTCCGCAGATACTCCAGAGGCTGAGTAGGTGGATGGCTTGAGGCCAGGAGTTCAAGGCTGCCAGTGTGCTATGATTGCATCTGTGAATAATCACTGCACTCCAGCCTGGGCAATGTCATGAGACCCTGACTATTCAAAAAATAATAAAAAAGATATATAGGTTTTTTTTTTAAGTCAGAGATTTTTTTCATGCCCAAAAATCTAATGCACCTATTACCATTTGAGACTCAATGTAACAGATTCACATTTCTTTTGTTACTGCTATTTATTGTAGATGGTTCGTTTATTTTATGGACTTTTTCTGTGCTGCTATTAATTTGGTGTGATTTAACAAATCCCAATAAAATATATGTAAAATTATAATAGAATTATATGGTAACATAAATATTCCTTTAGATGTGTAAATTATTTGAAATTTTAAAGTATTAATATATTTTTCTTGAAAGACAAGCCTTACAAAAACTTTTAGGTCAAAATGGAGGTTGATACTTGAGCCATAAGCCTTCTTGAAGGAAGGCTAAGAATTCTGAAAAATCTCTGAATTTAATTTTATTGAATTAAAATATTTATAAATTAATTTTCTCATCTTTGAATCAGCATTATCTTTGAGGCCTTCACTTCTGGAGGGAGTCTACTTGAGAGATAAACCTATCTTAGATCATTTTGTCTTTATTTTACTCTCTAAACCATCTGAATTCTGAGTAAAAGCCAAAATTATTTTTAAAGTAGGGGTACAACCGCCTGGCTAGCTCAGTTGGTAGAGCTTGAGACTCTTAAAGTAGGAGGGTAGTTCTTTGTTCTTCTTTAATTCTTATGGTAATAGAACTTCACCCTAGCATTAATTAAAATTATTGTAATTCGACAGGAATATTTGAGTTAACAGACCATCAAAAGCATCCTGCTGGCACCATCCATGTTATATTGAAATGGAAATTTGCTTACCTTCCACCAAGCGGATCAATAACAACTGAAGACTTAAGAAATTTCATACGCAGAGAAGAGCCAGAAGTTGTTCAAAGACTTCCCCCAGGATCCTCTGTTAGCACACTAGTTGTAGTGAGTAACAGTGACTTTTAATTTTTCTACAAGTGTAAAATTTTGAATACAACACTTAAGAACTAAACTAAGCCACCCCCACCAAAAAAAAAATAGCTAAAATCTTATCTGAAATCTAATGGTCATCATAGTCTGACATATTGGTTGGTTTGTCTTAGGCACCAAGACCTAAACCAAGACAACGTTTAACACCAGTAGATAAGAAGGTGTCTTTCATGGATATCATGCCACATCAGAGTAATGTGAGTAGTAAACACTGAAAATACTGATTTTTTTCGAAACAAATATTTGAAATAAATGATACAGGTATACTATTCCCTACCTGATTTAAATGGAAACAGGTGAATAAAATGTCTTTTCCCATTAAAATGATTGCTTTATGTTTTGGCACTATGTGTAAGTGTTAACTGTTCACATTTTTTTTTTTTGAGACGGAGTTTCGCTCGTTACCCAGGCTGGAGTGCAATGGCGCGATCTCGGCTCACCACAACCTCCGCCTCCTGGGTTCAAGCAATTCTCCTGCCTCAGCCTCCTGAGTAGCTGGAACTACAGGCACGTGCCACCATGCCCAGCTAATTTTTTGTATTTTTAATAGAGACGGGGTTTCACCATGTTGACCGGGATGGTCTCGATCTCTCGACCTCCTGATCCACCTCGGCCTCCCAAAGTGCTGGGATTACAGGCTTGAGCCACGCGCCCGGCCACATTTTTTTTTTTTTTTTTGAGATGGAGTTTCACTCTTGTTACCCAGGCTGAAGTGCAATGGCGCAATCTCAGCTCACCACAACCTCCGCCTCCTGGGTTCAGGCAATTCTCCTGCCTCAGCCTCCCGAGTAGCTGGGATTACAGGCACGCGCCACCATGCCCAGCTAATTTTTGTATTTTTAGTAGAGACAGGGTTTCACCACATTGACCAGGATGGTCTCGATCTCTTGACCTCGTGATCCACCCGTCTCGGCCTCCCAGAGTCCTGGGATTACAGGCATGAGCCACCGCGCCTGGCCAACTGTTCACATTTTTTATCTAAACCCTTTTGTGGGCCCTTATCTCTCTCTAGCTTCCGCCCCATTCCTCTGTTCCTATTTATTAATTTAAAAAAAAAAGAAAAAAAACTTCAAAAAATTGTCTAAATTCTGTCTTCTTCACTTCACATTGGTTCTTGAACTCACTTCAGTTAAGCTTTTATCCTCCTAAAACTGTTCTTACTAAGATCACAGTGACTTTCTGCCATATGCAGTAGTCAATTCTCAGTGTCTCTCTTAATCTCCCAGGAGCATTTGACACAGTGGAATATGGGCCTCTCTTCTCTTGGCCTCTGGGACACCATGCCTTTCTAGCTTTCCTTCAACTTTACGATTATACTTCTCACACTCCTTCACCATATGTCTAAATGTCAAAGTGCCTCTGCAGTCAACCTTAGACCTCTTCTCAATCCATATCTACATTAAGAGATCTTGTACAGTCCCATGGCTTTAAAAACCACCTATATGCTGATCCTTTCATATTTATAATCTTTAGTCTAGACCTCACTGCTGAATTTGATATTCGTTTTCTTATTACCTATTTAATATGCAATGAATATTTAATAGGAATTTAAACTTAACATGTCAAAAACCAAACTCCTGATTATACCAACTGTCTCCCAAAATTTTTGCCTCTTTCCGTGTTTCCCATTCTCTGTAAATGACATAATCATTCACTTGATTGCACACCCATGAAATTTTGGAGGCATCCCTTTGTCTCCTCTTTTTGTCTCACCCTACATCCGGGTCATCCACAAAAGCTGTCAGCTGTGCTTTAGATATATACTGTATTCAGATTGTTACCATTCTCTCTCAAATGCACTTTGTAGAAAACATATCTTCTTTGTAATTAACGTATAGGTTATATAGTAAAGGATGTAAATCTTAAGCACAGAGCTCAATGGATTTTTAAATATGTACACACCTTTTTAACTACAACCTATATCAAAATATTCTGTCTCTCCAGAGCTTAAAATTATACCTGGCACATACAAAGCATTTAATAAATATGTGATAATGAATGAATTCAGTAGTTATAAATCAGTAGATGTTTTATCACTAGTATTTATTGAGTGCTTACTATGTGCTTTACTTACATTGAACTCATTTAGTCCTCACAACGACCGTATGTCATTCATATTAGAATTATTCCCATTTAAAGATGGGGAAAGTGATGTTTAGAGAGGTTAAGTAACTTGCTCATGGCCAAAGTATTAGAACTGGGATTTGAATACAGGTAGCCTGATTCCTAAGTAAATGACCACTAGCATTAAAAAGACATAAACTTAGAGGTGTTTGTTGCAATGTTACTTATAATACCTAAAAATTGTGAATGTCCAGCAGTATTAAAATTGTTCATTAAGCCATAGTATACCCATCAATATAATATTCTTTTGTCATTTAAAATTGTTTTTCCAAGTTTCATATAAGGAGAAAATATTTATAATATTAAATTTTTTAATGTAACAGGATATATTATATTTATCATAACAGTTATCACTATGCAACTGAAATTTTTCTTTCCATCAAAAATTAAAGAAATAGAAATCTAAGAAGTTTTGATAGATATTACCACTGAGTACTAGATTTATATTGATTTCTTTTATATTTATCTTTCACATTTCCTATATTGGCCATGTTTACTTTTAAAAATAGTAAAAGTCATAAGCTGTATTTTAAAACTAAACATTAGTTTATTAACTCAGGAACAATAGCTAACTATAAATGCATATTTGATGAAATAAAAAGATGGCATTGATCATAAGGAACACATACCTATGATAGCATATGGCATTTTTTAAATCACGTGAATAATTTATAATTGGCATAGAAATGTTAGAAAATACAAAGAAGAAAGAAAAACAGTGAAAATAAAATTTAATGTTCCCAAATGTAAAACTCAGAGATACTGTTTTGATGAATTTCCTTTCATACTTTTTCCCATGGAAATACACACAGTATTATACAACAACAATATATGTTGGATTCCTCGTTTGTATTTTAACAAAACATAATACAACTATATATATTGTTCTGTAAATAGCTTTTTTACTCAGCACCATGTTATGTATTCTCTGTAATGTTAATAAACACAGATCTGTATCATTATTTGGATGCAGCATGTTTTATTTAATTCCCTATTGGACATTTGCATTGCTCTCTTTTTTTTTTTTTTTTTTTTTGGCTATTATAAACAGTGCTTCAGTGAACTAAACTTGCAGTTCTTCAATTACATATATGTTTTTAAATATACATTTATATTTTAAAGAATAGCAATACCATTTTATCGAAATATACTAAGTAAATTCAGTGTCATATGAGTTACTATTAAATTTGCTGCCAATTTGTATTTGTTCATTAATATATATGGAATAGTCAGATGATTTGGGATTTAGTAATAAATAAAAAATCACATACATGCATGTTTTCACTTTAATATAAGGAGACTTCTCCTCCTCCTGAAGATATGAAGGAAATTTTGCCAGAAGTGGAGCATATACCAGAAATAGAAATTAATGTGCCAGCTGTTTCACATGTTCCCAAGGTATGCATTTGCGTTAAAATTATTTTGGAAGGTTTAATTTGATTCTTAAAGAATTTGTCTTATAAGTTTTGACATGACTCAGGAAGTCATAGCATTTATCCTATTTTTATATATGACTTCCTTGGAACAAAAAGTCAAAAATATGACAAGTGTAACAGCTGTAATTATACTGCTATTGGCAGGTAATATATGGATATGTGAATTAAAGTCAATGTAAAATTCATTTTGAGATTAATACATTTTTTATTCTTAGTACATATTCAGATTTCCATTTATCTGTGTATTGTCATTTGTCTGTACAAATTGAAGTGGTTGTTTTCTGAGTCTCATACATATTACATATCTGTATATTTAAGTCTCAAATTTATATGCTTTATTATTCAAATGTTCCAGCAAGAATGCTATAAAATGTGATCTAAGCAATAATAAATATACCAATGTGCTTTTATTTCTTCAGGTTTCACAAGAAAGCAGTGTAGATGAGGTAAAAGATAATACTGAGAAAATGCAGCAAGGAAAAGATGATGTGTTTTCACTATCTGAAGGTCAGCTTGCAGAACAAAGCTTGGCGTCTTCTCAAGATGAAACGGAAATAACAGAGGACTTGGAACCAGAAGGTGACTTCCTTTTTTAAACTAACATTATTTACTTAACTCTGTGCTTTGTTTTGTCTGTTAGAGTATGCATCATAGAACATGCTCATTTAATAGCAGGATCTACTTCACGATACCTGTTTCTTGACAGAAATGATAGAATCTAGTTCTGTCTGCTTTAGTTAGGTGGAATTGTATCTCTGCTTATTTCAACTTGGAGCTCCACAAGGGAATACAAATGTCGTTGCTGACCATGTTCCCAATTTATGTTTTTATATTCCCTTTGAGTTCAGTATTATCATCTGCATTAGTGTAGAGGTCTTGACTTCAAAATTGAAACCCAGCCAGAATGACCACTTACTGTATTTTTTAAAATCTGGTAAAAGCAAACTAATCTGTAAGAATAGGAACAGGGAGGGGCAGAAGGGAAGAGATTACAGAAGGACCTAAGGAGACTTTTGGAGGTGATGGATATGTTCACTATCTTAACTGCGGTGTTGGTTTCACAGTTATACTTATGGCAAAACATCTGATTTTAGCCAGGCATAGTGTTGCATGCCTGTAGTCCCAGCTACTTTGGAGGCTGTGAGGGAAAGATTACTTGAGCCCAGGACTTCGAGGCTGGAGTGTGAAATGTGGTGCCTGTGAATAGCTACCATACCCCAGCCTGGGTAACACAGCAAGACCCTGTCTCTAAAAATAATTAAAATATATTTGTGTGTGTGTGTGTGTGTCTCAGATTTTGCGGTTTGTGTGCAGTTTGTTGTGTGTCAGTTTTATATCAATAAAGCAATAAAAATTTTAAAACTTTTGAATAATAAGAATAGCATTGACTTACATAACATTATTGGTCAGACTGTTAAAAAAAACATCTATTACCCTATGCTTCTCTTTCTGAAAATTTTTTCTTAAATTTTACAATAAGGCATTTTTTTATTGGCATTTCCTTTGTTTCTACAAAATTAACCTTGAAATTTTTAGTCTTTTTTTCCCTAAAATGTAATACATCTATAAACAAATTTGTTACTAAAAAAGATCTAGACATAATTACCATGTTTATGTTGTGTGCTTGTTTCTCTTTATTTCACAAGGTATAAGTAGAACTGGTTTAACTTCTGTAAATGTTACTCTTTTATTTTTTAACAGTTGAAGAGGACATATCAGCTTCTGACAGTGATGACTGTATTATTCCAGGTCCTATCTCCAAGAATATCAAGCAGGTCAGTAACTTGATGCCAACTAGAAATGTTCTGAAATAAGGTTGTCTTTCATTCACAGTACATATACAATCTTCATATATAAAAATCTTAAGGAAGACTGTTTCTGGAAGAACTTTAATGTTTATTGTAATCTTAACAAAGTCGTCATCTAGTACAATAAATTTTTATTTATGGTTTCATTATATAATGAACTATAATATATATTATTTTTTGCAAAGAGTAACTTTAATCAATACCTCCAATAGTTATTTGCTAAAAGTAGCTGACTTCCTTGACTCCTTTGCAAGACTAGCATACCAAGATGTATTGAAGCAGATCTGAACTTTAAAGAACTCAAACTGTGAGATGCCCTTTGAAACTATAATAGTTTGCCTATGAATTCATAGACTACTCTTACCTAGGTACGTCCACTGATAATATGTTACAGTTATTTCATTTCTGCCAAAAAAAAAAGTGGAGCCTTCTTAGAAAGCAGTTAATCTTGTGCAGGTGTACTTCGCTAACGTCGTAGCACACGGCTGAAAAGCAGTATGCAAATTGACATTTTGAGAAGAGAATGATATTTTTAAAAATACATATGGGAAGTATACTGTTTACCAGAGCATTTTTTATTGTAAGAGGGAAAAAGTTTCTATAAAGTAAATATAAGTAGAGTAAAAAGCTCTAGCTTTTTCTGTTCATCTACATTAATTTTTCTTAAATGATTTTTTTTGGAGAATTTTTACTTTATTGATAAGAATTGGAATATTTTTTTTAACTCTTTCTTCACATATTCCTAGCTTAATCTCTCTTTAAAACAAAATCACAGACCAGGCACAGTGCTTCACACCTGTAATCCCAACACTCTGGGAGCCCGAGGCGGGAGGATCACATGAGCCCAGAAGTTCAAAGCTGCAGTGAGCTATGGCTGCACCACTGCACTGCAGTCTGGTAACAGAGTGACATTCTGTCTCTACCCAAGTAAATAAAACAAAACAATAGAGCAGAACATTTCTGTTGTTTTCACAGATTCCCCCGTGAAATAGAGACATCCATTGTTTCTGTGCTTGACAAATACAAATAGAACATTTCATCTGTCCAAAGTTTTATCATTATTATTATATATTTATTAATTATAATCTCATCTAATCTATGAAAACTCCTACTTAGACCTGCAATAGAACCATATGTATGTTGGCAACATTGCTAGCATCTCAGTGAAGTCGTACATTGCTCTTAACTAAGGTAAAATAAACTTTAATGAAGAAGTTTAGCAAAAGAAATAATTATTTCTCTAAAATATTCAAATAATTTAATCTACATATACATATTTTTTCTTTGTAATAAACTGGATTTTTTCCGTTAGTTAAGGTAAAATAATTTGTGTTACTTTGCTACAATCTGTTACAGTCTTCACTACCATTCCAAAATTTGATTTCCTATAATGGTTTCAGATGCTATCTGAAATGTGAACATCATTTAAAGCAAGCAATTTTAAACCTCCCATGGGTTTTAAAAACTCTATTTTCAGCAGCAGTCACTGACCAGCACCTATGTTTTCTTCGTTTGTTTTGTGTTACTATAGAGCTATACCTGAGGGTGGGTAATTTAAAAAGAAAAGTAGTTTATTTGACTCACAGTTCTGCAGGCTGTAAAAGAAGCAGGGCACTGGTATTTGCATTTGTTGAGAGCCTCAAGCTGCTTTCACTCATGGCAGAAGGCTAAGGGGAGCCAGAGCATGTGGAGATCACATGCCAAGAGAGGAAGCAAAAGAGAGAGAAGTAAAAGTTGTCAGCTTATTTTTAACAATCAGCTCTCAAGGGAACTAACAGAGTGAGGGCATTAATCTATTCGTGTGGGATTTGCTCCCATAGCTCGAACATCTCCCACTAGACTCCACCTCCCCACACTGCAGATTAAATTTTAGCATGACTTTGATGGAGACAAACAAATCTTACTCAAACCACAGCATATTGTTAACAGGCGAAATTTAGTTTTGGTAAATTATATACCAAATATAGTAAAATGGTATCGTCTGAAAGCCTGGGAACAAAACTCAAGAAATTATAATGGCTAATGGTATCATTTGAATGATGGTATCCCCTCCAAAATTTATGTTGAAACTTAATCCCCAATGCAACAGTATTAAGAAATGTGGCCTTTAGGAGATGATTAAGTCATGAGGACAGAGCTCTCGTAAATGGGGTTAGCACCCTTATGAAAGGGCATGATATTGAAGAGACATTGTCTTGCTCTTCTGCCGTATGAGAACATAGCATTCCTCTTCTGCAGAGGGTGCAGCAACAAGGCACAGTTTTGGAGACTGAGAGCAGCCCTCACTAAACACCAAACCTGCTGACACCTTGATCTTGGACTTCCCAGTCTCCAAAACTCTGAGAAAAAAATTTCTATTATTCATAAGTTACCCAGTCTGTGATATTTCATTGTAGCAGCACAAATGGACTAAGACAGTGAAATACAGGATTTTCTATTGATTTTGCCAGTTTTTGTGTGTACTACTTTAGTAAATCATTTAATGTGAGTAATAGAACCTTTCTCTTTAAAGATTGCAAAAGTGGTACAAAGAACTTCTGTATATTCCTTACCTGAATTCACAGATTTTAACTTTTTACTCTATTTGTTTTATCATTTCCAGTCTCTCTCCTGCATATGCATATAGTGCACATACTTAGGTATTTACTTATAAACATACATTCTTTCATACGCAATTGTTATAAACCATTTGAGTGTTACAGAATTCATGCCCCTTTAACCCTAAACACTTCAGAACAATTATATGATATCCTTATCTAATTTACAGTTTTCATTAGAATTTTGCCAGTTGTCCTAGTAGTATCATTTATAGTTACCGTATTCATATAGTCCAAGATCCAGTCCAAGATCACACATTGCATTTGGTTTTCATGGCTCTTTAGCCTCCATTAATCTGTAATGGTTCTTCAGGCTTTCTTGCAGTCTTCTGTAACAGTGACACTCTTTAATACAGGCCATTTATGTTGTAAAATATTCTTCATTGAATTTGTCTGGTGTTTCCTCCAGATCAGATTCCAGTTATACATTTTGGTAGGAATACAGAAGTGATACTATGTCCTCTTCATTGCATCATATCAGGAGGCACAAAATGTCATTTTGTCTAATTATTGATGGTGTTAACTTTGGTTGAAGTATTGTTTCATAAATTCTTTTGTAAGCTTAAAAATACTTGTGGTCCATTCATTTTCTTTTGTCTTCTCTTTAAGAACTGCTTCTGGTAGAAATCTCAGAATAGTGAGACATAGCTTTCATAGGGAGGAATGTATTACTGAATGCCTGTTATGTTCTAAGTACATCCTATGTTAATATTTCCTCACAACAATTCTTCATTTATTAGCATACAGTGTGTTTCAGGCAGGCTTACAAGAAGCAATTCCTTCCCTCAAAGAATTCGTAGTCTGGGGGGGAAACACAAATTATAATGCATTGTGGTCTGCACCAGGAGAATGGAATGCATGGGGTGCTATGGGAGCATTCAGAGGGGGTCCCTAAGTCAGCGTGAGGGGCCTTCCCTTCATCAAGGATGACATCCTAGAGTCAACAAAGCTGGAGCCAGTGTTGAAGATGATTGGGAGTTCATGAAAAGAGAGAGAAAATTATAGGCCATAGAAATGAAAAGCATGAGAATCTGAGAGAACATAGAGCATGGCTTGTTCTAGAATTCAGAATGGTTTTAGGATGGGCCAAGCCTATTATGATATGCTTAGGAAGCCCAGGAGAATAGGCTGAAAAGATAGGCATAATCCAGAGCATAGAGACCTCTGAGATTTGTAAGGAATGGTGATAGAAGATCACTCATTCATTAAACAGATATGTATGTAGCGAGCATTTGCTGTGTTCCTAGCCTTGTTCTAGGGACTGGGAATAGATCCATGAATACAAAAAAATTAAGCGCCTGTTCTAAGGGGTTTGCATGTTTAGATCACATTTTGAAAGATCATGCTGTCAGTAATGTAAAAAATAGATTAGAATAGAGGCACAGACTAGTTAAAAAGGAATTAGATAACCCTACTCTATAGTTATGCCGACTTTGTAGAGTTTTAAAAAATTGCCTCTATTTATAATGTCACAAAATTAGGACTAGAAGTAGTGCCCTAGATAAATATCATTTATGCCAGTTACACTGTGAATTTGAAGTATCTGATATACTGTGTAAGCAATTTAAGATCATTCAGTTTCTTTTCTTCATGTTACAGAATCTGACAGTTCATAGTTATTTATTAGAAATGTTGATCCTTAAAAGGAATCTAACAGATTTCCCAGGACTTCTACATATTACTTGGTTCTTTCTCTTCATGTCTGTGATGTATAATTAATCATAGATTACTTCATTTTGTTTCATTTCATTTACAACATTTATGAGCTTCACTTTGTCAGTCTGAAATGCTTGTCCCCTCCTTTCCTTTCCAAAGTGGCGTAATTAGTGTTAGCATCTTTTTTAACAGGCTACATAAAGTTTAGTGGCTGGATTAAATCAAGTCATTAACATAATGTGCCACCCAATTTGCCCCTATCTCTCTTCGTTTCCCGGACATCAAAGTGCCACGTAGCACAAGTGTAATTGGGCCTTGCTGGCCTGTCAGATTCCGTCAGTCTGACAACTGCTGCTTTTACTAAAAAGCTTCTAGGCATGATAATTAATGGTGAGGGTGGGGGGCAGAAGTCTGAGAAATGTAAAACTTTGGACATTTCTCTATGAATATTTTATCGATTTGAATAATCAGAAGTTAACAGTATAAATTTGATGTATAATACATTGATTAAAAGCCTTGTTTTAGGTCCTCAAAATAGACATCAAAACTGAACATTTGCATCTGCCATGGCATTAAAAAAATTTAACAATCCATCTTTGCATTATTTCTAATTTTATCATTCAATAGTGCAGCTTTCATTTTTCACAACAAAATATATTGCCATGAACTCACAGCTGACTTAAAATGTGCCCACAGGTGAGAATAGGAAATTACAGGTTGAAGGAGCAATGGACTCTTCTGTGCCGTGCATATTTACGTCATTCTCTTTCTCTGTTCCTACTAATAGCAGTTTTGTAAAAGCTGCCATATTCAATAGGACTAAATTGCAGTTCTACCTGGAAACTGGGTTCTCTAAACAATGAGCTGGCATTCCCAGGTAATAACAGTAATGATGTTCAGCGAAATATGTTTAAAACTGTGAAAGGCACAATGCAAAAAGCAATTTACTAGCTTTAGAATTCACGTATGAAAAATTATTAAATCACTTACGAATCAAATATGATATCCTCTCAGTGGATAAAATAAGCTGCTCTCCATGTTTTACATGTGGCAGCTTAAGCTAGGCAGAGACTAGGTTTTAAAATATATTTTACTTGACCGGGCACAGTAGCTCACGCCTGTAATCCCAGCACTTTGGGAGGCTGAGGTGGGCAGATTACCTGAGGTCAGGAGTTCAAGACCAGCCTGACCAACATGGTGAAACCCTGTCTCTACTAAAAATACAAAAATTCACTGGGCATGGTGGTGGGCACCTGTAATTCCAGCTACTCAGGAGGCTGAGGCAGGATAATCCTTGAGCCTGGAAGGTGGAGGTTGCAGTGAGCGGAGATCACCCCACTGCCCACCAGCCTGAGCAACAGAGCAAGACTCCATCTCAAAAATAAATAAATAAATAAATAAATAAATAAATAAAATATATTTTACGTAAAGCCAGAAATGTTGACATACTCTCCTAACAGAAGTTTCTTTTAAAACTATTTTTGTACTTTGCAGTTTAACTCTTACTAATATACCATAAACATTTTTCCATAACAGTATACTCTATTTTTTTAACACACCCATAATATTCCTTTATATGGCCATACCATATTTATTTAAATAAGCCCCTTTTGATGGACCCTTAAGTTTCTGTCATATTTTGCTAATACAAGTATTTCTGCTTAAAATGAACTTTGTTCTATATAACAATGTTTGAAAATTCCTGTTTTCTCCTATCACACTCTTTGCAAAATTAATGGATAAGAAATTATGCTTCGGTGATTATTTCATTTAAAAAGAAACAAATGGGGCCAGATGTGGTAGCTGACACCTGTAATCCTAACACTTTGGGAAGTCCAAGGCAAGAGGATTGTTTTAGGCCAGGAGTTCAAGAGCAGCTTGTAGCAAGACCCCCATCTCTAGGAAAATATTTTTTTTACATTAGCCAAGCCTGGTGACAGATATCTATAGTCCTGGCAACTCTGAAGGCTGAGGCTAGAGGATCACTTTAGCCCGGGAGTTCGGGGCTACAGTGAGCTGTATCATACCACTGTACTCCAGCCTGTATGAGAGAGGAGAACCTGTCGCTGAAAAGCACAAACACACAAAAGAAATACAAAAAGGTCTATACGTATATTTTTATTTGAGCATACCGACATAACATTTAAGTTTATGTAAGCAAAGAAAATGTCTGGAAAAAGTACATCTGACAGCATTAGCAGTGAATATCTCCAGGGCAAGAGTCAGCAAACAATGGTCCATGTGCCAAATTCAGCCCTCTACCGTTATTGGAACCCAGCCACCCATTCATTTACGTATTATCTATTGCTGCTTTCACTCTACAAGGGCAAAGTTGAATACCGTACAGCCTGCAATGCCAAATACATTTGCTATTCATCCTTTTAACAGAAAAAAAAAAATGCCAACTCCTGAGTTAGGTGATGGAATGAAACAAGAAGCTTTTGTGTTTGTCATTTGGTAATTTATATTGTTATATTATTTTTAGTGGTGAGCATGGATTGACTCAAAAAAGGATATAGCTAATTCTGTACTGAAATGTCGAATAATAGCTAAAGAACAGTTTAACATGAATATTGTGGAAGCTTTTCTATAAAAATGCTAGAAGTCTCTGTAGATGGGAGATGAACCTTTTTTGCTTTAGAGCAATATTTCTCGAAGTGTGATTCCCAGAGTTCAGCATCACCTGAGAATTTGTGAGAGATACAAATCCTTGGCCCCACCTCAGACCTAATGAATTAGAAGCTCTATGGAGTCCACCGATCTGTGTTTTATCAAATGATTCCGGGGTATGCTAAAGTGCGAGAACCATAGCTTTAGAAAAAAGCACTACTTTTTACCCTTGGCTGCACATTAGAATCATCTAGGGATTGTCGTTAAATGCCAGCACCCAGGCTCCACCCAGATAAATTAAGTCAGACTTTTGTTTATAGCTCCCCTGGTGATTCTAATGTGCAGCCAAAATCAAGAACCACTGTACTACAACATCTGTTCTCAATGATGGTGAAAGGAGAATGGCATATCAAAATCACCTGAAATTGAGAGTGATTTTTTTTTTTTTTTTTTTAGAAAAATTTTCCTTGCTTCACATTAGTGCCATAGTAAACCACAGTTAATGATGGAAATGGGTCATATCCCTCAGGTTTGTATCTATTTATACACATACACACAACATTTTTATAGTGATAAAATAATGCCAATTTCTAAATATTTGGCATAATTATTTGGAGATTAATTTGGTATTAGGGCAGAAAAAAATAATGCAAATCACTGCATGAACACAGTAATTTGTGGGGCATGTAAGGACACCATAACAGTGTTCTAAAAATAAGTACTCTTAAAGCTAGCACTGTTTTGATCCCCATAACTGAAGTTTGCAACATTTACATTATTTATTTAATATACTACGTTTTAACAGAACATGTTAGAAAAGATATATTACTGCCACTGATGAAAACTCAGTGGTTTTCTTTTGTTTGTTAAAAACTTTATTACCTCGCCTTTTTTTTTTTTGAGATGGAGTCTCGCTTTGTCATTGGGCTGGAATGCAGTGGCATGATCTCGGTTCACTGCAGTGTCCGCCTCCCACGTTCAAGCAATTCTCCTGCCTCAGCCTCCCAAGTAGCTGAGACTACAGTCATGTGCCCAGCTAATTTTTTGTATTTTCAGTAGAGACAGAGTTTCACTGTGTTAACCAGGATGATCTCGATCTCCTGACCTCGTGATCCACCCGCCTCAGCCCCCCAAAGTGCTGGGATTACAGGAGTAACCCACTGTTCCCTGCCAAAATATCACCTATGTACTTATTTTTCCTACAGAGTTATTGTTTTAAACAATCAAAATGCTTTAATCAGAACTTATATGAAGGGTGGATTTGATGCACAATGTAAGAGGAAGCTTTGGAGCCTAGTGTGAGGGACTCAAGGGGACTTTTTTGAGTCTTTGAGATGTCTCTGCCCATGCCTAGCCTAAAGAAGGGAACTTGTAAGAATCACCATTAATTAATATGCACTCCTACCTACTTACATATGGCTCTGTCAGTACCAGTGGTTGAGTCTGATTGTTTTAACCAACTGTTTTGAGCTTGTCTTAGAGCTCACCCCAATTAAAATTTTATTCTTCAAGAGCATTGACATAGATCTTGTCCTTCTATTTCCATTTTGTCTCTGTCGTTTTCTTACAAAGTACCAAGTTCTACATACTGTGGCTCCTACAGGTAGGTTTTATTTGCATCTATGTACGCACACACACAAAATATTTTTGTGGTGATAAAATAATACCAATTTATAATTATTTGGAGATAATTTGATAATCCCTTATAGTTGAAATTCTTTTACCTATTACCTAGCAATTCTGCTCCTAAGGAAATCATGCATGTATACAGGAAAACATAAAAGGATATTCAATGCAGCATTGTTTGTAATAGCAAAAAAATTGTAAACAACTTAATTGTTCATCAGCAGGTAAATATACTATAGATTATGTATGCAATATAAATAGGATTCTATACATCAGTTAATAGTAATAAATTGGGTTTGAAAAATAAATATGAATAAATCTCAGAAATATAGTATTGAGTATAAAAACAGAAATTGCAGAATGATTAATGAGTACGATACCACTAATATAAAACTGCAAAACAGAAAACAATGCTATATGTTGTTTATAGATATACACATAGGCAATAGAAAATACAAAGGCATGTTTGGGAATGATACGACCGACTACAAGATAGTCGTAACCATCAGGGAATGAGGAAGGGAGGGGAAAGGATTTGGCAGCTGGTGGCTTTACCTGTATCTGAAATATTTTATTTCTTCAACAACAATAGGAAGACTTAAGTCAGTTATAGAAAAATGATAACATCTGTTTGAGATGGCTGCCTACTTGAATATGCCAAGTTATTTTCTGTACTTTCTCATGTTTGAAATGTCTTATAATAAAAAATTAAAGAAATGCCTATTCATTGTAGAAACTTGGAATGAAATTAAACTCACCTGTAATCTCAGCATGATTAGATTTAAATGTAACTGACTGAAACATGTTGCAAGACCTTTATCATAGGCCGTTCTCAATTATGCAATACTGTTTTTAAGGGTTGTCAGGTTGAATTAGTTTTCAGAAGCCCAACAATTCGGCTCCATTGTGGCTGCTGTGATGGCTGAAACCAGAGGAAGAATTCAGCACAATCTTGTGAAGTAAGACATGAAAATTTTAAGCATGCCAATAATAAGCCTAAGTAAACACTTTAGATCACATAGAAAAATAGGATTCAAAATATGAATTAGCATCAGTAAGGAAGCAATAGTGGAATTGAGCCAAACTCACAAAAGCTGTCATTTATTTTTTAGAGTAATACAAGCTGTCATTACATTTCTAGATCATTTAATCACATAATATGTAGTGTCCATCTCTACAGACAACTAAAAATAGGTTGCATGCAGTTCTTATTTGAATGACTTCTATTACTTCTGTTCACCACAATAAAAAAAGATTTTTTGGTGTTTTTTTTTTTTTTTTTTTTTTGAGACAGGGTCTCACATTCTGTCACCCAGGCTGGAGTGCAGTAGCACAGTCTCAACTTACTGAAACCTCTGCCTCCCATGTTCAAGTAATCTCATGCCTCAGCCTCCTGAGTGGCTGGATTACAGGCACACACCACCACACCTGGCTAATTTTTGTATTTTTAGTAGAGACGGGGTTTCATCATGTTGGCCAGGCTGGTCTTAAACTCTTGGTCTCAAGTGATCCTCTTGCCTCGGCCTCCCATCAAAGTGCTGGGACTACAGGCGTGAGTCACTGTGCACAGCCCATGCTGTTACTGACATCTTGCTAACCAAGGATGCTAATAGGATAATTGGTGAACACAAAAAAGAACTGAGAAGAAGCATCTAGTAACAAAAGTTCATACACTCAGGGGAAACAAAACAGGAAAAGTCTGAAGCCTATGCTGTCTGGTCAATTTCCTATATCGAAGGATGCTGATACCCTGCAGAGGAATGACCTATTGCTGCAGTAATTCTGAACAAACATTATTATTAATCTCTTTAAAAGACTTTGCTTCAATTACTGTCATTTGAAGCAGTATATTATTTAGTACCTCTTCCAATTCACCTGATTGAACGTTCTATTTTCTTATGATGAAAATTTCAAACATGCAGATAAGTAGAGGTAATAGTACCCTACCATCTAGATTCAGCAATATTCACCTGTCTTGAGATAGTCTTATTTCATTAAAATCTAGAACAGCAAAAGTTTCATGTATTTGTCAGCAGTGAGTAATAACAACTCCCCAAAACATAGTAGCACATTAATAAATATTTTTTAAATGAGAAGGCACTAATATCTGCAGCTTCACATAGTTCTGGCAATAAATAAAAGATATTCTAGGCTGGGCACTGTGGCTCACACCTGTGATCCTGGCACTTTGCAAGGTCAAGGTGGGAGGATTACTTGAGGCCAGGATTTCAAGACCAGTCAGGGCAACATAGTGAAACGCTGTCTCTACAAAACATTTAAAAATTATCTGCGTATGGTAGTGGCATGCACCTCTAGTCCCAGCTACTCAGGGGGCTGAGGTGGGAGGATCACTTGAGACCGGGAAGTTGAGGCTTCAGTGAGTTGCCATCGTGCCGCTGCACTTCAGCCTGGACAACAAAGCAAGACCCTGAGAGAGATTCTGAATAAATAAAAGAGATACAGCCTCCACTATTTCATTAAATATTTATTGAGAGCCTATGTTGGGGAGGATGTGAAGTAGCAAAAAATGAATAAGATATTGATCCTGCCCTCCTGAAGCTCACAGTCTATAGAGAGAGACAAATATGTGAACAGTTCCATGTAGTACAATGTGATGGAGAATTGCAGTGAGGGCCCAGAGGAGGAAACGACCAGCTCGCTCTTGGAGATCATAAAGGAGAGTATGTGTGGTTCAGGGCCTCACAGGAGTGAAATTTTGATGGAAAAGATTTCAGACAATAAATAACAGATGCAAAAACTGAGCAATGTAAAACAGCACACCATGAGTTTAAAGGAATGGCTAGAGCATAGGGCAATAGAATGATTTTCAGATAGAAAGATTGTATTTGATTGGTTGTTAGGAAGAGAATTCTGCCACAATAAGGAGAATGGCTGGGACTACAGACAGATTAGAGCCTCACCTGTCTGTCATGAGAGTAGGTCCACTCATTTATTGTGTATTACATAATACAATGAGCAATCTAATAGTGCCTACCATCACTGAGCTTATAGTCTCATAACGTTCATCAGTCAGCTACAAGTTTGCTAACAAATCTCTTATGTCAGTTCCTTCTATTTTCTCCCTTCTTGTTCTGTCAAATTTCTACTTTGTAATAACTGGGAAGCTATTGTATTAGTTACCTCCATGAGAACTTAGTAGTTTCTCCAGAGACCAGAAATGGAAAAGAAACAGTATCTTATGTTTTTATATCCCCAACAGTTAAAACAGTATCTGAAATATCATATGCTTTCAACAATTCAGTTAATCATTGAGAATTTTTTTTTGAGACAGGGTCTCACTGCTAGAGTGCATAGAGTGTAGTGGCACATCATGACTCACTACAGCCTCAACCTCTCAGGCTCAAGTGATCCTCCCACCTCAGCCTCCCAGGTAGCTGGGACCACAGACACATGCCACTCATTAGGCCTGGCTAATTTTTTTTTTTTTTTTTTTTAATGGGAGATGTGTTTTCACCATGTTGCTCAGGCTGGTCTCCAACTCCTGGGCTCCTGGGCTGAAGCAGTCTGCCTTCTTCAGCCTCCCAAAGTGATGGGATTTATGAGCATGAGCCACAGCACCCACCCAATCATTGAGATATTTAGGAAGTAAAATGAGCAGGAATGGTGGGCCTTTAGGATATTGTGGATGTGGTAACAGTGGAAAGGCAAGGATGCTGTTAGGTCTCCTGATTGTAGGGGAGTAGGTGGATGGTGATGTCATCAGCTGAGGTAGTAAATAACAGGATGAATGGGACTGGGGGAGAGGAGAGAAAATGAGTTCATTTCTGATGTGTTGACATGAAGTTGTCTATTTTGCATTTAACGTGCTTCTTAATCTTTATACAAAATCTAGTTGAATCAGAGGGGCTTCAACACAACCAATTGTCTAGCATCATTAGTCAAAATTTATGTTGGGAAACATCTTTCTTTAGAGCTTGCTTCCTTAGATAAAAGCTGCTTAAAACTTACCCGTTTTAGGATTGATTTCAAGTTGATTCATGTCGCGTTAAATGAAGAGCAATAACTGATCATTTGTGCCAGGTGTATTGGTCAGAGAATTAAAAAGGACATTTGATAGAAAATAGCAGTAGTGTAGAGATACCCAAAAAATAAAAACTGAAAATAATGGACCAGAAGTAAAATAGACATCATAAAAAGAATTTTAAAGTTATTTTATTTTTGGATAATACAGGAAGCTTTCTTTTTTGTTGTTTTTGCTGGTTCGGTTTTGTTATTTTGTTTTTGTATTTTGGCTATGATCCAAGTGACTACTTTTGTCTACGATTACATTTTAAACTTTAAAGAGTTGCATGTAGTCTTATTTGACAGTCTAAATTGGTTCCTACAATAATGCAGGTTTTCATATGGGGATTGTATAGCTAATATATTATTAATAAAATAACCATTTAAATAAATTTGATTCCCCTGCTATTTACAAGTTCATTTACTTCTTCATTAGGTTCTGTGATAAACAATTTTAAAGTCCTGTTTTCACAGAGAAGAAATAAGTCTGTATACCACTGTTTTCTTTTTATAGCTGTTTTCCTTTAATCCTTTTGTGCAGAAACATAAATGTTTTATAAGATGTTATTGCTATAATAATTCTAAGTTTGTCAAATTCCAACTTATGTAGAAGACTTAATTATACATCATGCTACACTTGGACCAGAATTATAAAATGTATGTATTACAGTATTTTCACAACTGCAATACATTTTAAGGAAAAAAAATATCATTTAAAATATTTTCTTTACCATGTAGTCTTCAGTGAGCAGAGAGAAGGGGTTTTCTGAAGTGAGATTAGACAATAGAGCGAACTTCATTTTTTATGCACGTGAACGGAGAGGGCTTGAGGTTATTAGTTGAAACCGAGTAACCTTTCCAGGCTTTCATCTCTTTCTTTTCAAATTTGAATATGAAAAGCATATTCAAGTCAAAGACCATCACTTTAATGACATTTGGCAGTCATTTGATTTATTAGGTTTTAGAAAAAATTTTCCTTTAAATATTTCATCATACTATGCTAATCCTAGTAATATTGCCAGCTGCAGCCTTGTACCTGTATTAGTGGAGACAGAATGGTGTGGAATTTTCTCTGTCATCCTAGTAAAATTTCCATGAATCTACTGAATAATAAAATAACCTTATTGAAATATTCAGATTTGGGTTTTTAGTTAAAGTGTCTTAGAATACATAATAAAAGAAAATGTCTTTTGAAAGAAGGGGGTAAAATTACTTCATCAAATATTGAGGGGGTTTGACAGCAATGGAAATTGTTCTTTATGGGAATATTTTTACAATAGGATACTTATGCTTTTCAATTTGATTAATTATATTATATGCTTTGAAATATCTAAGTAACCACTATGGTGAATTTACACGCTGATTTACATTTAACAATGAATTCCTAAAAACTGGTCATATAAACAGGACTTATTTTCAGGTTTTTCTAATTATTATTTGAAGTTATATAATTTATAGCATGTCTCTGAATTTTAGTAAAGAAGGATTTTGATACTAAAGGACAAACTTTAAATTGTAAGAAACAGATTAACTGAGGTGTTATCTTGGTGTGATACAGTTTTTAAATCCTAGTCCATTAATTATTTGAAATCATTACTCAAGGAAGCATTTATAATTCCCATGATAATGTCTATGACACCAAAATCTATTAAGCAAAGATTGAAGTGAAAATTAAACACCACTTTAGTTGTTCGTTCTGTAAAAATTAAAAATAAATTATGAGAAAATATGTGTTAAATTAGACATAAAATTCTGTTTCTTTTGCTTGAAAATGTGTTATTTATTGAACAAAATACATTATGGCAGACTAGGAGAGAATGAACTGTAGTTTCTGCTCTAGTTACTACTGATTCATATAGCTACATATATTAGCATAATACCTATAAGGTGTTCAACAGGCTTTGATCTCTGAATAACTGAAACTTTCTCAGGTATTGTAGATTAAGTAAAAGCAGTGATAAACATGTACTTCGTTACATAGTTTGAAACAAGGCCAACTGATACCTGTCATTCTGAAAGCAATTGGAGATGAAGATCTCATAATCTTCGCTCCTGATAGACTACTAGTGGGGTATTTATAGCCTCAAATGTAAATCAGGAGACTATTGCCATGACACTGTTAACTTCAAACCCTGGGGCATTAGAATCTCATTCTCTCTCTCTCTGTCGTGAATAATCTATCATGTGTAACATATAGTAGTGTACATTGCATTCAAGAAAAGAAGCCCATTGGCCTTCGTGTTTTATTTAAAATTGATAGTGGAAAATAATAGTGGATCTTTTTGTTCTATTATTTTATTTTTTGTTGGTTTTTTTTTTTTTGTCTTTGCTCTTTAAACAGCCATCAGAAAAAATTCGGATTGAGATCATAGCTCTAAGTCTTAATGATTCTCAAGTAACCATGGATGACACTATTCAACGGCTGTTCATTGAGTGCCGATTCTACAATCTTCCTGCTGAAGAGACACCCGTGTCACTTCCAAAACCCAAGAGTGGGCAGTGGGTCTACTATAACTATAGCAATGGTATGTATGATTTATTTGTAATATAGACTTTTATGTTTGTCTTTTTTATTTATGAAAGAACTGGAAAGAAAAGAGAGAGTTTATTTCTCTAATGTTCACATAAACTCATGGAAGTCTTGTCAGAATTGATTAATAAAAGTCAAACCAGTAACATAAAGATTAAGAAAATAAAGTTGGGCTAGGCACAGTGGCTCATACCTGTAATCTAGCACTTTGGGAGACCAAGGCAGATGGATCGCTTGAGCTCTGGAGTTCCAGACCAGCCTGGGCTACAAGGCGAAACCTCGTCTCTACACACACAAAAAAATACAAAAATTAGCCGGGCAAGGTGTTGCATGCCTGTAGTCCCAGCTACTCAGGAGGCTGAGGCAGGAGGATTGCTTGAGCCTGGGAGGGTGAGCCTGCAGTGAGCTGTGATCTTGCCACTGCACTCTTATTTGAGTGACAAAGCGAGACCCTGTCTCAAAAAAAAAAAAAAAAGTTGAAGAAATACCAAAGTTAAGAGAAAACAAAACATGTGAAAACATATTTCTAAGATGGTCCTGGTATATAATAGTTCAATAGAAAAATGTCAGCTAGATCTATAATTAGGAATTGAACTAAAAATATGATACTTCAAAGAAATGTCTTCCAAACAAGTAGTTTTTTAATCATATGATTCATAGCTTTAAATGGCCTATTTTTTTGCCTACCGTTCTGATCAATGTCATCACATGGATGTTTTTACAATACATGTATATATCTCTCTTCGTGTCTAGATGTTCAGGATTTTAATTGAGTGAAGCATAAGTTCTTACTGCCTTTCATCATATAGCACACACACCCATTCATAGCAGCAGGCAGATTTTCTCTCTTAGGGCTTGATCTAGCACCCAGTTAACATGTAAATTTACTGGACCAGCACAGACCCAATAGACACCCTATAAATTCTTCGATAAATCAACTTTATTGTGAGATTGTTAGTATATAATTGGAGAGGAATAAAAAAGAATATCAGGCTACCATGACCCTAAGTTAAAACAGCTGAGTAAGTTCTAAAGCACTACATTAAAACAAATCATAAAAGTGGAGTGTTGTGTCATCTTTAGCAAAATAGGCCATCTCATGCTAGTTCATCACTACTATTTTTTTCTCACTAATCTTACAAATTGCATTTTAATCAACATGTATAATCATGCTGTCGTATCAGCAGGATTACAAATCCTCATAGCTACCTTTTTTTATTTTTTTCATCTAGCATTTTTAGAAATATGTTCATTCCTCAAGACTGTAATCTTCAGTATCCAGAGACCTGGCCTAGTGATCTAGCCCTCCCTTTATCCACAGTTTTTACTATTATGTGAACTAAGGCAAGATGTTTAAATTCCATGATTCCTTGTTTTCTTATTTGAAGAGTAAGGTGCTTTCTAAGATCTACTCCAGCTTAACTTCTACAATAACAGGTGTGTTAAGAAATCACATGGGAAATAAGTAGTGTGGTCATGACAAGAATCTGATTCCTCCTTCATTTCATGCACTTGATATAAAAAAAAATTTCCAAAAGTATTTTCTCAGGCTTCCTGGAGATCCTCAATTGCAGAGAACCAAAAAAGAAAACCATATCAAAGTATTATTAATAATGAAATAGCTATTCAGGCAACTAATTTTAATAAAGATAATCCAAGAAAAGTGAAAATTCTTTGGTTTTTGTATTATTCTTTGTAAAGGTGAGCAATAGAATATTTGGTTGGACTAGCAACAAAATTGTAGAGATTAATTGTACATTGAGAAACTTGGCCATGTCGAAGAACAGATGTTTCCATTTGCTTAAGGAACGATGCAAATCTTTCTTTAGACCAAACTGTGATATATGTGCAAATGGCCCAAATTTGTACATTCTCACATGGTTACCTCTAGGTCTGTTTAGGGTTTTTTTGTTAGTTTGGCTTGTGTGTGGGGGGGGGGGGTGGGGGGTGGATCTGGCTGTGTTGCCCAGGCTGCAGTGTAGTGGCACGATCTTGGCTCACTGCAACCTCCACCTTCTGGGTTTAAGTGATCCTCTCATGGCAGCCTACCAAGTAGCTGGGATTACAGAGGTGCACAACCACACCCAGCTAATTTTTGTATTTTTGATAGAGATGGGATTTTGCCATGTTGCCAAGGCTGGTCTTGAACTTCTGACCTCAAGTGTTCCGCTTGCCTCAGACTCTCAAAGTGCTGGTATTACAGTTGTGAGCAACCATGCCCAGCCTGGTTGTGCATTTTGGTTTGTTTTGTCCCTTTACTGCAGGATATTTTATTGTTTAATTGATATTTTAAGAGTCGCCTATGTTTCTAATGAATTAATCATTTGATAGCAGCAAGAAAACCACAATCTATTAGAAATTAATTCAGTGGAAATGTTTACTATACCGTTTTTAGCTTCTTTTCCTATCTAATGAGATTGGACTATGTAGAATTTTCAAGATTCAATAATTTTAAGGTGATTTTTCTGGAAGGAGGGGAAAGAAATGTCCTCTGTGCTTAGAAGCAAACTAATGCTGTTTTATATCTATTATATCTGAAAAAATGAGGTCCTAGGTCATCAGCAAATTTGAGAAATAATTAATATTGACCTTGTTGAAGATTTTATTTTTATTTTTCATTTAAGTGTGACATAATGAAAATGTTTATTATAAAATTATTATATTTGCATCTCCATTGCAGGGGAATCTCTTTGAGTCTTTGATTAGTAAGTAACTATCTCCTGTAATTATTGTAATGATTTACCATTCACTTGTTACCTGATACAGAAGGTCAATATAATGTAGCCTTACATCTTCCAAATCTCATTAAATATTAATGAAAGTAATTTTATTTTCAAACTGACTTCAAATGGAAAATTTAGAGGACAATTAGTACATGCTGTCTTCTGTTTGAACACCATGCCATAGAGAGGTTAGCTAAACCTAGCAATGATTTTACCTTACATTGTAACTGGAAACTGTACAAAAGAGAATTGTATGTTCAGGCCCAGATTAGGTATATAAAATGAAAGATGTAGACTAGTGATCCCCTAGATTATTCATAATTGAATTCAGTCTTTATTAAGAGGTAATAAAGGTAGGTAGGTAAACCATTGTAACCTACACAAAAAATATATATGTATCTTCTGGCCAGGCACAGTGGCTCACACCTGTAATCCCAGTACTTTGGGAGGCCAAAGTAAGTGGATCACAAAGTCAGGAGTTCAAGATCACCCTGGCCAACACAGTGGAACCCTGTCTCTACTAAAAATACAAAAATTGGCTGGACAGGGTGGCTCATGCCTGTAATCCCAGCACTTTGGGAGGCCAAGGCAGGTGGATCAAGAGATCAGAAGTTTGAGACCAGCCTGACCAACATGGTGAAACCCGTCTGTACTAAAAATACAAAAATTAGCCAGACGTAGTGTCAGGCGCCTGTAATCCCAGCTACTCAGGAGGCTGAGGTAGGAGAATTGCTTGAACCTGGAAGGCAGAGGTTGCAGTGAGCTGAGATCGTGCCATTGCACTCCAGCCTGGGTGACAGAGCAAGACTGTCTTAAAAAATAAATAGATAGATAGATACCAATATTGATATTCCTAAGAAGATATATATATATATATATATATATGTATCTCCACTGCAGGGGGATCTCTTTGAGTCTTTAGTATGTTTATGTATATACACATACCAAAAGAAGATATATATCTCTATATATAGATTACTAAGAAGATATATATCTTCTTAGGAATACCAACACTGAAAAACTAAAATTGAATTTACTTGCTAGACAGTGGTAGCAAGAACAAAACATTTGTATTTTATTGAGCCTGAAAATTTTACTCAGAGAATGCTGAGAAAGCAAGAAAATAGTTTGGGAAAAAATAAGATTAATGGTATGTCTGAAGAATGTTGTCTGGGTCGAATAAAGCCTACAAGGGAATTGACAGTTGGAAGAAAAAGATTAATGAAATCATCCAAAGTTTTTATGAGACTTATACAGGTCTGGACCCTTAGCCTCTGGGGATGGAACAGTCTGTCTTTTGGCACAATTAAAGTTTAATTCAAACTTTTGATGAAGACAATGTAAAACATCAGATTTTATGACTAATAGGAGGAGAAATTTGGCAAAGATAAGGGTTACAGGGATGATAACTTTTTTTTTTTTTTTTTTTTGAGACGGAGTTTCACTCTTGTTACCCAGGCTGGAGTGCAATGGCACGATCTCGGCTCACCGCAACCTCCGCCTCCTGGGTTCAGGCAATTCTCCTGCCTCAGCCTCCTGAGTAGCTGGGATTATAGGCACGCGCCACCATGCCCAGCTAATTTTTTGTATTTTTAGTAGAGACGGGGTTTCACCATGTTGACCAGGTTGGTCTCGATCTCTCGACCTTGTGATCTACCCGCCTCGGCCTCCCAAAGTGCTGGGATTACAGGCTTGAGCCACCGCGCCCGGCCGATAACTCTTTAATACAAACATTATCTGAGATTCAAGGTTATCGACTCCTTATAATTAAGCCATCTGCATTTCTTACTTCTGCCGTATGATATTGATACAGAATATAAGGATATATCCAACTTGCAGAAGTAAAGGATATGTTTTTAATGGTAGATGACTGAAGATCAACTAAAGTATTTGGACTACTCAATTGTATCCTTTTGAGACATATGCTTTTAGTAAGGGTATGTCAAAATCATGCAAGTCCTAAACAAATGTGGTTTCTGAGGGGAAAGAAAGGTAAATACCTTAACTTTTGGAGAGTTATGATACTTTTAATAATTACCAGAGTCACTTTTTATAGGATGTATTTCAAGTTTTGAAATCGTAAGTTTTTTTAACCATCTAGAGTTTTAGAACACCAAATGAATCATGGTAGTCATAGGATATCAAGACATAATCAGAGGTGGCCAAAGTGTTTCTGTTTCCCACAGTATTCAACACAAAAGTGTTCACTAGCTCCTGATCTCATTTAAACATGTGGCAAATCAATGTTGGGCCAAACAATGCTTCTCAATGTGTAGAATCCTCACCACCAGCAGCAACAGCAGCTGGAAACGCATTAGAATTGCAAATTCTCAGGCCCTAACCCAGACCTGCTGAACCAGAAACTCTGGGAATACAACTCAGTAATCTGCATTTTAACAAGCCTTTTAAGAGGCTGTGGTACACAATAGAGACTGAGAACCACTGGGCTAGATAAAATGCCCAATATAGGCCTAGTTTGTAGAAGCAGGAGAGCCTTACATAGTTCCAACTTGGTACGCCTTTGGAGAACTAAGCCTATTGCTAAGTAGCTCTGGAGTATTTTCAGAAAGAAATTTTAAAAGTTTTATGCCAACAGATAATGATTTGACACACCTAGACTAGGTATATTTAAGCAATATTCCTTTATGAAACAAGACAAAGTGAAGTGACTTCCCTTGATACTGTTATGGAACATTCTCTTACATTCCAGCTTTGTGCTAACAAAATGACTACAGCTTAAACAGGAAAACTTTGGCCTCATGTGAAAGAAGGAGAGGTCATGTAGCATGGAAATTAAGAGAGCAGACTCTTGAGGCTGACATTGCTGGATTCAAATTCTGGCTCTGCTGCTTTCTAACTAGGTGGTCTTGGGCAAACTCCTAACCTTCTCTGGATCCATGTAATCGTCTGTAAAATGTGGGTCAACTTGGTTCTTAACCTACATGATTACAGTAAAAGTATTGAGTATAGTACGCAGCATGTTAATGTTACCCAGTAAATATTGGCAATAATTTTTATCTTTGTTAAGAGAATAGGAACTATAGTATGCTGGCCAACTGGATAAAGCAAAAGCACAGGGAATCCCCCACAGCACCATTTTTTAAAACCAATTTCAATGGTAAAAATGTTAAAAAAAAAAAAAAAAAAAAATTAGGCCAGTCATGGTGTCTTAGTCCTGTAATTCCAGCACTTTGGGAAGCCAAGAGTATAGGATCACTTGAGGCCAGGAGTTCAAGATTAGCTTAGGCAACATAGTGAGACTCCATCTCTGCAAAAAATAAAAATTAGATGGGCATGGTGGTACATACCTGCAGTCCCAGCTATCAGGGTGAGGCTAAGGGCTAAGGTGGAAGGATCGCTTGAGCCTGGGAGTTCAAGGCTGCAGTGAGCTGTCATCACACCACTGCATTCCAGCCTGGGTAACAGAGCAAGACCGCTATCTCGTTAAAAAAAAAAAAAATGTAAATTTAGAGTGACCATACAGTCTAGCAATTTCACTTCTGGGTATATACCAAAAAGAACTGAAATCAAGGACTCAGATATTTGTATGCCCATATTTAGAGCAGCATTATCCATAATAGTCAAAGGTGGAAACAATCCAAATGTCTGTCACAGGATAAGTAGATAAACAAAGTGTGGTTTATACATATGATGAAATATTATACAGCCTTAAGGAATGAAATTTGAAGTATGTGACAACATCTGTGAACCTTGAAAACACCAATGCTAAATGAAATAAACCGGACACAAAAGGACAAATACCATATGATTCCATTTACATGACGTACCTCAGGTAGTCAAATTCATACAGACAAAAAGTGAATGGTGGTTACCAGGGGCTGGGAGGAATGAAGAATGGAGAGTTATTGATTAGTGTATATAGAGTTTCAGTCTGGGAAGATGAAGAAGTTCTGGAAATGGATAGTGGTGATGGTTGTACCACAATGTGTGAGTACTTAATGCTGTTAAACTGAACACTTAAATGTTAATTTAAGATGGTAAGTTTTATGTTGTATATATTCTGCCACAATAAAAAAATGTTTTAAGCCATTGAAATTTATCAAAACTGGTCTAGGTTTAACTGGAAGACCCTTGATTTGGATGCTGGTGTTTAAAATTCAGTGTTTTTTTTAAACCACTGAGATTACCCTTGTCTTCAAACAGTATAAGCCAGTATGACATAAAAGCTATAGAACTCTGAAGTCCAAAAGAATATAGTATACCACATCTTGAAATTAACAGGAAAAAAAATCCATTTGGAAAAAAAATTCCCCTCTACCATTGTGTACTGGCAGCCTCTAAAAAATGAAGTACTGTCTTCCAGTGATCTGTTAGCATGACTTTTTGGCATTGATAAATAAAACAAAATACTCTGAACCTTTGAATCTGTATTGATTTCTATAAACTTCAGTAACCTATGTAACTAGCCACATTTACTAATATGACATCATGCAAAGAGCAGTAAGCTAGAAGCTGGTGTTTGACTTTGGTTATCCAGAGTTGATTATTAACTTGGTTATTATGTCTTCGATGATTCTTCTCTTAAACCACTCACCCACCCCTATACCGATACCTTTATGTCTCTCACTCCATGTGCCTACTCAGTGCCTTTGGCCCTCAGTTAATATTTGCTCAAGTGAACCAAACAAATGAGTTGATAGCATCATAATTTGGAAATTGAGCTAAAATTGTTCAGGGAAACATTTTCAACACAAAAGATGTTTGTTCCTGGCAGAGCCTAAGGAGAACTGGCTTTAAAATGATCATGATATCTTTCACCCTTTGTGTGCTTTTGACCAGGGATAATCTCTAAGTTGAGATTTGGTCACAGGGGAGCCTTTACATCCAAAATGGCATATGAAAAAGAAATGTCTTCAGAAGCTAATGCATGGCTGAAACTGCCGAACTGAGAAAAAATAATCAGGATGAAAATTGTAGTGTTCGCACATTAAGATGCCGTTTTCCCGGAGTGTAGACGCTTACTTTACGATGTCAAGTGTTTACCATCTTCTTTCTGGTGAGACTTGAGGTCAGTTAACTAAACTCATGCTTCAGCCAAGTGAAGTCTGCCCACATTCCTGAATGCCAGCATGTGCCTTTAAAACTAAAGACGAACCTCACACCCTGAAAAGCCTTTCTCTCCATACACGTTTCTCTCCCATACCCCTACCCAGCAGGCATCAGCCTGTGGATTTCCTCAACCCAATACACTAGACGCCTCTTTTATTGCATGTTGTGGCAGGAGAGAAGGATTAAATTACTGAGGCTGTCAGGGAGGACAAGCACTCTGCCATAGATTATCATTATCACTTGCTTCTTGGGTGAAAGAAACTGCAGTAAATCCCTCAAATACAAAGCAATAAAGACCATTGGCTTTTACTGTCATGACTGCCAGTGCCATTAACAGGCAGTGACAGTGATGTGGCACTCTTAGATGTTGCTTGTATCTTTTCTGACAGTGTGCGCATAAACCTGCCAGTGACATGACATTAGATCACATGACTATTCAGATTTGATTCTGGTTTCTGGCGCTGTTTTCTTTTCCCAGGCATACAAGTGAGGTGGCATGACTTGTGTCTTTAAAAACAGATATTTTTAAAAATACAGAATGATACTAATGTAGCCTATTCCTGAGTGATTTCCTTTTTGGATTTTTTTTTTTCTTTTGCTATAGTGATCTACGTGGATAAAGAAAACAACCAAGCAAAGAGAGACATCTTAAAAGCTGTACTACAGAAACAAGAGATGCCTAATAGAAGGTACATTTCAGCAGTCCAAATTATCTAATGGTTTACATAAAGTAGATCTCTGTAGCAGGATGTGGTTAAAATAACAGGCACAAGATGAGGAAGCAGACCATCAGGCTTCTCTGACTCACTCTGTGTCTGCAAATGAGTACGGGACCTCTGTAGATCTTCTTCCTCCTAGAAATATAGTGCCCCTGCCTACTATTCAAAGTAATTGTAAGGATCCTGTAGGACTTTGAAAACCAAAGACTGTGCAACATGTATAAAGTATCCTATTGCCATTCATGTAGTTGTAAAGACTGTAACAGGTTGAAAGGTGGGCATTCTCTGGAGCATATGCCCCGGATATAAATTATTGCCTTCCTGCTTACTAGCAGTCTGACCTTAAACAAGTTACCTAACCTTCTTGCACCTCTATTTCTTCAACTTTAAAATGGAAATAATAACACCATCGAGGGGTGGTGTAAGGATTAAATGAGCTGATGTATGTAACACAGATAATACAGTCCTGACACATAGCGCACAGTGAGTGTTAATTGCAGTCATTGTAAGTAGTGACACTAATTTTTTTTTCTTTGAGATGGAGTCTCACTCTGTCTCCCAGACTGGGGTGCAGTGGTACAATCTCAGCTTACTGCAGCCTCTGCCTTCTGGGTTCAAGAGATTCTCCTGCCTCAGCCTTCTGTGAGTAGCTGAGATTACAGGTGCGCACCACCATGCCTGGCTAATTTTTGTATTTTTAGTAGAGATGGGGTTTTACTATGTTAGCCAGGCTGGTCTCGAACTCCTGACCTCAGGTGATCCGCCCACCTTGGCCTCCCAAAGTTCTGGGGTTACAGGCATGAGCGCACCTGGCCATGACATTAATATTATTGTTTGTAATGGTGCATCAGCCTTTCATACTAATTTGTATCTTACTATCACTGTATAATAAGCCATCATTTCATTATTTTTTGAATGCATTTTTTTCTAATTTAAATAGGATACCTTGCAATTCTGGTTCAGTAGAGAAAATACATGTATATCATTTTCAGAAGAAAAAAAAACCTGATCTTAAAAAGTTAGTGCGTCTATGTGAGCTTCTGCTGCAGAGTTTGAGGAGTTGCCTCTGTGCTGCTTGTTACCCGTGAGCTGGTTTCTCCAGCATCCCTGGCTGGCTGTCCTCCCTCGGCCTGAGCACACAGTTTACGTCGCCATTGCCCGCTTCTCCTCGCCTGATGACCCACTGATGACACAGCCTCTCATTGCCTCAAAAACCGCACTTACTCTGCTGCCTTAGGAGACTCAAGTTCTCTCCTTTCCAGAGGGCCATACAGTGAATGTCAAAGACATATTTTTCAAAAGAGCTTCCAAACTAGCATTTTATCTTCTGTTTAAAGAAAAGAACTGGAATTCTTAGCTCTTGGGATCTGATAATGTAGCTTTATTACTAGTCTTTCACTAGCTCCTCCATCATTCCTTTGGATCTCAGTTTTTATTTCTGAAGGAGTGGTAAAACCCTGTTAAGCCTGAGGTTCTCCTTTTTCCAGAATGGTAATCACTCAGATTTTACTTGCTTCAGCTTCTTTCAGGGCCTCTTTAAAAACCACCAGTCCCCCAGGGTTATCCCAGGTCATGAGTGACAGGGAATAAGTGGCACTGGCCACAGCCTCTGCTTCCCTATGCTCAGCAAGCTGAGCCATGGCTGTCTAGGACTGAGCTCAGTTTCCATGGACACATCCCAGGCTGAGACTCAGTAGCTTGTTCAGTCCTATTTGTCTGCCTCTGGGTTCACTTTGTTTCTGAAATGTGAGATCTTATTGTAACATATTGGGAGACAATAATTTTGTTACCCCCAAAGTGTTTACTTAAAAAATTTCATAGCAAGTTCTGCTTTGGTGTTAGACCTGCCTTTCCTCAGAGGACCCACTTATTTGTACTAGAATCGTTTAAGAAATAAAAAAAGGCCAGGTGTGTCCACCTTCAGTTTGTAGGGGAAAAAAGAAAAAGAAAAGAATAAATAAATAAGTCCAGGTACAGTGGCTCATATCTATAATCCCAGCACTTTGGGAGACCAAGGTAGGAGGATCCCTTGCACCAAGGAGTTAGAGACCCAGCCTGAGCAACTGGTCTCTTTTAGTGAGACCCCCATCTCTACTAAAAATAAAAAAAAAAAATTAGCCAGGCATGGTGGCATGCACCTGTAGTCCCAGCTACTGTGAAGGCTGAGGAGGAAGGATCACCTGAGCTCAGGAGTTCGAACTTGCAGTGAGCAATGATCGCACCACTGTACTCCAGCCTGGGTGACAGAGCAAGACCCTGTCTCAAAAAAAGAGAAAAGTCTGCAATAACTGTAATGACTCCCACCCTCCCATGGTGGTTTCCTCAAACACCCCCAAAAGAAACAAATGTCCCTGTCATTTTTGAGGAAGACAGAGAACTGTTGCAGGTGCCAGGTGACTGATTGAGGCCTTCCCGCAGATGAGTGTTTGTGTGCTGGCTGTGCACTGCTGGAACCGCCATGGGAGAGGATGGCCCCATCGACTCTTCTCCCTCAACAGTATCATTTTCCTAAGGGAGAGAAGAGCTTACATGTATGTTCTTCCACAGCCAAAAGCCAATTGTCATTCCAGTGAACGTTCTCACCTTTTTTAACTACTCAGAGTCACATTACTTAAAGAAGCTCCTCGTTTATAAAAATTCATTTCCTCAGACAGCAACCCTGTTTAATACTGGTGATAACCTACAAAGCGACACTTAGAATAGTTTGACGTATCTTCCCCAAAATGTCTAACGTTATAGACATCGTATGATTAATTGTATAGAGTACCTTTGCATGCTACCCATGCTGTATTTGCAAATATACACATGTCACTTTAACAGGGAGATAACATACTGAAATGCACCTTCAGACAGTATTTATTTGAAGTCATAGTTAAACACTGACTTAAGGTCCTTTTTTGGTTTCAGTTTTTTCTTGGGAATAGTGTTCTATTGATCAGATCCACCCCTGAGAAAGACAGACTATGATAATAAATAGACAGATAAACTAATCACATTTGCAATAAGACTAAGAGAAAAGCAAACAGATTAAATGCCAAAATAGAAAATAACAGTGAAAGCTGAATCAAATTCAGTGAATCCTCAGCAGTGAATCTGAGGAGGTGACACATAAGCTGGTTCATGAAGGCCGAGAGGACTCAGCCCAGTCACAAAGCTCAGAGAAAATCATTTCGGGCAGAGAGATCTCCAGGCATGAAGGAGTATTGAGAGATGTGTTCCAGGACCAGGCGGAGGTGGTGCAAGGCTGGTCTCACTAAAAAATGGAGAGTGGCAGGAGAAAGAGGTGGGCAGAGGAAGCAGGAGAGGCTCAGATGGCACTTCCCATTTTTCCTTCCACCTGAGTGCTTGACATTAAAGCCCATGTGTAGAGCCAGGGCCTCAGACTAGACTGGAAGCCTCTTCCAGGCATGGGACAAAGTTTTGCCTTTTTGTTTTGGCAGTGTTGAAAGTAAGATATAAGATTTGTGTTGTGTGTCTTTTCATTCTTTTTAAAAAATTAATTTTAATCCTTAAATGATTTTAGTTGTACTTTTCCTCCCTTTTCAGCTTAACTTTCTGGTTTCTTAATTTTGTTTTTGACATCTCATTTTTCTCTATATAGAATTTAAAGCCAGAAATATTGCAGTTTTAAATTTCTAGTCATTTCTCTGGCATTTAGAAGGCTTTCTTTTGCCGCAGAATTCTCATATATTCAGTGGAGGTAATTGACTGCATTTGTAAAGTGATACAGACATGATCCTCAGATATGAGACACTATATGAAGATAACACTTAACATGATTCTTACAGTCTGCAGAGCCTCAGTCTTTTCTGTAAGTCTTGTGTTATAAAATATGTATTATATATTACTTTTAATTCCTCCTCTTCCAAGCAGTTTTCTTTCTCTTTTCCTAATTTAGTTTAGGAAAATTTCTCTCATCATCACTCATCTTACTTAATTGAATGATATAGTCAACGTATAATTTGGGAATCTAAGTTTTCAATTGAAACAAGCTTTTCCCGTGCCAGGTTTTTCTCTCCCCTTAGAAATGTAGAAGCATAAGCAGCTCTACCTATATTTAAAATACTATTTAAAAAAAGAGCAAACGTTTACTCAGTGCTTACTGCGTTCCAAGCAACTGTTCACTTGTATCAGCTCATCTGATCCTCACAAGAGCCCTGTAAGATAGGTATAGTTATCCCACTTCTGCTCGTAAGAAAACTGAGATGAGAGAGGTTAAGTAATTTGTCTAAGGTCACACAGCTAAACAGTAAGAAAGCGGGAATTTGAGCCCAGGATGGATGCCTTTAACCACTCCATCTTAATTCCTCTATCTTATACATGTTATAAAATGTCCTTTTTACCATCTTGAAGGCCAAGATCTGTACTCTTTGTAATTATTTTTGAATAGCTTTTAACTTTGATTTTGACCTAAGGAATTTCTGTTTTCTAATAAAAACTTATTGCAGGCTGGGCGCAGTGACTCACACCTGTAATCTCAGTACTTTGGGAGGCCAAGGTGGGCGGATCACCTGAAGTCAGGAGTTGGAGACCAGCCTGGCCAATGTAGTAAAGACCCATTTCTACTAAAAATACAAAAATTAGCTGGGCTGTAATCCCAGTTACTCAGGAGACTGAGGCAGGAGAATCACTTGAAACCAGGTGGCAGAGGTTGCAATGAGCCAAGATTGTGCCACTGCACTCCAGCCTGGGTGACAGGGCAAGACTCTGTCTCAAACACACACACACACACACACACACACACACACACACACACCCTATTGCTAGCTAAAAACAGACTTAGTAAAGGAATTCAATGTGAAATACTTTCAGCAAGCTGGTTAAATGTATTGTGTTTACCTATAAGCGTTTGGAAAGGCTTTTATTTGTGTTTTCCAAGGCATGATTTCTCAGAGACATAGATTTTTATGTTTCTTGTTTTGTTTCTGATTTGGGATGGATACATTTTGAAAAGTTTAAAATGGTAAAGTTTACAAGCATCTATGGTTTAAGCTATGCTGCCAAGACATATCAAAAGAGTACTTAACTGTAAATTCCTGTCATTTGGTCAATCCAAGTGCGTTTGGCCTCCACACAAGCCACTAATTCAAATCAGTTCCATCAGAATCCTACAATTATAGGTCTACAAGTAAAATAAAACTTGGATGCTATGATTGTAAGTTAAAGATTGCTGAAGTAATGCAAACATTTGATATAGCTGTTGGGCAGAGTTACAACATTTATCTAACATGATTCAAAATGTTACCCTCGGAGCATGATCTCTGCGTTTTGTAGAACACATACAGTTGGTTAAATGCCTTAGTAGTAGCAACTCCAGAGTTGTGTGTTTGTATAGAAAATGTTACTTTTCTGTGGAAAGTGCTGACCATTTAAGCTCCATGGTCTTTATTCACTTCATCCTTTTAGCCTTAAAAGTAGAAGTGTCAAAATATAATCAGTATGTAATAGAGTGAACGTCTGGTCCTTCTCTTTGCCTAGTAATTTTCTCAGATTGTAGAGATAAATGGTAATCAGTGCTTAGAAAGTGGATTACTGTTCATTTGAAGGTTGGGTGTTTTATAACAATTCTAATAGTTCATGTAATAACTTACCTAACCTAACGTACCTTTCTTTTTATTGGGATAATTGGAAACTTCAAGACGGTATACCTAGTGGTAACACCCCCTTTGGGAGTTTTGTTTTGTGGTGATTTCCTCTCACTTCACGGCAACTTTCTCTGATCTCTGCCTTCCCAGCATTCGCTTCACCGTGGTCAGTGACCCTCCAGAGGATGAGCAGGACCTGGAGTGTGAGGACATTGGCGTGGCTCACGTCCATCTCGCCGACATATTTCAGGAAGGGAGGGACCTCATTGAGCAAAATATCGATGGTATGGGTGAAAGTGTTGCTCAGTTTGCGCAACCAACAATTGCTGAACTCCAAACTCTTTATTAAAACCTTCTTTTTGCTGGCTGCAAGGACGCTGATTGACACATTACTTGAACCCTTTACAACTCAAGTTGATGCCTTGGTGAAGCTGAATGTCTTCCTGCATCCTTCTCCTGCCCTCCCCCCGCCTTCCACTGAATCAACAGAAATTGTAAAATAATTAATTTAGCTTCAGAAGGAATTATTCATTTTTTAGTATTGAGTAAAAGGGTGAAAAAAAAGTTAGCCATTGGATTTTTTTTTTCGCTGAGAGAGTTTTTGCTCTGTCACCCAAGTTGAAGGACAATCTTAGCTCACTGCAGCCTTGACTTCCTAGGCTCAAGCAATTTTCCCACCTCAGCCTCCCAACCAGCTGGGACTATAGGCATGCATCACATACCTGGCTAATTTTTTTGATATTTTTTGTAGCAATAGGGTTTCACCATGTTACCCAGGCTGGTCTCGAACTCCTGTGCTCAAGTGATCACCCATCTCAGCCTCCCAAAATCCCAGGACTGCAAGCATGAGCTACCATGCCTGGCCAGGTGTTTTTCTAATGTTATTTATGGAAGCCACATTTCAGCTAAGACTTAACCTTAAGCATGTTTTTCTGTTGATGTTTATGGAAGCCTTATTTCCACTAAGGTTCGTAACCTTAAGCATGTTATTCTGTGTGATCCTGATAGTGTCTTTCTCAAGGCTTCTCTTTAATTCAGTGTTGCAATCTAGTGATACAGTCACGGTAAGGAAGTGGTTTTGATTCCTCATTTTCCACCAGGATTTTGTGAGAGATAATGACATTTGATCTGTTCCTGACAAAATGTGCTGTCCTGGATTTTCACCTTGCTAGTTGTGATTCCCAACAATGCTTAATTTCTGCTCCCTATTCTTCTATATTTAGAACATGCTAAATTGTTTTATTTATCAGACTTTTAAAAATCGTAATCAGGGATGGCCTAGGCTTTGTGTATTAAATAGATAAATAAGGCTGATTCGTAGCCTCATTTGTTAAGTTAGCAGAGCCATCTCTGGAAAAATGTGCATGGCTTGTTTATGTACTCACTTGTGCATTCAACAAACACTAAAGTGATCACCTCTTATGTGCCAGGCATTCTGCTTACGCTGTAGTTCAGCCCTGGTTCCTTATCCCACTGCTTATCCTAGGTAGGTGTCAAGTGCTCAAAAGTCAAAATTAGACCAAATAACCAAATTAGAACCTTTTTCTAGGACATATAAACTATACATTTCTAACCACATGGCAGTTGGTCACAACTTGGCACAGAGGAAAAGATGAGAGGATTAAAATATCAACCTGAACCCTATTAAAGACTACCAAGACCAAGAAAGTCTGACAAATAATGACCAAATTATCTCGGCTTTATATTCTTGGTAATTTTTCCAGACAATTGTTTAGCAACCCATCTTCTTCTGTGAGACCACATATGACCCACTGATCTGACATGGTCAGTTACTGTGGCCATATTTTGGGAAAGAGCCAAAAGATTAGGCATAGGCCAGGCTGGGATTTTAATGCTTTGTTCTGTGTCAAGTATAGAAGTGAGAAGTCCCAAAGCAGAGATGACAACTCCAGGGAATGAGCTGAGGACCACTCGTGCCATTTTGATTTCCCTGATGCTCAGTCTCTGCACCTGAGTCTTTGTGTGTCAAGTTTGAGGGCTTTCTAACAAATTTTCTTAGAATTAAAAAAAAAAATACATATACTAAGTTCAGGGAAAACCACAAGGAATTATAAACTGGAAACCAGGCCAAGTGTGGTAGCTCACACCTCTAATCCCAGCACTTTGGGAGACCAAGGCAGGTGGACCGCTTGAACTCAGGAGTTTAAAACCAACCTGGGCAACATGGCAAAACCCCATCTCTACAAAAAAAAATATAAAAGTTAGCCAGGCATGATGGCACCCAGCTGTAGTTCCAGCTGCTCAGGAGGCCAAAGTGGACGATTGGCTTGACCCTTGGAGGGAGAGGTTACAAGGTTACAGTGAGCCAAGATCATACCATTGCACTCCAGCCTAGGCAACTGAGCCAGACCCTGTCTCAAAAAAAAAAAAAAAAAAAAAAAAAAAAAAGAAACTATATTAAGACTCATAAGTGATAAGTACTATCAAACCTACAAAGTCCAGATTTCTGGCCTTGAGTCACTAGTAATTATCATTGTCTGCAGAGGGATGGAGTCAGGTATTGAATCAACATCCCGTCTGGCTTCCACCACTGAGCTCAGAGAATGCTCGTGGTTCCAGTCAAATCGCCTACCTTTGGGACTGGGTGAAGTGGCTCAGGCGTCTAATCCTAACACTCTGGGAGGCCACGGTGGGAGGATCATTTGATCTCAAGAGTCTACCTTTGGAACACCACTGAAAGTAGTGGCCCCTCTTCCAAGAAAATCTCACATACACTCAAACTCACAGACCTTAAGATTCTTGGGTCTGCCATTTAATGTTTTCTAATTTCACATAAAATCTATTTTAAATGGAATGTTTTCCTCAGAAAAATAAATAATTCAAAGTATGATCATGTAACATCTGTACAGTGGTTTCCATTCTGAAACACCATAGGTTGTCATAAATTCCCGTTAGACTTACTCCTTACTAGCTTAAAAATTCAGATTGCGTGTGAAGGTCATTATCCTAGAGGCTTTCAGTAGGTAAACTTCAGGATTAGCTCATTAGTTTTAGCTCCACGAGCAGTATGTACAGGTCCATGCAGCACATCTCAAATGTGCGTCTCCACGTACACATAAGAAGGTTTATTCTTCGGATACCCAAGATGCCAGTGAACTTTGGCCTTTTGTAGAACTATTTTCATCTTTTCAACTACTGTTTCTGTCTGCAAGCCTTTCCGAAGAAAAATCTGTTGAACAATATTAACACTTTCCTGCTCTTTTCTCCCTAGTTTTTGATGCACGAGCAGATGGTGAAGGTATTGGCAAGCTCAGGGTAACAGTCGAAGCTCTCCATGCCCTCCAGTCTGTCTACGAGCAATACAGAGATGACTTGGAGACTTGAAAGCATCTGCTCCAGAGGCATCTCCTAATCCTGAGTAAATGCTCACATGAAAGCTCCTACATGAGATTTTCGTAATTACTCTGGTGTACATAATCTATAATTCATGGGAAGCTGGGAGCGGGGAGACCTGGGTTTGAAGTGTTTGAGTTTTGTATACTTTCTCATTTGTTTATTTCTATACCCTCTTTCCCATGACTGCCACCCCTCAGGACTTAAGTTCTCCATAATGGGCAGTATCTTCTCAATAATTTATACCTACATGATAGCAAGAGAAAGTCTATTTGCATTTTCAACATTTTCTTAGGAAGAACTGAAATGCAATTCCCATTTTTATTTTTAATAAGCAAAAGCATAAATCTTAGACAACCTATGAAAAAGAAATACTTTTATGTTATCCCTAATCGTCCCACTAAACGGAATGCCTATGATTAGCCTCATTAAGAGTTTTATACTGTGAAGATTTTATTAGAAGCAATATATGAAAATTACTTGGATTAATGTGTTAATCTTCCTCTTTAAAATGCTAATATCCATTTTATGCACATTAAAGCTCAGTATGCATTTTCTTTGATGCATGCAGTTTCTATCAATTAAATATAAAGAATGAGACTTAGCACCAACTTATTCAATGACTGCGAATTTTTTGTTTTTCTTTCTTAAAAGTTCATTCTATTTGTATTATTTGCATGTATTTGTAATGGTGATATGGGATCCAGGGATGTGTAACTATAAAAAGGAAATAGGTATATGGATAGATGTGAAATTTACATGTTGAAAACTTAGCATATGACATAGAAATAAATTATCAAAAGTATAGCTCAAATTCTGATATGCTTAGTTAGACCTGAAAGGAGTATCTTTTTATCACTTTTTAAATTTACATCAAGCCAGTACAGTGCTGGGGTGTATCTGGGTAACCAGATCCTCAAAAAGCAGCTCCGAAAGTTAATTTTCTAGCTTTTACCCAATCTCACTGAAGGATTTAATTGATATTTTTAATGGAGCTGTGAATCAATGCTGCAAAGGAATTGTCTCTAGAGGTCTGGGATATAATGCATTTCATTTTTTAATTTACTTTTTTATTTGTCATTTTCTTCAAAGGATTTTTATAGGCTGTGGGTTTTCACTGTTTGCAAACAGGCTATGTTCCTTCTTAAGCATATGTAAAGTATTCAGGGAGATAAGTAATTTATTAAAATCTACCTAATTTGCCGTGATATATTAAATCTCTGCTTCAGTGATCACAGACCATTTCATTTAGAGAATTAGGCATTCCCTCTTTGTGTGATTAAAGCTCTGGAAAATGAGTTCTTTGCTCCTATTTGTGAACATTCAAAGCCTGCTAATGGCAAGAAGATGGAATAGATTATGAGACAATTCATTACAGTTCCATAGAAAAAAAAAAGCAGCTATAATGCAAAAATGCAAGTATGAATATCTGCATATAGTTTGAACCATCTGTGCTCTAATGGCTTCAATAATGACTCTCGTCTTTAGGAGGCTTTGAAATGACATCCGTACAATATTAATTTGTTGATGTACATTGTGGGACCAGTAGAGTATGATCTGACCACAGAAATCTATAAATTCTGTCTATACCACTGGGCCTCCCTGTCCTGGGGCCTGCCATCTCCAAGAAGAATCATGCCTCATCAAATTCTGCAAATCTTCATAACAACTCATTCCTCTGGAACCTTCTAGAGACCACAAACATCTGCAGACTAAACCTCTCCAATCCTAGTAAACAACCACATGTTTGTTGTCACTTCAGCTGGCACTGAGCTCATTTTTTTGGCCCCTCTTTCTAGCTTTCTTTGGCTTTATGCAGTTACAGTGTCATTAAGGCCCATAATATTCCCTGCAGTAATTTAAAACAGCCAGATTATACCCTGGGATTAACTGAGTGGTTTTTGAGACATTTATTGTGGTATTCTCCCACAAGGTTTGTATTATTGTTGTAAAATGTTACATCCCAAACTAAATAACCCTTCTGCAGGGAAAAGAACCAGATTTCACTGACTTCTTAGGATCTTTTAAGTGGAAAGGAAAAGTTTTTCTTAGAAAACTTCTGGGATCCAGTCACCTGTATGGAATGCAAAGCTCAGACAAGATTAGAGCAACAGCCATGTTTCTGTCACATTGTTTACTGTAATATTAAAGATTTCTAGTTTTAAAATATTCAGTTTCAAACTATTGCAGATTTTCACAACACTCATTTTCGTACCTAATTGCTGTTGACACATTGTGAAATGACGAGGTAGTATTGAATGCTGTCATATGGATACTTCAGTTGGGTTTCAGAATCTGTCTGAGGATTTTGTTTGTTTTATCTTGTGGTAACTAGAGTTCATTGAAAAGCTTACCACCTTTCGGGTTCAAGAGCACTGGTTTTCTCTTGGTGAGCCAAACTGGATCCGTTGAGAAGGGCTTGGCATCAGGGGCCACCAGCAGTGGCCTTGCCACACAGATAGCAGCGTCAGGTGTTCTGGTGTGAACTTACAACTCTTAGTGTAACTGGACCAGTGCACTCAGCACTTTTTTGGGCTGTAATGCTTTTAGTTTGGAAATATAAATAGAGATGTGATGTAGTATGTGGGAGAGTGTATTTTACATGTTTTTTTGCCTACTGTAGTAGAAATGTCAAATTTCCAGCCACTGTCATGAGAAGCGGTTGACAAAAATAAGTTTTATGGTTTCCAGTGTGGTTTATGTGAAGAACATTTCTCTTCACTCTCAGTTTCAACATGTTTTCTAAATTATCATGGTTTACTGCGATTTAACTTAAATTAGTTTTTTTAAAGAATAAATAGAGAATATGTTTAATCAAATAAAGAAAGGCCACATTGAAATTCTGCTGTTCCTGCCATTCATTCGTTACCACAAAACACAAATAATTTCTATGTGTTATGAAGAAGTGTGGGCTGAGAAGTGGTCATGTGATTTCAGAGGTTTTGCGTGCACTCATGTTCCCACAACAAAACATAAATTATTTTAGTAATCTGACATCAAGAGCTGTGAAAATGAAAACCAGCTCTTACACATGTTCTAACAAGAATCTGATTAACATTTTTGTGGATATGGAAAATATTTTTTTTTAGCCAAACTGGCACTGTTGCCGAATGTAGAATGACTTCCTTATGCACTAGATAGAAAAATGTGAATCATGTCTGTGAACAAATATGAGAATAAAATGTCATCTTTGTGTAGGACAAAACAACCAGGGGAGAGCTTTGGGGATAAAAAATGATCGAGTGATTGACAATATCAGTATGATAATTTATCCCCAACTATGAGAGTACATTTTAATAAGTCACTCATGCCTGAAGGCCTCTGACTACCTTAACAAAGAAAAACTAAACCCGTGATTGATTAGAGATTGGGCAACATGCCTAATTAAATCCATGAATGGGAGCAAACACAGATTTACATCCCCTTTGTTCAGAACAAAAACAACCTCCAGGTCAACCAGAAAGCTAGAAAATATCAAAGCAAGAGAAACAAGTGTTTGAAAAACTAAAAATACAGAATTAGAAAACATCTCCTCATCCTAATCTCTTTTATCTTACAAGATAGAATTTTCACTTCCATTTCAAAGTGCCACCAGTGGACTGCACATTCCAGTCTGACCGTCTGGAAAATTGGGCCCATATTACTGGTATTGTTAATACCTTTTGTTCTTACTCTTTTATTTTTCATATGACCTTCACTAATATATCAAGCCATGTTTTTCCTTCAGGCTTTTGGAAGTGCAATCTGGTACTCTTAGACTTCGATCATGACCTCTTTTCTGAGTAGACGCCATTTGACTTTTCTGCTTTTTGCCTCTTCTCACTCTATTGAGAGTCACCTTTTTCATCCCTAGAACAGCATTACCTCTCTCTTCACTGTGCACCATTTGTTTTCTTTTTAAACAAAATTTAACATCTTGATTTTTATATTCCTACTATCTACTTTGTTCAAATCTATATTCAGCTGAACATCTCATCCCATCTGTCTTTTCTTCTACTTATTTTTAGCTAGTCACAGCACATTTTTTTCCTTCCTCTTTGCTGGTTTTTTCCTTTCTCTTCACTGTTTCTTTTCTTGGTGAGACAGCCACTTCTTGAGATACCAGCATCTGTGACAGCTCCAGTGGCCTTCCCAAAACGTTCTTGTGTATTAAAATTTGTCTTAATTTAACATGACAGGGGCATCTTAGCCATTATGAATCTGAGGAAACAGCAAGCTGATTTTTGTATCTTTGCTTCTTGTACCTTTTTACAGTGAAGTAACAGAGGCTGGAACTCAGAAAGCTCTCAGAAATCATTGGTAAGGAGCTGAAGCATAAGGAAGTTTTTTTAAAATTTAAGGAAATATGTCATTAAAATCCAGCTTGATTTGCTGCAAATGATGTTTTGTCATAGTTACACATGTCATCATTAATGACAGTGAAAATAAGATAAATTTTTTACATATTTTTAAATTTTGTTCATCAGGTTGGTAGGGAAAAAAGAGAAATTTTAAAAGAAAATGTAAAGACTGTACATACAACCTAGAGATTGAGAAGACTTTTCTAATAAAGGGAGGAAATAGAGCTATAAAGCAAAGACATATTGGCTATGTAAACATTTAGACAGGGTAACCATTTTAATATCAGACAAAGTAGAGCTCGAGGTCAAAAAAGGGACAAAGAAGGATATTTTATGCTGTTAGAGGGAAGAATCAGTTAAAGATACATGAATGTAAACTTATATACACTAAACAGTATAGCCTCAAAATACATGAAGCAACAACTGACAACTCTGGAAAAATACTGTGGCTACATCCACTTTAGTAATAGCTTTTAACTTTCAGTGGCAGATCAAAAATTGTAGGAAAAAGTCTAGATTTGCTTAACATGATTGCTAAAATGAATATGCAATGCACATGGAACACTGAAAGAAAAAATCAACTATGTTTTCAGCCACAAAGGAAGTCTCAATTTCCAAGGAATTGAAATCTTTCTCTTTTTCTTTATATAGATAGATAGATAGATAGATAGATAGATAGATAGATAGATAGATGATAGATTGATAGATCTCTCTCTCTTTTTTTTATATGTATAGCTAGACATCTATATATATAGATACATCTATATATCTATAGATATCTATATGTCATATAGATATCTATACATGAGAGAGCGAGAAAGAGAAAGATTTCAATTCTTTGGAAATATATATATAGAGAGAGAGAGAGAGAAATATATATATATTTAAGCAAAATGCAACAAAATTAGAAATTAATAAAAGGATAACTAAAACAATCCTACCTAAAAGTTAAAAATGTTTGGGTTTTATATTTTTAGTTGACAAAAATTGTATATATTTATGGATGTATTATTACTATTCTGGGTCCTAATAGGATGAGAAACGACCCTCTCCTACAACGTAACGAGGAGACAAAATTCTACAACAGTTATGTATAAGTGGCAGAAATGTACATCAGCTCAGAAGCCCTTACCAGATGGGGAGCAAGGTAAGGATTGAGCTTCAGCGGAGAGTGTGGCAAAATTCTAGTGATGGCAGAACACAAATAATATCAACTAAGGTTCCCACAGAAGGAGAAGGGCCACTCTTGAGTGGGGAAATACTGAGAACTGATCTGAGAGCTGGTGTACCAAAGCGTTAGCTACTGCGAAAGTAAAAGGAAAGGGTTTGAAAGAGAGATTAGGACCAGAGGTGGCAGCTTTGGAAAGGCACTTCTGGAAGAGAAGGGGGGCATTTTAGAAGGTGAAGGTATCTCTTGGAGACATAATAGTGAAATGAAAGCAGGAACCACCCAGTGGGACCCAGTGCAACAAGATAATATTATTAAGTGGTATCAATATCAGTAAAAGGCCATTTATTAAGGAAATTGCCCTAGCCAGAGCAATCAGACAAGAGACAGAATAAAGGGCAATCAAATTGGTGAAGAGGAAGTCAAACTGTTAGTTTGTTGATGATATGATCGTATGCTTAGAAAACCCTAAAACCTCCTCCAAAAAGCTTCTAAAATTGATAAATGAATTCAGCAGAGTTTTAGAATATAAAATTAACATACACAAATCAGTAGCTCTGCTGTACACCAACAGTGACCAAGCTGAGAATCAAATCAAGAACTCAGTTCCTTTTACAATAGCTGCAAAAAATATAAAATACTTAGGAGTACATGTAACCAAGGAAGTGAAAGACCTCTTCAAGGAAAACTACAAAACACTGCTGAAACAAGTCATAGACAGCACAGAGTAACAAAACACATCCCATGCTCAAGGATGGATAGAATCAGTATTGTCAAAATGACCATACTGATAAAAGCAGTCTAAAAATTCAGTGCAATTCCCATCAAAATATCAACATCATTCTTCAAAGAACTAGAAAAAAATATCCTGAAATTCATATGGATCAAAAAAGAGCCCACATAGCCAAAGGAAGACTAAGCAAAAATAGCAAATATGGAGGCATCACATTACCTGACTTCAAACTATGCTATAAGGCCATAGTCACCCAAATAGCATGATGCTTGTATAAAAATAGGCACATAGACCAGTGGAACAGGATAGAGAACCAGACATGAAGCCAAATACAGCCAACTGACCTTCAACAAAGCAAACAAAAACATGAAGTGGGGAAAGGATACCCTATTCAACAAACAGTGCTGGGATAATTGACAAACCACATGTAGGAGAATGAAACTGGATCCTCATCTTTCACTTCATACAAAAAAAATTAACTCAAGATGGATCAAAGACTTTAAGACCTGAAACCATAAAGATTCTATAAAATGATAACATTGGAGAATCCCTTCTAGACCTTGGCTTAGACAAAGACTTCATGACCAAGAACCCAAAAGCAAATGCAACAAAAACAAAGATAAGTAGGTGAGACTTAATTAAACTATAGAGCTTTTTTTCTGTATAATTCCATTTATATGAAGCTTAAGTTCAGGCAAAATTAATCTACAAGAATAGAAATCAGAACACTGGTTACCACTGAAGAGTGTTTACACAGATATCTGTCTACAAACGTAAAAATCAACCAAGCCGTAAACCTGATTTGTGCACTTTATGGTATATGAAATATATATATATATATATATATATATATATATATATATATATATATATATAATTGCACTTTAGATTCTGGGGTACATGTGCAGAACATGCAGTATTGTTGCATAGGTACGTACATGGCAATGTGGTTTGCTGCCTCTATCCTCCCATCACCTATATCTGGAATTTCTCCCCATGTTATCCCTCCCCAACTCCCCACCACCCGCTGTCCCTCCTCTATTCACCCCCAACAGACCCCAGTGTGTGATGCTGCCCTCCCTGTGTCCATGTGTTCTCCTTGTTCAACACCTGCCTGTGAGTGAGAACATGCGATGTTTGATTTTCTGTTCTTCTGTCAGTTTGCTGAGAATGCTAGTTTCCAGATTCATCCATGTCTCTACAAAGGACACAAACTCATCATTTTTTATGGCTATATAGTATTCCATAGTGCATATGTGCCACATTTTCCTTGTCCAGTCTATCATGATCAATGGGCATTTGGATTTGTTCCAGTTCTTTGCTGTTGTAAACAGTGCTGCAGTGAACATTTGTGTGCATGTGTCTTTATAATAGAACGATTTATAATCCTTTGATATATACCTAGTAATGGGATGTCTGGGTCAAATGGAATTTCTATTTCTAGGTCCTTGAGGAATTGCCACACTTTTCCACAATGGTTGAACTAGTTTACACTCCCAACAACAGTGTAAAAGTATTCCTATTTCTCCACATCCTCTCCAGCATCTGTTGTCCCCAGATTTTTTGATGATCACCATGCTAACTGGCGTGAGATAGTATCTCAATGTAGTTTTGATTTGCATTTCTCTAATGACCAGTGATGATGAGCATGTTTTCATATGTTTGTTGGCATCATTTATGTCTTCTTTTGAAAAGTGTTTGTTCATATCCTTACCCCACATTTGAATGGAGTTGTTTGTTTTTTTTCTTGAAAATCTGTTTTTGTTCTTTGTAGATTCTGGATATTAGCCCTTTGTCAGATGGGTAGATTGCAAAAAGTTTTTTCCATTCTTTTGGTTGCTGATTCTAATGATTGTTTCTTTTGCTGTACAGAACCTCTGGAGTTTAATTAGATCCCATTTGTCTATTTTGGCTTTTGTTGCCAATGCTTTTGGTGTTTTAGTCATGAAGTCCTTGCTTATGCCTATGTTCTGAATGGTTTTGCCTAGGTTTTCTTCTAGGGTTTTTATGGTGTTAGGTCTTATGTTTAAGTCTTTAATCCATCTGGAGTTAATTTTAGTGTAAGGTATCAGGAAGGGGTCCAGTTTCTGCTTTCTGCACACTGCTAGCCAGTTTTCCCAACACCATTTATTAAACAGGGGATCCTTTCCCCATTGCTTGTTTTTGTCAGGTTTGTCAAAGATCAGATGGTTGTAGATGTGCAGCGTTGCCTCTGAGGCCTCTGTTCTGTTCCATTGGTCTGTATCTCTGTTTTGGCAAAAGTATCATGCTGTTTTGATTAGTGTAGCCTTGTAGTATAGTTTGAAGTCAGGTAGTGTGATGCCTCCAGCTTTGTTCTTTTTGCCTAGAATTGTCTTGGCTATGCGGGCTCTTTTTTGGTTCTATATGAAGTTTAAGGTGGTTTTTCCAGTTATGTGAAGAGGGTCATAGGTAGCTTGATGGGGATAGAGTTGAATCTATAAATTACTTTGGGCAGTATGGCCATTTTCACAATATTGATTCTTCCTAACCTTAAGCATAGAATGTTTTTCCATCTGTTTATGTCCTCTCTTATTTCCTTGAGCAGTGGTTTGTAGTTCTCCTTGAAGAGGTCCTTTAGATCATTTGTTAGTTGTATTCCTAGGTATTTTATTCTCTTTGTAGCAATTGTGGATGGCAGTTCATTCTTGATTTGACTCTCTTTAAGTCTGTTATTGGTGTATAGGAATGCTTGTGATTTCTGCACATTGATTTTGTATCCTGAGACTTTGCTGAAGTTGCTTATCAGTTTCAGTAGATTTGGGGCTGAGACAATGGGTTCTTCTAAATATACAATCATGTCATCTGCAAATAGAGACAGTTTGACTTCCTCCTTTCCTAATTGAATGCACTTTATTTCTTTTTCTTGCCTAATTGCTCTGACTAGAACTTCCAATACTATATCGAATAGGAGTGCTGAGAGAGGGCATCCTTGTCTGGTGCCAGATTTCAAAGGGAATGCTTCCAGTTTTTGCCCATTCGGTATGATATTGGCTGTGGGTTTGTCATAAATAGCTTTTATTATTTTAAGATATGTTCCATCTATACCTAGTTTATTGAGGGTTTTTAGCATAAAGCGCTGTTGGATTTTTTCAAAGGCCTTCTCTGCATCTATTGAGACAATCATGTGGTTTTTCCTTTGGTTCTGCTTATGTGGTGGATTACATTTATAGACTTGGGTATGTCGAACCAGCCTTGCATTCCCCAGGATGAAGCCTACTTGATTGTGATGGGTAAGCTTTTTGATGTGCTGTTGCAATCTGTTTGCCAGTATTTTATTGAAGATTTTTGAATCTATGTTCATCATGGATATTGGCCTGAAGTTTTCTTTTTTGGTTGAGTCTCTGCTGGGTTTTGGTATCAGGATAATGTTGGTCTCATAAAATGATTTGGAAAGGATTCCGTCTTTTCGGATTGTTTGAAATAGTTTCAGAAGGAATGGTACCAGCTCCTCTTTGTACGTCTGGTAGAATTTGTCTGTGAACCCATTTGGGCCTGGGCTTTTTTTTTGTTGGAAGGCTGTTAATTGCTGCCTCAACTTCAGCCTTTGTTATTGGTCTATTTGGGGTTTCAACTTCTTCCTGGTTTAGGCTTGGGAGGGTGCAAGTGTCCAGGAATTTATCCATTTCTTCCAGGTTTACTAGTTTATGTGCATAGAGTTGTTTGTCGTAATCTCTGATGGTAGTTTGTATTTCTGTGGAATCAGTCGTGATATCCCCTTTATCATTTTTTATTGCATCTATTTGATTCTTCTCTCTTTTCTTCTTTATTAATCTGGCTAGCAGTCTATTTTGTTGACCTTTTCAAATTACCAACTCCTGGATTTGCTGATTTTTGAAGGTTTTTTTTGTGTCTCTGTCTCCTTCAGTTCTGCTCTGATCTTAGTTATTTATTATCTTCTGCTAGCTTTTGAGTTTTTTTTTTTTAATTTTGCTCCTCTATCTCTTTCAATTTTGATGATAGAGTATCAATTTTAGATCTTTCCTTGCTTCTCATGTGGGCATTTATTGCTATAAATTTTCCTCTAGACATTGCTTTAAATGTGTACCAGAGATTCTGGTACGTTGTGTCTTCTTTCTCTTTGGTTTCGAAAAACATCTTTATTTCTGCCTTCATTTCATTGTTTATCCAGTCAACATTCAAGAGCCAGTTGTTCAGTTTCCATGAAGTTGTGTGGTTCTGAGTGAGTTTCTGAATCCTGAGTTCTAATTTGATTGCACTGTAGTCTGAGAGACTATTATGATTTCTGTTCTTTTTTTTTTTTTTTTTTTTTTTTTTTGAGGCAGAGTTTCACTCTTGTTATCCAGGGTGAAGTGCAATGGCACGATCTCGGCTCACCGCAACCTCCGCCTCCTGGGTTCAGGCAATTCTCCTGCCTCAGCCTCCTGAGTAGCTGGGATTACAGGCATGCGCCACCATGCCCAGCTAATGTTTTGTATTTTTAGTAGAGACGGGGTTTCACCATGTTGACCAGGATGGTCTCGATCTCTTGACCTCATGATCCACCCGCCTCGGCCTCCCAAAGTGCTGGGATCACAGGCTTGAGCCACCACGCCCAGCCGATTTCTGTTCTTTTACATTTGCTGAGGAGTGATTTACTTCCAATTCTGTGGTCAATTTTAGAGGAGGTGTGATGTGGTGCTGAGAAGAATGTATATTCTGTGTATTTGGGGTGGAGAGTTCTGTAGATGTCTATTAGATTTGCTTTGTCCAGATCTGAGTTCAAGTCCTGGATATCCTTGTTAATTTTCTGTCTCGTTGATCTGTCTAATATTGACAGTGGAGTGTTAAAGTCACCCACTATTATTGTGTGGTGACTTTAGGTCTCTTTTTAGGTCGTTAAGAACTTGCTTTATGTATCTGGGTGCTCCTATATTGGGTATGTATATATTTAGGATCGTTAGCTCTTCGTGTTGCCTTGATCCTTTTACCATTATGTAATGCCCTTCTTTGTCTCTTTTGATATTTGTTGGATTAAAGTCTATTTTATCAGAGACTAGGATTGCAACTCCTGCTTCTCTCTCTCTCTCTCTCTCTCTCTCTCTCTCTCTCTCTCTCTCTCTCTGTTTGCTTGGTAAATCTTCCTCCATCCCTTTATTTTGAGCCTATGTGTGTCCCTCCTTAGATTTGGGCATTTAGCCTATTTACATTTAGGGTTAATATTTTTATATGTGAATTTGACCCTGCCATTTGGATCCTAGCTGGTTGTGTTGCCCATTAGCTGATGAAGTTTCTTCATTGTGACTATATGTTCCTTACCATTGGTATGTTTTTGGAGTGGCTGGTCCTGGTTGTTCCTTTCTATGTTTAGTGCTTCTTTCAGGAGCTCTGTAATGCAGGCCTAGTGGTGATGAAATCTCTCAGCAATTGCTTGTCCATAAAGGATTTTCTTTCTCCTTTACTTATGGAGCTTATTTTGGCTGGGTATGAAATTCTAGGTTGAAAGTTCTTTTCTTTAGGATGTTGAATATTGGCCCCCACTCTCTTCTGACTTGTAGGGTTTCTGCCAAGAGATCTGCTCTAAGTATGATGGGCTTCCCTTTGTGGGTAACCCGACCTTTCTCTCTTGCTGCCCTTAGCATTTTTTCCTTCATTTTAACCCTGGTGAATCTGACAATTATGTGCCTTGTGGTTGCTCTTCTTCAGGAATATCTTTGTGGTATTCTCTGTATTTCCTGGACTCGAATATTGGCCTGCCTTGCTAGGTTGGGGAAGTTCTCCTGGATAATATCCTAAGAAGTGTCAGTTTGGATTCATTATCTCCATCACATTCAGGTACACCTATCAAACATACAGTAGGTCTTTTCACATAATCCCATATTTCTTGGAGGTTTTGTTCATTTATTTTCACTCTTTTTTCTCTAATCTTGCCTTCTCATTTTATTTCATTGAGTCGATCTTCAGTCTCTGATATGCTTTCTTCTGCTTGGTTGATTCTGCTATTGAAACTTGTGTATACTTCGCAAAGTTCTTGTGTTGTGTTTTTCAGCCCCATCAGATCATTTATATTCTTCTCTAAGCTGTTTATTCTTGTTACCATCTCATCAAAACTTTTTTCAAGGTTCTTAGTTTCTTTGCATTGGGTAAGAACATGTTCTTTTAGATCAGGTAAAGTTTGTTATTACCCACCTTTGAAAACCTGTTTCTGTCAATTCGTCAGACTCATTATCCATCCAGTTTTGTTCCCTTGCTGGTGAGGAGTTGTGATTCCTTGGAAGAGGAGAGGCGTTCTGGTTTTGGGTGTTTTCATCCTTTCTGCACTGGTTTCTTCCTATCTTTGTAGATTGATCTACCTGTGGTCTTTGTAGTTGGTGACTTTTGGATGGGGTATCTGAGTGGACATCCTTTTTGTTGATGCAGTTATTTCTTTCTGTTTTTTAGTTTTCCTTCTAACAGCTCCCTCTGCTGTAGGACTGCTGGAGGTCCACTCTAGACCCTGCTTGCCTGGGGATTACCTGCAGTGGCTGCAGAACAGTAAGGGTTGCTGCCAGTTTCTTCTTGTTATCTTTGTCCCAGAAGGATACCTGCCCAATGTCAGCCTGAGGTTTCCTTTATGAAGTGTCTCTTTCGATATACAGGGGTCAGGGAGCTGCTTCAGGAGACACTCTGTCCCTTATAGGAGCTCAAGTGCTGAGCTGTAAGCTCCGTTGTTTCGTTCAGAGCTGCTGGGCAGTTATGTTTAAGTCTGCTGCATTGGAACTCATAACCACCATTTTTCCCAGGTGCTCTGTCCTGGGAAGGTGGGGCTTTGTTTATAAGTTCCTGACATGCTGCTGCCTTTTTTCAGAGATGCCCTGCCCAGCTAGGAGGTAGCCTAGTCACAGTCTGCCAACAGAGGCATTGCTGAGCTGCCATGGGCTCTGCCCAGCTGCTACATGAACTTCCTTGTGGTTTTGTTTATAGAGGTATGGTTAGAACTGCCTCAGTAATGACACTCTGCCTCAGTAATGGCGGACTGCCTCTGTATTGGCAGACTGCCTCTGTAATCACAGACTGCCTCAGTAATGGTGGATTGCCTCGGTGATGGCAGACTGCCTCGGTGATGGTAGACTGCCTCAGTGATGGCAGACTGCCTCGGTAGTGGTAGACTGCCTCGGTAATGGCAGGCGCCCTTCCCCCCACAGAGCTAGACTGTCCTAGATCCAGCCCCACTTGCTGTGAAAGTCTCAGTTCATAGCATTTCATTGCTGGTCTTGTGGAGGTGGGACCCACTGAGCCAGATCACCTGGCTCCCTGTTTCAGCCCCCTTTTTTACAGTTGAATGGGTGGCTTTGTCTTCTAGGCATTCAGTTTAAATGGCCACCCAGATTTGTGTGAGTTTTTGTGCAGAGACCCACTGCGTCAGCTGAAACAGCCATGCTGGAAACTCATGGTGCTTTTCAGCCTGAGAATCTCCTGGTCTGTGGGCAGTAATAACTCGTTTGGAAATACGGTGCTCACTCACCCTCTGTGTTGTTCTGGGAACTGCACTCCAGAGCTGTTCCTATTCAGCCATCTTGGATATGCTCCCAACTAAAGAGCTTTTGTATGGCAAAAGTAGCCATCAGCAGAATAAACAGACAACCCCCAGAGTGGGAGAAAATCTTTACAATCTATACATCTGACAAAGGACTAATATCCAGAATCTACAAGGAATAAAAATCAGCAAGAAAAAAAAATCCCATCAAAAAGCGGGCTAAGGTCATGAATAGACAATTCTCAAAGATATACAAATGGCCAACAAACATATGAAAAAAATCTCAGCATCACCAGTAATCAGGAAAATGCAAATCAAAACCACAATGCAATACCACCTTACTCCTACAAGAATGGCCATGATAAAAAATAATAATAATAGCTGTTGCTGTGGATGTGGTGGAAAAAGGAACACTTTTCTGCAAGTGGGAATGTAAACTAATATGACCACTATGGAAAACAGTGTGGCAAATCCTTGAAAACTAAAAATAGAAACTGCCATTTGATCCAGCAGTTGTACTACTGGATATCTAACCAAAGAAAAAGAAGCCATTATAGGAAAAGGATACTTGCACATACACAATTTACAAGATAGCAGCACAATTCACAAGTGTGAAAATATGGAACCAGTTCAAATGCCCATCAATTAATGAATAGATAAAGAAATTGTGGTATATATATATATATATATATATATATATATATATATATATACACACACACACACACACACATACCATGGAATACCACTCAGCCATAAAGAGAAATGAAATAATGGCATTCACAGCAACCTGAATGGAATTAGAGACCATCATTTTAACCGAAGTAACTCAGGAATGGAAAACCAAACATTGCTGTCACTTGTAAGTGGGAGCTAAGCTATGAGGATGCAAAGACATACGAATGATACAGTGGACTCTGGGGACTTGGGAGGAAGGGTGTGTATTTGTTTTCACACTACTATGAAGAAATACCTGAGACTGGGTAATTTATAAAGGAAAGAGTTTTAATTGACTCACAGTTCTGCATGGCTGGGGAGACAGCAGAAAGGAAAGCAAACATGTTCTTCACATGGCAGCAGGAGAGAGAAGTGCAGAATGAAGTGGGGAAAGCCCCTTATAAAACCATCAGATTCCATGAGACTCACTCACTATCATGATAACAGCATGGAGGACCAGTTTACATGCTCTAATCACCTCCCATGATGTCCCTTCCTCAACACATGGGATTACAGTTCGGATTACAATTAAAGATGAGATTTGGGTAAGGACACAGAGCCAGACCATATCAGGGTGGGAGGGAGGTGATGGATAAAAGACTACACATTGGGCACAGTGTACAATGCTTGGGTGATAGATATGCCAAAATCTCAGAAATCACCGCTAAAGAACTTATTCAAGTAACCAAACACCACTTGTTCCCCCAAAAACCTATTGAAAAAAAGGTAAGTAATAAAATGAATACAATTTTTTATTAAAGGAAATGGCCCTTTACTAACAACAGCAGAGGACAGTATTGAGTTAAGAAACTTGTAAGCCACCCAAACACCTCCATCACCCATGTGATATTTGACTTGGTCCAGAAAAATCCAAAACAAATGTTTTAATAAAAAAGAGAATCCTACATCTATATTCTGTAAGAAAACAAAATGAAGATCAAAACTTTTCAGCAGTTGTCGGTTATACTTCAATAAAGCTGTGTAAGAAAAATGGCTAGGTGCAGTGCCTCATACCTGTAATCTCAACATTTTGGGAGGCTGAGCCGTGTGGATCACCTGAGGTCAGGAGTTTGAGACTAACCTTGTCAACATAGGAAAACCCTGCCTCTACTAAAAATACAAAAATTAGCCAGGCATGATAGCACATGCCTATAGTCCTAGCTACTCAGGAGGCTGAGACAGGAGAATCACTTGAACCCCAGACACGGAGGTTGCCGTGAGCCAAGATCACACCACTGCACTCCAGCCTGGGCAACAGACTGAGACTCCATCTTAAAAATAGAAAATAGAAAAAAATTGACCCCCATAATGCCACCAACCAGATTTAGCCATTAACATCTGGCATGCTTGCTTCCTGTCTTTTTCTTATGTATGAGTAACATTTTTGAAAATAATGCAAGTAGCTAGGCACATGCACCTGTATTCCCAGCTACTGGGAGGCTGAAGCAGAAAGATCACTGGAGACCAGAAGTACAAGGCTGTAGTGCATATGAATACACCTGTTACTAGCCATTGTACTGAACCCTGGGCAACATAGTGAGACTCTGCCTCTAACAATAACTTTTTTTTTTAATAAAAGAAAATAGCAAGTAACACATGACCATATTTTCACTAAAAATCAGAGTAATACAGATGGTTAAAATCCCCTTGAATAATGCCACCCTTATTCCAGGTCTGCTCCCCACCACGAGTTTACCATTCTGTGTATATACATGTACTCACAGAATATGTATGGAATGGTTTTGTTTTTTATTTACATGTCAGGCTGCAGACACTACTTATACAAGTTGCTCTTTTCATTCCTTTTTTTGAGACAGTGTCTCACTATGTCACCGAGGCTAGAGTATGAGTGCAGTGGCACTATCTCAGCTCACTGCAATCACTGCCACCTGGGTTCAAGTGATTCTCACGCCTCAGCTTCCCAAGTAACTGGGACTACAAGCATGCACCACCACGCCCAGCTAATTTTTGTATTTTTAGTAGACAAGATTTCTCCATCTTGCCCAGGCTGGTCTCAAAATTCTGACATCAGGTGATTCGCCTGCCTCTGGCTCCCAACGTATTACAGGCATGAGCCACCACACTCTGCTTCTTTCACTCAATTTTTAAAACAATGTTTTTGAAATGTACCATTGTTTCCAATGTCTCACAATTTCTACAATAAATTAGTCCAGGTTTCTTTTTAAAAGGAAAGAAAAACCTTTTCAGCAGTTTGGAGCTTTCTCTCAGTAATAGTAAATGTGATGGTTTGGATGGTTTGAACCAGCTTTCCTGTTGAAAGCAACTAGAAAAACCAGAATACACATTATATATGAAGGGTTTGAATGCCCACCAGCTATTTAAGTCAGTAATAAATTGAGGAACAAGATCTTGGAACAAAGAAAGCCCTGAGGGTGAACAAGACGCTTAGGGTGATTTTCCCTTAGAGGCTCTGCCAATCTGAAACCAAGGGTGAGAGAAGCTAAATGGAGCTTTCAACAGACTCATGGGACTTTGAGGGACAAGATTGGAATTTAAGGCACACCAAAGATAGAGACCCCAGTAAATCCCTTAGGCTTTAAGTTGTGACTTTGAAAAGCTAAACCATGAGAATAATAGTGAATAGGAAATAGACTAGCACTCACTGACACTGAAGCCCTGTTCTGAACCTTCTCAATCTCTGAATGGATTAAGGTGATCTGAGATTGCTAGAAACACTAGCCTAGCCATCTGTCAGAAGCAAAGGCAAATCTCTAGAAGAAAATATTCAGGCCTTCAAGTTATCACTACACCTTTTTAATGTATGATGTTTGGTATACATTTTAAAATAACTAGACATATAGGGAGACAAGATCATATGAATGAAAACTAAGATAACAGACAAGTGAAACATCCAGAAGTAATTCAGGTAATAGTCATCATCTTTGAATTTCAAAATAATGTTTGTTATGTTTATGGAGTTCAAAGACAATCTTGAGAAATTTGACGTCAAATTGGACATTATTTTTTCAAAGATCCAAGTGGAAAAAATATTTTTTTTTTTTAGATGGAATCTTGCTTTGTTGCCCAGGCTGGAGTGCAGTGGCACAATCTTGACTAACTGCAACCCCTGCCTCCCTAGTTCAAGAAATTCTCATGCCTCAGTTTAACTGGGATTACAGGAACCTGCCACCATGCCCAGCTAAATTTTTTTTTTTTTTTTTTTTTTTTTTTTTTTTTTTTTTTTTTTAGACAGAGTCTCACTCTATCGCAAGGCTGGAGTGCAGTGGCATGATCGCAGCTCACAGCAACTTCCATTTTCCAGTTTCAAGCAATTCTCCTGCCTCAGCTTCCCGAGTAACTGGGACTATAGGAACGCACCACCACGCCTGGCTAATTTTTTGTACTTTTAGTAAAGACAGGATTTCACCATGTTGGCCAGGATGGTCTCGATCTCTTAACCTTGTGATCTGCCCACCTTGGCCTCCCAAAGTGCTGGGATTATAGGCGTGAGCCACCATGCCCAGCAATTTTTGTATTTTTTAGTAGAGATAGGGTTTCACCATGTAGGCCAGGCTGGTCTTGAACCCCTCACCTTAGGTGATCCACCCACCTTGGCCTCCCAAAGTGCTGGGACTACAGGCATGAGCCACCATGCCCAGCCTGAATTGACTTCTTAACTGCAGCAGAGGAAGCCATTAGAAACACCTTTTGGACACTGCCTCACATCCCCCTTCCCCATCTTTATCCAAACACATTGGAAAAAACACCCCAGGAATCCTCTTTACCCATGAGACCAGGAGCCAGTGGGTAAGTACTCTTCCTTTCCATCCCTCTAATAGACAATCGAGGTGCCTTCCATGCAGCTATTCAGATGGTCTAGCAGGATCAAGCCACAGTCACATACAGAGATGATCAACTTGGTAATACAAGTTCCTGTTGGCTTTTCCATCTATTCTGTTTTATTCTTCCCAGTCCCTCTTTCTAGAATCAGTTCCCAAATAAGCCACCTGCATGCAAGCCTTTATTTCAGGCCCTGCTTTCAAGAAGCCCAGGCTAAAAGAATAGATAATCAGGATAGCCCTAGAAAGCAGACATCAAAATGGAACTCTGAAACTGGGTCACTCACCAATCAGATGACAAAAAAAAAAAAAAAAAAAGAATGACATTATTTATGGTAAGCGGTGTTGAGATTAAACCTTGTCATCTGATAGATTCTTAGTGGTAGAAGATGAACAAATGGTAAGATATAATACAGGGGGAAAGTGAAGCTTTGGGTTATCAGCTATTTACTTTTCTGAATTTATTATACTTTAAATTTTTTTAAGTTTGAAAAATCTTGGCAGGTTGTGGTGGTTCATGCCTATAATCCCACCACTTTTGGAGACTAAGGCAGGAGGATTGTTTGAGGCCAGGAGTTCAAGACCAGCCTAGACATCATAATGAGACCCCATTTCTACAAAAATAAAAATAAAATTATCCAGGCATGACAGCATGTGCCTGTAGTCCACACTACTCAGGAGGCTGATGTGGGTCACTTGAGCCTAGGAGTTTGAGTCTACAGTGAGCTATGATCATGCCACTGGAATCCAGCCTGGGTGACAGAACAAGACCCCGTCTCTAAAAATAAAAATAAACTTTTCAGTAGATAAGAAACTCCAGAAGAAATAAAACCAGCCCTTATGGGGGTTTTAACACAATATTTAAACATAAACTAAATAAAACAGTTGCACATGGGAAAAACACATCAGGGATTTTTAAACTCAAAATAGAAATCGACAAACTAGAACTTAAAACATGGGAAGCTGATTTTAGGAAAGAACTTGAAGAAAAAGAAATAAATAACCTTGGCTGGGGGTGGTGGCTCACGCCTGTAATGCAGGCACTTTGGGAGGCAGGTGGATCACCTGAGGTCAGGAGTTCAAGACAAACCTGACCAACATGGCAAAAGCCCGTCATTACTAAAAATACAAAAATTCAGCTGGATGTGGTGGTGAGTGCCTGTCCTCCCAGCTACTTGAGAGGCTGAGGCAGGAGAATCACTTGAACCCAAGGGGAGTAGGTTGCAATGAACCGAAATTGCACCGTTGAACCCCAGCCTGGGCAACAGAGTGAGAATTTGCCTCAAAAATAAATAAGTAAATAAATATTTGAAATTATTGAAGTATAAGATACTTAAGAGAAAGTAAGTGTGATCAAAAGTAGACTAAGGAAGAAGGAAGATAGTGGATAGAAATGGAAAAAAGCTGAGAAAATGAAATTAAAGAGGTAGAAAAAATCAGTAAGAAAATGATAGATATAGTAGTCAAACATCATATAATTGTAGAAGCTTAAAAGAACAATGAAATAGAACTAATATATAAATGTATAATTCAATAAAGTTTTCCTGAAATAAAAGAAAACCTGAACCTATATATTTAAAAGGCCCATCATGTAGGAAAATTGCTTCAAAGCAGTCAACTCTGAAACAACCTATTAAAACTTCTACTAGACATTATAGTTTAAGGAAAAATAATTCTCTGCTACTTCAGACAAAAGATCAAGACATTTGTAAAGAAAATAAAATCAGGGGACATTATAGTTTAAGGAAAAATAATTCTCTGCTACTTCAGACAAAAGATCAAGACATTTGTAAAGAAAATAAAATCAGGTGAGCATCAGATTCCTCAAGAGTAACTTATAAAGCGAGACAGTAGTGAAACAATCTTGTCAAAAAAAAACCAGTGTGAGGCGAGCATTTTTTATCTAACTTAACTATCCTTCAAATATTGAGTATAGAAAAAAAATTTTGTGAAATTCAGATAACATAAAATTGTTTTAAAACAGTGTTTAAAATCAATTTGGTGGTATCAACTTCATTCACAATGTTGTGCAACCATCACGTGTATCTAGCTCCAAAACATTTTCATCACTTCAAAATAAAACTCCATAAACATTAAGCATGTACTGCCTCACCTCTCCCTTCAGCCCTTCATAATTACCAACAAATTAAAACATGATACTGCAGACCAGGCACAGTGGCTCATGCCTGTAATCCCAGCACTTTAGGAGGCCAAGGTGGGTGGATCACTTAAGACTAGTAGTTTGAGAACAGCCTGGCCAACATGGTGAAACCATATCTCTACTAAAAAATACAAAAATTGGCTGGGTGTGATGGCACATGCCTGTAATCCCAACTACTTGGGAGGCTGAGGCACAAGAATCACTTGAGCCCAGGAGGTACAGTTTGCAGTGAGACGAGATCATGCCACTGCACTCCAGCCTGGGTGACAGAATGGGACTCTGTCACAAAGCAGACAAAAACCCTGATAATGGGAGAGTAACCATTGAAGCAGAGGACATTCTAAAATATTATATGTCGAAGTTATACTTCTGTACAGTTTACCAAAACTGAACCTAAAATAGATAGAAAATCTAAAAGATCAATTTCCATGGAAGATAGAAAGATATTAATGAGCTAATCCCAAAAAAGCACCAGGCCCAGATGGTTTTTTAGGGGACTTCTAACAGGCTTTTAAACAACAGATAAATTTTTTTAAGAGACAGGTATCACACTGTGTTGTCTAGGCTAGATTCTATCATCTTTATTTGAAAACCCGATAAACACTACACACAAGAAATCTATAGACCAGTCTCATTTGTGATTATTGAGGCAGATATCCTAAGTAAAACATTGAAAAATAGAATTGAACACTTCATTAAAAATAGAATACACCATGATTAAGAGGTGTTTATTTTAGGAATGCAAACAGCATGGCCCAGAAAGTCTAGAAACAGACCCAAATGCAAAAAGGAAATTGGAAAAGTGGCATGTCAAATTAGTGGGGAGAGGTAGACTACTCAATAATGGTGTTGGAACCATTAAAAAGACACCTAGAAAAAAACAAAGATCTCTACCCCATAACTTAAAGCAAAATAAATTTTATAAAGATTTGCACATAAAAAAATGAAACCATAAAAGCCCTAGAAATAAACATAATTCTTCACAATCTCAAGTGACGATGGCTTAAGTATAAGACAAAATTCAGAAGCAATAAAGAAAAATATTAAATTTGACTAGGCAAAAACAAAAGTTTATGGCAAAAAAATATATATAAAGTCAAAAGACAAAAAAACTTGATAAAATATTTGCTAAAATTGGAACAAAAGCTAATTTTCTTAATATGTAATGAGCTCCTAAAGAAAACAATAAGAAAAAGAAAAACCCACAGAAAAATGGGTAAAAGATATGAAAAAAATGTCAGAAAAGAGAATACAAATGACTTCATGAAGTGAATGTGACATTAATACTATTGAGTGTGATGATATTGACCAATGATATGAAAGATATAAAAGATGCTTAACATGCACCTAATAAGAAAAATACAAATTAAATCCACAATGTTATAGAATTTCTCAACTACCTGATTGACAGGATCAAAAGTTGTATGACACATGGTATTAGCACAGCTGCCGTCAAACAGGAACACTCATACATTGCTGGTGGGAGGGTAATTTCCTACAAACACTATGGAGATGAATTTGGCAATTCTATTAAAATAAGAAGTACAATTATATATATAGAGAGAGAGTTTGTTTTTTTTGAGACAGTGTCTCACCCTGTTGCCCAGGCTGGGGTACAGTAGCACGCCCTCAGCTCACTGAATCGCCCTGGGTTCAAGCAATTCCCCTGCCTCAGCCCCCTAAGTAGCTGGGATTGCAGGCATGCACCACCATGCCCAGCTAATTTTTGCATTTTTAGGAGAGAAGAGGTTTCACCATGTTGGCCAGGCTGGTCTCAAACTCCTGACCTCAAGTAACCTGCCCAACTCAGCCTCCCAAAGTGCTGGGATTATTGACATGAGCCACCACACCTGGCCTAGAAATATAATTATCTTTTAATCCAACAATTCTACCTCCAGGAGTTTGTCCTGAAAGTATACTTGGAAAGGTAAGAAATTATGTTTGGACAAGGTTATTATTTCAGCACTGTTTGAAAAGGCAAGCATTGGAAACACCCCCAATATCCAATAGGAACCTCATCAAATAAATTATGTAATAGTCATGAAATTTAATACGATGCATCTGTTAAAAGAAGGTATCCACCTTAAATGTGCTGATATAGAATAATATTTAAGGTATATTTTTGTCTGCTTGTTTTTGGCTTTAAACAACAGAAATTTAGTCTCTCACAGTTCTGGAGGCTAGAAGTACAAAATCAAGGTATCAAAGAACCATTCCCTCTGAAAGCCGAGGGAGCTTCTGTTCCAGCCCTCTCTTCCAGCTCTGATGACTGCTGGTAAGTCCTTTGCACTCCTTGATTTAGATCTATCACTCCAGTCCACCTCCATCTTCACAGGGAATTCTCCTCTCTGTCTGTGTCTGTCTCCAAGATACATTTTTAAGTGAAAAAGGTAAGGGAAAAAATAGTGTATGGTATATGTAAGAAAGTATGTAAAAACACCTATAAGCATGTATGTGAATATAAATAAAATATCTTTGGAAGCATACCAAGAAGTAGGTAAGTGATCACCTTTGGAAAAGGGAGCTAGGTAGGTAGGGGAAGAGGTAGAAGAAAACTTACTTTTTACTCTATTTCCATATAAACCTTTTTTTACAGCTTTATTGAGATATATTTCACATACCATAAAATCCACCCATTTAAAATGTACAGTTCAGTGGTTTTTAATGTATTCACAGACTTTTGCAACCATCACCAAAATCTAATTTTAGAACATTTTCAACAATCCAAAAAGAAACCACATACACATCAGCAGTCATTCTCCATTCCCAGCTCCCAACCTCCAGCCCCAGGTAGCCACGAATCTGTCTCTATGGATTTGCCTATTCTGGACATTTCACATAAATAGAATTATACGGTATGTGGTTTTTGTGACTGAATTATTTTACTTCGTGTATTAGTTGGGGTTCTCTAGAGGGACAGAACTAACAGAACAGATGTATATATGAAAGGGAGTTTACTAAGGAGTATTAAAACGTGCACGATCACAAGGTGAAGTCCCACAATAGGCTGTCTGCAAGCTCAGGAGCAAGGAAGCCAGTCAGAGTCCAAAGCCTCAAAAGTGGGTAAGCTAACAGTGCAGCCGTCAGTCTGTGGTGGAAGGCCTGAGAGCCCCTGGAAAACCACCGGTGAATGTCCAAGAGTCCAAAAGCTGAAGAACTTGGAGCCTGATGTTCCAGGGCAGGAAGCATCCAGCATGGGAGAAAGATGGAGGCCAGAAGACTCAGCCAGTCTAGTCCTTCCACTTCCTCTCCCTGCTTTTCTCCTAGCTGTGCTGGCAGCTGATTAGATGGTGCCCACCCAGACTGAGGGTGGGTCTGCCTCTCCCAGTCCACTGGCTCAAATGTTAGTTTCCTTTGGCAGCACCCTCACAGACACCCAGAAACAATGTTTTGCATCCTTCAGTCCAGTCAAGTTGACACTCACTATTAACCATCACCATTTAGCATAATGTTTTCATGTTCATTTATATTGTAGCATGCATCAGTATTTCATTCTTTTTTATTGTTTAATAATATTGCATTATATGAATACATCACAATCTATTTATGCATTCATTAGTAGATAGACATTTTAAGTTTTTCTATTATTAGTTGGCCATTATTAATGAAACTGATAAACATTTTGTACAGATTTTTGTGTATAAGTAATGCATATTCATTACTCTTGGGTATATACCTACAAGTGAAATTTCTGGATCGTGTGGTAATTCTAAGTTTTTAAGGAGCTGCTAAACAGTTTTCCAAAGTGGCTACATCACTTTCTATTAATACATTTTGAATTTTAAACCATGTTCTAATGTTATCTATTCAAGATAATCAATAAAGCATTATTTAAATAATAAATTAGAGCGATACTCATTGACTGGGAGAGATTTCCAATATGTATTATAATCTGAAGCAAGATACTATACAGACAAATATATATAAATATAATGAGTAATATGACTATTTTTGTAAACTAAACACCAAAAAACTTCTGTGTGTATACTCATTTGCATTTTGTATCAGTTATAAGTGGTTTTGGCTACAAGATAATAGTAAAACCACACTAACAGTGGTATGAACAAATAGGGTTTTCTTCCTGATTGGTAGCCTAAAGATTTCTGTTTTTGTTGCTGGTTCAGCAGCTCAGTAGGACCCTGAAAGACTCAGATTCTTTCTGTATTTTTGACTGTACCATCTTTAATGTATTAGTTTGTCATTTCACAGTCACACACTGCCTGCCGCACCAACTAGGCATCATCTGTGCATTCCAGGCAGGAAGAAGAGCAAAGGACAAGAGACCCTGCTAAGTGAGTCAGCCAGAATGTCCATCCAGCTAACTTCCACTGACATCCCATTGGCCAAAACCGGGTTACATTGTTTGCCAGGTTCTGGGACCCGGGGTGCAGGGGAGGTTTAGCTCACTCCCTGGTGGGCTCCAGGCTCTTGGTCTCTCATTCACCCAAGAATGGGAGAGGGGACCACACTGGGCACTTGGTGCTTGCAAGTAAATATCGGACCCCAAAGAGTTTTTGCAGAAAGTGATTTATTCAGGCAGAGAAAGAGAAAAAGGAGAGAGAAAAAGATGAGAGAGAGAGAAAGCTTCCACGAAGATTGTGGAAGGGGATCCAAATATGGAATCCAGCCAGATATGAGGGACAGGGACTTTTAACCTGGAAGGAATTCCCTCCTCCTCTAAGCCCCCTCGCCTATGAAAGGAGTTCCTTTAAACTTCTGCTGGAGTAATTGATCTTTGATTCCTCCATTTAAACAAAGACCTTTAATTCCCGATGGGGCAGGACATGGTGCTGGGAAGATTCTTGCCCTTGAAACTACACCCCCTTGTGGACCCAGGAAGAGAATGCATTACCTCAACTTGGCTACCACTGGCTGGAGAATAGGCCAGGAAATATCAGGTACAAATTATCATTATTGACTTGAACCAGTCATGACCCATTGACAGAGCTAAGCACATTGCATGGGTTTCTACTAGCAAAGAAGAATGGAAGACTGCCTGACACCATGTACATATAAATGAAAGATGGTTGTATGGGCATGGAGAAATGTATGGAAGTACGGATATAAGAGTGCTAACAATGGTTTGGAAGGGTGGAGGGAACAGACAAAGGCATGTAAGGGTGAGGAAGTTAAAAACTGATGCATTAGGCCAGGCGCAGTGGCTCAAGCCTGTAATCCCAGCACTTTGGGAAGCGAGGCGGGTGGATCACGAGGTCAAGAGATCGAGACCATCCTGGTCAACATGGTGAAACCCCGTCTCTACTAAAAATACAAAACATTAGCTGGGCATGGTGGCGCGTGCCTGTAATCCCAGCTACTCAGGAGGCTGAGGCAGGAGAATTGCTTGAACCCAGGAGGCGGAGGTTGCGGTGAGCCGAGATCGCGCCATTGCACTCCAGCCTGGGTAACAAGAGCGAAACTCCGTCTCCAAAAAAAAAAAAAAAAAAAAGAAAAAAAAAAAAGAAAAAAAAAAAAAAAACATCAACTGAAGACTCAGCAATTAAATGCTGAAGCCAGGACACGTTCTAGCATACGTTGAATAGACTGAGGCCAATGTGAGAAACACTAAAGGAAGATGTACAACCAATATCCTGGTAACAGGTTTAGAGTTTTATCAGTTTCTTTGTTTTTACTTTTTTTTTTTTTTTTTTTTAAGACAGGGTCTCAGTCTGTCACCCAGGCTGAAGTGCAGTGCCATAATCTCAACTCACTCCTCCTCCCAGATTCATGTGATTGTCCAGCCTCAGCCTCCTGATTGACTGGGATGACAGGTGCCTGCCACCACGCCTGGCTAATTTTTGCATTTTTAGTAGAAACAGGGTTTCACCATGTTGGCCAGGCTTGTCTTGAACTCCTGACCTCAGGTGATCTGCCATCCTCGGCCTCCCAGAGTACTGAAGTTACAGGCATGAGCCACCATGCTCAGCCTTTTTCTTTTTTTAGCCAACCAAGCAAACAGCAGTGATAACCACTTTCTTAAGCATGAGGAATTGGGCTGAGCAAGGCGACTCACGCTTGTAGTCCCAGCACTTTGGGAGGCCAAGGTGGGCAGATCGTGAGGTCAGGAGTTTGAGACCAGCCTGGCAAACATGGTGAAACCCCATCTCTACTGAAAATACAAAAATTAGCTGGGCATGGTGGTGCATGCCTGTAGTCCCAGCTACTCAGGAGGCTGAGGGAGAAGAATCGCTTGAACCCCAGAGGCAGAGGTTGTAGTGAACCAAGATCATGCCACTGCACACTCCAGCCTCGGCAACGGAGCAAAACTTTGTCTCAAAAAAAATGAAACAAAACAAAAAGAATAAGGAATTGGAGAGTTGGACATTGATGTCAGGGACCCTCTGAATATTCATGAGCTTATATTGGATAATATATAGTAATATACTGATAAAAATAATGATATACAGTAAATGGAACAGATTACTCAATTTAAAAATTTAATAGAAACTTTAAAAAGTACAATTTGAAGCTTTGAAACCATTTTATAGGGATAGGGAAGGGTATATACTGGGAATATGTATAGAAAGAATAGCCCTAAAAGCAATGAGCCACAAACAGCAAAATAAAACTTGATATTGTTTTAACAGCAAGTGTGGTCTAGATACTGGGTGTCACGTGGTCCTAAAGATCTACCAAGTTCTATCACTCTGCTTCCCACTCTGATCATTATGCTTCCTCCAAAACCTGGAAAAGAATAAGCGCAGAGAATCTAAATCAGTTTTGGATAATAGCGATGGAAGCAGCAGCCTATCTAGAGTGGCTGCTGCCAAGATGCTGGCTGCACTGACGCAGCGTGGCCCAGGCCTCCTGCTCCACAGAGCAGAGCAGGCAGGAGCCCCGCCCTCCCTGGTTGCTGCTGCAGTTGCCTAAGCCCGCCTGTGGACTAGGGCATCTTGGTGCTCTTGGGGGCCCCAGAAGGTCCCCCTACCTCCATGGGCTCAGAAGTGCCTGCTGCCCCTGCCTGGCCTCTCCCTGCTTGCAGAGCCCACCGTGATCATGGAGCAAGGTTGGGGCTAAGTGCGGGTATTGTTGTGGCCTGGTCAGGTGGATGCACACTTGGGGCAGCACTGATATTGCTAGCCCCCTGCCACCTCAGCCCCCTCTGGACTTTGGGTGCCAACAAGCATGGAAAGGAAACTACAGATTAGGAGTGCTGAAGGTGCTCAGCACTGGCCTGCAGTTGCCTCTTGGTCCAAGCAGCCTAGGCACCATGGACTGCAGCAGGAGCCAGACAGCCTTCTAGACAGAAGGGATTGGGTCCCCAGTGAAGCTCTACTTTCAAGGGGAAGGTCTGAAGCCTGGGGGCTGGGCTGCCATTCATTCCTGCAGACCAAAGAGGGAACTATGTTGCTTTTTCCTGGGCCAACCCATGGCAGCACACACCTCCCTCCTCTGAAGACCACAGTAATTCTGGACTCAGCCAGAGCAGAGCAGACATTGGGATGACCAGCTACAGAGAAGAGCTACCCTCTCCAGAGCCTCCTCTCTGCTAAGAGCAGCAGATGTCAAGACGGCCAGCTACAGAGAGGAGGTAGCTACAGAGTGTACCCTCTCTGCTGAAAACTGAACACTCATCGAGATGACCTGCCTGCAGAGAGGAACCACCCACTCAAGGGCCTCGTCTCTGCTGGAGCTGAACACTCGACAGGACAACCTGCCTGCAGAGAGGAACCACCCACTGTGGGTCTCCTCTGAGCTGTTCTAACCTCGATAAATCTCTTCATCTTGCTCACCCTCCACTTGTCTGCGTACCTCATTCTTCCTCGATACAGAACAAGAACTCAGGGAAAGGTGCTACCAGCCACAGAGGTTTCCAGCCAGAAAAGCAACACCCCAAAGATCCTGTAACAATAGAACCAAAGCAGATGGGAGAATATTAAATGCCGCTAGGGGCCTACTTCATCCTCTCTGCCACATCTCAGATTCCTGCTATGGCTTTGGTGGCCAGTTCTGCAAAAGTGTCCATTTACTTCACTCTAACAACATCTTGCCTTGGGTACATATTGTGTTCTTTGCTTTCTACACTGGAACTTCTCTGAATCTATGCACAACTGTAGGAGTTTGCTTACCTATACACATGCCACAGCAAGCTATTATGTGATGGAAATGGAACATTCAGGATCAGGTCCAACAGCCCAATCCAGAGAGGAATCCAGAGAGCACTGGTAAGATCCAGAAACAGATGGCTCACACTGCCATGCCACCTGCCTGTGTTATACCAATGCCATTTTCCCAACTCACACCTGTGATATCCTGGAACAGGAAACGTATTACTCACAACCAAATACCAGAGGACGGAAACCTCAGGCTTGGTTTGTGGATCCATAGACTTGATTTGTTGGTGTAAGCTGAAAATGGATTGCACCACACAACAGCCTCACTCAAGGATGGCTCCAAAAGACAGTGATGGGAGGGAGTAGAGACTAGTGGGCAGATCTGTGACCAGCACCCTTGATCATTCACTTTGATGGAGGAAGAAGTGGCCTGAGGTACACAGACTCCTAGAGAGTGACAGATTGATGGCTGATTGGTCAAGGACCTGGAAAAGGCAGAATAGGAAACAGGCATACTGGAAACAGGTCTGGAGAAGAAGCACAGGAAAGGGCACAAAGAACACCTATCTTTGTGTCTAGTGTCAATGCCCACCAGAAAGTATCTACCACAAAGTAGGCCCCCAACAACACAGTAGATGGGATGACTGGGATGACTGGTCTAACTCATCTCTTTCCTTGGTCACTCTAGTGCTAACTCAACAAGCCCGTGAACCGAGTGTCCATGGTGGCTGGGCTGGAAGACATGCGTGGCCCATTATGATGGACTCCCTCTACCAAGGCTGGTCCCCCCTACTGAACTGCTGAATGCCCAGCCTAACTCAACTAACACCAAGACCATGCTTGTTATGGTGCCATTCTTCAAGGAGATCAGCCAGCCCTCTGATGCCAAGTTAATTACACTGGACTCTTTACTCTGGAGAAAGCAGTAATTTGTTCTTACTGGAATTTATACCTCCTCTGGATATGTGTTTGTCTTCCTGGTCCACGAAGCCTCTACCAATACCACCATTAGAGGGATATTGAAGGCATGATTTACCCAATGAGATCCCTTGTAACATTGCCTCAGATTACTGGACCCCTGTTATGAAAGAGGACATATGATTGGTTTTACCCTATAATGCCATGCCCAAAGCAGCCACCCTAAAAGAATGATGAAATGGGATCTGGTGGGGGTAGTGGCTCATGGCTGTAATCCCAGCACTTTGAGAGGCTGAGGTGGGTAGATCACTTGAGATCAGGAGTTCGAGGCCAGCTTGGTCAACATGGTGAGACCCTGTGTCTACTAAAAATACAAAAATTAGGCCAGGCACAGTGGCTCACGCCTATAATCCTAGCACTTTGGGAGGTCAAATGCAGGCAGATCACGAGGTCAGGAGTTCTAGACTAGCCCGACCAACATGGTGAAACCCTGTCTCTACTAGAATATAAAAAAGTAGCTGAGCATGGTGGTGCACACCTGTAGTCCCAGCTACTCAGGAGGCTGAGGCAGGAGAATCGCTTGAACCCAGGAGGCAGAGGTTGCAGTGAGCCGAGATTATACCAATGCACTCCCACCTGGGAGACAGAGCGAGACTCCATATAAAAAAAATAAATAAATAATTTAAAAATTAGCTGGGTGTGGTGTTGTGTGCCTGTAGTCCCAGCCACTCAGGAGACTGAGACAGGAGAATCGCTTGAACCCAGGAGGTGGAGACTGCAGTGAGCCAAGATCACACCATTGCACTCCAGCCTGGGTGACAAAGCAAGACTCCATCTCAAAAAAGAAAAGAAATGGGCTGGGTATGGTGGTTAATGCCTGTAATCCCAATACTATGGGAGGCCCAGGCAGGAGGACTGTTTGAGCCCAGGAGTTCAAGACCAGTCTGAGCAAAATAGTGAGCTACAAAAAATTAAAATCAGTTGGGCATGATGGCACATGGTACTTGAGAGGCTGAAGTGGGAGGATCACTTGAGCCCAGGAGGTCAAGACTGTAGTGAGCTATGATAGGCCTACTATACTCCAGCCTGGACTACAGAGTGAGACTCTGTCTAAAAAAAAAAAAAAAAAAAAGTGGAATGGCCTATCACAGGCTCAGTTGAAACGCCTGCTCAGATACCACTGAGCAAATTGAAGCAGTGGTCAGTTGCCACCAGGATGCAAGTTTTGTGCTGAGTCTATAGCTGGTAAGGTGCTTTGTCCCTAGTAGCTAAAATATATGGGTCCAGAAACCAAAAGTTGAGAAGAATGCCCCTTTACCACCACTCCCAATGAGTTACTTGCAGAACATATGCTTCCCATCCCCACAATAGTAGGTTCTGCGAGGTCCTAGTCTCTGATAGGAGAGCCATTTCACCTAAGAGCCACCAAAGTTACAATGAGTGCATGATCATTGGACTCCCCACACCAATGGAGCAATAGGTAAAAAAAAGAAAAGAATAACCTATGCAACAATCTTGCATGTTCTTCACATGTACCCCAAAACCTAAAATACAATTAAAAAGAAAAGAAAAGAATAAAAGAATTTCCACAGGCAGTGGATGACACATGGCCACAAATTATTTGTCAATGCAACAAGAGGGGGGGTCTATGTTCCCTCCCCCTTGAATCTGTCCTGTGTGACTTCTGTGACCAAGAGAATACAGTGGAAGTGATGCTATGACAGTTCTTGGCATAGCCCTCATGAAGCCCCCCATTTCCTTTCAGTGCCTTTTTAGTTACCTGCCCATCTGAACATATTGGCTGATAAACACACAGCCCTCAGATCAACAGGATGAAGTGGTATCTCTTTTTGTTGTTGTTGTTGTTGTTGTTGTTGTTGTTGTTGTTGTTGTTGTTTGAGACAGAGTCTTATTCCATCTCCCAGGCTGGAGTACAATGGGGTGATCTTGGCTCACTGCAACCTCCGCCTCCCAGGTTCAAGTGATTCTCCCACCTCACCTCCTAAGTAACTGGGATTAAAAGTGCTTGTCACCATGCCTGGTTAATTTTTTTTTTTCTATTTTTAGTAGAGACAGCTTTTTGCCATGTTAGCCAGGCTGGTCTCGAACTCCTGACCTCAGGTTATCCACCTGCCTTGGCCTCCCAAAGTTCTGGGATTACATGCATGTGCTTCTGTGCCCAGCCTGAAGTGGTATCTCTTAAACAAGATTGTCAGTCCTCTTTCCCAAACATCTCCTGAGGTATATTTCACTGGAGTCCACCTGCCTGGAGCGTGACTGTCTTGATCCGCTCATTGTCATTTCTTGCTGTGGCAGGGCAACTCCTATTACAAACCCTAACGTTCAGCATCTCTACAGTCATTAGCAGCAGGAGTCTCCGCTGCTTTTTCCGTGGAACACCATTACCAGCCTCCCATGGAATGGAAAAACACCTTTGTTGATCATTCCTGGCTTTGAGTCAAACAAGATGTCAGGAGCAGCAGCTTGGGGAGTGGCTGCTGCCTGCTAGTTCCCAGCCAGGACTGACATATGCGGTCTGGTCTGTCACTCCTGCAGACATATCATTTGGAATAGCTACACTGATAAAGTTATTGGAAATATTTATGTTTTTATATTACATATCCATGGAAATGATTTGCATAAAAAGATCTTTACATGACAAGTAAAACATTCCTACCATTCTCAGGTTGATACCAAATGATTGCTTTTGTGGCAGTTAACATCCCACTTTGGGTCAGTCTTGTTATTGTCATTGTTTTTGTTATTAGAACCAACTATACAACAGCAAAGCCAGGATTTACAAAAGAAATAATTAATAAGCTGAACTTCATTACAATTAAAAGCTCCTGCTCTGTAAAAGACACCATCAAGAGAATGAGAAGATGAGCCACAGACAGAGAAAAAACATTTGCAAAAGAGGTATCTGATAAAGGACTATTATCCAAAATAAACAAAACATTTTAAAAACTCAACAATAAGAAAATTAGCAACCTGACAAAATAGGCAAAAGACCTGCACAGACACCTTGCCAAAGAAGATATAAGATGGCAAATTCACATATGAAAAGATGCTCAACAAACATATGTCATCAGGGAAACGCAAATTAAAAAAACAACAAGGCCAAGCATGGTGGCTCAAGCTTATAACCCCAGCACTTTGGGAGGCTATGGAAGGTGGATGGATCTCTTGAGCCTAGGAGTTCAAGACCAGCCTAGGCAACATGGTGAAACCCTATCTCTACAAAAAATAAAAATAAATAAAAATTAGATACTACTACACCCCTATTAGAATGGAGAAAATCTAAAACCCCAAACGCTGATGAGGATGTGGAACAGTGGGAACTCTCATTCATTGCCAGTGGGAACACAAAATGGTACAGCCACTATAGAAGACAGTTTGCAAAATTAATGTACTCTTATTATCTGATCTAGCAATCATACACCTTGGTTTTAAATATTTACTCAAAGAAAGCGAAAAATTATGTCCACACAGAAACCTGCACATAAGTGTCTGTAGCAGCTTTATCTATAATTGCCGCTACTTTGAAGCAACCATGATGTTCTTCAGTGGCTAAGTGGATAAACTGTGGCGTACCCAGATGATGGCAAATTATTCAGCACTAAAAAGAGAAGAGCAGGTGGGCGTGATGGTGCACGTCTGTAATCCCAGCAGTTTGTGAGACTGAGGCGGGCAGATCACTTGAGGCCAGGAGTTTGAGACCAGCCTGGCCAACATGGCAAAACCCTGTCTCTATTAAAAATACAAAAATTAGCCAGGTGTGGTGGCATGCACCTATAATCCCAGCTACTCGGGAGGCTGAAGTATGAGAATCACTTGAACCCGGGAGGTGGAGGTTGCAGCAAGCCAAGATCATGTCACTGCACTCCAGCCTGGGTGACAAAGTGAGATTGCATCTCAAAATAAATAAATAAACAAACAAAGAGAAGAGCTGTCCAGTAATGGAAAGACACGAGGAACCTGAAATGCATATTACCACATCAAAGAAGTCTATCTGAAAAGGCTACATACTACATGACATTCTGGAAAAGGCAAAACTACAGAGACAGAAGATAGGGGTTTCCAGGGGTTGGGGGAAAGGAGGCATTTTAGGGCAGTGAAACTATTCTATATGATACTATCATAGTGGGTACGCATACACCAAGAGTGAACCCTAATGCAAATTATGGACTTTGGGTGCTAATGATTTGTGTCAATGTAGATTCACCAATTGTAACAAATATACTACTTTAGTGTAGCATGTTGATAATGGGGAAGCTGTGCATGGGTAGGGGCAGGAGGTTTATGGCAACTCTATGTACTTTTGTACCTTCTTTTTTAATGAAGCAGAGTCTTGCTCTGTCGCCTAGGCTGGAATGCAGTGGTGCAATCATGGCTCACCACAGCCTCAACCTCCCAGGCTCAAGCCATCCTCCCACCTCAGCCTCCTGGGTAGCTGATATTATGGCCATGTGACACCACACCTGGCCAATTTTTGTATTTTTTGTAAAGACAGGGTTTCACCGTGTTGCCCAGGCTGGTCTCCACCTCCTGACCTCAGGTGATCCACCTGCCTTGTACCTGCCCAAAGTACTGGGATCACGGCTGTGAGCTACCACTCCTGGCCGCAAACTTAAAACTGCTGTAACAAACAAAGTCTATTTAAAAAAAAAAAAAAAGATGGGCGCAGTGGCTCACGCCTGTAATACCTGCACTTTGGGAGGCCGAGGTGGGTGGTTCACGGGGTCAAGAGATCAAGACCATCCTGGCCAACATGGTGAAACCCCATCTCTACTAATACAAAAATTAGCCAGGCGTGGTGGCATGTGCCTGTGGTCCCAGCTACTTGGGAGGCTGAGGCAGAAGAATCGCTTGAACCCAGGATGCGGAGGCTGCAGTGAGCCGAGATTGCACCACTGCACTCCAGCCTGGCAACAGAGCAAGACTCTGTCTAAAAAAAAGGGGGGGGGGGGAACTACAAAAGAGCTTTACATGTGTCCTCACATGCCTCCTCTTTGAATCCCTGAAGCTGTTTGCATGTTTAAAAGCTCTTTCATGTAAGAGTCTTGAGTGACAGTAGAAACATGTGAATTCAAACCATATAAAAAGAGTTTGAAACAGCTGAGTGCACTATTGAGGTTCACTGTTAAGTGCGTGTCCCTAATTCGGCCAGCTTCCTTGGATCTTGCACCTCAATGTGAATGTGAGAATACTGAAACAGCAGCACCTTGAAAATGTGATTCTTTTATTTTCATTTTTTACTTCCATAGTGATAAACTGGTAAGTTTTCAAGACTGTTGTCACAGTGGACCCAATGATGCTAGAGGGAGTATAACTTTGGAAGTCAGGTAGTGACTTGTACTGAATAAATAGGAGGAAAGATGTTGCAGGCCCAGAGACCTGTGCAAAAAAATTGTGTTCTGAATCAGGAGACTTCAGGCAGCAAACTTAGTGGTACTCTGTCCTAACAGAGGAAGGGTCCGGAGCTGATGGAAGATCTGTGTGATTCACACAGAGACGTTCTCAAGGCCAGATTTCTCCCCAGTATGGAAGACTCAAATGAATGATTCAGTGTGGATATTCTGAAGGGACACAGCTAGAACCAAAGATACATGAAGGAGATTTTTATAAAATGGAAGAAAACTTCACCTTTGCCCTCTGAAAGGTTCACTGAGAATCAACTGACAAAACACCGATTAATAGGAGAAAAGGCCTACAAATGTATTGACATGTACACAGGAGAATCTCAGCATCATTGCACTGCCACACAATGAGGCGCAGATGGTTATATTCCCTTCTTCTTAGGGGAGAGGAAGATGGGGAAGTATGGATGATTTTAGAGGGCTTGTACATGATTTTTAGGGGAATTCAATGGGCTTCAAGAGCATAGAGTGGCCTGGGACAAAGTCTGCTGGGCTGGAAGAACAGACGGTAATTTGCGATGTCTGTCCAGGTGTGCTGACAGACTACAGTCTTTCTTCCTGCGATACGAATTTAGTCAATGATCAGGAAAGTGACCAGAGGTAACTTTTCTCCTTTGGCAATCCCGACATTAAGCAGATAAGAGAACTTCAGAGAACCATTTCATCCTGTGCTCTGGGAGAGACAGAGAATTGAGAGAGGAGTAGGCAGAGGTCAGAGAGACCTGGGGAAATTTCTTCAGGTCAGCAGGTCAAAATACCATAGCTCCTATTGATTCTGTTTATCTGAAGAACCTTAATACAATGATTGTTAAAGCCAGAAAAAAAAAGGAGGGGGCCAATGAGACAAACTGCACCCTCTGATAAAGTTTCTGCCACATCTCATTTACTAAAGTAATCATATGGCCATGCCCCACCCCAGTAAGTGTGGTGGCAATTCTACCATATGCCCGAAAGAAGGAAAACCAGAAATATTTGGCGAACAGCACTAGTGATCACCTCACACTTTACTACCTGCATAGGGGAAGAAGTGGGCCCATGGTGATGTTCATACGTTAACAAGGTAACTCTTTTACCTTATTAAAATGTTTGTAATAAGGTAACTCTTTTACCTTATTAGCGTCAGGTTTAATGGCGTTTCTATCCAGTGTTGTTTCCCTGCAGCCTTAAAAACTTTCTTTAGCATTTTTTCTAATGCAGGTTTGCAGCGACAAATTCTCTTACCTTTTATTTATAAAGGGTCTTTTCATTTTGTCTCACTCTTGAAGGGCATTTTTTCTGGGTATAGAATTATGCACTGACAGGTTTTTTTCCTTTCAGAATTTAAAATATATGGTTCCAGTGCCTCCCTGCCTCCATGGTTTCTAATGATGAAGTCATTTGTGGTAGTGCTCCCTATATGTGATGTGTCATTTCCCTTTGGCTGCTCTTTGTCTTTGGTTTTCAGCAGGTTGACTGGGACATGGCTAACTGTGGTTTACTTTGTTCTTATCCTTTTTTACTTTCTTGAAATATTTTTTCCCCGCTCCATCATATCTCTCCTCTTTTTAGAATTCCAATTACATGTATGTCAGCCCTTGCTGTATTTTCCCCCAGGTTGCTCAGGATCTGTTTATTTTTAAAATATTTTTTTCTTCTGTGCTCTCTAGGTTAGACAGTTTCTCTTTACGCACCTTTCAAACATGTCATTTTTTGGTTCTAAATTTTTCACTTGGTTTTGTTTTCATTGTTTATGTTTCTCTGCTGAGGTTTCCTATTTGCTCATTCATTGCAAGCATATTTTCTTTACATCATTGAGCATTAATAGCTGTATTAAAAATCCTGTCTACCAATTCCAGCATCCAGGTCATCCTGGGATTAGTCTCTATTGGTGGACCTCTTTCTTGTATATGGATCTTGTTTTCCTGTGTGTTTCTATGTCTAGTAATTTTGGATAATATCCTAGATATTAGGAATAATACATGACAAGACTCTAGATTGATTATATTTTTTGAAGATTATTGACTTTTTTGTTCATTTTATGAGTAGTTGACTTGGGTGAAGTCAAACTCCAAACTCTATCTCCTCTGTGGTGGGCAGCAACTGAAATCTCAGTTTGGTCAGTGCAACAGTGGGCCCTGGATAGTCTCAACTTTGTTGTTGAAAAGATACACCCCTGAATTAGGACAAGAGCTACTGAAGAAAGAAAACAAAAGAAGAAAAAGAGAGGAGAGGAGAAGCCACCAAGCTGGGCATGGGGGCTCATGCCTGTAATCCTAGAACTTTGGGAGGCCGAGGTGGCTGGATGGATCACTTAAAGTCAGGAGTTCCAGTCCAGCCTGGCCAACATGGCAAAACCCCTCTCTACTGAAAATACAAAAAAATTACCTGGATGTGGTGGTGTGCACCTGTAGTTCCAGCTACTCAGGAGGCTGAGGCAGGAGAATCACTTGAATCCAGGAGGTGGAGGTTGTAGTGAGCCAAGACTGCACCATTGCACTGCAGCCTGGGTGACAAGAGTGAAACTCCATCTCAAAAAAAAAAAGAAAAGAAAAGAGAACATAGACCTTGAGTGTATATAAATTAATGCCAAAGGGCTAGAAATAATATTCCAAAATGTCAAAGCTGACTGACTACTCTAGGATTATGGATGATTTCTATTGCTTTTCTTCTTTTCTCTGTGTTTTGTCAATCCAAAATGAATACATCTTCTTTGTGAAATAAAAGTTTTTAAAACAAAAGAAATAAGCCCAACAACAAAAGACAGGAAGGGGAAGAAGTCTGGAAACGCAAAAATAAAATGAACACTATCTAGGAAAAAGGCAGAAAATGATATGCTGAATCATCTGGTGGGCACTGAAGGCCACACCTGAGTTTGGGAGAATTCTAATAATACAGGTAGGAACTTTTCCTTCTCTGGTCCTGTGTATTCACTCAGAGAAGAATATGTGTTATTGCAACAGGAAGCAGTTTCTTAGCATAAAATTTTCAAGACTCAACAATAGTTAAGACAAACGTTTTTGAGCTCTGTCGGGCCCAGGGCTGCAGACAGAAAGATAGTCTTTCTATTTTATCTGGCCTTTTAGCAGTATGCAGCAATTTTTAAAAATTGAGATGGGATCTTGTTCTGTTGCCTGGGCTGCAGGGCAGTGGAGGAAGGCTAGCTCACTGTAGCCTCCATCTCCTGGCCACAAGTGATCCTCCCACCTCAGCCTCTAGAGTAGCTAGAACAGGCGCGTGCCACCACACTTGGCCAATTTTTTAAAAATTACTTTTAATAGAGACAAGGTCTCACTATTTGCTTAGGTTGGTCTGTAATTCATGAGCACATGATCCTCCCACCCCTACCTCCCAAAGTGCTGGGAGCCACTGCTCCAGCCAATATGCGGCATTTTATTATCTACCTGGATCACCATTGGCAATAATTAGAGTTCTTCTTTTTTCTTTTTCTTTTTTATTTTTATTTTTTGAGACAGAGTCTTGTTCTTGTTGCTCAGACTGGAGTGCAATGGTGCAATCTTGCCTCACCGCAACCCAATCTCTGCCACCCAGGTATAAGCAATTCTCCTGCCTCAGCCTCCCAAGTACCTGGGATTACAGGCATGTGCCAACACGCCCCGACTACTTTTTGTATTTTTAGTAGAGACAGTGTTTCTCCATGTTGATCCGGCTGGTCTTGAACTCCCAACCTCAGGTGATCCACCTGCCTTGGCCTCCCCAAGAGTTCTTCTTAAGGCTCCTTCTTAAATCCTCTGTGTGCACTTCAAGTGTTTGAAAAGGAAAGATCACACCACTGCACTCCAGCCTGGGTGACAGAGCAAAGACCTTGTCTCAACAAGAGAAGAAAAGAAAAATACAATAGAACACTAACTTGAATAAGGTAATCTTTGGAGGGAGACAATGATTTGAGTGCTTCTGGGTAAGCCACCTATACTATAATCAATAACAATGAATGAAGTTGATCTTTTATGCAGTAGTTGAGGAAAAAATTGAAGGAAAGAACAAAAACCAGAACTCTAGGTCTCGAGTCTCCCCTACAAAGCATCTCTTTGAAAAATGATCCATTTCACCACCAGCCGACTGTGTGATCCTGGCTTTAATCCTTTTCCCTAGAGTCTCATTTTCCTCACAGGAAAATGGGGATGGATATAGATGTGGTCAAGGTGGGAACTGTAACGTTGGACCAGTCGACTTCCAAGACACCATCCAGCCCCAGCATTCTATAATTTCAGGATTCCAGGGAGTCCATGAACGTCATTTCAGTCCCACATGCTGGCTCTTCTGCCTGTTTTGTGGTTTGCTGACTGCCATACATGATGGACCCAAGGTAAGTTTTAATAAATATAAAGAGAGGGGATGCTGGCGTTGACCAAGATGCAAAACAAAACTCATTTATAAAAGAAATAGGCCTCATTCGAAGAAATAAATCATTCTCCCTGCTAATATATTTCCTGCTAGTTTCCCTTGAAGCTTTGTTATTCATTTTTCTCACCATCAATAAATAAGAACTATTTGTTACATATGTAACAACATAGTGTTTTCCTTCTAAACTATTGTACATTGTTTCGTAGGGGGCAATATTCTTCCCACCTGTTCTGATTGGCATTGGTGTTCATAAAGGAAAAAAAAAAGCCTTTCCACTTGGGTTTATTCAGAGAGAGTTAACAACTGATTTTACATGGATGCCTTTAAAAGAAAAAGAACAACATGGCCTGAAGCACTTCTAGCACAGGGTGTGGAAGCATTTGATGTCCTGGTGCTTGTTCATAAAAGAATGTTGTTTTGAAATGTACAGTGAAGTCAGAGAAAGAGATCCAAAGAAAGTTCCCATTGAGACAAAATCAAATCAACCTGCCACCCTGCAAACACTCCCCTCCTGGACCAGTGGGTACCTTGGTGCTGTGCCCACCATCTGGGTCCAGAACCCCAGTGAGGCCCCAGCATTGCTGCCTGCAGTGATGTGTGAACACAGGGCATATCCCCAGTCAGGGGCACTCATTGGCAGGAAGAGAGACATATTTTGTCAATGGTAATACAGGGTCTCTGAAGGTATTTTGTGAAAGTGTCTTTACCCAGGTATCTGCCCTTCCCCACAAACCTCAATAATTTTCTTTTTTTTTTCTTTCTTCCTTTTTTTTTTTTTTTTTTTTTTTTTTTGAGAAGGAGTCTCTCTCTGTCTGTTGCCCAGGCTGGAATGCAGTGGCACGATCTAGGCTCACTGCCGTCTCTGCTTCTCGGGTTCCAGTGATTCTCCTGCCTCAGTCTCCCTGGTAGCTGGGATTATAGGCACCCACCACCACACCTGGCTGATTTTTGTATTTTTAGTAGAGATGGTGTTTCACCATGTTGGCCAGGCTGGTCTCAAACTTCTGACATCAGGTCATCTGCCCACCTCAGCCTCCCAAAGTGTTAGGATTACAGGCATGAGCCACTGCATCTGGCCTGGATTACTTTTTCCTTTACAGTCAAATAAAATGTCTTGAGTCCCAATGCAGGGCCAGAACTGTGATGAGACAAGCGAGACACAATATTTAAGGGTATGGCCCAAAACTCAGCAACCAAACTAAATCATGTTGTACTGCAATATTTTAAAGGTCAAAATTAACACAAAACACCATAATGAATAAACTAGCAGAATATTAAATAGAGACAGGATTTATAACATGGCTCAGCCATATTGGAACCTGAGGTAAAAGGAAAAATCATTAATGCCAATCCTGTCTTTATTTAACATTTTGATAGCTCATCACAGATTTGAGGTCAGTTCAAGACCAGCCTGGCCAACATGGAGAAACCCCATCTCTACTAAAAATACAAAAGTTAGCCAGGCATGGTGGCGGGTGTCTGTAATCCCAGCTACTCAGGAGGCTGAGGCAGGAGAATTGCTTGAGCCCACTAAAAGGTTGCAGTGAGTCAAGATTGCACCACTGTACTCCAGCCTGGGCAACAGATCAAGACTCCATCTCAAAAATAAATATAAATAAATAGAAAATCTTTTAATGTACCTATGACCTGGAAGCAACCCCCTCTTATGTCTCCCTAAAATGTGTAAAACCAAGCTATAGCCTGACCACCTTGGGCAGATGTTCTCAGGACCTCCTGGGGCTGTGTTACTAGTCATTCGTCACTCATACTTGGCTCAGGATAAATCCCTTGAAATGTTTTGCAGAGCTTGACTTTTTCATCAACATCCTAATAATATAAGACAATATATGGGAACCCTTCACTCCTATCTTTTTTTCCAGGACCTCAAACCCCTTCTCAAAGTCTAAGCAGATAATTCCAAAGGTTCTTTCTCTTTTCTATAATGCATAATTGAACTCCTCTTTATCTAAATCTCTTCTTCTAGGTAATGTCCATGGGCCATTTGCCTCTCTTAGTCAAGCGGGCCCATTAAAAAGGTTTCTCCAGGCTGGGTGTGGTGGCTCACGTCTATAATCCCAGAACTTTGGGAGACCAAGGTAGGCAGATCCCTTGAGCTCAGGAGTTCAAGACCAGCTTGGGCAACATGACGAACCCCGTCTCTAAGAAAAAAAAAATTACCTGGGCATTGAGGCACATACCTGTAGTTCCAGCTACTTGATAGGCTGAGGTGAGAGGATCAGCTGAGCCCAGGAGGTCAAGGTTACAGTGAGCCATGATTCAACCAGTACACTCCAGCCTGGGTGAGTGGTGAGACCCTTTCTCAAAAAAAAAAAAAAAAAAAAAAAAAGTCTCTCTTCAAATATAGGAGACACTTTCTCTGTGGAATTTTGCCACAAGGCCAACTGTCAGCAACTGCTACAACTTTAATGCAAACCGTCCTCTCCCTCCCTATGACGCACAGGATTTAGTCACTTGTGCGCAGGTCCTGACGTCACCAGATGTAAGGCCTGTGTCTTTTTCATCTTCATCCTCAGTCCTGAGAGCTGGGCCTGGCACAGAGCAATTGCTGGGTGAAGATTCACAAAGCCACCACATCATTGCCAGGGGTGGGTCCGTGGGGTGGCCCAGGGGACAGTAATGGAGAGGGAGATTATGGACAGGCACACAGCTATGATGTGGCTCATTCTAAGATTTTTGGTCCCAGAGCCCCAAAGGCCTTCCAGGAAGAACCTAGTTCTACCCGCTCCTGCCTGCGTATGCTGGTACCCCAGGCCCCCCATTAAACACCACACTGAGACTCCTTCCCAGAAGATGCTCCTGATTCCACAGCACAAAACCAAAGCCCCTGAGTTTGCTGAGGTGGGGAGAGAAGCGAAAAGAGCCTGGAATCTATAAACCAGATATAAAATCCTAAGCACCACAACCAACTGAACGGATCCCCTCTGGGCCAAGAGGACCCCTGAGAAACCCAACAAACTGAATTCCTGGCCATGATGGGACACACTTTGCTGTAGCCCCACCCTTTTTTGGAGGTTAGGCACAGCTGACCAGTATTAACATTAAAATAGAGATCCCTCCTAAGACGAACAAAACAGACTCTTTGAGGCAATAAGATACCAAATTCCAACCTGACTCTGGTCTAGAATCACATGACAGATAGCAGATCCTGAAGGAAATAAAAATACTTTGCCTCAAAATGTGTTCCTTTGACATCTTTTGAAATGGCCCTCAAAGCCATCACCATCTTCTGTTGAGGAAACTTGCCTCTGTAGAGAAACTCCATTAATGCAAGCAGGGCTTTCCTTTCTAGGTCTTTCCTGGATCTAAGAGAGAGGACCTAAGAGTCTGACACTTTATAAGGTCTGAAAAGAGTCATTTTCCATCTATTCTTTCTGAAGGCTGCTACCTGGAAGCTTCGTCTACATCACAAGAACCTCGGTCTCCACATCCCACCTTATTTTAACTCAAGCATTTCTTTCCATTGACTTCAAGTCTTTAGACAAAGCTGAACTCTTTCAACCAATTGCCAATCAGAAAGTCTTTAAATCATGGGCGTGGTGGCACGTGCCTGTAATCCCAGCTACTCGGAAGGCTGAAAATCATCACTTGAACCCAGGAAGCCGAGAGGCAGAGATTGCAGTGAGCCAAGATTGCGCCACTGCACTCCAGCTTGGGCGACAGAGGGAGACTCTGCCTCAAAAAAAAAAAAAAGAAAAGAAAAGAAAAAGAAAAAAAGAAAAGAAAATCTTTGAATCCACCTATGATCTGTAAACACCATCCCCTCACCATCTACCTCCCCTTACTTTCAAGATACCCCACCTTTCCAGCAGAACAAATGTATACTTTATATGTACTGATTTATGTCTTTACCTGTAACTTCGTCTCCCTAAAATGTATAAAACCAAACTAATCCAGCTGCCTGGGGCACACTTTCTCAGGACCTCTTGAGACTGTTCCCCAGGCCTGGTCACTCATGCTGACTCAGAATAAACCTCTTTAACTATTTTACAGAATTTGGTTTTTCTATTGACAAATCCCTGCTCCCTGGCCAGGCTTGGTGACTTAAGGTTGGAATCCAAGCACTCTAGAAGACTGAGGTGGGAGGATCACTTAACGGTCAGGATTTTCCAGCCTCGGCAACATAGTAAGACTCTTGTCTATCTATACAAAATAAAGCCGGGGGTGGGGGGGGGGGGCACAAGCAGTGGCCTACTCCTGTAATCCCAGCACTTTGGGAGGCTGAGGCAGGTGGATCACAAGGTCAGGAGTTCGAGACCAGGCTGGCTAACATGGTGAAACCCCGTCTCTACTAAAAATACAAAAACTTGCTGGGTGTGGGGGCACACACCTGTAATCCCAGCTACCGGGGAGGCTGAGGTAGAAGAATTGCTTGAACCTGTGAGAAGGAGGTTGCAGTGAGCTGAGATGCTACCATTGTACTCCAGCCTGGGTGAAGCAAGACTCTGTCTCAAAAAAAAAAAAGTAAAAAATTAGCTGGGCATGGTGGTGTGCACTTGTAATCTCTGCTACTCAGGAGGCGGAGGAAGGAAGATAGCTTGAGCCCAGGAACTAGAGGCTGCAATGAGTTAGAACTGTGCCAGGGGCCGGGCGCGGTGGCTCAAACCTGTAATCCCAGCACTTTGGGAGGCCGAGGTGGGTGGATCACGAGGTCAAGAGATCGAGACCATCCTGGTCAACATGGTGAAACCCCGTCTCTACTAAAAATACTAAAAATTAGCTGGGCATGGTGGCGTGTGCCTGTAATCCCAGCTACTCAGGAGGCTGAGGCAGGAGAATTGCCTGAACCCAGGAGGCGGAGGTTGCAGTGAGCCAAGATCGCGCCATGGCACTCCAGCTTGGGCAACAAGAGCGAAACTCCATCTCAAAAAAAAAAAAAAAAAAAAAAAAAAAAAAAAAAAAGAACTGTGCCACCGCACTCCAGCCTGGCAACAGACCGAGGCCCTGTTTCTTAAAAAAGAAAAAAGAAGAAAAAATCCCTGCTCCCTTGTGGCACAATCCTGTGTGTTATACACTCTCTCCAGGCATCATTTTTAACCTCTCTGGAATAGGATCATACGTAATACTATCTCCAGTGGTTACTGTTTTGAGGGTTAAATGGGATATGACATTCAGGGCACTCAGAAGAGTGCCTGGCACATGATCAGCTTTCCGTAGACATCAGCCACTCTCATTTCCTCTCGGCCTGTGGGGAGTTTACCTTTCAGGGTACAGAAGGCAGACAGAGCAGCGGACTGTCTTCGTGTGCCTGAGACACTGGGCTGAGGATACTCTGTGATTCACTCTTGGTTGCCTGAGTGTTTTCATTCCCAATAGCATTAGAGGAATTGGAGGCCCTGAAAAAAGATCTCTTTGGTCCAAAGAAGGAGAACCTTTACATGCAGGTGACCTTTAAGGCCTGAGCAATGAGAGTCAAGTGTACACAAACATCGCTTGAAACAGATCCACGGCTTCAGAGGCAAACCCCGAGCTCCCTCCCCTGAGGGCGGGCCTGGAGTGGACTGCTGAAGTAGTAATATAAAGAGGCAGAAAGACTGTCTGCTTCAGGGTTTGCATAAAACTTGGGCTTTGATGCATTTTCTTATTTCCAGGAAGAAGGCTTTGTGGGAGTATTGGAGTCATGATGGCCTTTTCAAAGCATGAATCACACCCATGGGGAAGAGCCCCATTCCCCCAAGGAAGGGTCTAAGGTACAGGCAGAATCCTTCACAGTAGGAAGGGAAGAAGCAATGCTCCCTGTCTATCCTCCACGTCAGTAAGAATTCCTTCTTGCCACAGCCAATGACTAGCTTAAACCCTGAAGCCCCTCCGGCTGTTAGATCCTCCCTACTTACCATCCCCAGCACTACCATCCTGTCCCCCTTCCTTTACTGGCTTGAAAGAGCCTATCAGAGTCCAGTGCCTCCATATGGGCCCCCGCAGGGAACTGCTGGGACTCAGCCAGGCAGCACCATCCCCTCCCAGGCAGCAAACAAGACCCCAAGACACAGTCTGACGTAAGCTCTACAAAACTCCAGAGCCAGCTGGCCTTACCTACCTCAGAACCAAATGCCAGGAAACTCTGGCCAGCCCGCCAAGTCCCCAGGACTGAAGGGATGGAGGACTTGCTGACACGTGCCTTTGTGCTTCATTGCTCTGCTCTCCACCTCCCCTTCCCAGCCTGCAATCCATACCATGTCCCAGCGTAGCAGGCTGGGTCCACGCAATGCTCAGCACTAGTCTGGGCAAACCAGCTCCAAAGGACCAGTGGTTTCCTACAGGGCCAGGTCTCCAAAGGCTGCTTGGAATGTGCTGGGTGGTCCTGGATCCCAGTGCCAGGACCTGGAGAGGGCCTGTGACCCACTCCTCATCAGAAAGGAAAGAGGGCTCTACTCTTCCATCCAAAGGCCACAGTTCATTTCTTTCTTCTTTTCTCTTTTGGAGACAGAGCCTGGCTCTGTTGCCCAGGCTGGAGTGCAGTGGCACAATGTCAGTTCGCTGCAGTCTCCACCTCCTAGATTCAAGTGATCTTCCCACCTCAGCTTCCCAAGAAGCTGGGACCGGGACCACAGGCACGCACCACCATGCCCAGCTAATTTTTTTTTTTTTTTAAGAGCTAGGCTTTCGCCATGTTGCTTAGGTTGGTCTCGAACTCCTGGGCTCAAGTGATCTTCCCACCTCAGCCTCCTGAGTAGCTGGGACCACAGGCATGCACCACCAAGCCTGGCTAATTTTTTTTTATTTTTTATTTTTTTTTTGGTAGAGATAGGGTTTCGCCATGTTGCCTAGGCTGGTCTCGAACTCCTGGGCTCAAGTGATCTGCCTGCCTAAGTCTCCCAAAGTGCTGGGATTACAGGCATGAGCCACTGCGCCTGACCCCACACTTCATCTCTTAGTGAAAACCATTCCAGCCTTCCAAGGCTGCACTTTGTTTTTCTCCTCCCTTTTTCATGAAGGGTGTGCCATTGTAACCAAATGTCTGGACCACCTCAGGCTTTCATCAGCATCACAGTCAGTCAGGGTTACTATAGCAACTGAGAGCAATGAAGAAGACCCCTCTCAACAGCAGTCCCTGGGGAGACACCCAAAGAGTTCAGGCTTTTCCACAGCAAAATGTGTTAACAGTCATTCCTGTGTCTCTTATCCTGTCACTATCTTCCCCTGAGTCCCCGTACTCCAAGACAGCCTTAAGTCTCTTTTTTCTCTTCTCTCTACACCAGGTATGTTCGACCTGTGGTCCACGGACTACATGCAGCCAGGATGGCTTTGAATGCAGCCCAACATAAATTCATAAATGTTCCTAAAACATTATGAGGTTTGGCCGGGCAGGTGGCTCACCCCTGTAATCCCAGCACTTTGGGAGGCCAAAGTGGGTGGATTACTTGAGGTCAGGAGTTCGAGACCAGCCTGGCCAACATGGCAAAACCCCATCTCTACTAAAAATACAAAAATTAACTGGGCATGGTGGTGCACACCTGTAATTCTAGCTACTCGGAAGGCTGAGGCAGGAGAATCGCTTGAACCCAGGAGGAGAAGGTTGCAGTGAGCTGAGATCATGCCTCTGCACTCCAATGTAGGCAACAGATTGAGATTCTGTCTCAAAAAAAAAAAATTATGGGATTTGTTTGTGATTATTTTTAAGCTTATCAGCTATCATATGTGTTCATGTATTTTCTGTGTGGCCCAGGACAATTCTTATTCTTCTGATACGGTCCAGGGAAGCCCAAAGTTTGGACACCCCTGCTGTATGTCCACTCCTAAACCACCCCCACCTGCTGCTCAGAGAGCAGGGTCTGCTTCCATTCATTCCTTCCACCTGAAAATTCCTTTAAAGTATCTCTACTTCAGGCCCTTCTGCAGCTAATCCTAATCCCCACACAAAAGGCTCATGAACCCCTCAAAAGCAGACACCCAATTTTCCAGCTCCCCACCCTGTGACTCCATGCCTGTGTGAATGATCTTGCCTGTCTTTACCTCTGTCACTTGTCAATGTGCAAAGCATGTTTTCTAACGATGCAAACACCTCAATTCTGAAATCTTACTGAAGGTCAAACATTTACTCAGCCATTAAGACTCTCTGTGCTAGAGTAATTTACATTTGTATTTGCAAGGAAAATATAGTGCGCCTGGTAGACAGCAATTAATGGCTTTTTTTCCATTAACTCAAGTGAGCAAAAAGGAAGTACCACAGCGAAATCCAACAAACCCTGGTGGTCTTCCTCTGCCTACCAAAAGAAATACCTGTACCATCCCTATGTCCTCCCCAGCCTCCCAAATTCAAGCCCCGTCTCATCTTGTAGAGTTTTGTGAGCATCAGCCTCGGTGAGGAGGGGGCACCCCAGGCCTGAAAGGTTCCATGGCCTGTATTCTCAGCTGAAGTCTTGCGTTCCTGAGAATCCCAGCTGTGCTGAGGTCAATGCAGGATGGGGGTGGGAGCTGTGCTTAAATGCCGACTGGTGGGAAGGACTTTTCCATTTGGTCGCCATCAGACATGAGCCAGACCATCTCCGGGATGAGCTGGAAGTGAAGGTGAGTCTTTCCACATGTCTCCCATGAAAACTGAAAATGATTCGCTAATGCACTCCAGAATCTCTCCAAAACATTTTTATGGTTTCAAAAAGGGAAAGGAAAATGTAAGCCCAGTTGAACATCATGGGGTTTCTAATCCACATGGACAAGGCAGGAGGACAATTCGGGCCTGATGTTAAGTCAAAGAGGGAGCCCAGTGGGCAACAGGTGAGGCTGTGAGTCCAGTGGACATTGAGCACAATTTGTTGAGGGAGATGGCATGCTGTACCCACTGAAAGGCCAAACCTTCCCACTCTTTGATGAGGGGAGAGAGGCTGGTAATCTCCTGAGAGATCATTCAAAATAGTTTTCTCAGTACTTACTAAGGGATTTTGCATTTGAGGTACAAGAAGGTTTAGGGGAAGAAAATGAATTGCAATTTTCCTACCAGGACTGGCACTGCCCAGTGGAGTAGCTGACCATGTTCCCCTCTTCACTGCTCCAAAATACAGGCCATCTCATAGAGATTGGCAATTCCACTGTTAGAGATTCTTTCCTTTGGATTCAATTCTTTTTTTGAGGCGGAGTCTCACTCTGTCACCCAGGCTGGAGTACAGTGGCACAATCTTGGCTTAGTGCAGACTCTGCCTCCTGGGTTCAAGTGATTCTCATGCCTCAGCCTCCCCAGTAGCTGGAACTACAGGCGTGTGCCACCACACCCCGCTAATTTTTTTTTTTTTTTTTTTTTTTTTTTTTTTTTTTTTGTTGGTAGAAATGGGGTTTCACTGTATTGGCTGGGCTGGTCTTGAACTTCTAGCCTCAAGTGATCTGCCCAGCCCCGTCTCCCAAAGTGCTGGGATTACAGGCGTGAGCCACCACACCCGGCCTAAACATTGTTAACAAACATAGGAAGAGAACACATTTCTTCCAAATCCCCCAAAGATGAAGAGCTACATCTTATTTCCAGGCTGCTCTGGTGCTTCTACAGGAGAGTGTGGGGTACACAGTTTCAGGATGAGTCAGGCCATTCTTTTTATTTCTAACTATAAAACTAATATATGCTTTGCTGAATATTTGTGGATGAAAAAATGTGATGTTTTGGATTCACTTTAAAAGAACATAGAAGACAGGTGAGTAGGTGGGGATAGAGATGAAATGAGCCTGGCGATGAGTTCATCATTGTTGGGGCTGAGTAACCCATGCATGGGCGTTATTATTTGCATGCTGTGTGTCTTTGTATAGGGTTGACATTTTCCACAACAGAAAGGAGAATATTTACTTTCCCAGTTCACTATCTTTCTGTACTGACCAGTGAGAGACATGAAAGTCAAGCCTCAGCACAAGGGTTTCCCATCCCAGGCAAGTAGATTCCACTGAGCTCTGTGATTACGGCAGGAAACCAGTTCCCACTTTCCCCATTTTGGGGGCTGGAAAATGCTATTTATCCTCATTGTGAAGATCAAAGTGTGAACTGCTGTCCCTACCGCAACCCCCAGGACACATATGAACAGCTCTAGTTGGCAGCTGTAGCTAACATTAGCTTGAAATCTGTTTAAACAGAAAAGCTTGATGGAAGAGGAGATGCAAATTCCAACCCTGAGTTCCGAGTATGCTTTGCGCGGGTGAGGAGGAGCCAAGGCCGTCACACCACCCAGACGGAGACGGGAACGGGATGGGGCGCCATCAAACATGCTCGTAGGAGGCTGCTGGTGTGCACACAGCCAGGTTTCCTGGCACATCCCAGGACCCGCAGGCGCCAAAAGCCACTGGGCGGTCAGTCACGGTGGCATTTATCAAACTCCGCAGTGCAAAAGTCAGCACAGTTATCACCTCCTCCCCACCTCACCTCCAGATCAAACCAAACCTACCTAAAACCATCTTAGATGTGTAGCCATGTCTCTCCCCTTAAGATTCAAAAGGAGTCAACTTTCTTCATTCTTTATGTTTAGAGACAGTGTCTCACTCTGTCGCCCAGGCTGGAGTGCAGGGGCACCATCACAGCTCACTGCAGCCTCAAACTCTAACCCTTGAGCCTTCCAACTTTGGAGCTCTCCAGCGATCCTCTTGCCTCAGCCTCCTGAATAGCTAAGACTACAGGCGTGCACCACCATGCCCTGCTAAAATTTTGCATTATGACTTTTTGTAGAGATGATCTTACCATATTGCCTCAGCTGGTCTCAAACTCCTGGCTTCAAGGGATGCCTCTGCCTCAGTCTCCCAAAGCTCTGGGATTTCAGGCGTGAGCCTCTGTGCCCGGCCTCATTCATGACTCTTAGTAAACTGTCCTAGCAGGAACTTCTCCATAACTGACCTACATGCCTTTTAGGATGGACAGAAATAGAAAGGGCATTTCTACAGCTTGCATTTCAATGTTTTAATCAAAGTTGCCACAAACAGTGGCCCTCGCTGGGCCTAACCACCTGTTTATTATTTTCCTATTGTTGCGTTAACAAATTACTCCAAACTTCGTGGCTTAAAGGAGCCCAAATTTGTGAACTCACAGTCCTGTAGGTCGGAATGCTGTTCCGGCTCACCTGGCCTCTCTGCTTAGGGTCCCCCAATGCCAAAAGCGAGGTGTTGGCCAGCCTGGGTTCTTCACTGGCGACTGGGAAGAAGCTGCCGCCCTGCTCACTCAGGTTGCTGGCAGATTTCAGCTCCTTGCCAGTGGAGGGCTGGGGTCCTGTCTCCTTGCTGGTGGCCAAACTGGGCGGGGACAACTCTCAGCTCCTTAAGGCCATCCACCTGCCTCGTCACATTGCCAGGTGGGCTGAATTTGGTTCGACTCCCGTGGGAGACACAGGTGTGTGGGAAGACACAGACCGAGCCATGCCGGTTCCCTGCCCTCAAGCAGCTAAAAGAGAGAACGAGATGAAGAAAGATATGGATGGAGGAGGCACCCACAAACTTCGATTTTTTAAAGCACAAGTTTCCTCTTTCCACAAATCAACTTAATTTAAAGCACACGCCCCTCATTCCCTTCCTCCCTGGTTGTTCTGAAGATTTTTTGAGGGCTTACCAGATGTGAGCTCTGGGAACTGGGGCATAGCTGGTCCCAGCCCTTATCTGTTTTGACGAAATCAGCTGAGAGAATTCCGCTCCCACCCTGTCATCAGTCCCCATGGGTTCTGACAGCAGCACTCTTGTTCCTTTCCAGGAGCCGCTTTTGAGTTTGTATCAGTTTGAACCAGAGCACGAGATTGTTTACGTGGAGGTGATCCCCAAACCAGCAGGGTGTGAGACAGAGAAGGGAACGTAGAGCCAATGGAGAGAGTGTTATCCAGCAAGTTACCTGTGGCCAACTGAGCATAATCTCGGGGGAACTCCAGAAAACAGTGCAGAGCACGCATCAATCCCAGAGTTATCCCACAGGAAGAGTGAGGGAACTGGGGTATTTATACACCAACTCCCACCGGTCATGAGATTACGGCTGCTGGGCCATCAATTTCCCAACACGTCGGCCTGCCACATACTTGGGCAGGGCCAGCTCTGGCAACTAGAGAAACCTCTCTGGCAGACAGACCTGGGTGCTGGTAGCTGATGTCAGGCCAACCAGCAAGTAGAAGGCACAGCTCCAGAGCCATGGGGACTGGAGGGACCTCCTGCCTCTGCTACAAGGCCTGATTCTGTGTCCCTGAGTCCCTCTGTGCCACCACGGGAGATAAACTCTGTGAAGCTGAGGCCTTTTCTACCCCGACCCATCCAGTAGCTGGGTGGCCTCTAGACTCTGATCACCTCTCCAAGCCCTGCCTGGGAAGCAAGACTCCAAAGCTCTCTACTTGGATACAACAAAGTTGTCTGGGGATCAGTGGTTTCCCACTGCCCCCAGGTTTAGGTCTATGAGGCAGGTACAGGGCACCTTCCCAAGGACCCAGCAGCATCTGCACTTCCGTCCTCTTCAACTCTCCCTCTGCCCCCCTCCTAGCCAGCCCAAGGATGTGAAGACATCCTCGTTTTTTGGGGGCGGGTGGGGAAGGATGGGGTCTCGATCTGCTGCCCAGGCTGGAGTGCAATAGTGTGATCTCAGCTCACTGCAACCTCTGTCTCCCAGGTTCAAGCGATTCTTGAGCCTCAGTCTCCCGAATAGCTAGGATTACAGGTGCATGCCACCACGCCCAGCTAATTTTTGTATTTTTAGTAAAGATAGGGTTTCACCATGTTGGCCAGGCTGGTCTCAAACTCCTGACTTCAAGTGATCAGCCCGCCCCTGCCTCCCAAAGTGCTGAGATTACAGGCATGAGCCACTGCGCCCAGCCTGACATCCTCTTTCAAGGCACACAGTCACCTAAAGCTATGTGGAGTCACATTGGCAGCTCCAGTGCCAGGGAGGAGAAGCCTTTGACCCTGGTATAAATTCCTTGCTCCCTTCTCTTGCAACAGCGAGCCTAGGAAGAGTGCACTGAGTGAATGGAAAGACCGCAGCTCAGAAGGAAATATGGGAAACCTTCAAATGGTCATCTCGTCACCCAGACGTGCACCCAAGTAATCGGAATCCAAGGTGAATCTGGAACACCATCAAGTGCCATCACAAAGTCCTTCCACAAGAGGGAGACAGAAATTCTTACCGGAGGCAAGCAAAGAGAGCTGCTTGAAGGAGGCGGTGGCAGGTGTCCTGGCCTCAGGGGATGAGTAACATCTCAGCTGGCGGAGGAGGGATGGGACTCGTGGCACGAAGCATCCAGGTGGCCTGGGTTGGCCTCATCTCCCATGCCTGGGATTGGGGAAGGGAAAAGGGAGATCTATACCCTAGAACCTCAGCGAAGGAGGTTGGACTTCCCCAGAATGAGAGCAGGAAGGAAGCTGTGGAATACTCTGAAGGAAGGAGGGACATGAGGAGCTGCCGCAGGCCAGTGGGAAGTCATGCAAAGACACGTGTGAAAACGGCCTTTGTCGCAAGACTCCGGGCTACAGGGCTCTGTGTGTGTGGAGAGAGGGGGGAAGAGAAGAAGGAGGAGACAGGGAAGAAAGAAGTGAGGGAGGTGGGGGTGGTGCAGAAAGAGGGGAGATGGAGCCGGAAGGGGGAGAAAGAACAGATGTGGGGAAACGGGGGAGTTCCTGCCCTCCCAGGTCACAGAGGCCCCCGTTTGCCGGTGTGAAAACCCACCCTGAACTTCTCTGGCCCAGGAAGTCAGGGGAGCCCCAGGTGCCTCGCCTGTGAGTGGCTCTTGTGAAAAGAAGGCAAGAGAATGCGAGGAAAAGTGGGATTCAGCTCTGATTTTCTAAACGAATTCACCAGCCAAGGCAGGACTGACAGCCCCGGGATGCCCTCAAGCAGAGAAATTGTCAGAGAAGAAGGTGAGAGGAGGTGATAATTGCTGGGAGAGTGAAAGCCGAAGCCACCCCGCCAGTCTCTTGGCTGCTCCAAGCCCAGTCAGCGTCAGGGAAAATAAAGAGGTCTGAGTTTTCTCGTTGTTCACACTCAGAAACTAAAGCCAGAAAAGTATCAAACATCTGGCTTTCATAGCACAAAACCCCCAACACACGTGCTGGGTTAGTATTTAGTAATGTTATGGCTCCATCTACAGTGGAGGAGGGATCATCACTGCTAGATTTCTCCATGAGCAAGAATCCGGCCTTTGAGCTGCACGGGCTCGTTGCAATTAATGCTAATAAAGCCCGTTCCTGTATCTGTGCTGTTTATTCAACACAGACTTGGAACCACGCTGGAAGTTATTTATTTCAGGCTGTGTCTACAACAGCAGCTGTTCAGAATACACTAGCATCCTTTTAGCCAAAATTGGTTTGGAATTTCTATTTTAGACCACTGTTTGTCATGAATTGAGTTAAATGGTATTTAAAAACACACACATACACACATTTTAAATGGGTTTTTTAAATGAGTTTAAAAACAAACACACACACACATTTTCCCTGTTTTAACAGTGGAACAAATAAAAGTCAATAAAATACCAAGATTGCATTTTCTTTCATTCATTTGACAGTAATTAGCACCTACTATGTGTCTGGTTCTGTGTTAAGAGCAATAATTAAGTCAGATCCGAATGCATCCCATAACTTACTCACCAGAGGGTATTTTTGCTACTAGTCCTTCATGCCTGGAACATTTCCACAGGAATAGCGAGAGAAGAACCAAGACAAGCCATGAATATAGTCTTTGGGACAAGTTAGAAACATAAAGAACATAGAATCTTTTCATGACAAAGTGGAAGCTGAAAGTCAGTCCCATAAAGGCCAGTAAGATTTTTGTCCTGTTCTATTATTTTTTTTTTCCCTCCTCAGAAGTGGAATTCGCTTTTTCCTGCTTAAAAAGATACCAGCTGGGGCCAGGTGCAGTGGCTCATGCCAGTAATTCCAGCACGTTGAGAGATCGAGGCTGGCAGATTGCTTCCTCCTGGGAGTTCAAGACCAGCCTGGGCAACGTCGGGAGACCCCGCCCCTCATCTCTACAGAAATGCAAAAATTAACCATGTGCAGTGGTGCGCACCTGTAGTTCCAACTACTTGGGAGGCTGAGGTGGGTGGATTTCTTGAGCCTGGGCGGTTGAGGCTGCAGTGAGCCAAGATCACACCAGTGCACTCCAGCCTGGGTGCAGTGGTTCATGCCTGTATTCCCAACACTTTGAGAGGTTCAGGTGGGAGGATCCCTTGAGCCCAGGAGTTTGAGAGCAGCCCAGGCAACATAGTGGAACCCTATCTCTACAAAAAAAATTTTTTTAATATCTGGGTGTGGTGGTGCACACCTGTAGTCTCAGCTATTTGGTAGAGTGAGGTGTGAGGATTGCTTGAGTCCAGGAGTTCAAGGACATAGTGAGCTATAATCATACCACTGCACTCCAGCCTGGGCAACAGAGCAAGACCTTGTCGCTGAAAATAAATAATGTTTGCTCTGTGCAGAAAACTTGGAAAACAAGAAGACAAAAAGGAATTTGAAAATCTCAGTCAAGCCAGGCGCAGCGGTGCATCCCTGTAATCCCAGCACTGTGGAAGTCCGAGGCAGGGAGATCACAAGGTCAAGAGATCGGGACCATCCTGGCCAACATGGTGAAACCCTGTCTCAAATAAAAATACAAAAATTAGCTGGGTGTGGTGGCGTGTGCCTGTAGTTTCAGCTACTTGGGAGGCTGAGGCAGGAGAATGGCTTGAACTCGGGAGGTGGAGGATGCAGTGAGCCAAGATCGCAGCACTGCACTCCAGCCTAGGCAACAGAGTGAGACTCCATCTAAAAAAAAAAAAAAAATCTCAGTCAAGAATAATTCTGTCAACCAAAGATGACCACTGTAAATTGTACATGGTACTATAATTTTCATTAACCCATAGGAGAGGAACTTTCTTTTGTGTCACTGCATATTCCTCTATGTGATTTTGAATGGCTACAGTGTATTCTTTCATATGAGCATACCATAATTAATTTATGCCACACATGATTACTGACTTTTCACAATGATAAGCTTTCTACCGATAACATTTCTTAAGATAAACTCTTAGCCATGAAACCTCTGGATGAAAGAGGGCATGTACCTTCAAGGTCTCTGACACATATATCAAGTTGCCATCCAGGGTCAGCCTCCTAGAATTTAACATCACATCTGAAACCAAAATCTAACTTCAGGAGCCCAGAGCATTCACTGTTCCAGAAAGAGTGTCACGGTAAGTGGTGATCCTTGGTGTTTGGGGAGCTTTGCAGGGCATCCTAGCTGGAGGTAGTCAGAGCTACGAGAATGGTTTTTGGTACATTATTTACCTTGTAGATGATTTAGACTGGAGTGCCTCCAGGAAAGCAGGAAGTAAGACATGTTTTTAACCTGGTAAGGATTTAGTCAATAGAGCATTACTAAGGGCTCAGGAGATTAAGAAAGTTAGGATTATTTTAATCTATCTTCATCATCCGAACCCCACCACTTGCCATGATTAATATTACCTTGGCTTATTTTTCCTCTTTTCACATTCCGTCCACAAATTATTTGCCCTATCCTCTCCTCATGTCTTATAAGGTTAAATTGGGTTCCTCTGAGGTCACAGAGCAGTGGTAACTACATTCAGTGGGTGTTAAAAAAAAAACTCCTGACCCCTCTCAGATGTGAGATGTGGTCTAAGAACTCAATACACTGACTTAGGGAAGACTTGAGCTTTTTTCTTTGGAATTGAAACATTTTCCATATTATCCCTTTAGTCATTGAGTTCATACAGAGTTGCGGAAACAACTCAAGGGATATGAAAAGCAGATTTTGCTAGAGTGTGATTACAGCAAAAGTCAATTTTGGGTTAATTTCAGAAAGAGAAATTTTGACTTTAGTGTGTGCCTAGTCAATGTCAATGTCCCATCAATGCCACAAAGGAAGAAAGTCAGCAGAGAATCCCATAAAGTTGGCACCTAATGTAACTAGCCTGAGTGGAAGTTGAGGCAGAGACAAGGGCTGCCCAAGGTCACGGTCGTGGTAAGAGATGAGTGTAGGCTGCCTTTCTGACTACAGGCTCAGTGATGATCTTTAAAGAGGGTGACTTAACCACAGAAGTAAAATGTGACTGCCTCTCTTGTTGGAGAGCAGGAAGGCACTCTGCATAAGGGGAACCAACAGCAGATCTCCTCCTAGAGGCTGGGGTCTCGGGAAGAAACCATTTCCCGTCATGTGTTCCCTTGCATGTTTGGCCAGGGTGACTCGGAACATGGAGGGTGAAATCAGACCTCATTATTTTCTCCGATTCATCCTTCTACAGGCAAACACCTCTCAGGAGAAGGAGACAAATTATTGACTTGAAACCCAGTTTTCCTGCCTTGGCGGTAACTACACAGAGCAGGGGAAGGTGGACGTAACCCTGGGGGCTCCCGTTTGTATTGAATGGTCTCATCACCCTGACATCCTTGCAGTTTTCCTTTAACGGACATGTGTCATGCTGAGAGTGCAAATGACTATCTTGGAGTTCTGTGTTTTCCTACTTGTCCCTGCCTTCCATGTGTGTCTGGGGCCTGTGGATGGGACAAGGGCTAAAGTGGCCGGCAGCGGACAGAGTCGCTTACCAGCATAGCACCTTCCCCACATCCTCCACACTCTGATGGATGGAACTTCTCATGGGTTTTTGATCCATTGCACTGTATTTTTCTGTTGTTGTTGTTCTAGGGGTGAAAACATGGAGAAAGCTTGAGGCAGGGAGGCTCTCCTTACTCCAGATAAAAAACCCAAGGCAGAGATGATCAATAGCTCATTCTTTAATAGCTCACAGCGGGACCCTTGAGCACGCCAGACAAAACAGCAAAGATCATAATTATGCCGATAGAAGTAACTTACAGGGTCAGATGTCTCCTGCCTGTCCGTCTCTAAACCACAAGATCTTTTACTTTCGCGGCAATGAAATAAAATATTTTGAGGCTGGCGTTTCAATCGGTCCAAGTTACAAATATAGCTGAGTACTTTTCTAAGCCATGATTTCCCCAGCTGGAAGTGAAGGTTAATAATTTTGCCTCACCTCTCAAACCCCATTACCACTTGCTTCTCGGGAAGGTAGTGACGAGATATTTGCAGTGTTTTCCAAACTTTTCTGATGCCAAGAAGCACCTGGGAAACTTGTCCAAATACAAACTTCCAGCCTAAAACCTGGGCTTACTGAATCAGTAATTGTAGGATGAGCCTGGGTATCTGTAGTTTTATTTATTTATTTTATTTTTTTGAGATGGAGTTTTGCTCTTGTTGCCCAGGCTGGAGTGCAGTGGCACGATCTTGGCTTGCTGCAACTTCTGCCTCCTGGGTTCAAGCGATTCTCCTGCTTCAGCCTCCCGAGTAGGTGGGATTACAGGTGCCTGCCACCATGACTGGCTAATTTTTGTATTTTTAGTAGAGAAGGGGTTTCATTATGTTGGCCAGGCTGGACTCAAACTCCTGACCTCAAGTGATCCACCCTCCTCAGCCTCCTAAAGTGCTGGGATTACTGAGCCACTGTACCTGGCCAGGTATCTATAGTTTTATAAGTCTCCCAGCTGATTCTTATGATTGGGTGATCATTGGCAAGTTTGGGAAACATTAAGTTAATCACCATGAAGTCCTTTAATGTTTCAGAAGATATCAAGCTCAGAACACTCAAAGGAGCATTTATTGTCATTATTGCAGGCCAGGGTTGCCGGTTTAGCTAATAAAAATTTAGGATGTCCACTTAAATCTGTATTTCAGATAAACAAGGAATGACCTTTTTTTTTTTTAGTATATCCCAGGCATTATTCGGGATATACAAAAATTTATTTTTATCTGGTGACCCTGTCGGAGATGTTTGCACCCCGTTTATTTTATTCTATGAGAGAGCTAGGAGACAAGTCTAATCCTTAGAGGAAGAAAGTGCCAGTGGCAGAAGTGTGAGCATCTTCGATTCCCCTCCACAGGCTGCTCAGCTCCTCACTCTTCCCACATGGCCCCGACTCGCCTGCCTGCCAGGAAATGGAAGCCCAGCAGCTGGGTCTTCCTTATGCCGACAAAAGATGCTACTGTTACTGATAAAGACAAAGAAACCACTTTTAAAGATAAAAAGAGAGGTTTTGAAGCATTATTTCCCATTCTGCTTGTTCAGATCTCATGACACTGTGAAGCAGGTATGTGTTCGTGCCATTCATTTGCCAATGTATGTGTAGATTTCAAAATAACTTATGAATTTCTAAGCTATACATCAGGGGTGTCCAATCTTTGGCTTCCCTGGGCCACATTGGAAGAAGAATTGTCTTGGGCATATAAAATATACTAACAATAGTTGATTAGCAAAAAAAAAAAAAAAAAAAGAAAAAGAAAAAGAAAAAAATCGCAAAAAATAAACAAAACTCAATGGTTTAAGAAAGTTTACAAATTTCTGTTTGGCCACATTCAAAGCCATCCTGGGCCACAGGCTGGACAATCTTGCTATACATATTATTTTCCTCTGGCAAAATTTTCCAGGTCACTCAGTCCCATGGTGTGGATGCTGCCTCTGTCCAATGATACCTGACACCAGATCAAGGGTTCTTCCCAGTACAGACACCTCTTAGTGGGAAAGGGTTACAATCATGCCAATTTGGAAATTTCATCATCAATTATAAAACAGACCTCCCCAAGTTGAGAGGAGGCAGGAGGAATATGAAAATCTGAAGGACTGCATGGTCTAAGAATGAAATGTTTTCTAAATCAAATTAAGCTACACGGTGGAAATTGAGGAGAAAGTCCTTAAGGTGACTTTTAAATGAAAATGAAATGTCTGTTAGTAAGTTACAGAGGTGGAATGATACCAAGTCAGGCTTGTGTCTCATTACTTTCAAACATAGATTTTTATGTGAGGCTATTTGATTATAATTTGATTATGTGACCCTGTAATTAAAGTTTATTGCCAATTTGGAAGCTTACATGTAAAATGAACTGGTTTTCTTCAAAGCAATATACAATCTTTTGGACTCATTGACTTCTGGTTTTGCATTTAAATGGAAAAGTCAGTTATAACGTGACAAACAGGTTGGGGTTTTGATCATTAATCCTGCTAAAGCAATATTCATAAATTCAATTCTGAATCAGTTGGAATACTTTTCTTTTATTAGTTTCTGTGTTATTAAATGAGATTGTTTCTGACTAATATATTTCTGGACTCAAATTGTAGCTCCGAGCTGTTATTCAAATCAAATAACATGCCCCTTACTTGTGCCTCGCACTAATAAATGCCAACTTGTGATACATTTGCAAGAGACTGTCAGCAATATTAAAGGAGGCAATAATGGCATGGAGGTCTCAAAGTAAGCTGATTTTTCTAAGGGCTGATATTCGTCGTTTTTCTTACACACACGCACACACACGCACACACACACACCCCAGATATTCAAACCCTTTATTCTTAAAGCCAAAATTATGCTTTGATTCACATAAACATAATTCGCTGGCACTTTAATGACTAAGACTTTGGAATTCGATAACTCATAACTTTAGGATCTTGAGTGAGAGATCCTAAAGTTTGATCTGCTCTGCCAACTTTAGAGCAGAATCAAAGTTATAATTAGAAAAGTGCCGCTTAATTTGGGAAAGGAGGTGGGTCTTTCTTTCAATATTCCAACATTTGGGTGGGATGGAGAGGTTACATTGCTTTTGTTTGTTCGTTTTGTTTTTTGTTTTTCTGAAGCTGTCTCACTCTGTTGCCCAGGCTGGAGAGCAGCGGTGTGATCTTGGTTCACTGCAATTTCAAGCAATTCTCCTGCCTCCGCCTCCTGAGTAGCTGGAATTACAGGCATGTGCCACCACGCCCAACTAATTTTTTTTGTATTTTTAGTAGAGACAGGATTTTGCCATGTTGGGCAGTCTGGTCTCGAACTCCTGACCTCAAGTGAGTTGCCCACCTCGGCCTCCCAAAGTGCTGGGATTACAGGCATGAATCACTACACCCGGGACATTGCTTTTGAAGTTAGAAAAACTATTCACAGATCACCTTTGGCTTCCCAGAGCAAAAGGTCTTAGAGACCTTTTTTAGCCCCTTTTACAGATGAGGAAACTGAGGCCCGAGAGACGTCAACTGCTTAGTTACAAAGCGAGTCAGGGCAACTCCCGAACAGGAACCCTCTCTTAACACTCCCTGTAATATTTCCCCGATACTTTTCCCACCATCCAGCCCACATCAAGCTCATAAATGTTCGTGGAAACTTTGCAAAGGCCCAGCTCCACCACTCTGCCTGTCTGACCTCCAACGAGTCACTTGAACACCAGGAGCCTTGATGTGGGTCACACCTGCTCTTCCTCCTTGTTCAAGAAGTCAGCAAACCCTGATACCTGAACTTCAAGGGGCAGGTCGCTAATAATATCTAACTTTTAAAATTTCAAGTGCTTTACTGAGGTATGATTAGCAGTCAATACACTGTGAATATTTAAGCATGACATCTTTCCTAAATAATCATAGTAGTGGCTGGGTGCGGTGGCTCACGCCTGTAGTCCCATCACTTTGGGAAGCTGAGGCAGGCAGATCACAAGGTCAAGAGATCGAGACCATCCTGGCCAACGTGGCGTAAACAACGTCTCTACTAAAAGTACTAAAATTAGCTGGGCGTAGTGGCGTGCGCCTGTAGTCCCAGTTACTTGGGAGGCTGAGGCAGGAGAATCACTTGAACCCAGGAGGCAGAGGCTGCAGTGAGCCAAGATTGTGCCATTCACTCCGGCCTGGCGACAGAGCAAGACTCCATCAAAAATAATAATAATCACAATAGCATTAAAGTTTTCGTACATGGGGCAATGTTTCCCTGAATACATATATTTGAGCTTCGGAGATTATCCTCCAGACTGAAATGTTGGTTATTATTATTCTCTCTGAGAGCCCACACCTTTTCCAACTCTTTTGATGGATTCGGGTTGGATGTTGCTAGATTTCCTTGTTATCACACAAACAGTATGAGCAGGAATTGTCTCTCCCGCTCCAGAAGGAAATAGTCCCACTTATTCACAAAATTCTGGAGTCTCTGGGTTATAAAAAAAACTTTGAATCCGTCCCCTGCTCACACCTCCCTGCTTCTCATGACACCCGCTGAATACTCTCCACACCCAGCCCTCCAGCTTGGATCCCAGGCTTGAGCGGCTCTGAGTGACCCAGGCAGGAAATGCATCCCAGTTCCGTGTCGGCAGTTGCCAGGTGGGCTGGGTGAGGGCATGGTCCATGTGGATGCTGACCCCGGGGTGCTGCCGAAGCAGGTGGTGCCCATTCTTGTTAACACCATGAAGCAGGTGCTCCTTCTGAGCATTTACTTCAAGACGGCTGAGCCCTCTCCAAGGTGATTGGCATCGGCCCACAATCCCCTCCAGCTGTCTTTCGAGGCCGGTGTTACCCCTGCTTAGAAGTGAGGCTGGGATTGCTGGTTCTTGGCGGATCTTCCTCCATCCATCTTGCTCTGCAGGTTTACCCTAGGAACCAAGGTAAGAAGGGATTCCAGGGATAAGACAGGGCAAAAGCTGAAGGCGGTGTGTGTGAAGGTGGGAAGGGCAGGGATATTATGGATTTGGGATGTTGATGAGCCTGAGTCTATTTCAGCAGGATTCCCCCATGCCCCAGGGGTTTTTGTTGGATTTTGCCACCGGAGGGTCCGATTCCACTCCCTTTCAGTAGGTAACTAAAGAGCCAGGCATGGCTGGCCCCAAGGCTGTGGTTGAAACAGGCAATGGCAGGAGGTCACTGGTTCCTGGCCTTTGGAGTTTGTCCTTGAAAACAAGCCACCTATCATGCATGGTGCCTGCTGGCAGGCAGGTGTGGACAGCACTGTGGCTGCTAATGTTGCTGCCTGGCCATGGGAGACCTCAGACTCAGGCCGGCCACCTTCCCAGCCAATTGCATGTGTGGCAGGTATCGCCACCCCCTCCCCCACAGGTGGCTAAACAGGAGTGACATCCTTCACGCCGGGCCTGGAAGTTCAGAGGTTATCACACGTGTTGCAAGATGATGGGTCCATGCTGTGGCTTCTCATTTTTCCTAGAGAACAGACGTAACTGGGGCTCCCAGGGTCTGAGCCGGGCTGCTCACTGACACCCCCAGGGGAGCTTTTACAAGCTATCAGCAGCACACAAGCCCTTCTCTGCTGTGCTGGCAAATCACCCTTGAGTGTGGTAGCTGTGACTTTGAGGCTTAGCAAATACGTACACCCTACACACAATTGTGTCTACATTACAGAAAACTTTACGTGACTGTATAATCTGCCTTTGAAAAAAACACGTAACTTACGTGCTGTAAGAACCACCATTTTAAAGTCTACTACCATTCAGTTGGTTTTAGGACATTCAGAAGGTCATGTCACCATCACCACTAATTCCAGAATATTTTCATCACCCGCAAAATACATCCTGCCTTTGGAATCAGTGTCAAAACAGACACTTCACTGTAGGCATGGGTGATGATGATTGTGGTACCAGTAGCTATTAATGTCATTGGGCACTTACTGTATGCCAGCCACTGTGCTAAATGCCTTACATGTTTATGTATGCCTGTTCGTGCAATATGAGTATATGTTTCATTCAGTCTTGTAACACAACAAATAGGTGAACAGTGTTGGTATCCTCACTTTATTAAGGGAACCGAGGTACGAGAGAAAGAGAGCAGCCTGCATCCGTGGGGTTTGATCCCAGGAGGTGCGTATTGACTCACTCTCTGGGTCTGTTCCCTGTGGGGTTTGGAAAGATCTCCCTATGCCTAGAAAGGCCCAATGTACCTGGCTTTTCTTTTTTTCCAGTTCATTCAGTTTTTTAAAAGATTGTGATTAAAATGTATATAACATAACACTTATCATTTCCATCTTTTTACGTGCACAGTTCTGTAGCATTAAGCAGTGATATGGTTTGTATCTGTGTCCCTGCCCAAATCTCATATTGAACTGTAATCCCCAATGTTGGAGGAGGGGAGGGGACTAGTGGGAAGTCAGATCTTGGGGGCTGATTTCCCCCTTGCTGTTCTTGTGACAGTGAGTCCTCACACGATCTGGTTGTTTAAAAGTGTGTAGTACCTCCCTCTTTATTCTCTTCCTCCTTCTCTGTCCATGTAGGACGTGCCAGCTTCCCCTATGCCTTCTGCCATGATTGTGGGTTTCCTGAGGCCTCCTGAGCCCTGCTTCCTGTACAGCCTGTGGAACTGTGAGTCAATGAAACCTCTTCTTTATAAATTACCTGGTCTCAGGTAGTTCTTTATAGCAATGCAAGCATGGACTCATACAAGCACATTTACAATTTCATGTAACTATCACCATTACCCATTTCCAGAACTTTTTCATGATTCCAAACTGAAACTCCGGACCCATTAGATACCAACCTCTCCCAGCCCTTGCTAACCTATGAATTTCCTCTATGAATTTGCCTATTCTACATATCTCCTGTAAGTGGTATTGTACAATATTTGTCCTTTTGGGTCTGGCTTATTTCACTTAGCATAATGTTTTCAAAGTTCACTCATTTGCAGGCTTCTCAGAATTAATTGCATTTCTTTTTATGGCTGAATAATGCTCCGTTTTTGTGGCTGAAAAATTGTGTATATGTACCCCACTTCGTTTATCCATTCGTTTGTTGATAGGCACTTGAATCGTTCCTACCACTTGGCTACTGTGTACAAGCACTTACCTGGGTCCCTGTTTTCAGTTCTTCTGAATATACGTAGGTGTGGAATTGCAGGGTTGTATGCTAATTTACATTTAGCTTTTTGAAGAACCACCATGTTTTTCATCACAGTTCTTCACATCTTTGCCAACACTTGTTTTCCTTTTTTGATAATATTCACTCTGCTGAGTGTGAAGTGGCACCTCATTGTGGTTTTAATTAGCATTTGCCTAATGATGAATGATGTTGGGAGTATAGCTGACTTATTTTCAAAGGTTATAAAATGGAGATGAAATGTATATTTGGGGGCACAAGGAGTTATCCGGTAGAGAGAGGGCCAATGTGGTAATGAGCGAATGCATTCATCTGGCCCAAGTTTTCCTCTTTGTGAATTTTCTGATCCAGTGTTCTCAGCCTTGGCTGCCTGTCAGAATCACCTGGGCAGGTTTTAAACTATGGAGGCCAGCTGTGCCCCCAGGGCATCTACTAGGAACTGTCCAGGCAGGGCCTCCGTTTGTTCCATTATAGGGGAAGCTCGGCTCTAATTTTTCATGAAAGAAAGACAGAGACCCTAAAACTCACACTTCTTCATTAAAAAAAAAAAAATTCTCCAAAACATGTATTACTTTTAAGCATTAGTTGTGTAATTATTGTTGTATAGACTAATACCCACTGAGAGACTCAAGTATCTCTGAAAAGCACCTCGCAACAGCACTGGAACCCGGGTGCGACTCCTCCTCTGCTGTGCCCCTCTCTCCCTCTCTGGAACTTCAGACAAAGCGCATTGATTTAGTGCAATAGCAATCAGGACTGAGACTCTCCCCTTGCTGGTGATGGTGGCTGCTCCTGCTTCGTTCCCTGGCTCACTCTTGTCACACCTCTTTAAGGCTCGACCTGCTCGAGATGCTGCTAAGCCCTCTGCCAGGAGGTCAGAAGGGACATCTGTCAGGGCTGCAGAGATCTAAAAACCAGAACCCACCTGGCCTCTGAGAGCTCAGTCAGGGGAAGCAAGGGAACCAGCTCCTGTATACATTATTACGATGCACACCAAATTCAGCACTTCTTAAAATGTGGGAGGTACAGCTGTATATAAGGGGAAATGGTATTAGGTAGGAGGTAGATAGGGCATTAATAACACGGAGTCACCAAAGGACAAAGTTTTCCCTTTTCAATTATATTTTAATCCTTCAGAGAAAGCAAGGAGAAAGCCTCAGTTTGGAGCTAACAGGTCTTTAACACCTCTCTTTAAACACTTCCTTTAAAAAAAAAAAAGGCAAGCAGACAGACTCAAGTTTTCAGCTGTAATAGTATCAAATCAGAAATTGGCAACATTGCTTTGCTTTCACGGCATTTATTTTTTAGTTGGCTTCTAATTGGCTAGTCTCACTGATATTTTCCCCCATTGTGATATAAAGTTCTAGGCCAGGCATGGTGGCTCACGCCTGTAATGCCTGCACTTTGAGAAGCTGAGGCAGGTGGATCACTGAGGCCAGGACTTCGAGACCAGCCTGGCCAACCTGGTGAAACCCCGTCTCTACTAAAAATACAAAAAATTAGCCAAGCATGGTTGTGCATGCCTCTAATCCCAGCTACTCAGGAGGTGGAGGGAGGAGAATCTCTTGAATCTAAGAAGCTGATGTTTCAGTGAGCTGAGATCACACCACTGAACTCCAGCCTGGGTGACAAAGTGAGACTCCGTCTCCAAAAACAAAAAGCCTTACTATTATTTATATATGTTTATTTCTGAGAAAAGATCCCTCTCTGTGCCCCAGCTGGAGTGCAGTGGTGCAGTTACAGCTCACTGCAGCCTCAACCTTCCAGCCTCAAGCAATCATCTCGTCTCAAACCCCTCGAGAAGCTGGGACTACAGGCATGCGCCACCATGCCTGGCTAATTTGTGTGTGTGTGTGTGTGTGTCTGTATGTGTATATACGTGTATTTTTGTAGAGACAGGATCTCACTGTGTTGCCAGGCTGGTCTTAAACTCCTGGGCTCGTGTTACCCTCTCACCTTGGCCTCCAAAAGTGCTGAGATTATAGGCGTGAGTCACTGTGCCCTGCCACAAGTTTACTTTTAAAATAAATCCATTTAAATTTGTTTTAAAAAGTGAGTTCATTTGAAGGAACAGATTAAGCGACCAGTAGAGCAGGTGGCCGGCAGATGTGGCATAAATCACACAGGTGGTATCCAAGTGACCTGGAAGAGGCATGCGAATGGGCTTCAGGGATTGAGGGAGCTCCCAGCTTGTCACACAAGAAGCACGTCATTAAGTCACAGAACGATGACTAACAACATATAGATGGAAGGGACCTTAGAGATTGTTGGCATAACTTTCGCAGGTGAGGGAAACTGAAACTCTGGTGTTGAGGGTCTGGGGCCAGATACAGTGGCTCACACCTGTAATCCCAGCACTTTAGGAGGCTAAGGCCAGTGGATCATCTGAGGTCATGAGTTCAAGCCCGGCCTGACCAGCATAGTGAAACCCCATCTCTAATTTAAAAAAAAAAAATACAAAAAATTAGCAGGGTGTGCTGGTGCACACCTGTCATCTCAGCTACTTGGGAGGCTGAAGCATGAGAATCACTTGAACCCAGGAGGCAGAGGTTGCAGTGAGCCAAGATGGCGCCACTGCACTCCAGCCTGGGCGATAGAGCAAGATTCCATCTCAAAAAAATAAAAATAAAGTGTCGAGAGTCCAGGGCCACACAGATGTCAGTGGGAGAACCAGCATGGGACTCTGTGGCTATGCAACCCTGCACGGGTCGCCCCAGTCTCTGCCATCTCACTGCCTGTCACAGCTTGTCTATGTCACAGGACACTTCTCTTTCGCCAGCTGACTCAATACAGTAGTACATTTTGCTTCCAGTAATGTGAATAATGAGTAATGTGAATAACAAGTATACTGTGAACAGCATGCTTCTGTCTCTTCCCCCTCAGAAGGAGGAGGCACATTTGTGAAGAATCGCAGGACTCTCTCCTTAGAAGTAAGACGGAGACACAGTTGTAACTTTTTTTTCTTTTTTTGAGATGGGAATCTCGCTCTGTTGCCCAGGCTGGAGTGCGGTGGCGTGATCTCGGCTCACTGCAACCTCCCCCTGCTGGGTTCCAGCAATTCTCCTGCCACAGCCTCCCAAGCTGGCAGTTCCGATTTCTACAACGGTCTGTCACGCTGCTCTTCAAGTTTTTCTTCCAGATACAGAGTAGGATTGTACTTCCCTGCTTGTTGGCAGCAATAGATGACTCCCACAAAGTCTGGCTTTTGTCCCTTGGCATAACGCACCTGAAATTCACCCATGTTGTTGCGTGCGCCCATCGTCCCTTTTCATTACTGAGTAGTATGCCTTTAAATGGCTGTGCAGTTTGCCTACCCATCCCCCAGGTGAGGAACATTTGAGTATTTTCCAATCTTTTGGCAGTTATGAATAAAACCACTATGTAATGTGTAACTTCAAATTTCTCTAACGTAAAACTGACATTTCTCGCTGTGATTCTGGAGGCCTTGTGTGAGCAGACCACACACTACTCAGGAGGCTGAGGTGCAAGAATTGCTTGAACCCGGGAGGCAGAGGTTGCAGTGAGCCGAGATGGCGCCACTGTGCTCCAGTCTGGGTGATAGAACGAGATTCTGTCTCAAAAATAAAAACAAATGAAGTGTTGAGATCTAACCACCTGTACCTCTTCTCAGGGCACACTTCCCCTCCACTCACTCACTCTGAATAGACCAAGTGCCTTCCCAAGGCCTTGGGATCACCTGGCCCTTCCCACAGCTGGCCCTCAGATCCCATAGCTACTCCCAGGGGCCTCCCTGACATCTCCCCAAAGCCACCCTCTTTCATCCAAAAGGCTTTCCTTTTTACCTTGTATATTTCCTTCACAGCACCAACCGTGATCTGGAATCTTTTTTCTCTGGATGGATGGAAATTCCAGCAGGGGAGAGTTCTTGTCCGTCTTGTCAAAGTCCTAACACGTATTCTGGAACTTAATACAAATGAGTTGATAAGATTGCGGAAGTAGCATAGGTTCAGCTTATACGCGTCTTCAGCGCCAGGTTACAAAGTCTGCACTGTGTGTAGGGAATAGGAAAATCGTGTTGAAAATGGTACCTTGGGAAAACTGTCTGTTCATTTAAAATAAAGTTTGGGTTATTGTAGGCCATAAAGCAAGGATTAGAATACATATATCCTACAGACACTGAATATGTTACGATCATGGTTTTTAGTCCTGTTAAGAGCACAGGGAAATGGCAGTTAGCATTTAAGATAAATCTGACAGAATTTTATCCTTTGAAATTTTGTAAAATTTAGAGACCTATTATTCCAAAAAACATATAGCCTTGTTTACTTTTCCCTCAGACCCGTATTCAAAATTAAATAGAGAATGATGTTATCATTGTACGTATTCTTGAACAGAAGGGCATAAAATATATGGACGGGTGTGTATCTCACTTTTACTAGCAGTAATGTTAGTGTTTAAAGATAGAATATGTGATGCCCTGCTCTGGTGCACAGTGAGCTACACATTTACTTTAAATGATGGGCTCTTAAAATACTCTTCCGAAACAACAATAAACAAAAGTGATTGTGTTTCATTAAAAGATCAACACACCAGAAATCACCTAATTTGTCTCTCAGGTTTCTGCCTGTTTGCAAATTTGTAAAAGAACACACAAGAAGTGTTTTGGCCTTACTGTTGTGACATAGTTGAGACACCACATTTAACAATATTCCCTGGAACCCCTTAGAGCAAGCTTGTCCAACCTGTGGCCCACGGGCTGCATGTGGCCCAGGATGGCTTTGAATGAGGCCCAACACAAATTTATAAACTTTCTTAAAATGTTAGGAGATTTGGGGGGAAGTTTTAAACTTCAGCTCACCAGCTATCGGTAGTGTTGGTGTATTTTTTATGTGTGGGCCAAGACAATTCTTCCAATGTGGTCCAGAGAAACCAAAAGATTGGACAACCCAGCATTAGAGAATACTTTAAAGAAATATAGGAGATTTACCACTTCTCCCACATAAGTTCGCATTTATTTATTTATTTATTTATTTATTTTTGAGACAGAGTCTCATTCTTGTCACCTAGGCTGGAGTGCAATGGCACAATCTCTGCTCATTTCAACCTCTACCTCCTGGGTTCAAGTAATTCTCCTGCCTCAGCCTCCCGAGTAGCCAGGATTACAGGTGCCCACCACCACGCCCAGCTAATTTTTGTATTTTTAGTACAGATGAGTTTCACCATGTTGGCCAGGCTGGTCTCGAACTCTGACCTCAGGTGATTCACCTGCCTCAGCCTTCCAAAATGCTGGGATTACAGGCATGAGTGACTACACCCAGCCCACATTCATTTATTCTGCACAACGTCATTGAACGCCTGCCAAATGCCTTGGATGCTCTGCTAGGACTGAGGATCAGGATGAGTTAAGCAGACACAGTCTCTACCCTCCGAAAACTGATGATCTAGAAGGAAGGGGAGGTGGTAAAAAGTGATCACAAGAACAACCGGGCCCAGTCCCAGTGGAACGAACCTCTGAGCCACTTTACTTGGTTTTTGCACAACTGCACGTGGAATTACTTATTAAAGCCAAGTGTGGTTCATGGCATGGGCAACAGGACGGACAGTGGAGGCTTCTCAGATACAGATCAGTTTAGCTCCGACTACCTCATGAGAAAATATAGCTCAGTGTTCATTACTACCCATGTGCCGCTGGTGAAGTGAGGAGGGCGCCATAGATGGGGAGGGTCAGCCCAACAGCCTCTTACACCATTAGCATGGAACAAGAGACGTTGTTGGAAAAAATACATTAACTCCTTTCTTCTTTGGCTTTTCCGAATGTGAGCCTCTCCCCAGTTGGCCAGAGACATTGGTCATCTTCGGGGAGTGGAAGTCACGCTTGCCTACAGTGAAAATGCAAGAGAAAGAATTATGCTTAGGTTTTGACATTCATAATTGGAATTTGCATGGCAAACCAGATTCGTCTTGAAATTTCCTCATTTATTTTTTAGAAAAATGTCCTCAGTTAACACATCAAGAGCTAGGCTTAGGAGCCTCAGTGCTTGGAGAGCTCTCGTGTGGAGAAAACAGCCCTGTGTCCCTTGGGAGATGCAGCCTGTCACTCTGTGATAGAATATGACACAGAAGAGTGACTGTCACATATTTTTTCTGTAACCCATGGCAAGACATTCATGTGCGCACACAGACACGTACACAAAACAAATTTTAGAAAACAATTCTTAGCCTTGTTATGTGTGATATTTTCTCATTTTTAAAATTCTTGATTAATTTGTATTAATGCTGGTCATAACCCCCTGACTTCAGCACTGCCCCAGGAATGGGTCATGACTGGCACCATGAAAACACCGAAAAGCATTGACCTATTGACCTTGGCAGATGCGGGAGGAGGAAGGTGGGAGAGATGGATGGGCGAGAGATGAAATTGGATGTGTGTCCTGATCTCTCTCCTTCACATTGTGCTTGGCCTAAGAAAGGTATTAGATAAAGAAATAAGAGGAGGCTACAGGAAGAGATTATTTCTGCCCCAACTCCCCTTAAGAACCTGGAAATAGATTCCCCTGCTCACTCTCCATCCGCATGGATTAGCTAAGTAGGGTGGGTGGTCGTGGTCCAGCAGAGTTGCTGCATGGCCTTTCTGAGCTGCCGTCCCCTCCCTTGAGGTGTGGACACGATCCAGGCACTTCCACATCCAGGATGGGCCAGGAGACTCCACAAGAGATGAGAGGTGCCTAACAAGGCCAGAAGGCTGGGAGAGGGCAAGGCTGAGCCAGGCCTGGAGAGTGACCAGGCAAAGGGAGACCAGAGCCCAAGCTCACCTGTTTAGGATGCCAGCAAGGTCAGCAGTGACCAGCAGACAAGGATGCCTTCTGCAATACCAAGGAAATTACAGCAACACCTCCATGTCCCACCCCATTTACTCCAGCACTGCCTCAGAGAGGAGCTTAGAAGCCAGAGCTCCCAAATTCTTTTCCCAAAAGAGGTAGGAAATCACCTAAAGATATCCCAAAAGAAGTAGAATACCACCTAGAAATTTCCCCAAAGAGGTAGAAAATCACCTAGTAGGCTGGAGGTAATCCAGCCTTTTTCTTCTCTCTTGTTGTGCACCAAATTGGCATTCATAAAGACTCAGTTCTAGGTAAAATAGCCATGCTTTAATGTCCTGAGTCAGCCAGTGGAATGCTGTTAAAATGTCTAAAAACAAGCTGGTAGGAAGAAGTCCTGATTTATAGTGCTTGCCAATTTCCATGGTGTAAATACTCCCCACCATGGCCAATTTCCATGGTGTAAATCTTCCCACTATGGTCAATTTACATATGGTATAAATATACTCACAATGGCTAATTTCCATAGTGTGAATACTCCCACCATGGCCAATTTTCATGGTGTAAATACACCCACTCTGGCCAATTTACATGATGTAAATACTCCCACTGTGGCCAATTTACACTTGGTGTAAATACACCCACCATGGCCAATTTCCATGGTGTAACTACTCTCACCAATTTCAAGCTACTGTAGAGGCTGCTGGATGCAGAGTTATCTTTTTTTTTTTTTTTTTTTTTTAAAGTTGAGGTTTCACCATATTGGTCAGGCTGGTCTCGAACTCCTGACCTCAGATGATCCGCCCACCTCAGCCTCCCAAAGTGCTGGGATTACAGGTGTGAGCCACCGTGCCCAGCCTTTTTTTTTTTTTTTTAAAGATGGGGCAGAGTTATCTTAAATGAGGCACAGTGAGCTCTGAGCCTGGACGAGCTGACTCTAGCCATCAGGCTCCCTGGCCACCCAGTCTCAGCAGGCAAGACTTCTGAATCTGCCCATGAGTCTGAGGCCCAGGTCGACTTTCCAGCATAAATGTTCCTTTCAACCTACACTGGTTTCACTTACTCTATGGAAATGGCTCTCTGCTTTACGTGAACAGCACCTCAATACAGACAAGCAGACTGCTCTTGTTCCCATTTTCTTCTTTAAGCCCTTCTTCCAGGAAAATTCTCGGGGTCTGTCCACCCACCCAGGACAATCTTTTGTGTGAGCCAACTGGACTGACAGAATCAGAGCAAACCACCCCCTGAAGGGAGCTCCAGAGGTCACCGTGGCCAGCCCCCTGCCTCCAGGCAGGTCTCCCCCTAAATCGTCCTAGGCAGAGCCTTCCTCATGCTGGGCCGTTTGCTCGGAGCGCCCTGAGCAGCTGAGTAAAGTTTTGTGCTGACTCTGTGGAGCTCCGACGGTGGCAAGCGCTCCCCGAACTCATAAGGGAATCATTAGCGAGACGCAGCACCGTAGGAGGGCCCAAAGGCCTGTGGCAATTAATCACCTTTCCTCCCTGGCAGCACCAGCTGTCTCAGATGCAGCCATCCTCGAGGTAGCCCTTTAATTGTCCCTGGAGAAGGCGGGTGGGCGAGGGGCCACCTGAGCTAGTGTTAGCCAGCAATCCTCCCAAATTAAAAAAAAAAAAAAAATTTTTTTTAGAGTATTCAAATATTTCTTCCTTACTTTCTAGAGTCTGTTATTGGTATAAAGGTTGAAGCTCAGGCAGCTTAACTGTTATGTGGAATGACCTTTAGTTTTAATATTAATATATTATCGTAAAGTCTATGTGAATCATGAATGCAATTTTGGTATTCATATAAAATGCCACGCACTGAACCCATTGCAACTTTTTTTTCCCCTCTCGTCCTCCAGTAGGCTGCAAACTGGGTGAATTAATATGCGTCATATTCCTCTCCCCTTTATTTACTTAGAGAGGGTGGCCAGGCAACTTTATCAAGAGTAACATTATCAAGAGCTTTGCTGCAAGCTTCTTTATCATATTCACATCCGCGTCTGCTCGACACTTGTCAGTGTCAATCAAATCGCAATAATACGCAGATGATTTGCTCATTTGGTTTAATAAAATCTTTCTGCTTATTTGCGCTGCCTCCATTACACCACATAATTGCTGTGCCGCGGAGGTGAAAGGCAGCCAGTTGCCTGGGGGATAAGAGGAGCCGATTGCTATATGAAGGATTTGTTTCTTTGCCTCTGTCTCTCCCCAGTCACTCATATTCCTAAAATTAATATTGTATTTGAATCCAGCCCTGCTATTCTTATGCAGGCTAACATTGTTATTACTTATTATTTGGATGTGAAGTCATTTATTTTTAGTTTTATGTCCAAGCTGTCAAGCTAAATGTCATTGTGAACTGCCACATACAATTTTTAACTGCCATTTAAAACGAGATTCAAACTTGAAATTATGGAGTGAGCTTGTTCAAAGGGCCAGCCTGACAGGAAGTGCAGCAAGGAGCCCCAGTTTCCCTGGAAATCAAAGGGGCTCCAGTGATGATTTTTGTGGAACGGAAAGCACACAGCCTTAGTACTTCAGTCACCTTGATGGTGGCCGGACACAACGCTTGGCGTTCAGAGAAAGGGGGGCGCACAGGTGGCCACAGAGCCCGGGGCTGTGCTCAGAGCCCACTCAGCATCTGCACTCGAGCATGTCCTGCTTCTTGGGAAGAGTCAACCACGTGCCAGGAGGGTGGGGACCCATGGGGCCTGCCCCACGGCGTGCAAAGGGAAACTTACAGGCAGGATCCCAGCCTGCAGGGACAGGAGGGGCCAGCCAGCTGGAAGCTGTAGGGCGGCTTGATCTGGGGCCTGGGGTTCCTGTGTAACCGTCCAGGAGGCAGGGCAATGCCAGGGTGTGACTGGGGAGAAGCCAGTCAACCTTAAGGGTGTTAAGGGTTATGCTTTGGTGTCCACAGAGGGAGGGCTCTTCATGGAACACAGCCAGATATTCAGAAGGAGGGAGCAGCACGCTAGACCTTGTTACACCAGCTCAGTTAGAGCCTGGTCACATCGGGGTACCATCCTCCCATCCAATGTAACTTTCAGATGGGAACAAACCTTCCACCTATCACAGCTTCTTACTAAGCCCATGGTTGATGCTTCCGGTGAATCAGCTCATTGAACGTCCATAAAGACAACTATCTCAGATAAGTGTCATTCTTGTCCTTCTGGTAAAAAATGAAGATGCTGAGATTTAAGGAGGCTGAGGTGATGACGGCTCTGGAAGTGGCAGGTGGAGCCCATAAGGGAACAGAGGGAAGGGATGTGGCCAGGAGCAGGCCCCGAGAGTTTGGCAAGGTAGTGGCCACAGCAGCTTGGGGACCATAGTCAGGGCACCAGGTTGTCACAGAGGACCTAGGCTTGCTTTGCTTTCCAAGAAGGTCCAGTGTTCAAGAAAGCCAGTGACAGACCATCCCCAAGAAAACATGTGTCATCGCCCCCATCAGTAGCATTTCTGGGACTCCAGAGTGCTTCCTATGCACTTCATTCAAAGGTGTCAGTGATCAAAAATCGACACAGAGGATCCTCAAGTCCTGTGCCTCACCCCCCTCAGTCTACCAAGCTGGGCTGGTTCCGACCAGACCTACGGCTGCAGTGGCCACTATGCCACAGGTCCTCAGGTTTGTTTGTTGTTTTCATTTGTGTTTTCAAGACAGAGTCTCACTCTGTCACCCAGGCTGGAGTTGCAGCAGCATGATCTCAGCTCACTGCAGCCTCCGCCTCCCAGGTTCAAGTGAATCTCCTGCCTCAGCCTCCTGAATAGCTGGGACTAAAGGTGTATGCTACTACGCCCAGTTAATTTTTGTATTTTTAGTAGAGATGGGGTTTCACCATGTTGCCCAGGCTGATTTCAAGCTCCTGACCTCAGGTGATCCACCCACCTCAGCCTCCTAAAGTGCTGGGATTACAGGCGTGAGCCACTGCGCCTGGCCAGACCCTCAGGCTTTAAGGCACATACAAGGCAAGACAGGAAGCACTCAGGTCCCTGCTCTTCCTCCTCTTGGCGAATTTTTCTGTCCCCACCATCTCCAGTATTAAAAAGGACTTGATTCTAAGCAGGCACCCATTGTCTTGGGTGCTGACATGAGTTTATAAAATACAGCATGTACGCAGGGTTCGTGGAAGGCTGACATGAGGCTTTCTTGGCTGTTTGGCTGGGGGAGGGTGTTGTGGACTTCCCTGCTCTTCTGTCCCTTCCTTGCTTTGGCATAGCTGAAGAGGTGGTTGTTCCATCCACAGATTGGGGAATCCCAGAGTTGGAGCTGAATCCCGGTCAGGGAGAGAGTCCTTTCTGAAAGCCCAGGCCTTCCCTGCACCTGAGTGTGTCTTGGGCTGTGGTTTCCAGTGGGCACGCCATGGCACCTACCTGATGTGTTGTGAATCATCCGTAGGTGTGCCACCAACTTTGATTTTTTTAAACAGCTTTACTGAGATCTAATTCATACACCACATAATTTGTTGTTTTGAGATGGAGTCTCACTCTGTCACCTAGGCTAGAGTGCAGTGGCACTATCTCAGCTCACCGCAACCTTTGCCTCCTGGGTTCAAGCAATTGTGCCTCAGCCTCCCCAGTAGCTGGGATTACAGGTGTATGCCATCGCCACCAGCTAATTTTGGTATTTTTAGTAGCGATGGGGTTTTGTCATGTTGGCCAGGTTGATCTAAAACTTCTGACTTCAAGTGACCCATCCTCCCAAAGTCCTGGGATTACAGGCATGAGCCACCAGGCCAGTCCAATTCTCCCATGTACAGTGTACATTGCCATGGATTTTTGTATATTTACAGAGTAGTACAACCATCACCACAATCAGTTTTAGAACATTTTCATGACCTCAAAAAGAAACCTCGTACCTGTAGCTAGCCACTACTCCCATAGACCCCCACCCAGCCATAAGCAACTACTAACTGACTTTTTGTTTCTATAGACTTGGCCACTCTGGACATATCAGAGAAATAGAATCATGGTAGGTAGTCTTTTGTGACTTCTTGCACTTAGCATGATATTTACAGGGCTCATCCATGTGTAGCATGTATCAGAATCTCATTTCTTTCTATGGCTATATAATTTTCCATTGTAGAAATACAGTTGGCCCTTGAACAATGTGGGTTTGAACTGTGAGGGTGCACTTACACACAGATATTTTTCAACCAAATGCAGATCAAAAATACAGTATTTGTGGGATGTGAAACCTGTGTATATGGAGGGCTGACTTTTTTTTCCTTTTTTTAAATATATATTTTATTGCATTTTATGTTTTGTGGTACATGTGAAGAACATGCAAGATTGTTGCATAGGAACACACATGGCAATGTGGTTTGCTGCCTTCCTCCCCATCACCTGTATCTGGCATTTCTCCCCATGTTATCCCTCCCCAACTCCCCATCCCAAACTGTCCCTCCTCTAGTTCCCCCCGCCACAGACCCCAGTGTGTGGTGCTCCCCTCCCTGTGCCCATGTGTTCTCATTGTTCAGCACCCGCCTATGAGTGAGAACATGCGGTGTTTGATTTTCTGCTCTGTGTCAGTTTGCTGAGAATGATGGTTTCCAGTTTCATCCATGTCCCTACAAAGGACACAAACTCATCGTTTTTTAGGGCTTCATACTATTCCATGATGTATATGTGCCATATTTTCCCCATCCAGTCTATCATCAATGGGCATTTGGGTTGGTTCCAAGGCTTTGCTATTGTAAACAGTGCTGCAATGAACATTCGTGTGCATGTGTCCTTATTTTTTGTATTGCATTTTAGGTTTTGGGGTACATGTGAAGAACATGCAAGATTGTTGCATAGGTACACACGTGGCAGTGTGATTTGCTGCCTTCCTCCCCCTCACCTATATCTGGCATTTCTCCCCATGCCATTCCCCCACAACTTCCCACCCCACGCTGTCCCTACACTATTTCCTTCCAACAGACCCCAGTGTGTAGTGCTCCCCTCCCTGTGTCCATGTGTTTTCATTGTTCAACACCCGCCTATGAGTGAGAACATATGGTGTTTGATTTTCTGCTCCTGTGTTAGTTTGCTGAGAATGATGGCTTCCAGGTTCATCCATGTCCCTGCAAAGGACACAAACTCATCATTTTTGATGGCTGCGTAATATTCCATGGGCTATATGTGCCACATTTTCCCTGTCCAGTCTATCACCGATGGGCATTTAGGCTGGTTCCAGGTCTTTGCTATTGTAAACAGTGCTGCAATGAACATTGGTGTGCATGTGTCCTTATAGTAGAATGATTTATAATCCTTTGGATATATACCCAGTAATGGGATTGCTGGGTCAAATGGAATTTCTATTTCTAGGTCCTTGAGGAATCACCACACTGTCTTCCACAATGGTTGAACTAATTTACACTCCCACCAACAGTGTACAAGTGTTCCTATTTCTCCACATCCTCTCCAGCATCTGTTGTCTCTGGATTTTTTAATGATTGCCATTCTAACTGGCGTGAGATGGTATCTCAATTTAGTGTTGATTTGCATTTCTCTAATGACCAGTGATGATGAGCATTTTTTCATATGTTTGTTGGCCTCCTGTATGTCTTCTTCTTTTGTAAAATGTCTGTTCATATCCTTTGCCCACTATTGAATGGGCTTGTTTTTTTTTTTCTTGTAAGTCTGTTTTAGTTCTTTGTAAATTCTGGATATCAGCCCTTTGTCAGATGGGCAAACTGCAAAAATTTTTTCCCATTCTGTTGGTTGCCGATTCACTCTAATGACTGTTTCCTTTGCTGTGCAGAAGCTGTGGAGTTTGATTAGGTCCCATTTGTCTATTTTGGCTTTTGTTGCCAATGCTTTGGTGTTTTGGTCATGAAGTCCTTGCCTATGCCTGTGTCCTGAATGGTTTTGCCTAGATTTTCTTCTAGGGTTTTTATGGTGTTAGGTCTTATGTTTAAGCCTTTAATCCATCTGGAGTCAATTTTAGTGTAAGGTGTCAGGAAGGGGTCCAGTTTCTGCTTTCTGCACATGGCTAGCCAGTTTTCCCAACACCATTTGTTAAACAGGGAATTCTTTCTGCATTGCTTGTTTTTGTCAGGTTTGTCAAAGATCGGATGGTTGTAGATATGTTGTGTTGCCTCCAAGGCCTCTGCTCTGTTCCATTGGCCTATATCTCTGTTTTGGTACCAGTACCATGCTGTTTTGATTACTGTAGCCTTGTAGTATAGTTTGAAGTCCGGTAGTGTGATGCCTCCAGCTTTGTTCTTTTTGCTTAGAATTGACTTGGCTATGCAGGCTCTCTTTTGGTTCCATGTGAAGTTTAAGGTGTTTTCTTCCAGTTCTGTGAAGAAGGTCATTGGTAGCTTGATGGGGATAGCGTTGAATCTGTAAATTACTTTGGGCAATATGGCCATTTTCACGATATTCATTCTTCCTAATCATGAACATTGAATGTTTCTCCATCTGTTTGTGTCCTCTCTGATTTCGTTGAGCAGTGGTTTGTAGTTCTTCTTGAAGAGGTTCTTTGTGTTCCTTGTTAGCTGTATTTCTAGGTATTTTATTCTCTTCGTAGCGATTGTGAATGGCAGTTCATACTTGATTTGGCTCTCTTTAAGTCTGTTATTGGTGTATAGGAATGCTTGTGATTTTTGCACATTGATTTTGTATCCTGAGACTTTGCTGAAGTTGCTTATCAGTTTCAGGAGACTTTGGGCTGAGACGATGGGGTCTTCTAGATATACAATCATGTCATCAGCAAATAGAGACAATTTGCCTTCCTCCTTTCCTATTTGAATACCCTTTATTTCTTTTTCTTGCCTGATTGTTCTGGCTAGAACTTCCAGTACTATACTGAATAGGAGTGGTGAGAGAGGGCGTCCTTGTCTAGTGCCAGATTTCAAAGGGAATGCTTCCAGGTTTTGCCCATTCAGTATGATATTGGCTGTTGGTCTGTCATAAATAGCTTTTATTATTTTGAGATATGTTCCATCAATACTTAGTTTATTGAGGGTTTTTAGCATAAAGGGCTGTTGAATTTTGTCAAAGGCCTTCTCTGCATCAATTGAGATAATCATGTGGTTTTTGTCTTTGGTTCTGTTTATGTGGTGAATTACGTTTATAGACTTGCATTCCTGGGATGAATCCTACTTGATTCACAAGTAGGGTTAGCTTTTTGATGTGCTGTTGCAATTGGCTTGCCAGTATTTTATTGAAGATTTTTGCATCTATGTTTATCATGGATATTGGCCTGAAGTTTTCTTTTCTTGTTTAGTCTCTGCCGGGTTTTGGTATCAGGATAATGTTGGTCTCATAAAATGATTTGGAAAGGATTCCCTCTTCTTGGATTGTTTGGAATAGTTTCAGAAGGAATGGTACCAATTCCTCTTTGTATGTCTGGTAGAATTCGGCTGTGAACCCATCTGGACCTGGGCTTTTTTTGTGGGTGGTAGGCTCTTAATTACTGCCTCAACCTCAGACCTTGTTATGGGTCTGTTCAGGGTTTCGGCTTCTTCCTGGTTTAGGCTCGAGAGGAGGCAAGTGTCCAGGAATTTATCCATTTCTTCCAGGTTTACTAGTTTATGTGCATAGAGTTGTTTGTAATAATCTCTGATGATGGTTTGAATTTCTGTGGAATCTGTGGTGATATCCCCTTTATCATTTTTTATTGCATCAATTTGATTATTCTCTCTTTTTTTATTAATGTGGCTAGTGGTCTATTTTGTTGATCTTTTCGAAAAACCAGCTCCTGAATTTATTGATTTTTTTAAGAGTTTTTTGTGTCTCTATCTCCTTCAGTTCTGCTCTGATCTTAGTTATTTCCTGTCTTCTGCTAGGTTTTGAGTGTTTTTGATCTTGCTCCTCTAGCTCTTTCAATTTTGATGATAGGGTGTTAATTTTACATCTCTCCTTTCTTCTCATGTGGGCACTCATTGCTATATATTTTCCTCTAGAGACTGCTTTAAATGTGTCCCAGAGATTCTGGTATGTTGTGTCTTCATTCTTGTTGGTTTCGAAGAATGTCTTTATTTCTGCCTTCATTTCATTGTTTATCCAGTCAACATTCAAGAGCAAGTTGTTCAGTTTCCATGAAGCTCTGCGGTTCTGAGTTAGTTTCTGAATTCTGAGTTCTAATTTGGTTGCACTGTGGTCTGAGACTGTTTGTTATGATTTCCGTTCTTTTGCATTTGCTGAGGAGTGATTTGCTTCCAATTATGTGGTCAATTTTTGAGTAGGTGTGATGTGGTGCTGAGAAGAACGTATATTCTGTGGACTTGGAGTGGAGAGTTCTGTAAATGTCTATTAGATTTGCTTGTTCCAGGTCTGAGTTCAAGTCCTGGATATCCTTGTTGATTTTCTGTCTGGTTGATCTGTCTAATATTGACAATGGGATGTTAAAGTCTCCCAGTATTATTGTGTGGGAATCTAAGTCTCTTTGTAAGTCATTAAGATATTGCCTTATGTATCTGGGTGCTCCTGTATTGGGTGCGTATATATTTAGGATCGTTAGCTCTTCTTGTTGCAGTGATCCTTTTACTATTATGTAGTGTCCTTCTTTGTCTCTTTTGATTTTTGTTGCTTTAAAGTCTTTTTTATCAGAGACAAAAATTGCAACTCCTGCTCTTTTTTGCTGTCCATTTGCTTGGTAAACTTCCTCCATCCCTTTTCTTTGAGCCTTTGTGTATCCTTGCATGTGAGATGGGTTTCCTGGATACAGCACACTGATGGGTTTTGGCTTCTTATCCAATTTGCCAGTCTGTGTCTTTTGACTGGGGCATTTAGTCCATTTACATTTAGGGTTAATATTGTTAAGTGTCAATTTGATACTGCCATTTTGATGCTAGCTGGCTGTTTTGCCCATTAGCTGATATAGATTCTTCATTGTGTTGATGCTCATTACCATTTGGTTTATTTTTGGAGTGGCTGGTACTGGTTGTTCCTTTCTATGTGTAGAGCCTCTTTCAGGATCTCCTGTAAAGCAGGCCTGGTGGTGATGAAATCTCTGAGTACTTGCTTGTTTGCAAAGGATTTTATTTTTCCTTCACTTATGAAGCTTGGTTTGGCTGGGTAAGTAATTCTGGGTTGAAAGTTCTTTTCTTTAAGGATGTTGAATATTGTCCCCCACTCTCTTCTGGCTTGTAGGGTTTCTGCTGAGAGATCTGCTGTGAGTCTGGTGGGCTTCCCTTTGTGGGTAACCCGACCTTTCTCTCTGGCTGCCCTTAGCATTTTCTCCTTCATTTCAACCCTAGTGAATATGACGATTATGTGCCTTGGGGTTGCTCTTCTTGAGGAATATCTTTGTGGTGTTGTCTGTATTTCCTGGACTTGAATATTGGCCTGCCTTGCTATGTTAGTGAAGTTTTCCTGGATAATATCCTGAAAAGTATTTTCCAACTTGGATTGATTATCTTAGTCACATTCAGGTACACCTATCAAACATAGATTAGGTCTTTTCACATAGTCCCACATTTCTTGGAGACTTTGTTCAATCCTTTTTACCCTTTTTTCTCTAATCTTGCCTTCTCGTTTTATTTCATTGAGTTGATCTTCGACTTCTGATATCCTTTCTTCTGCTTGGTCAGTTCGGCTGTTGAAACTTGTGCATGCTTCATGAAGTTCTCGTGTTGTGTTTTTCAGCTCCATCAATTCACTTATATTCCTCTCTAATTTGTCCATTCTCGTTAGCATTTTGTCAAATCTTTTTTCAAGGTTCTTAGTTTCTTTGCATTGGGTTAGAACATGTTCTTTTAGCTCACAGAAGTTCCTTATTATCCACCTTCTAAAGTCTCCACCCAGTCTTGTTCCCTTGCTAGCGAGGAGTTGTGAACCCTTGTAGGAGGAGAGGTGTTCTGGTTTCGTGTGTTTTCATCCTTTTTGCACTGGTTTCTTCCCATCTTTGTGGATTTATCCACCTGTCATCTTTGTAGTTTGTAACTTTCAGATTGGGTCTCTGAGTGGATGTCCAATTTGTTGATAATGAAGTTATTTCTGTTTCTTAGTTTTCCTTCTAACAGTCTGGCCCCTCTGCTTTAGGGCTGCTGAGGTCCACTCCAGGCCCTGCTTCCCTGGGGATCACCTGCAGCAGCTGCAGAACAGTAACAGTTGCTACCAGTTTCTTCTTCTGCTATCTTTGTCCCAGAAGGATACCTGCTAAATGTCAGTCTGATCTCTCCTTTATGAGGTGACTCTTTGGATATACGGGGTTCAGGGAGCTGCTTGAGGAGACAATCTGTCCTTTACATGAGCTCAAGTGCTGAGTTGTGAGCTCTGTTTTTCATTCAGGGCTGCCGGGCAGGTATGTTTAGGTCTGCTACAGCAGAACTCATAAACACCTTTTTTTCCCCCAGGTGCTCTGTCCCAGAGAGTTAGGGCTTTATTTATAAGTTTCCGTTGTGCTGCTGCCTTTTTTTTTCAGGGCTGCCCTGTAGAGCAATGAGGTAGCCTAGTCACTGTCTGCCTGCAGAGGCTTTGCTGAGCTGCTGTGGGCTCCACCCAGTTGTCATGTGAACTTCCCTGCAGTCCTGTTTATATGGGTGTAGTTAGAACAGTCTCAGCATTGGTGGCTTGCCTCTGTATTGGTGGACTCTCGTTGTAATGGCAGGTTGCCTCGGCAATGGCAGGCTGCCTCGGCCATGGCAGACGCCCCTCCCCCACAGAGCTGGACCGTCCCGGGTTCAGCTATGCTTGCTGTAAAACTCTCAATCCAAAGAGTTTCTGATTGTTGTTCTTCTGTGGGAGTGGGACCAGCCAAGCCTGATCACCTGGCTCCCTGCCTCAGAGCCTTTTGCTCTCCAGTTGAATGGTTGACTCTCTCCCAGGTGTTCCAGCAGCCTGTTGAAAAGGAGCCGGGGTCTATGTGATTTCCCCTCCATCGACTCACTGTGCCTGCTGAAACAGCAGCACTGAAGTTTGTGGGGCCTTTGTTTGTTTGGTTTTGCCCGGGAATCTCCTGACCTAGCTTCCTGCCTCGGACCCCTCTTTAATCAGATGAATGGGTGACTGCACCTTCCCAGGGCTCCAATCGCCAGCCAAAAGGGCACCTGGACCAGTGTATTTTGTGTGGAGGACTGCTGTGCCAGAGCACCGCAAAGCAGCCGAGCGGGCCAAAACAGCCACGGGGACCGAAACGGCCGTGCCAGCCAAAACAGTCACGCTGGTGACCCGTGGGGCTCTTCCGCCTGGGAATTTTCTGGTCTGTGGGCAATAAAAATCTGTCTGGAAATGCAGCGTCCACTCATCCTCCCCGCTTTCACTGGGAGCTGTAATCCTGAGCTGTTCCTAAATGGCCATCTTGGATCTGGATTGCATGTGTCCTTATAATAGAACGATTTATAATCCTCTGGATATATATTCAGTAATGGGATTGCTGGGTCAAATGAAATTTCTATTTCTAGGTCCTTGAGGAAGCACCACACTGTTTTTCACAATGGTACTAATTTACACTCCCAACAACAGTGTAGAAGTGTTCTATTTCTCCACGTCCTCTCCAGCATCTGTTGTCTCCCAGATTTTTTAATGACTGCCATTCTAACTGGCATGAGGTGGTATCTCAATGTGGTTTTGATTTGCATTTCTCTAATGACGGTAATGATGAGCATTTTTTCATTTTTATTGGCCTCATATATGTCTTCTTTTGAAAAGTGTCTGTTCATATCCTTCACCCACTTTTGAATGGGCGTGTTTTTTTCTTGTAAGTCTGTTTTAGTTCTTTGTAGATTCTGGATATTAGCCCTTTGTCAGATGAGTAGATTGCAAAACGTTTTTCCCATTCTATTGGTTGCCATTTCACTCTAATGACTGTTTCTTTTACTGTGCAGAAGCTCTGGAGTTTAATTAGATCCCATTGATCTATTTTGGCTTTTGTTGCCAATGCTTTTGGTGTTTTAGTCATGAAGTCCTTGCCTATGCCTGTGTCCTGAATGGTTTTGCCTAGATTTTCTTCTAGGGTTTTTATGGTGTTAGGTCTTAAAGTTTAAGTCTTTAATACATCTGGAGTTAATTTTAGTGTAAGGTGTCAGGAAGGGGTCCAGTTTCTGTTTTCTGCACACTGCTAGCCAGTTTCCCCAATATCATTTATTAAACAGGGAATCCTTTCCCCATTGCTTGTTTTTGTTAGATTTGTCAAAGATCAGATGGTTTTAGTTGTGTGACATTGCCTCCGAGGCCTCTGTTCTGTTCCATTGGTCTATATTTCTGTTTTGGTACCAGTACCATGCTGTTTTGGTACCAGTACCATGCTGTCTTGATTACTGTAGTCTTGTTGTATGGTTTGAAGTCAGGTAGTGTGATGTCTCCAGCTTTGTTCTTTTTGCTTGGAATCTGCTTGGCTATGCAGGCTCTTTTTTGTTTCCATATGAAGTTTAAGGTGCCTTTTTCCAGTTCAGTGAAGAAGGTCATTGGTAGCTTGATGGGGATAGCTTTGAATGTGTAAATTACTTTGAGCATTATGGCCATTTTCATAACATTCTTCCTAATCATGAGCATGGAATGTTTTTCCATCTGTTTGTGTCCTCTCTTCTGTCATTGAGCAGTGGTTTGTAGTTCTCCTTGAGGAGGTCCTTTACATTGTTAGCTGTATTTCTAGGTATTTGATTCTCTTTGTAGCAATTGTGAATGGCAGTTTGTTCTAGATTTGGCTCTCTTTAAGTCTGTTATTGGTGTACAGGAATGCTTATGAATTTTGCACATTGATTTTGTATCCTGAGACTTTGATGAAGTTGCTTATCAGTTTCAGGAAATTTTGGACGGAGACGATGGGGTCTTTTAATATACAATCATGTCATCTGCAAATAGAGGCAATTTGACTTCCTCCTTTCCTAAGTGAATACCCTTTCTTTCTTTTTCTTGCCTGATTGCCCTGGCTAGAACTTCCAATACTATATTGAATAGGAGTGGTGAGAGAGGGAATCCTTGTCTAGTGCCAGATTTCAAAGGGAATGCTTCCAGTTTTTGCCCATTCAGTAGATATTGGCTGTGGGTTTGTCATAAATAGCTTTTATTATTTTGAGATACGTTTCATCAATACCTAGTTTATTGAGAGTTTTTAGCATACAGGGCTATTGAATTTTGTCAAAGGCCTTCTCTGCATCTATTGAGATAATCGTAGTTTTTGTCTTTTGTTCTGTTTATGTGCTGAATTATGTTTATAGACTTGGGTATGTTGAACCAGTCTTGGGTCCCCGGGATGAATCCTATTTGATCATGGTGGATAAATTTTTTGATGTGCTGTTGCAATCAGTTTGCCCAGTATTTTACTGAAGATTTTTGCATCTATGTTCATCATGGATATTGGCCTGAAGTTTTCTTTTTTGGTTGAGTCTCTGTCAGGTTTTGGTATCAGGATGATGTTGGTCTCATAAAATGATTTGGAAAGGATTCCCTCTTTTTGGATTGTTTGCAATAGTTTCAGAAGGAGTGGCAGCAGCTCTTCTTTGTATGTCTGGTAGAATTCGGCTGTGAACCTGGGCTTTTTTGGGGTGGTAGGCTCTTAACTGCTGCCTCAACTTCAGACCTTGTTATTGGTTTATTCAGGGTTTGACTTCTTCCTGATTTAGGCTTAGGAGGATGCAAGTGTCCAGGAATTTATCCATTTCTTCCAGGTTTACCAGTTTATGTGCATAGAGTTGTTTGTAATAATCTCTGATGGTGGTTTGTATTTCTGTGCAATCTGTGGTGATATCTCCTTTATCATTTTTTATTCCATCTATTTGATGCCTAGTCACAGTCTGCCAGCAGAGGCTTTGCTGAGCTGCTGTGGGCTCTGCCCAGCTGCCATGTGAACTTCCTGCAGTCCTGTTTATAGGGGTATAGTTAGAACTGCCTCTGTAATGGTGGCCCACCTCTGTAATGGCAGACTCTCTCTGTAATGGCAGACTGCCTTGGCAGTGGCGGGCCACCTCAGTAGTGGTAGACTGCTTCAGTAATGGTGGATGCCACTCCCCCACAGAGCTGGACCATCCCGGCTTCAGCTGTGCTTGCTGTGAAACTCTCAATCCAGAGTGTTTCGGATTGCTGGTTTTTATGGGGTGGGACCAGCCGAGCCTGATCACCTGGCTCCCTGCCTCAGAACCCCCTTTTTATTATTCAGTTGAATGGGCATCTCTGTCTCCCAGGCGTTCCAGTCAGCAGTTGAATAGGTGTGCGGAGTTGTGTGAGATTTTGTGCAGAGACCCACTGTGCTGGCTGAAACAGTCGCACTGGGGACTTGTGATGCTTTTCCACCCAGGAATCTCTTGGCTTGGCTCCCTGTTTCAGTCCCCTTTTTATCAGTTGGACAGGTGACTCTGTCTCCCAGGCATTCCAGTCACCTGCTGAAAAGGTGCCCAGATATGTGTGATTTCCCATGCGACGACCCACTGCACTGGCTGAAACAGCCGCACTGGAGATTCGTGGCACTTTTTCTCCCGGGAATCTCCTGGTCTGGCTCCCTGTTTCAGTCCCCTTTTTATCAGTTGAGTGGGTGACTCTGTCTCCCAGGTGCTCCAGTCACCAGCTGAAATGGCGCCCGGACCTGTGTGAGTATTTTATGCAGAGACCTGCTGTGCCAGCCAAAACAGCCAAGCTGGCGACCTGTGGGGCTCCTCCACCCAGGGATCTCCTGGTCTGTGGGCAATAAAAATCCATCTGGAAATGCAGCGTCCATTCACCCGTGCTCTTGCTGGGAGCTGCAATCCAGAGTTGCTCCTAGTCGGCCATCTTGGATCCCTCCCCTGACTTTTCTTATGAGTTCCTCAGGGCCAATTGTAGGACTTGAATATGTACAGATTTTGGTCAGCTTGGTGGTCCTGGACCCAAACCCTCACTTACACCAAGGCATGACTGCCTATCACACTTCATTGAGCCATTCATTCGTTCATGGGCATTTAGGTGCTTTCCACCTTTGGCTATTGTGAATAGGGCTACTGTGAACATTCAGTACACGTTTTTGTTTGAACAACTGTCATCAATTCTGGATATATGCCCAGGAGTGAAATTGTTGGGTCAGTGCTGCTAACTTCTGATTCGTATTTAAAACAAATTTTTCCCACAATGACTCATGTCTGTTGTCACCTTTCCTTCTCATTCACCTTCCCCCGCAAGATGAGTTCCACTGGGACAAACATGGAACTGTGTATATTTTACCCAAGATTCTGTATGAAGAGCAAGGGAGGGTTCTTGGTGAATAAAAATCTCCATTTCACCTGCCTCATTCTCAGTCTGTCTTCCTTCCCGCATTCCTAACCCATCGTCCACTTGCCTCCTAATTTTCTCCCCAAGTTTGCTCCTTCCCACAAAAGCACTAAAACTCAATCTGGGTCCTCCAAGCCTGCCTCCCTACATGGACTCATTCACATTTTCTTCAAGCAGAGAAAAGGCCACTGAAGGTTATGCAACAAAGAGGGTGATCCTGAACTCCATGAACAAGATTCTCCCCGGACCCACCCTTTTTAGAAAACTATGGGAGAGGCAGGGCGCAGTGGCTCATGCCTGTAATCGCAGCACTTTGGGAGGCCAAGGCAGGTGGATTACCTGAGGTCAGGAGTTCAGGACCAGCCTGGCCAACATGGTGAAGCCATCGCTACTAAAAATCCAAAAATTAGCCAGGCATAGTGGTGGGCTCCTGTAGTCCCAGCTACTCAGGAGGCCGAGGCAGGAAAATAGCTTAAACCTAGGAAGTGGAGGTTGCAGTGAACTGAGACCATGCCATTGCTCTCCAGCCTGGGTGAGACAGTGAGACTCCATCTCAAAGAAAAAAAGAAAAGAAAACTATGGAATATAATAAAATATGATTTTTCTACCAAGGTACACTGCAGATAGAGCCTATCACAGGGGTATCTCCTCTTCACCTAGTCAGAAGGGTTCAGCTTTCTGCAAGGTCCGAGGCCACAAACTAAAGACCTTGAAGATGTACATTGTTTATTAAACCCTCGATGTTGAGAATTTTTCTAACTTCATGTAACAAAAACAATTTGGGGTGTATATATATATATGTATGTATATATATATATATATATATATATATATATATATATATATATATATATGGTAGGTATCTATGTTTAACAAAATAGCAGACATATTCATTTAACAAAAAATTAAATTTTGGGAATATATATATAGTATGTATATATATTCATACTAAGAATGTTTAAGTCTTTTGCTTTTAAAAGTTAGGAGCCATTTAATTGTTTGTTTATTTATTGAGACATCACTTCACTCCGTCCCCTAGGCCAGAGTGCAGTAGCACGATCTCAGTTCACTGCAACTTCTGCCTCCTGGGTTCAAGTGATTCTCATGCCTCAGTCTCTTGAGTAGCTGGGATTACAGGTGTGCGCTACTCTACCCAGCTAATTTTTGTACTGTTAGTAGAGATGGGGGTTTTCTGTGTTAGCCAGGCTGATCTCAAACTCCTGACCTCAAGTGATCAGCCTGTCTCAGCCTCCTAAAGTGCTGGGATTAAAGGCATGAGCCTCACCTGGCCTATTTATTTATTTATGAGATGGAGTCTAGCTCTGTCACCCAGGCTAGTGTGCAGTGGCGTGATCACAGCTCACTGCAGTCTCGATGGCCTGGGCTGAAGTGCTCCTCCCACCTTAGCCTCCTAAGGAGCTGGTACTGCTGGCATGTGCCAGCATACTCAGCTAACCTTTTAAATTATCTATAGAAACAGGGTCTCTGTGTGCTGCCCAAGCTAGCCTCAGACTCCTGGCTCAAGCGGTTCTCTTGCCTTAGCCTCCTGACCTGTTGGGATTCCAGGCATAAGCCATGGCACCTAGCCATTACATTTTTTAAAAATCCAGTTTCCCATAGTCCCTGAAAAAAACAGACTTTAAACGACTGTAAAACATATCCATGCCTGGTACCCACTAGCCAGAGCTGAACCTGTACCTTCTTGCACGGGTCCCACATTTCTGTGCCTTATCTGGCCTCCACGGGCATCTAGACATCCGGTCCATGCTCCAGGGTGACTTCAGAGCAGCTTCAAAAGCAGAGCAGACATGGGGAGTCTGCCTGGGGAGTGCAGTCAAGGCGGGAGTCCACGCGTGGGTGTGATGCCCAGGCCTGCAGTGTGCCCCGGTCAGAGAAGCTGCCGAGGAGGGGCCCATCCACAGGGAGGCACGAACACAGGGAGGCTGGCAGCCACTGTCCAGGTGCTGAGCCAACTCACTCATTCTACAAATAGTCATTCAGCACCTGCTAGGTGCACTGTTCCAGATGCTGGGACGGCTGTGAGCATTCCTGCCCTCGTGGAGTGCCCTTTCCAGGTAATAGACACAATAAGTAAAGCACATGGTTTGCTGCGTGGCAAGAAGGGGTAGGGAACAGCGGGAGAGGGAGTGTAGGCATCAGGTGTAGGGAGAGAGAAGGAGGCCGAGGGTGAGGGGCTTGCAGCTGTAGATAGAGGGGATGAGGAAGACCTCTCGGAGAAGGTGCCGTTTGAGTAAATGCCTGAAGGACGCTGGGAGGTGAGCGATGTAGTTGAAAGAATTTCAAGCAGAGGGAATGGCAGGTGTAAAGGCCCTGCGCTAAGTGCACCAGAGGCAGAGCGGGAGGGGACTGGGACTGTGGCCGCCACCGCAGGAGCCCGGTAGGAGAGCGGCAGGAGATGGGGGCGCGGGGAGGAAGAAAGTCGGACAGGGCCTGACGGGCCAGCGCAAGGACTCTGGACTTTACTCTGAGATGGGAAAGCCCCGGGAGCTTAACAGAAGAGGGGCCCGAGTTAGGGTGTAACGGGATCGCAGTGGCTGTGTTTGTGGGGGAATGTGGAGAAGTCGATCCAAAAGTGCGCACGGAGTGGGGAGGAGGGGTGGCCACAGGCAAGGCGGTGGGAAGTGACCGGATTCCAGAAATGGGGCTCCTGCGTCTGCTGCAAGTGATGTATGGGGCATGAGACAGGGGACGACTGCAGGGTTGTGGACCCGAACAACTGGAAGGGTAGCCTGGCCATTTACAAAGCGGGGCGCCGTGGGAGTGAGGCATGCTGCGCCAGGGGGACGTGGGGGACCTGTTAGCTTCGAGATGACGAATCCGAGTGAAGATGAGGAGGCAGCAGCTGGCTACAGGAGCCTGGAGTTCGGGAGTCAGGATCAGGAGAGCGGTCCTGGCTAGAGCCCAGGATGTGTCACCGAGCAGATGACTGTAACCGAGGTGTCAGGCTGAGCCCTGGGCTCACAAACTTTCGGAAGCCAGGGACAGCTACAGACACTAGCAGCAGGTCAGTGAAGAGAGTGGCGGGTCAGTGAGAAGTTGTTTCCTCTTGAGTTTATCTTCCATAGTGAGGAAAGTGGGTAAAGTTTTGCTAGGGGCCGGGTGTGGTGGTTCATGCCTGTAATCCCGACACTTTGGGAGGCCAAGGCGGGAGGATTGCTTGAGCCCAGGAGTTGGAGACCAGCCTGGGCAACATGACAAAACCCTGTCTCTACAAAAAATAGAAAAATTAGCCAGACATGGTGGTGTACACCTGTAATTCCAGCCACTCAGGAGGCTGAGGTGGGAGGATCGCTTGAATCCCGGAGGCGGAGGTTGCAGTGAGCTGAGATCCCGCCACTGCATTCCAACCTGGGCAACAAAGCAAGACCCTGTCTCAAAAAAAAAAAAAAAAAAGTTTTGCTGACTTCTTTATATAACTAAACTAAAATAAGAAATTTTCTGTCTCCCAAGGAATTCTGGCACCCTGGATTGGCACCAACTCTTCCAGTTAAAAATATATATATATATATTGTTTTTGTTTTTGTTTTCTGAGACGGAATCTCCCTCTTTTATCCAGGCTGGAGTGCAGTGGTGTGATCTTGGCTCACTGCAACCTCTGCCTCCCTGATGCAAATGATTCTCCTGCCTCAGCCTCCGGAGTAGCTGGGATTAGAGGTGCCCACCACTGCACCTGGCTGATTTTTGTATTTTTAGTAGAGACGGGGTTTCACCTTGTTGGCCGAGCTGGTCTCAAACTCCTGGCCTCAAGTGATCCAGCTGTCTCAGCTTCCCAAAGTGCTGGGATTACAGGTGTGAGCCACCATGCCAGGCCTAGCTTAAAATGTTTTAATATGATTTTTGGATGGGAGATAATACTCACCATATGGTTCACATTCAAAAAGCACAGCAAACAGTCGTCCCTCAGCCTTGGTCCTCAGCCCCCTGACTCCTTACCCAGAGTCAATCAGGTCCCCAATTTCTTTTAGACTTCCAGAGGTGTTTTTGGTATATGCTATGCACATTTTTTTTTTTAAGACAGTGCCATTGCACTTAAAAGATTACAGTATAAGGCCAGGCACAGTGGCTCCTGTCTGTGGGAGGCTGAGGCGAGAGGATTGCTTGAGTCCAGGAGTTTGAGACCAGCCCTGTTTCTACAAAAAATACAGAAATTAGCTGGGTGTGGTAGTGTGTGCCTGTAGTCCCAGCTACTACGGAGGCTGAAGTAGGAGGATTGCTTGAGCCTGGAAGCTGGAGGTTGCAGTGAGCTGATTGTGTCACTGTACTCTAGCCTGGGAGATAGAGTGAGACCCTGTCTTTAAAAAAAAAAAAAAAAAAAAGACAATACAAATCAGTTATATAGTATAAATATAACTTTTATATGCACTGGGGAGCCAAAAATGCATGTGAGTTGCTTTATCTCAGTCGTCTGGATCTAAACCCCTTAATATCTCTGAGGCATGCCTGTGTGAGCACAGGGGCGTGGGGGGTGTGAGCACACACTTCTCTGTCTTTTCACTAAGGATGTCATATACCTGCTGTTCATTTAACACATCTCAAAAACCATTCCTTGAAGATGATGTACCATTCCTTGAGCCCAGAAGTTCAAGACCAGCCTGGGCAACATGGCAAAACCCTGTATCTACAGAAAATAGAAAAACTAGCCAGGCATGGTGGCACATACCTGCATAAGGAACTTCCTCATTCTCTTTTTTCTCTTTTTCATATTGTGCATGTGCTGTCATTTGCTTACCAGCCTCTTACGAGGGTCTTTTACATTGCTTCCCATCTTTCATTGTAATGAATAACCTTGCTTGCCTGCAATTTTGTACCTGTGTGAATATAAATCAGTTGTATAAATTCCTAGAAGTGGAACTGTTAGGTCAAGGGGGATGTGTATTTGCATTTTTAATAGAGATAGCTAAAGGTGGTACAGTTTCAGCTCCCATGCACATACAAGAGCTCATGTTTTGACACATTTTCCAGCAGAGTCTGTGACCAAATTGTTTCTCTTCCATCTGAGAGTCTTAAAGAATGGATTTCAGTCTGCACTTCTCTTGCCCTTGGTGGGGCTGCCTGCAGTTGTTTCATTTTGTTTGTTTCTTTTTTGAGACAGAGTCTCTGTCGCCCAGGCTGAAGTGCTGTGGTGCAATTTCAGCTCACTGCAATCTCTGCTTCCCGGGTTCAAGCAATTATCCTGCCTCATCCTCCCAAGTAGCTGGGATTACAGGCATGTGCCACCTCGCCCAGCCGATTTTTGTATTTTTAGTAGAAACGGGGTTTTGCCATGTTGGCCAAGCTGGTCTTGAACTACTGACCTCAGGTGATCCACCTGCCTCGGCCTCCCAAAGTGCTGGGATTATAGGCATGAGCCACCGAGCCCAGCCTGCCTGTAATTTTTGACGGGACACCCAGAAGCGTCACTCAGCAGAGGAGTTGCGGGCCCGGTTTGCATGCAACGTCCCTTTTCTTTGCTCAGCCTCCTCCAGGGCTGTTGTGACCCCTTTCACCCAGGAGGAGCTAAATAGAGAAATGTATTCCCTTGAGGGTTTTAGTCACTAAAGTGGGATGGTCTCTGAAATTACTGACTTGGAGGATAGAAACAGAAGCCTACTGCTTACCGCAGAAGGCTGACTCGCCCATGGTCGTATTTGGGATCTTCATTCATCCATTCAATTCAGCAACTATTGACAGAGAGCTTAGCATATACCAGGGACTGGACTGAGCTTGGAGGAAATGAGAAAGCGAAGGCCCATGCTCAAGGAAGTTTTGTGTTCTACCATAACGTACAACGATCAAGCAAACCAATGAGGATATTAAGGAGGAATAAAGCCCAGGCGCAGTGGCTCATGCCTGAATTCCAGTGTTCTGGGAGCCTGAGGTGGAGGATTGCTTGAGGCCAGGAGTTCTAGACCAGCCTGGGCAACATAGCAAGACCCTGTCTCTTAAAAAAAAAAAGAAAAAGAAAGAAAAAAGAAATAGTAACCAGGTGTGGTGGCACATGCCTGAAGTCCCAGCTACTCAGGTGGCTGAAGTGGGAGTATCCTTTGAGGCCAGGAGTTCAAGGCTGCAGCGAGCCATGATTGTGTCACTGCACTCCAGCCTGGGCAACAGAGCAAGGTCCCATATCTTTAAAAACATGTATATATTTTAATATATATTTATACATAAATATATATATATACATATATATAAAATAGGGAGAAAGAAGTGCTGTGAAGAAAATGAAATAGGATGATGTGACAGTAACAAAAAAACAAACGAAAAAAACAGAAGGCCTCTTGGGGAGGTGATGCTTTAGCTGCAGTGTGAAAGAGAAGGAGAAGACAGGCAAGGATCTAGGGGAGCAGCATCCAGGCAGAGCGGCCACGCTGTCAGGGGGCGTCCAGGCGGTGTAGGTAAGGCTCGGGAGTTGGCGCACGGTAGGAGAAAGGGGGAGATATTCCACCTGAGCATGGAGACGTGGCCCCAGAGGCCACAGTGAAGAATCAGATTGTCCTTCACTGCATTTTGAAGCTCGGGGAAGGGTTTTAAATAATGGAGTGCTGGTCAGTGCTCCACCGGCTGTGGAGTGGGAGCGTGGAGTCTGATCAGGAGTGTTTGCTGACTTCTGTGGTGTGGACATTCCTATCATGACCCATTTCAAATTCCTGAAGTGTTCACTGAACTTGGTTAAAAAGAGATGTGCAGAGACAGACATCAGTGGGTGAGAATGATGGCTCCTTTCTCCTCCGGATTGTTTTTTTTTTTTTTTTTTTTTTTTTTTTTTTGAGACGGAGTTTCGCCCTTGTTACCCAGGCTGGAGTGCAATGGCACGATCTCGGCTCACCGCAACCTCCGCCTCCTGGGTTCAGGCAAGTCTCCTGCCTCAGCCTCCTGAGTAGCTGGGATTACAGGCACGTGCCACCATGCCCAGCTAATTTTTTTGTATCTTTAGTAGAGACGAGGTTTCACCATGTTGACCAGGATGGTCTCGATCTCTCGACCTTGTGATCCGCCCGCCTCGGCCTCCCAAAGTGCTGGGATTACAGGCTTGAGCCACCGTGCCCGGGCCGGATTGGTTTTATTGAAAGTATTCTGCTTTATACACTGAAAGGGCATTTTATAAAACAAAACATTAAAAGCTGATGACTGAGTCAGAGTAGTGTGTTTCGATTCATGTTAAGACCATCTGGCTGCCGTGTGGACATCTTGAGCCCTTTGAATCAAAGGTGCCTACCCCACCGTCACCACGGGGCCAGCCACGTCACTTCCCTCTGTTCCCTTCCCACATCCTGTCATCCTTTCCTGCTAGGGTGCCAACCACAGCCTTAGGTCTTAATCTGATCTCAACAATGAACTTGACCTTTTCTCAAGGCTGATGGATTCCAGTGCCAAAAGTGAATTCTCTTTAACTTCTCCTGCTGTTGTGTGGAGAAAGTCCAGAGCAGGGAACGAAACCCCTCTGGCTGTTCACCGTGCTTTGCTTTCCCTCCTGCCATATGTGGAGATACTGGTTCTTGTAGCGGGACCTGGGGTCCTGCCCCACCTGTCTTCGCTTTTGCTCCCGAAATTGTCAGACGCTCGGGAAACTGCACTCTTATTATTTGTCAATTGCCTCTGTGCTTGGCATAACACGCGTGGGGACAGAGAGGTCCATTTGTTTTTCATTCCACATCTAATTTAAAGAGGGGCTAAAAAGTGTAAATACTTTTATGATGTCTCGCCATCCTTAAAATTCTGAAATTACTTTGGTCTTTGTTGGCCAGCAAATAAATTAATTTTCTTGAAGAAACATTTTTAATGCTTTTCATTCTGGCCTCACCTCATCCCATGGTCCAATTACTGAGGTACCTATCGACAGCGAGGAGACGGTGGGAGCTGTATATCAGAAATTGTTTACCAGGCTAGCAGGCATCGATTTATTCAAGCCATCCGACACAGCTGATCATATTTTATTTTCCCAAATCTTCTCTCTCAAATTGATTTTTCAGAAAGTTTTTAATACAGGTTTATTCACCTATCCAATCCATTTATCTTCAGTTCCACCTGTAAAGTCAAGAAAATCTCTAAGGGCATCTGCAAAAAAAAATTTAAAAAGGCATTCTCTCTGCACCCTCTCAGGCCCCACACCCTCCCAAGCACAGCTAATTATCCGTGAGACTCTCAAAACCTCTCATCTTCCTGGGCCTCCATTTATTCAGCAAAATTGGCGATTTGTACCATTTTGTCTTTAAGTCCTTTCTAACTTGAGATCTTCAGAATCAAAGTTTAGAGTTGGCAGAGACGAGGGAGCTCAGTCTCCACCATTCAGTTTTGGAAGAGAAGGCTCTTCCCACCAGCAATTGGACAAGTCCCGGCTAATAGCAATGATGGTGGGACAGGGACTGTGACTACGTTTCTTGTCTATACCTCCCTTCCCTGCAGCCTGGGGTTGGTTTTCTCTATCCCAAGAGCAGAAAGATTTTAAGGCATCAAAGGCCCTTCTTTGGGGCACCCCAGCAAGTGGCCACACTGGGAGGTGTCCCCCTCTTGTTGTTGGGTAGACAGACTATGAAGGAGTCGAAATGTCTTGAAAAATACTACAAACCGGCCAGGCATGGCAGTGGCTCATGACTGTAATTTTTGCACTTTGGAGAGGCAAAGGCAGGAGGATCACCTGAGGCCAGAGTTCAAGACCAGCCTGGGCAACATAGTGGGACTCCATCTCTACAAATCCATAAAAATTAGCCAGGTGTGGTGGTGTGCACCTGTAATACTAGCTACTCGGGAGACTGAGATGGGAGGATTGCTTAGCCCAGGAGGTCGAGGCTACGGTGAGCCATGATCATGCCACTGCACTCTAACCTAGATGACACAGTGAGACCCTGTCTCAAAAAAAAAAGAAAATGATATAATATAAATAACACATGAAGGATGCAGGCAGCTGTGTGTGCTCTCATGAGGTGTGTAACCATCAAAGAATCTGAAGCATGATTCCAGCTCTGCTGGGCTCCTAGAGGTGTCGGTGTGCTGGGAACTAGATCAGGCACTGGGAAAACACGGATGGCAGAGCAGCAGTGTGAGGTTAATCTAGGTCTGCAACTCAGAGGGAGACACCTGTTCCTAGAGTCCTCACCCTTCTATAAGTCCCGGCTGCAAAGTTCATGACTTATTGGCCCAGCCCGATCACATCTCACTGCAACCTTGACCTTCTGGTCTCAAGCAATCTTCCCACTCCAGCCTCCCAAGTGACTGGGACTAGAGAAACACACCCAACTAATACTCAGATTTTTTTTTTTTTTTTTTGTAGAGACAGGATCTCATTATGTTGCCCAAGCTGGTCTCAAACTCCTGGGCTCAAGCAGTCCTCCTGCCTCAGCCTCCCAATGTGCTGGGGTTGCAGGGGTGAACCACTGGGCCTGGCCTCATGATCTTATTTCAGATGAGGCTGCTCTTTTGACGTGTCTCTGCCTTTTCTCCACAATTGGGTGGGCTTCCTGGGTGGATGGTTTGCAGAAGAGACAAGCAGAGGTATTTGCTGTAGTCAAGGACTCTTCACATTGTCCCCAGGGATGTCAAATTAAACCTGGTGTCACGAGGAGCTTATTGTTCTGCAGACTGTTTTGTGCTGAAACCCATCTTTCTTCAGCTCCTTTCTCACAGCGTGCAGTCAGATGCCCTGCGTGTGAGCAGAGCTAAGAGCTGACACCCACGCAAGCAGAGGCGTGCATGGCAGTTGGAGGCCTCCCCAGGTTCCACAAAGGCTTTGCCGACACGTCACGGTATTCCCGTTAACTCCCTGCAGTGCAGCTCTGAGATGCCCCCTCCTATCAGGCACAGGTGGCTGTGGAACTGCATGGAAATGGCCATCAATGCTCAGAAGGTCACAGCTGGTGGACAGACCTTATTCCTGAGGCGGCTGTTTTCTCATTGTTATAAGCTGTGTTTTAAATACTTACCCTGGCACTTTGCCCATGGGTTTGCAAAGTGCTAAATAATAATAATAAAATGTGGTTCTTCTCCTGAAGAAATGAGACAGGTCATGGGTGCTTGTGGGCCATGCCAAGAGGAACGTTGGGGAGAGTATCTTTCATAATCAAAAAAAACACCTCCTGGGCATGGTGACTCACACCTGTAATCTTAGCACTTTGGGAGGCTGAGGCAGGTGAATCATTTGACGTCAGGGGTTCAAGACCAGCCTGGCCAACATGGTGAAACCCCATCTCTACTAAAAATACAAAAATTAGCTGGGCGTCGTGGTGCACACCTGTAATCCCAGCTACTTGGGAGGCTGAGGCAGGAGAAGCATTTGAACCCTGGAGGCGGAGGTTGCAGTGAGCTGAGATCGTGCTACTGCACTCCAGCCTGGGTGACAGAGCCAGATCTGTCTCAAAAAAAAAAAAAAAATACGTTGGTACAGTCATGCCCTGAGAGACTCTGATTTGTCCCATCTACACTTTGATATAGACCCTGGGGAAACCTCCTAATCACAGGTTGGCTCTTCCTGGGGCCAGCAGATTCTTCAGGAGTGAGGACTGCACAGTGGATGCTCATCTGAATACAGGAAGAAGAAACACCGTGAGGCTCATCCACAGCTCCAGAGGAGGCAGTCATTTCAAGCTTTCCAAAAGCATCTGGTCAACAAATACTTACAGGGTCATGTTGGTCTGTTAGGGCTGTGGTAACAAAGTACCACCCACTGGGTGGCTCACACAACAGAAACTTATTTTCTCACAGTTGTGGCGGCTGGAAGTCCAAGATCAAGGTGCTGGTAGGGTTGGTTTCCTCCCCTAAGGCCTCTGTCCCTGGCTTGGAGATGGCCACCCCCTCGCAGTCTCTTCCTGTGGTCATTGTTCTTTGAGTGCAGGTCTCTTGTGTCTCTGTGTGTGTCTAAATTTCCGTTTAGGTTTTGATATGGTTTTGCTGTGTTCCCACCCAAATCTCAACTTGAATTGTATCTCCCAGAATTCCCACTTGTGGGAGGGACCCAGAGGGAGATAAATGAATCATGTGGGATGGTTTTTATCATGCTATTCTCATGAGAGTGAATAAGTTTCACGAGATCTGATGGGTTGATCAGAGGTTTCTCCTTTTGTTTCCTCCTATTCTCTTGCTGCCGCCATGTAATCAGCGCCTTTCACCTCCCACCATGATTCTAAGGCACTCCCAGCCATGTAGAACTGTAAGGCCAATTACACCTTTTTGTTCCCAATTTTAGGTATGTCTTTAACAGCAGTGTGAAAACAGACTAACATAGTAAATTGGTACCAGTAGAGTGGGGCACTGCTGAAAAGACACCTGAAAATGTGGCAGTGACTTTGGAAATGGGTAACAGGCAGAGGTTGGAACAGTTTGGAGGGAGGGCTCAGAATAAGAGCAAACTGTGGGAAAGTTTGGAACCTCCTAGAGACTTGTTGAATGTCCTTGACAAAAGCGCTGATAGTGATATGGACAATAAGGTCCAGCCTGAGTGGTCTCAGATGGAAATGAGGAACTTGCTGGGAACTGGAGCAAAGGTAACACTTGCTATGTTTTAGCAAAGAGATTGGCAGCATTTTGCCCCTGCCCTAGAGATTTGTGGAACTTTGAACTAGAGAGAGATGATTTAGGGTATCTGGCAGAAGAAGTTTCTAAGCAGGAAGGCATTCAAGAGATGACTTGGGTACTGTGAAAAGCATTCCATTTTAAAAGGGTAATAGAGCATAAAAGTTTGGAAATTTTGCAGCCTTACTATGCAATAGAAAACAAAAACCCATTTTCTGGGGAGAAATTCAAGCCAGCTGCAGAAATTTGCATAAGCAGCAAGGAGCTTAATGTTAATCTCCACAGGAAAAATGTCTCCAGGCCATGTCAGAGAAGTGCCCTGCAGCCCCTCCCAACACAGTCCCAGAGGCCCAGGAGGAAAAAGTGGTTTCCTGAGCTGGGCCCCAGGGTCCCCATGCTGTGTGCAGCCTAGGGACTTGGTGCCCTGTGTCCCAGCCACTCTAGCCATGGCTGAAAGGGGCCAATGTACAGCTCAGCATGGGGATTCAGAGGGTGAAAACCCCAAGACTTGGCAACTTCAACATGGTGTCGAGCCTGTGAGCGCAGAGAAGTCAGGAACTGCGGTTTGGGAATGTCCGGCTGGATTTCAGATGTGTGGAAACGCCTGGATACCCAGGCAAAGGTTTGCTGCAGGGCCAGGGCCCTCCTGGAGAAGCTCTACCAGGGCAGTGCAGAAGGGAAATGTGGGGTTGGACCCCCACACAGAGTCCCAACTGGGGCACTGCCTAGTGGAGCTGTGAGAGAAGAGAGCCACCATCCTCCAGACCCCAAAATGGTAGATCCATCAACAGCTTCTACCTTGTGCCTGGGAAAGCCGTAGACGCTCAATGCCAGCCCGTGAAATCAGTCATGAGGGGGGCTGTACCCTCCAAAGCTACTGGGGTGGAGCTGCCCAAGGCCACGGGAACCCACCTCTTGTATCAGCATGACCTGGATGTGAGACTTGGAGTCAAAGGAGATCATTTTGGAGTTTTGAAAGTTGACAGCCCCACTGGATGACAGACTTGCATGGGTCCTGTACCCCCTTTGTTCTGGCCAATTTCTCCCATTTAGAACAGCTGTGCTTACCCAATACTGCATGCCCATTGTATCTAGGAATTAACTAACTTCGTTTTGATTTTACAGGCCCATAGGTGAGAGAGACTTGCCTTCTCTCAAATGAGACTTTGGACTGTGGACCTCTGGGTTAATGGTGAAATGAGTCAAGACTTTGGGGGACTTTGGGAAGGCATGATTGGTTTTGAAATGCGAGGACATGAGATTTGGAGGGGCCAGGGGCAGAATGATATGGTTTGGCTGTGTCCCCACTGAAATCTCAACTTGAATTGTATCTCCCAGAATTCCCATGTGTTGTGGGAGGCAACCAAGCGGAGGTAATTAAATCATGGGAGCCAGTCTTTCCCATGCTATTCTCGTGATAGTGAATATGTCTCATGAGATCTGATGGGTTTATCAGGGGTTTCCGCTTTTGCTTCTTCCTCATTTTTCTCTTGCCACCGCCATGTAAGAAGTACCTTTCACCTCCCACCATGATTCTGAGGCCTCTCCCGCCATGTGGAACTATAAGTCCAATTAAACATCTTTTTGTTCCCAGTTTCAGATGTCTTTATCAACAGCATGAAAACAGACTAACATAGGTTTTGTTTTGGGGAGGTGTTTTTTGTTTTGTTTTGTTTTTGAGACAGGGTCTCGCTCTGTTGTCCAGGCTGGAGTGCAGTGGCACAATTTCAGCTCCTTGCACCCCTGCACCCGAAGCTCAAGTGATCCTCCCACCTCAGCTTCCTGAGTAGCTGGGACTACAGGCATGTGCCCCCATACCTGGCTACTTTTCATATTTTTTGTAGAGATAGGGTTTCCCATGTGGCCCAGGCTGGTCTCAAACTCGTGGTCTCACTTGATCTTCTCACCCTGGCCCCCCAGTGTGCTGGGGTTGTGTCTGTCTGTCTGTCTGTCTCTCTCTCTGTCTCTCTTTTGCTCTCGCTCTGGCTCTTGCTCACTCTCTCACCCAGGCTGGGGTACAGGGATGTGATCATAGCTCACTGTGCCCTCCAACTCCTGGCCTCAAGGGATCCTCCTGCCCTGGCCTCCAAAAGTTCTAGGATTACAGGTATGAGCCACTGCACCTGGCCACGAATGATCTCTTCTTACAAGGACATCAGTCAGATTGGATTAGGGCCACCTATAGGACCCCGTTTGACCTTAATTACCTCTTTAAAGGCCCCTCACCTGATACAGTCCCAGGTGTTAGAGCTCCAGCCTCTACACTTGGGGGAGGGGGATATCTAGTTCAACCTGTAATATCATGTCATTTTTTTTTTTTTTTTTTGGAAGGTGTAGGGACTAAAAAGTGACCTAAGTAGACAAAATGAAAAATCTACCCTGGTGGTCAGACATAGGGATAGGGATGGACAGACCATCAGCAAACGTGACCATTTGAGAGGTTCGATGGTGCTGGATGCTGCGGAGGAAGAAGCAGGTGGTGGAGGGCAGGGATGACTTCCTAAGCTGAAAGAGACAGCCAGGGAAGGCCTCCCTGACAAGAGAGCATCCAAGCAGAAAACTGAGGGAGTGCAGAGAGCGAATGTGGTGGGATCTGGGGGAAGGGCACGTTAGGGAGAGGGAGCAGTAAGTTCAAGAGCCCTGAGGTACAAGTATGCCTGGAATTTTCCAGAAAAAGCAGAGCCCACAGAGGGTTGGGTGGAGTGAGGAGAGCAAGTGTGGTAGGGAACGCTGTCAGAGAAAGAGCTGGGGACAGGTGAACAGGTGCTGGGGACAGGTTACCTGGGACCTTGTAGATCTTTTTTTTGTTTGTTTTTTTTTTTGGAGATGGTCTCGCTCTGTCACCCAGGCTGGAGTGCAAGCCACACACTCACGGCTCACTGCAGCCTCAACCTCCGAGGGCTCAGAGATCCTCCACCTCAGCTGGGACTACAGGCATACACCACCAGTCCTGGCTAATTTTTATTTTTATTTTCATTTTTGAAGAGTCTTGCTATGTTGCCCAGGCTGGTCTTGACCTCCTTGCCTCAAGTGATCCTCCCATCTTGGCCTCCCAAAGTACTGAGATTACAGGCGTGAGCCACTGTGCCTGGCCTCCTCATAAGCTTTTAGTCGTGTGAGATGGGAAACCTCTGGAGGGGTCTGAGCAGAAAGTGACCTGACCTGACTGGGCTTCAGCACAGTCACTCTGCCAGCCATGCTGAGGGCAGGGGAGAAGGATGGAGGGGAGGCAGAACCCAGTGAGGAGGCTGGCACCCTCGCCCAGGCCAAGGGGCAGAGAGCACGGTGGCTCAAACCAGGGTAGTAGCAGTGGAGGTTTGGGAAGGACTTGGGAGTTACCTGTTTTGTGGGGTAACCCTTGCTCCCCCCTGATTCCCTCCAAACGTGTGTGACCTTGCACTTTGCTGGAGAGCGATATTTCTGGCCAGGAAGCAATTTCACACCCTCTAATCAGCTCACATTTCTGGAAGGGCAGCTTCTGGCACAGGTGGCTGTGGCTGTTCCAGAAGGGAAGATGGGCAGAGGCTAAATGGGGTCACCTACCACACCCCCTGCCATGTGACTTAAGGTAGAGGCACCCCAGGAAGTGCTGGCGCCCATGATGAGGATGAGGATGTGGATGGGTGGTGTTTTGGGCCTGAGGGAGTTCTCCTATGCTCTCTTTGACCCCAGAGGGCTCACACCTGGCTTCATCTGTTTTCCTGCCTGAATCCGCGAATACCAACAGCCCAGTGCAACCCATGTGGCCCTATTTGTTGTCAGAAGCTGGGTGGCATGACCCTTGGATGATGGCTTGGCCCCTCAGTGACTTGTATCACTAGGAATGGTGCACCTCCCAGTGACGCCTCCGCCCCTGATTTCCACCTACACACACCTTGCTCAGAGATACTGTGTCCCCATTCACACACCTCATCCTTAATCACGTGGGCAGTTTTGGGGCTGGCCTTCAACCTAGGCCATGTCACCACACTCTTACATGCTGTAAGAGTGCAGCCTTGGGGAGGGGTGCAGGGCCCCCAGCCTCTCCCGAGTCACTTCACCATCCCCTCATTTCCTCTGACCATCTGGGATGGAGGAGAGAACTTGTTATGCTCTGAGCCAGTACTGGAAACTCCTGTTAGTGATTCATCTCTTTAATGTAGGGCTTTAAGCCCTAATGTATGTGGAAAGGTTAAACTCATTAGTCATTTCTATTTAGGGAATGAAGATTCCAAGGTTTGCTTTTGATGTGGAGGGAGAGATGTTGTAGATCAGGAGATTCTGGGGGTTAAAGGCATGAATTTCCTCAGGTGGAGCAGCCCTGTGGAATGGCCTCTTAGGTGGAAATGTTTTCCTTGAATCTACCCCTCAGCTCCATGTACTCGAACCTTTGGTGGAGATGCTACCCTACTTGAGGCTATTCAACCCTTTGGTTAAGGAAAATATAAAACTTTCAGGCGTGCTTTTGAGGAATGCCGACGTAGAGTCAGGATTTTTTCTTTTCTTTTTTTTAAAGACGCGGTTTCGCCATGTTGGTCAGGCTGGTCTTGAACTCCCGACCTCAGGTGATCCACCCGCCTTGGCCTTCTAAGTGCCTGGATTACAGGCGTGAGCCACCACACCCGGGCAGGATTTTTTTCTTTTAAGGGAATGAGTTTGTTTAAAATCTCTATGAGCGGCCAGGCCTGGTGGCTCACGCCTGTAATCCCAGCACTTTGGGAGTCCGAGGTGGGCAGATCATGAGGTCAAGAGATCGAGACCATCCTGGCCAACATGGTGAAACCCCCAGTGTCTGCTAAAAATACAAAAATTAGCTGGGCGTGGTGGTGTGTGCCTGTAGACCCAGCTCCTTGGGAGGCTGAGGCAGGAGAATCGCTTGAACCCAGGAGGCGGAGGTTGCAGTGAGCTGAGATTGCGCCACTGCACTCCAGCCTGGTGACAGAGCAAGACTCCATCACACACACACACACACACACACACACACACACACACACACACAGACACACACACACACACACACACACACAATCTCTGAGCAACTTACTTGGGAAGGTAATTTTGTCTTCGCGACTTGCATTCTTCCTATTGCCCACCAGAGGGCACTCAAGCACCCTCCAAGCGGAAGTTCCTAACCCGTGGGTTTCTCAGCCGCACCCAGCACCTTCCCAAGCTGGAGCTGAGTTAGAACGGGGGAAGGTTGACCCGCTAAGTGGCTCCTGAAAGGGCCATCTAAATGCTGTCAAGAGAAGCTGCTGCCTGTGACTGGGAAAAATACAAACGACACTCATGCGAGCCCAGTAGGATATGCAGCCTCTGTCTCTCCGTGGTCACCTTTGCTGTGTTATTCACATTCCCAGAGGAAAAGGCTGTGTGTCTGGCCTTTTAGTATTCTTTCCAACAGTCTTTATTTCCTCTTCTCAGGCACATTAAGGAATGTTTTATACCTTGTCATATCAGAGAGAAAAAAAAGTGAACGTTCAGCAGAGCGAGTTTAGGGCATACTTGTTATCGGGGACGGGAGGCGTGGACTTGGCCAGAGGTCGGATGCAGCAATACCTGAGTGTGGAATGTGTAACGCCCCACCACCCCTTCCCACCGCCCCCAGGCCAGGGCTTCCCTCACCAACGTTCTGCAGCACAGCAACGGCAGTTCGCCACCGAGTGTCGCCTGCACCACATTCCTCGTAGTTTAAATCTGGATTCATGGGCCGGGTGTGGTGGCTCATACCTGTAATCCCAGCACTTTGGGAGGCCGAGGCGGGTGGATCGCGAGACGATGGAGACCATCCTGCTCAACAAGGTGAAACCCCGTCTCTACTAAAAGTACAAAAAATTAGCTGGGCATGGTGGCGCGCGCCTGTAATCCCAGCTACTCAGGAGGCTGAGGCAGGAGAATCGCCTGAACCTAGGAGGCGGAGGTTGCGGTGAGCCAAGATCGCGCCATTGCACTCCAGCCTGGGTAACAAGAGCGAAACTCCGTCTCAAAAAAAAACAAAAGACAAAAAACAAAAAACCGGATTCAACTTGGCTAGCATGAAGTAGGCAGCGAGGGCCAAGAGAATACGCCTTGGTTATGGGCTCAACATTCGTCATAACAAAGTTATTGACAGGATGTCAGTCTTAAAAGCGGGAAGTAGGAATGACCCTGATATCCTCCTGGAAGCCTCATTATTTATTCATTATTGTACAGTTCCCGATATTCAGGTATCTTTTCTTAGTACATTTCTGGTTTTTTTTGTTTTGTTTTGTTTTGTTTTTGTTTGGTTTTTTGTTTGTTTGTTTGTTTGTTTGTTTGTTTTTGAGACGGAGTTTCGCTCTTGTTGCCCAGGCTGGAGTGCAATGGCGCGTTCTCGGCTCACGGAAACCTCCGCCTCCTGGGTTCAGGCAATTCTCCTGCCTCAGCCTCCTGAGTAGCTGGGATTACAGGCACATGCCACCATGCCCAGCTAATTTTTAGTATTTTTAGTAGAGACGGGGTTTCACCATGTTGACCAGGATGGTCTCGATCTCTTGACCTCGTGATCCACCCGCCTCGGCCTCCCAAAGTGCTGGGATTACAGGCTTGAGCCACCATGCCCGGCCTAGTACATTTCTGTTTTTAATCGTTGGTTCATGCAGAACATTAGGCTGCAATTCTTACTAAATCGGTGGCTCTAGCCAGGCAGGGTGGCTCACGTGCATAATCCCAGCACTTGAGGAGGTCAATACAGGAAGACCGCTTGAGGCCTGGAGATTGAGACCAACCTGAGCAACATGGCAAGAGCCCCATCTCTCCAACAAAACAAAACAAAACAAAAAAACTAGGTGTGGTGGTGCACACCTGTGGTCCCAGCTACTCAGAAGGCTGAGGCAGGAGGATTGCTTGAGCCCAGGAATTTGACATTGCAGTGAGCTATGACCACAGCACTGCACTCTATCCTAGGGACAAAGACAGACCCTGTGTTAGACAGACAGCAGCTAGAAAAGCCACAATAAGCTTCTCACCCATGAAGCACTCTGCCAAAAATGATGAATCCAATCAAGCCTTCACACCTTACAGTTTATAAGAAATAGAAGGATAGAGGGTCAAGTTAAATGTCACAAGAAAACAGGCTAGCCAAATCCAAAATGCAGAATACTCTGATACATTCAAATTGTCGATATTATCAGGGAGAAAAAGGTGGGAGGGCTGCTCTAGGATAGACATTAAAGAGATATAACCAAATGCAATGACTGAGTCTTGATTGAATCCTGGTTTAAAAAAATGGCAACTGTTTCAGTCTGTTTAGACTGCTAGAACAAAATACCATAACCTGGGCAGTTTATAAACAGCAGAAATTTCCCAGCCTCATAGTCCTGAGGCTGGGAAGTTTGAGAGCAAGGTGCTGGTAGTTTAGGAGTCTGGTGAGTTCTTGCTTCTTCAGGGATAATGTCTTCTCGCTGTGCCCTCACATGGTGGAAGAAGGTCGCTCTCTGGGGTCCCTTCTACAAGGTCACAAATCCCATGCATGAGGGCTCCACCCTCATGACCCAATCATCTCCCAAAGGTTTCACCTCCAAATACCATTACATGAACTATTAGGTTTTCAAATACACATTTTGAAGGGAGAGACATTCAGTCCTTAACTATAAAAGTGTTTTTCCTGGTGTGTGACAATTAGGGCAGTTTGAATGGGTCTGAAGGCCAGGTGCAGCGGCTCCTGCCTCTAATCCCAGCACTCTGGCAGATTTTGAGACCAGCCTGGTCAACATGGCACATCCCCATCTCTACAAAAAAATCCAAAAGTTAGCCGGGTGAGGTGGTATGCACCTGTAGCCCCAGTTACTCAGGAGGCTAAGGTGGGAGGATTGCTTGAGCCCAGTATGCTGAGGTTGTAGTAAGCCATGATTGACAAGACTGTGTCTGTCTCTCTCTCTCTCTCTCTCTCTCTCTCTCTCTCTCTCTCTCTCACACACACACACACACACACACACACACACACACACACACACACACACAAAAGCCTAGGAATGTGGAATTAATTTTCTTAGGAGTGACTGGGATTGTTTCATAAGGGAATATCCTTGCTCTGAAGAGAAACACCCTGGGAAGCACTAAGCAGTGAAGGGCATGATGACTGCAACTTATTTTTCAATGACTCAGGAGGAAAAATAGAAAGATGAAATACAGCAAAACATTAACCATTCTTGAATCCAGATGATGAGTGAATGGAGTTTGTTGCTGTCGACTTCTCAGTATCACTGAAAAATTTCAGAGTAAAATACTGGAATAAATGATGGTCACAATGTCATTTGCTTTGTGTGGGTGACTCTCAAGGTCACTGAGCTCCCCCATCTCGCAGAATCACTATTTACCTATCGCGAGAAAGAAAAGGTGTTTTGCCTGGAATAGTATCCTTCCCTCGATGAGCACCATTTTCTATCTTTGCTTTTGTGAATGTGCCACTCTAGACAGAACTAACTCAAGCCTTTGTCATCATTCCAAATGCTTTGAAACCCCAGAGGTGGTTTTCCAAAGATAACATCAGTCAAGGAGAACATTGCTCTTAAGGCTGTGGGTACAGTCATCGGTGTGCTGAGGAAGTGAGGGTTATTTGTGATGCCAGGCTCTGTTCAAAATGCTGTTTGATTATAAAAGGAAATTAGTTCTGTTCAGCCCTGTATGAGCAGCAGTATCATATACTGGTTGCTTTTCCTTAAGACTTAAATATTCACAGTGGTCCGTTAGCTATCCTGATTTCATTTTGAAATGTTGCAGTCGGTCTGTAAAATTCATTCCTCCACCTACCCACTCAGGGATGGGGGTTATGGGTAACGGGGCAGGGAAGAAAACATGAGGCAACCCCAAACCAGAAGCACAGCTGTGATGTTATAAGCAAGAACTGTACCGATCGATGAAGATATGGAAAGGGAAAAGGCCACATCACCCGTCCGTCTATAGCAGTATTTAAAAATCTTCAATAATTCTCAAAACTCTGTGATTTCTGTCATGTCTGAGGACCATTATTAACTACGGGACATTTATCTGATGTGCTCCCTTAAATCCATTTCCTAAAAAAAAAAAAAAAAAAATGCCTACTTTGGTCTCATCCTAAACATTACCCATAAAGTCATGGCTTTAATGTGCTAATTATATTTTTTCTAAGACAATATGCATAGCTAGACCATCCTCTCCTATTTTGGATAGTATACAGGAATCTACCTTTCAGAAAAGGATTTGAGGGCAGATGCATCGAGCTAAAAACACTGGCTTATGTGTGTACCTGTGTGTAAAACATGCGTTTTAACTAACCTTCGTCATGTCATCCTTTCCTTCCTTCTGTTAAGGCTTTTAATAGTAAGTCAGTGGCCTAAACTGCTTTGTACAATTACTTTTCCAGAGACCAAAAGAAGCATGATTCACTGAATATTTTGCTCATTAGAACATGAGCAGAAGTCCTGAATACTCGGAGATCCCATATCTTTTAAGTCCTGGTGCAAAAAGAACCTTTTGATGCAAAGATATCAAACAGGCTTCAAAAATTTCGAATAGCAAATGTAATATGAAGCGACTGAAAACGTTTTATATAGGTAAGGTTTTGGGTCCACTGAGATTTTTCTCAGTACTTTGCTTTAGTCTTAAAGAAACGGTACCTTGAGGCCACCTCCTCCTTTCCCTTTGAATAAATCATCCTGATTTTCATAATGAGTTGCTTTTTTGGTGCAGAGCTGTGGGCGTGCAGGTTGGTGTTTCAAATGTACTTTAGTAGCTCCTGTCCTTCATTTGGGAAATATTTACTGCATGCCTACAACAGCTAGCTTTTGAGTGCTAGGGAGACAATAGAAACCCAAAACAATGGCTCCTCCTGAGGAGCTTACAGTGTGGGAGACAGACACCTATTATCTCCCAAACCGACAGCAGGTTGCCCCCAAGGAAGCGGTGTTAGAGCTGGGATCTGTGTAGGGCAGAGGAGAATGAACCAGGCAAAGGGGACGTCACCGTAAAGGCCCCTTCTGTGACAGGGCAGGTTGGGGAGCATCTCCTTTCAAGGAACTGGAAGAATGCCAGAGCGGCTGGAGTCTGTGGCCTCCTGGGGCTGGACCACAGCCACTGTGAGGAGTTTGGTCTTTGCCCAATGGGGAACCACTGAAGGGCTTGAACTCCTCAAAAAAATGGAGGTTCTGTCAGCAATGAAAAAGGCAGAAGTGGGTATCAGGTAGCCACGTACCACCCCAAACATCCCTACCCAAAACAGAACCCAGATTTTTCCCATTTCCCACGCTCCTAAACCTGCCTGTGGTTCACTGTTTCTCACCTCAGTGAATGGCCTCACCGTCCATCTTGTAGTTCATGCTAAAAATCTGGGTGTCAGCCATATCTCCCTCTTCATCCCTCATACCTAGTCCAAGCTCTGTCCATCTCGCCTGTATGAGTCCATCAGTGTTGCTATAACGGAATACCTGAGGCTGGGTAATTCATATTTAAAAAGAGGTTTATTTGGCTCATTGCCCACTTCCTTGGGCCAATTAGCCGTTGATTTGGGAGATGACTTGATTGGCATCCGTTTCCCACACTGTGGGCTCTACAAGGAGGAACCATGTCTGCTATGTTCTCCATTGCCTCCCCACCATCCAAAGCCTAGATGTCATAGGTGTGCAATAATACATGTCAAATGAAAGACAGAAGCAACTAAAGTATGTTAGTATAAGAAGCATGGCACCGGCATCTTCTCGTGAGGACCTGAGGAAGCTTCCACTCACAGCGGAGGCAGAGGCCAGGAGGAATCATCCTGAAGGAAAGAAAGCAGGGGTCAGGGGAGAAGTTGACAGTTCTCTCCGGAACTAACAGAAATTACTGCCAGGACAGCACCCAGCCTTTCATGAGGATCAGCCCTCATGACCCAAACACCTCCCACAGGCCCCACTTTCAACATTGGGGTGTCACATTTCGACGCGAGGTTTGGAAGGGTCAAATAAACCATATCCAGAGTATATCATCCCGTCTTAAACATCTCTGGGATTCATTCGATTCTCCATCTCTACCATCAAATTCATGCGATTGTCTGTTGCCTGAACTACTGCCATGGTTTCTGGACTGTCCCGTGACCCTTGTTGCCCCTACAATCTGTTTTCTGCACAAGGTGATGTTTTCAAAATACAAGTCTGATCATGGCTCTCCTCTGCCTAAAGTCCAGGCAGAGATCCAGGGACAATCTCAGCACAAGCCGATCATGACGGACTCATTCCACTTGCCATTGACTGATTTCATAGCGGCCAGAGACCCAGAGACTTACTTCTGGCCACTGAAACCTGCGGGCATTTCTTCTGCAGAGCTTCTGGGAAAGGTATTCATGTGCCTCGAAAGGGACCAGGGGCAGAAAGGGATACTTTTAATTTTGTGAAATCCTGGGTATGCTTGGAGTGCGGCACCCATCTTGCTACCAGCCTGAAGGTGCAATTCCAGGGGCTGCAAGGAAAGTAGAGCCTGAGACCAGGGCACCACCTCTGGAGCCCACCCTGCCATGGAGAGAAATCCCCTTGCTAAGCGAGCCGTTTTGAGATGGCTTTTCTGCCATGTGTAGTCTGATGCTGGTGTGTGTTTAAGGCACCTGGTGCCACGTGGGCAGTTGCTGACATGCACTGGACGCTCAGTGGAGAGATGTGAACTGGAGAAATACCTATGTGAGTTGTTGGTGAAAACTGAAGGTTGAGGAAAGGATGAAAGCAGAAGAAAAGCTTGGAAGAGAAGAATAAGCTGCAAAGAAGATTGAGAGGAATTGGGCCACAGAGGTACCACAGGAGACCACCTGTGGCCTGAAGAAAGGATTTCTTCCTTGCCTGCCTTTCTGTATTAAGACTCATATTAAAAAGGCATTATAACATTCCTAAACGTGCCCTAAGTGGACAAAAGGAAGTGGCTCAGAAGTGTTTTCAGCTGGGGGAGGAAGCTGGGTTTCTGAACCAACCCTTGGGATTCACATCAGGAGTATTTGGCTTCCTGCCCTTTAATAAGTCACTTGCTAGAATCTCAGAGGCAACCAAAAATGGACCCAACAGTCTGGCCAGAGAATGCATCTTCTTTTCTGAGTTTAACACACTGAGGTAGTGTCAGACAGGTCAGTGCCTCTGGTTTCTACAGAAGGGGCAGCGGCTTGCGGGGAGAGGGCTGTCGCGGAGTGTGGAAGTGGAGGGCCGAGACTGGAGGGAGTAGCCACGGAGAGGCACCATTGGTAAAAACAGGCCCAGAAAGCCGCTGGTGGTCACAGAATTCGGCCGGAGAGACCTCCATGGGAGAGGAGACAGGAAGTCCACTGAGAGCATGTGAGTTAAAAAAATAATAAAATTAGAACAGAAAAATGACCAGGAACTACGTTGCCATGGGAGAGGTTCTACAACTTCAGTGTGTGCCAGAATCAAATGTGGATTCCTGGTCCCCAGCCCCCAGTCTCCACTCGGATCCGGGCCGGCACGCACAGGTTCACAAAGCTCCTCTGGCTGCGCTAGTGCCTGGGGCCGACTTCGAGCTGAACTCCCTTCAGCTCCAGCCTTCAGCTCCTGCACCGACGGAGAGAACGGGCGTTTCCTGACGCCACGCCAAGCGTCCTTCTGACCCTTTGGACCCCGTGGGCCCGACGTGGCGGCCTCGGGCCCTGCAGCACGGCCCGAAGCAGTAGGACCCTGCGCCGGGAGCCAAGGAGCGGTTGCGCGGCCGGGCACGCCCCCACTGCGCCCCAGCCCCGGCACCAGGCGGTTGCGCTGCGACCTGAGCGCATAAACCTCTGGGCGGGTCTCCATGGTGACTGGCGGACGCCCTGGCCAATTGTGTCCCGGCGCTTGTTTATCTCCGCCCCATCCCTCCTCGGGGGACCGATATTTCCGAGACTGACAGGCCGTTCCGGGCGCTGTTACGTAAGGGGAGGATCAATTGCAGCCCCACCCAAACCAGAGTGATTTGATTGGCAGGACGGAGTGCTAGCTCCCCAGCGACCCCCGGAAAAACGTCCTTGACGGGCAGGTGTGAGAGCCAGTTGGCGTCAGGAGGCAAGGCGGAAGCCTTGGGCCCAGGGGCGTGCGGCAGGGGGCGGAGCCCGGCGCCGAGGGCAGGGCAGGGTGGGGCGGGGCGGGGTTCAAGCTGGGGCTGGGCTGGCGCTACGGCCGGAGATGCTGTCGGGCCGCGACTGCGCTCGGCAGCCAAGAACTCTGCATTGAAGGCACCGGGGTGAGACGCACTGCCCGGTACGGTGGTAGGTACGCGAGGGCTGAGGCATCCGTAAATCTGGCCGCCAGCCTCCGCGGGCCTGGCATTTGTCCGTCCTACTGGGCGCTTGCGGCTCGGCAGCGACGGCGGCCGCGCTGGGACATGGGGGCGGGGCCGGGCACCTGTGCCCGTTTGCAGGCACCTGCTGCGCTGGCCGCTCACTGCCCGGCACTGCTGCTGGGGGCTGCGGCTCCAGCTGGGCCGGGCCGGCTGAGGGAGAGAGGCGGGCCCTGCTGGCTCGCCCCGGCCAGTGCCCACCGTCCCCGGCTGGGTCCCGAACCGAGCCTTGGCTAAGGGGGTGTCGCCGAGTCCCAGAGCCCCTCACTGGAGGGGCCTGGGATTCCCGGGCCAGCTTCCAGCTAGCTGCAAGTCCAGGACAGGGCCCCCGCCTTGCATCACCTTGAGACAGGTTTGTCCAGATTCCCTGCGAGCTCAGAGGCTGGTTTCCGCCTGCGGCGAGGGTGCCGGTCCAAGGCCGCCGCGGGTCCCGGCTGTCCCCAGCGAGCCTAGTCCGGGCCATGTTCGTCTTTTTCTGGTCCCTGCTCTGTCGCCTCTTAACGTGGAATTTCAAGTCTGATTCGGGGTGATGTGAGTGCACCGTGGCACACAGAGTAACAGCAGCACTCAGGTTTGAGCTCTGCTGTGCACTATCATTCGCGCAGACTGAAAACCCAGACTTCTCAGCTGGGTGATGTAAAGGAATGTAGCCGTGGCCAAATAAGCAGAAATTCTAAAATTGTTTCCCAGTGGCAAGGATGTAACCTATGTCTTGCTTCCATCTATGTCATTCCTCTCGGAATATGTCATGCTGTGCTTGTTCAAGACTAGACCCTGAAAACTGTGCTACAGTTTCTCGTGATTATCTTGCAGCTGGAAACATTGGATTAAAAGAGCCATCACAAAGTTAGGCAGCAGTAGACAATACCCCCTGCTTAAAGATAGGCAGAACTGGGGACAAATTGTATTGGATTCTTAAAGGCAAAGCCAGAGAATCCTTACGTGTTAGACCTGGGAGAGACTACAGGTTTGCACTAACCCATTAAATATACATGGTGGAGAGCACCACTGTGTCCCAAGGGATGGTGGCCCTGTGTTAAATCAGATGTGTCCTAGAGGACATTGGGGTATTGCACATTACTGCTGAATCTGAAAATCAGTGTCTTCCTTTGAGCCAAACAGGAACATGCCCCCGCACATTTTTGATATCCTAAGTGTATTCAGTGTGTCACCTTTAAAGGCAGATTTGCGGAGAGCTGTTGTTACTTATTGGATGTTTTCCATGTTAGTGGAAGAACCAGGATCTTCATTCCTCTGATTTAATTACTGGGTGGCATTTTCTCATGGAAAACAAAACAGCAGTCACAGGCATTGGCAAGGTTTGGATGACCTGGGTTGGATATGTCCCTGGATGTCACAAGTTCGTCAGAAGGCAAATTATTGCTGATTGGGGACATTTGGTACATGGTTTGCTCATGATCTGCTTTAGAAATTAGGAAAATGTTACTTAGTTTTGACCCTTTTCACCTTCAACCTTTTGATTAGTGCAAGTAGGAAATCAGAGAAGGGGCTCTGCTTTAAAGGTAACAGAGCCTGGGGGGAAATCACCAGGGCAGAGAAGTTGCTGTTCTTACAGCTGGGCTTGGCTGCTTTTCCTTTGCTTCTTTGTATTTTTAGTAAATGACCCACTGACTTTGTGACCTTTGAAGACACCCTTTCTTATTCACGGCTTGAAGCTTCGCCTGGAAGATCTGTACTTGTGAACTGTCTCTTGTGTGCCTCTGTTGCATTTGTCTGGATTGCTAGGCAGTTCCTTAAGTGCATGATCCTGCAGTTTCTATATGTTTCAAAGTCGTAAAAGGCGTTTCTTGGGGGATGGTATGGACAGGACTCAGGTAACCCCTTTATCATCTTAGTGACATACAAGTGCTCTGCCTTCCCTGTTTTCTCATTTCTTTGGCTAACACTTTGCTGGAGGAATCATTTTGTACTCAAGTGAGTTGAGGCAGCTTTTAATTCAGCCTCCTTAGATCTTTATTGCTTGTTCCCATAGCCGTGGGAACAGTGATACAACTTTTGTGTATGTGGGTACAGTGCATTCTGAATCTGGTTTTCCTGTTAAATGCTGAGATGTGCTAGTAGCAGCTGTTGTCTATATCTTCTGAATTTCTGGCACCAAAGCTCATCTGTGTCACTGAGTAATCTGAATCCTGGCCAGGGGACCTGGTGCACAGATTCTTATAAACATCTAAAGGTGCGAAATAAATTAGAGCCAGAAAAGGAAGATGGTATAGAAGGAAACTATTTCTGAAGATGCCTGAAGACTCTCTCCTAGGTTTTTATAACTCTTTGTTATATAACATTATCTTGTATATCTAGGGTATCAGATTTAGTTATTCATCATTTCCAAAGTCTTAATTGTTGGCTGGGCATGGTGGTTCACACCTGTAATCCTAGCATTTTGGGAGGCTGAGGTGGGCGGATCACTTGAGGTCAGGAGTTGGAGACCAGCCTGGTCAACATGGTGAAACCCTGTCTCTACTAAAAATAGAAAAATTAGCCAGGCATGGTGGCAGCCACCTGTAATCCCAGCTACTCAGGAGGGTAAAGCAGGAGAATGGCTTGAATCCAGAAAGCGGAGGTTGCAGTGAGCCACGCAGTCACGCCAGTACACTCCAGCCTGGGTGACAGAGCAAGACTCCATCTTAAAAAAAAAAAAAAAGAAGCCTTAACTGTTGGTATCAGCATGTTTCTATGTTTTCCCATCTTGTTTTAAGGTAAAGTGAATGCTGAAGACAGAAGATTTTGATGACATACCACTGAATTTCTTTGTTTGGAATACACGTTATGAACCCTTTCTGGAGCATGTCTACAAGCTCCGTACGCAAAGTAAGTACAGTTGATAAATTCAGTAAGGAAACCTATTTGCTTCTGTGTCTGAAAATAGGGTCAGAATGAAGGCTAATCTGTCATGGTTACCTGTAATCTTGATAAAATTACCTGGGTTTTCTAGTTAAGGGTTTACTCTTGAAAAATAATTATTTTATTGGTTAAAGTCTGTTTCTGAGACTGCAATTGCATCTCAAATACAAATCGTTCTGGTCATCACAATTCTAAGATTATTTAGGTTATATTTACACATGATGATATTTGTGACATTGTAGCTTCTGCTAAACTTCAAGGTTCTATGGTTAGAACAGCTCTGGGAAAGGCTAGTCTAATATCATTAAATCAGACTTTAGGGGTTCTAATTTTTCTAAATAAAATGATTTTATAAAAATATATTTTCATTTTAGAAAAGGTTAAAATAGACAGTAAGAAAATTAAAATAACCATAATCTCATCTCTAAGAGAACAAACACCACTATTACTTTCTGTGTATGTATATGATACACGTCTCTTCCTCACTTGTAGATAGATAGTAATGGGGTACAAGTGCGGTTTTGCTCCATTGGCATATTGCACTGTGCTGAAGTCAGGGCCTTTAGGTGCATCCATCACTGGGGCTATGCATATGATACATATTTTTTAATATAGCTAATTAAACAGCCTTTGGTTGTACTTGCGCCAAGGAAGTACCTGTGAGATGGTAGTTTAATCTCTGACTCACGTTGACCTTTGTCTTTGACTAAGGATGACGGTTTATGCTGGTGATATTTGAAATGTCAAAACATACCCAGTAGGGACAAGATCAAAATCAGACCCAAGCAAGTGAGAGAATAGCTTCATTCTTTGTTTCTAAGCCAAGTGCTAACAGGCAGTGACTAATTTCAGTTATCCACACTACTTTGAGCTTCTTAGACCTAACCTTGTATAGCATCTAAGTGCAGGGGGACTTTTCTAGCCTTGTGCAGTTGTCTAATTGCTTAGTAACCCCTTGCCCTCTTTTTGGGGCCACTAGGAGAAACCGCTTCTCTCTGTGTTTCAGTTAATCCTCCTGTACACAGTGACTGTATCATCCTTACAGGATGAGTTTCGCTATACAAAAGAATTTCTATAATGCTTTGGTCTTGCGTCAGCGTTGTCTTTATATGACCTGCCTGCCCAAAGGACTTTCTAGTCATCTTGGCTATGGTGTTAGAATGTCCTTGTAAAGGAGTAATTCCAGCATTTAGGCCATGGAGCTAATAATGTACTCTCGTGATTTAAGAATCATCCTAACAGATACTCTTACAACTTCATCTTGTATAGCGATCTGAAGGTGAAGAGAAGACATTAACAGGGGACGTGAAAACCAGTCCTCCACGAACTGCACCAAAGAAACAGCTGCCTTCTATTCCCAAAAATGCTTTGCCCATAACTAAGCCTACATCTCCTGCCCCAGCAGCACAGTCAACAAATGGCACGCATGCGTCCTATGGACCCTTCTACCTGGAATACTCGCTTCTTGCAGAATTGTAAGTTCTTAACAAAGTATTTGGTTAAATTAGGAGTGATCCTTTAAGGTGAAGAATGAATTTTATTCCGATGGACGCGGTAAAGGGCTGTCACTTAATCTCAAAGCTCAAACCTGTCCCTCTCCAACATCAGCCTTAATAAATATGGAGGCCATTGCTGGTGATAGAATCTTTCTTAACCAAGGCCTAAGTAGAGTTATAAAAATAATCCTTTCCTAAAGATTCTCATTTAGAGCTTGGGTGAGTAAGATTTAAAGGCGGAGGGTACTTTAATTTCCATGTCTGTTTCGAAGAGTAAGAAAAGGAAGAAACTGAGGTTTATTAAGAACCTGCAGTAGACCAGGAACTTAGTAAATTTGGTCTTCATTTATATGAAGTGAGGAATTTGCCTCCTGAAGAGGTTTTTCTAGAGTTGGACAGTGGGAGAGTCGTCGTCCCTGCCTTCTTGAGTCAGACCCATCTGGAGGATGGTTCTCCATTGGTTGTCGCTTTGTAGGTAGCTCCCTGACAGATGAAGAAGGCCTAGCAGGGAGGGACCAGGAAGCCATACCTTAGGGATTAGCAGTTGAAGGAACCGGAGAAGTCTTCTTGGAGAAGAGAAAATTTAAGCACATATTAAAGTTGTCTTCATATATTGGAAGATCTGTCACAAGGAAGGATCTGAATTATTCTGTATGACCCCCAAAGTCAGGACTTAACAATTCTAGGGAAGAGACAAGTGGGCTCCACATAAGGAAGATGCTGACTGGTCACCGAGTTCAGCAGCTGGGCTGCACTTGCACCTGGTTGTGGAGTGCAAGGAGCTGTACAGGGTACAGAGTGCTGGCAGCTCACCCATAGTGCCTGGCACACACTGGGGCTCCAGCACCGCAGATGCAGATGGCATTTCATTTGAGACTTTGTTAAAAGGACAGAAAGTTTGGGGAATTCTTAATTTCCATCATTTAAAAATTCCTGTGTATACAGTTATTTTAAAAGCATCCTTGAGTCAGGCACAGTGACTCAAGCCTATAATCCCAGCTACTTGGGAGACTGAAGCAGGAGGAACACTGGAGCCCAAAAGTTCAAGACCAGGCTGGGCAACAGTGACCCCTGTCTCTAAAAGAGATTAAAAATTTCCCAGCTGTGGGCCTATAGTCCCAGCTACTCAGGAGGCTGAGGTGGGAGGATCACTTGAGCTCCGGAATGTGAGATAAGCCTGGCCATATAGCAAGTACTCATCTTTTTTTTTTTTTTTTTTTTTTTTTTGAGATGGAGTCTCACCATGTTGCCTAGGCTGGGGTGCAGTGGCGCAGTCTCAGCTCACCACAGCCTCCACCTCCTGGGTGCAAGCGTTTCTCCAGCTTCAGCCTCTGGAGTAGCTGGGACTACAGGTGTGCACCACCATGCCCAGCTGATTTTTTTATTTTCAGTAGAGACAGGTTTTTGCCGTTTTGGCGAGGCTGGTCTCAAATTGCTGACCTCAAGTGATCTGCCTGCCTCAGCTTCCCAAAGTGCTGGGATTACAGGCGTGAGCCACGGAGCTCAGCCTACAAGACCTTTTTTTTGTCGTTGCCCCCTCCCCGACCCAAAAAGCATCCTTGACTCCTCCCTCAATGTATTAATGTTGTCATGGTCAGAGGGTGTGAGGCCACAGGATGACTGGCTGGGTGTGATTTGGTAGCAATGGCCCCTTTGGCTCTATAATGAAGGCCTTGTGTTTGAGGCTGGGCAGTGAGCTGAACAGGCCTCTACTGTGGTGATTAAATCTGTATTAGAACACAGAACTGCCTTTTCTGGCAAAGTAGATACATCTGCCAGTCATGTTGCTATTGACATGCTGAATTTTAGCAACTTAAAAATGGACTAGATAATAACTCAAAAATGATTAAAAATAAATGAATGGCAAGTAGGTAATAAAAATGATAAACTTAAGTCCTGATAAAATAGTTCTTGATAAAACCCAGGACTGGCAGGTTAATGTGTTTTAAGACCCTAGGTAAAATTTGTTCTTTTCAAGGTATGGTCTCAGCCTTACCTCTTTAGGCTCATAGTTGCAAGGAACAGACCAGAATGGTTGTGGGTAGTGAACTAGGTCCCAGAAGAACCAGTGTAGCCTTTGTGTCAGTACACCTGTCGTTCCTTGTTTTCAGCACCATTTCCCATGCCCTGGCAAGGCCCCCAGAGTTCAGGTGTCTGCGTTGGGGTCAATTTGAGGGCAGAGCATATGAGAGCGTGGCAAGGATACCTGCCCTCCCCAGGCAGCACTGCAAGCTGAACACTGCCCTCTGCCGTGGGATCTTCTGATTAAAATGTAAAAGGAGAACTTTGTGATCCAATTCCAAGAAATCTTAATTTACCTAAAGTTGTATTTTAAAAGTTTTGAATGATCATCCACAGTCAAAAAGCATCATTTTACAAGTACTCTCATTGACCTCAAATGTACAGAACTTACTTCAGGTTGCATTATTCAGAATTGCCAATAGGCTGGTTTCCAAGATGATATTTTGGAAGAGCAGATGTCTGGGAGGAAAACTTGATTCTTCACTTATCCCTGTTTGGCTTAAGTTCTTACTTACGTGGGACGGCTGCCGGCCCGCTCATTGCTCTGTGAGCAGCTGCTGTGAAGCCTGTGGTGGGCAGCTGTCAGGGCCAGGGCTCCGAGTGTCAGGTGAGAGGTTGTGAGAACTTGGCCTGCAGGGTTTGGGCATCAGCTGCCCCTTGAGGGAACATTCATTGTTGCGAAGTGAATGTGGAGTGGTTTGATCTGCATGTGTCAGTTGTATCCACACCAGTTAATCATTCTGCTTTTGTTGTAGTACCTTGGTTGTGAAGCAGAAGTTACCGGGTGTCTATGTGCAGCCATCTTACCGCTCTGCATTAAGTAAGATGAGGATTCACTCTTAATTTATAGCACATTTAGTTCCTCCCACACAAATTTAGGCCTTAATGGTTTTATTTTTTCCTACAGTGTGGTTTGGAGTAATATTCATACGGCATGGACTTTACCAAGATGGCGTATTTAAGTTCACAGTTTACATCCCTGATAACTATCCAGATGGTGACTGTCCAGTAAGTTGGAGACACAGTCTGGCTTCTTTTGTGGATCAGTGAGGAGGGCGGAAAGGGCTTACAGCTTCCCTGATTATTTTCCTGACCTGGTACCTTTATGATTTAACTACCCAGTAGTCGTTCAGGGGGGCTTGTGTGCTTTGCAGCAGCTTCCGGCATGCCATCCTCTGCTTTGAGCTTTGTTTCTCTGCTCGGAGTCTGCAAGGGAGGTTAGCTGCTATCCTTAGCACTTACCAGGTGAATGGTGATCCTCAGGCTCTAGTAGAGGGAGAGAGAGTTTTCTCCACTTCATTGCAAAATTTAGTTTTTCAGGAACATGGTAAAAGTAGTTAAGTATCCCTTTTGAAGCAGCTCTTTAGCTTTAAATAACGTGACTGTCTTGTCCTGAAGCTCTTTTTATCACGATTTCAGTGGGTCTCATAAGTGCCACTGCTTCCATTAAAGGACATGTCTCTATTTAAATACAGCGCTTGGTGTTTGATATTCCCGTCTTTCACCCGCTAGTTGATCCCACCTCAGGTGAGCTGGATGTGAAGAGAGCATTTGCAAAATGGAGGTAAGTAAATAAAGTGTTTCTTTCAGTGTTTCTTGCTGTAGCAAGAGGAAGCCTCAGTAATCACGCCATGTTTCCCTTTAGGCGGAACCATAATCATATTTGGCAGGTATTAATGTATGCAAGGAGAGTTTTCTACAAGATTGATACAGCAAGCCCCCTGAACCCAGAGGCTGCAGTACTGTATGTAACACTTGCTTTGTTATTTAAAATAAATTTGAAGATGCAGCTAAGTAGAATAAGTTGGTAACTTTTTGATTTAAACTTTTAACACAGGTATGAAAAAGATATTCAGCTTTTTAAAAGTAAAGTTGTTGACAGCGTTAAGGTGTGCACTGCTCGTTTGTTTGACCAGCCTAAAATAGAAGACCCCTATGCAATTAGGTAAGTGGTGCAGCCCCCAAGTAACTGTCCGCTGTCCTTTCCAGCACACTGCTTCCTTTCTTCAGGTGGTCTCGGATGGATATTTAAAAGGCAAATGCATAAGCCGTTAACCTGCAACCTTTATAACTTGGTGCCAACTCAATTTCTGATGCCTCTGAGGCTCTTCCCTTAAACAGAAAGCTTTACAGCTGACAGACTCTGCCGACAGCATGTTCTCTGGTGACTGGTTTCCCAGAGATCCTTGTGATACACATACTCATTCACATGTCAGGACTCTTTTCAGCAGGCAGTTTTAGCTGGAGCCCCTCTTAGACTGCTACACCCTCAGAGACATTCAGATGTGGTAAAAGGAGGAAAACTGAATAGCGTGAGAATGGCACTGTGACATTTGATTTAGGGAACAGCATCTGGAGGAGTATTGGGAATGGATGAATTGGTGATTTTGCTCTTTGACAACATTGGTACTGTTTGGGAAGGCAGTGAAGTATAAGCTGTTAAGAGCTTGGACTCATGGCCAGGCATGCTGGCTTAGGCCTGTGATCCCAGCACTTGGGAAGCTCAGGTGGGCAGATCATGAGGTCAGGAGTTTGAGACCAACCTGACCAACATGGCCAAACCCCATCTCTACTAAAAATACAAAAAAATTAGCTGGGCATGGTGGCTTGTGCCTGTAGTTCCAGTGAGGCTGAAGCAGGGGAATGGCTTGAATCTAGGAGGTGGAGGCCGAGAGTAAACCAAGATCACACTGCTCTACTCTAGCCTGGGTGACAGAACTAGACTCCATGTCAAAAAAAAATAAAAATCAGAGCTTGGAGTCAGCAGATGGACTGTTTGGCTTTTATACTTTTTAGCTCTGGTAACCCAGAGAAATTAATTTTACCCTGCTTTCCTTTCTTAATCTTTCAAATAATAGTACTTTAGGGGTTGGTGTGAGGCTTAAATGAGATCATCCATGCATAAGGGATAGCTATATGAGAAAATTAATTAGATAGTATCTAAAACATACATGTTAACAACACAAAAAGCACTGTTCTTTATTAAGTTGGGGAATTGGCTTAAAGCTTAATTACTGCAAAATGAATGTTTTAAAATTTAGTGACCCAACACATAGTTTTTAAATACTTTTCTCTTCCTTAAGCTTTTCTCCATGGAATCCTTCTGTACATGATGAAGCCAGAGAAAAGATGCTGACTCAGAAAGTAAGTGGATCACCACTCATGATATGGCCAACTCATTGTTTCTTTTCTAACATGTCTTCATTGGACACTGCTTGTTACATACAAGTAACTTTTTTGGGAAACTAGTTTGTACAGTGCTGAAATCTCATCAGTCATTTTTTTAATATCTGTTTTGATTGTGCCTAGAAGAAGCCTGAGGAACAGCACAATAAAAGTGTTCATGTTGCTGGCCTGTCATGGGTAAAGCCTGGCTCAGTACAGCCTTTCAGTAAAGAAGAGAAAACAGTGGCGACTTAAGAGATGGTGAATCTGGTGCACCATGCACTTTCCTGCTGGACTCTGGCCTAGTTCAAGCTGACCAATGGCAGAGGACTGCCTGAAGAGTAAAGCTGTGTGAACAATGACTGACTGCCAGTGTTTTCCATGTATGCATAGGTTCTAACAGCAGGTTTTGGAAACCTCTCTCTAAGTAATGCATTACTTCTGTCAGAAGTGTCTTAGGGTGGTTATCTAGTTCAGTACTCCAAATTATTGGGGACCTTGAGGCTTAAGTATTTTTCTGAATATAATGCTAAAGGTAAGTTGCATTCATTTAAACTAATAGAGCAGACAGAATTCAGCACTACTTAATAGTTTGTAAATCAGTGGTTTCAGTTGTATATATGTTAGGAAACGGAGAGATATAGAGAGAGCAGGTTCCATAGCTCAGCACTTTTAAGTGGAAGATTATTTGAATCTCAAGTCTTCAGCCTGCACTGATTTATAGCCTGCACTGTCTTACGGATTTATAAACTGAAATCACTGAGAAATGTCTTTAGTTGAGTGAGAAGAAACCAGAACACTTGTTCCTAGTGTTGTGTTGTTTTTTAAGCAAATTACTCACTGTATTTTTATGGCAGGAGGGAGAAAAAGTGTTAAAATGGTTTCTAATGAAGTCAGATATTTAAATGATGAATGACTAATGTGTTTAGTAGAGACAAAATAAACCAATAAATGACTGTTCTTTGCCATTTATACAAGAAACTACCCTTTTCTCAATATAACCAAACAAAAGCTAATTTATAAATGCTTTATTGAAAAATACACTTATCTTCATATAAAATTACAGTAGCGGTAAGTATCTTGAGAGGTTTTATAAATATTTTTGCAGAACACTATTCTAATTGAACAGTGTAAGTTCCATTATTTTTCTCAGAGCAATATGAAGTTACCTAGTAACTTTGTTTATACTGATTCAATTTACAATTGAATTTTCTCCCTTATAAGATTATTAATTTGACTTGAAAACTGCTGGAACAATAGTGATTAATAAAGGTATGTATAGATAATTGAACAGCTGTTAAATAACATTTTCTAATTTGTGTAAATGGTACTATGTACTAATCAAAACCTAAATTCTCCAACCAATTTTTTTAAACTGCCAGGAACACCCAAAAATATTTTAAAATATATCACCTTAATAGACATATCTTTTAGATAACTCCCTCCAAAAGGCCGAGGTCATAATTTTTCATATTAATTGCCTCAATTCAACTTGATTTAAAGTCTTTTCTTAGCTGGTTGATTCCTATGTAACAAAAAAACTGGAGAATTTAAAACATATTCCTAAAAAGGTGGCCATAGGGGCTTTAACAGTTTAAAAAAGTACAAAAGCATTAAAGAAAATATTGGATGTTTAGCCTGGAAGTTTTGTACTTAATAAAGTTCACATTGTAGAAAGTGCTATCACAAATATACAGCAAAATCTGGGTTACAAAATCATGCATTTTACAGCCCTAAAGTGCCGCCACTTAGACAGGTTCACTCAGACACTGCACACCCAAACAATCAAGCGCTTTTCACACTGCACCACACCGAATGGGGAGAGGGAAGACGTGCACCAAGGGAAACAACCTGGGTGCGCTCTCCTTTCTTCTATTTCAGGAATGCAAAAATCACACGCTCCTACCAGGTGTTTTAGGACTACCTAATTTTTGTTTTGCTTTTCATGAGGACTACAGCTGACCACAAAACAGGTAGGAGTGAACTTGAAACACAGTTCTTCTGTTGGAGTATGTCAACAGAAGCCTCCTATGCTCACATCTGAGTACTCGTAGTTCTCTTGCAGTACTTTAAAGAGCTTTGTCAGTCAAAAATCCAAGTTTGGATTCTAAGCAGCTTTGACAGTAATCACTGAATGGTAGGGGAAAAAAGGGCGGCTGGGATGAATTAAAATATCCTAAGGATACTGGTGGAAGGAGTTAAGTCCCATTTCTCACCAAAATGTCCCTTCATGTTACTAACAGGCTGTAATTGATCAGCTGGATTAAGAAAAAAAGCTCCATAGTCTAGATGCATTAAAGGTGCTGCTGCTAAACAGATTTTGTGAAGAGTTTCAATACAAGAGACTAACCTCAGTGGGAACCACGGTCATTAGCTACATCTTGGAGACGGCGTAATAAGGCAGAATGATTTTCTGGGCAAATTCTTTTTGCAGGTGATTCACTTCCATCTTCCAAAAGAATTCCTCTCTTTTTAGTTGGCGTTTCTCCTGTGCGTATCATACTATTTATTTCTCTCAGTCTCTATGGTGGAAAAAGACAATAATTTTAAAATGCAAATGCACACAGCTTAGTATTAAGTCGAAGACTCTCAAATGAGTTAAATAGTTTACCTGGAAGAGTTTGAACACATCTACACACAAAAGAAACACACCATTTATAAGTGAGAACACGTATTTGACTTAAAGAAAAAAAATTTTTTTAAAGAGAAAAGAAACTAAGTTACATAACCTGCCAACCTCACTTTTCAGCTGGCAGAGGCTGATGGCTATCTGAGAAGGGGCTGAACAGTTCTATTTTTAACAAACTGCTCCACAGGTGCTTTTGACCTATACATTTCTGTCATTTGTGAGTTCACAAATTTGTGACTTTTTAAATACAATAATTATGTAGCATTACATTGCTATGTGATAGTCACTTAAACACATACCTTTTTCTCTTTTTTTAAAAAGTACAATTTTATACAGTTTTCCCTTTTGTCAGTCTAATGTTACTCATTTTTTAGCAGCCATCCTCAACTGGGATTTCACTAGAAAAGTAGACCTTAATTCCCTAAGGTATCCATTGTAGGTAATAAATTAGCAAAATCTAGAATGGTCCTAGTTCGCTATATATCATCTTTGGGAGAGCTGAGGAAAGTTACTCAAATTATTTTCTGGGCAGTGGCTCAGATGAGGAGCTGCAATTGAGAAAGACACTGCCAGAGTGCCAGAAAGACTGGCTGGCTGTACAGTGCCGTTAGCATTCAGTTCCTTCAAAGCCCCTAAAAATCATCTGTCACATTATTTTCTGGTAGTCTGTTGGTTAAAATTATTTTTCATGTACTGCTTCATCCATGTTTCCTTACAGAAAGCATACTAAGCAAAGTCAGACATTTATTATAGGAAATTGCAAACACACAAAAGTAGAGAAGAAAGCATAATGCATCCTCACATGCCTATTCCTCTATTTCAGATGGTTCGCCAGCCTTGATTTATACTGTCATTCTTCCATCCCCCAGACTATTTTAAAGCAAATCCCAGACATATTTTATTCATGACACTTGCTATTTTTATTATTTACTTTAGTAAACATTCTGGAGGTTTTAAAGAAAATCAGTGTTCTTTATTATCAACAGATGTACCTTCACAAGTGTTTCATTAAAAAAAAAAAAAATTAACAATAGAAATGAGGTTGCGCTGTGTTGCCGAAGCTGGTCTTAAACTCTTGGGCTCAAGCAATCCTCCTGCGTTAGCCTCCCAATGTGCTGGGGTAACAGGCATGAGCCACTGCCACAAAATCTTAAGCTTTCCTTCAACCCTTTCTCTTCTAGCCCCCTTTCTGCCTTCCTAGGAGTCTGGCCTGCATTTGCTGTCTCTGCAGTGTCCCATCTGCTTGAATATTTCTTACACTATTTACTGTATACATTGTTAATTGTGTATAATGTATACATTGTATTACTTACAATGTATAATCGTATACCGTAATGTAGCACAATATACATTGGTAATTATGTATATAAAATTTATGTATACATGATGTTTTATATATCATAATATATACACAATAGTTTAAACATGAATAAATTCTTATTCCAAAACAATTTCAAATAGAATACACCTAGACTCCTTATCTTCACCCAATTCCCAGAGACACAGCTACTATCACTGTTAATCCACTGAACAAACCAGTCTGGTATGTATCCTTCTTTCTAGGAATGTAATCATTAGAAATGTAATACAGTATATTAAGTGGGTTTTTTTTTTCTTTTTTGGTAAATAACGGTATACTTTGTGTACCATTTGGAATATTTTTTCAGTCAACATTGTCTTTCACCTTCCTCTGTCAGTATGTATGGATCTGTAACATCTCTTCAACTTCTGTATATTCTCTTGTATGTCTGTGTTATAGGCTAATCCCCTATTATTACTATAAGCAATGCTACCATAATTTATTTTTCAACAAGTTGCACCAATACACTGACATTGCTCTGTCAGGTATCACTAAGGATCAGTCTTCATCTTAACCCATCTTGCATGGTATCTGATGATTCTTTTCTCAGAGTAGTATAAATTTTAGTACATTATAGGTTGGTTCTAGAGATACGCTACTTCTTATTTTGTAACATTCTCCCCTGAGGTCTCAGCTCTCACCTATTAAGATGACAAATCTTTCTCCAACCAACAGTCTAATAATTGCTATCATTTTACCGGACAGACTCCCAATTCCGTGCTAGAAATACCTACAGTCATATAAAACAGTTCCTTTCCTCTGAAAAATTCCCTCACACTCCCTTGTAGTCAGCCTACCCCAAACCACCACTGATGTTCCTGTCCATATAGTTTTGCCTTTTCCAGAATGTCACAGAAATGGAATCCTATAGTAAGTAGCCTACTAAATCCAGTGTCTTTCACTTAGTGTTCATGTATTTGAGACTTATCTACATTGAATGTATCAGTTCCTTTTTATTGCAAAGTAATAGTCCATTGTCTGCATGCACCGCAAGCTTATTTATCCATTCACCAGCCAAAGGACGTCTGAGTTATTTCCCACTTCTTGGCAATTAGGAAGAAAGTCACTATATATAAACAGTCGTGTACATGGTTTTGTCTAAAGGGCTTCCATTTCATTTGGGTACATACCTCAGAATGAGATTGCTGGTTGTATGCTAATGGTATGTTTAAGAAACTGACAGCATTCCACAGTGGTGACGCCATTTTGCATTCACACCAGCAATATAGAAAACTGCTCCACATTGTTGCCAGAACTTTTGATTTGTCATTGTTTAGATTTTAGCCATTCTAAACTAACAGGCATGTAATAGGTGAAGTGTGTTCAAATCTTTTGCCCACTTGTACATGTGGTGGTTTTCCCACTGAATTTTGAGAATTCTTTAGATACTATAGATACACGAATGCTTCATCAGATACGGAACTTATACAGATTTTCTCGTAGTCTATGGATGGTGCACAGAAACTGTTAGTTTTTATAAAATCGAATTGTGCTTTTGATGTTGTAACTTTTCCCCTAAAACATGTTCACTAAGATTTTCTATGTTGTCTTCTAGAAGTTTTATAGTTTGAGATTTTACATTTATGTCTGTGGTTTTTAGTTTTTGTATATGGTGCAAGGTATGGGTGCAAATTTACTATTATTTTGGTAAATGCATATCTAGTCGTTCCAGCACCATCTGTTGAAAAGACTATCCTTTACCAAATTGCCTTTGCCCCTTTGTTGAAAATCAATTTACCATATACATGTGGTCTATTTCTGGACTCTGTTCTATTGATCTGTGTCTATACTTTCACCAACATTACTGTCTTGATACTGTGGTGGTATAATACAGATATTTTGTGTAGCTTTGCAATTAGTGTGAATCCTTCAACTTTGAATTTAGCTATCTGAGTTCCTTTGCCTTGTAAATTATAAATTTTAGAATTAGTTTTTTTATATAAATGTTTGGATTTTGACTGAAATTGGTTTGAAATTATAGATCAATTAGGAGAAAACTACTGTTTTATTTTCCATGAATTGGAAAATAAGATACCATTTTCATTCAGTATCATGAACATGTTTCTCTATTTTCTCAGGCTGTAATTTCTCTCACCATAGTTTTCAGGATAGATGTCTTTTATACAGCTTTTATCATACTTAACCCTAAGTAATTTTTAAGTGTTATTTATTGTTTTCAATTTTTTTTTTTTTTACTTCTGATTGTTCACTGCTAGTATTTAGAAATACATTAGATTTTTTGTATATTAATCACATAACCTCCCTTACTAGTTCCAGTAACTTTCTGTGGATTCTTCATGATTTTTCTGTGTTGACAATCCAGGCTGTATGGCTTCTTTTTCTTGTCCTATTTTACATGCTGGGCTCTCTGGTTACATGGTGAATAGGGGTAGTGAGAGTAGACATCGTTGCTTTGTTACTGATCATAGGGGCAAGGCATTCAGTCTTTCACCATTAAGTATGATATCTGTAGGTGCTTTTGGCAAATGTTTACCAAGCTGAAGAAGTTCCTTGAGAGTTTTTATGTTAATGAATGTTGGATGTTGTCAGATGCTTTCCTTCAAATACTAAGATGATTTATCACCTTCTCTTTCTGAAAGAGTTTCTATAGAATTGGCATTATTTCTTCCTCAAATGTTTGGTAGCATTTACCAGTGAAGCCATCTGGGCCTACATTTTCTCTGACAGGAGGTTTTTTAACCACAAATTAATTTCTTTAATAGATATGGGGCTATTGAGACTACTATTACTTGAGTTTTATTAGTTTATGATGTCTTTCAATAATTTGTCCATTTCATGCTTATCGTCACATATATTGGCTTAATTAAGTTGTTGTTCTTTAACATCTTTTTTGAAACAGGGTCTCACTCTGTTATCCAGGCTGGAGTGCAGGGGTGCCACCAAAGCTCATTGCAGCCTCTCTGCCCAGGCTCTAGCGACCCTCCCATTGCAGGCACACCCTACCCCACCCCACCCACCCCACCATACCTGGCTTTTTTTTTTTTTTTTTTTGGCAGAGACAAGGTCTTGCTATGTCGCCCAGGCTAGTCTTGAACTGGGCTCAAGGATCCTCCTGCCTTGGTCTCCCAAAGTGCAGGGATTACAGGCATAAGCGACCACACCTGGCTGGGATTAATTTGTTTTCTTTCATTATACTTTTAATGTATATTGGTAATGTGTCGTTTCATTTTCCTGATTAGTCTGTATATAGAAGTAACAATTTTTAAACTCTTCTCCAAAAAAACCTAGTTTTTTTAATTTTTGTTTTTGTTTTGAGATGGTCTCATTCTGTCACTCAGGCTGGAGTTCAGTGATGTGAGCATGGCTCACTGTAGCCTCAACTACCTGGGCTCAAACCAGCTTTCCACTTCATCCTCTAGATTAGCTGGGACCACAGGTGTGCAGCACCATGCCTTTTTTTTTTTATTTTTAAGTAGAGACAAGGTCTTGCCACGTTACCCAGGCTGCTCTCGAACTCCTGAGCTCAGGCAACCCACCCGACTCAGCCTCCCAAAGTGCTGAGATTACAGGCATGAGCCACAGAGCCCAGTCCCCAAAAAACCTAGCTTTTGTTTGCCTCGGTTTTTCCCTACTTTTCAGTTTTCCATTTCAGTGAGTCCTACACTCTCTACTTTAAGTTGAAACTTTGGGTCACTAATTTGAGACCTTTTTTCTTTTCTAACGTAAGTGTTTAGTGCTATGTATTTCTCTCTTAGAAGTGTTTTAGCTATATCCCACAAATTTTAATATTTTGGATTTTCATTTAATTCAAATAATTTCTCTTGTGCTTTCTTTGACCAGAAGAAATATATAGTTTCCAAAAACTGGTGGACTTTCCAGGTATCTTTCATCGATTTCTGATTATATGCCACTGTGATCAGTGAAAATACATTATTTCAACCCTCTAACATGTATTGACACTTGTTTTATGGTCCAGAATGTAGTTTATCTTGGTAAATGTTCTCTCCGCACTCGATTTGTTAGAGGGTGTTCTATAAATGTCAGTCAGTTGGTCGATAATGTCTGCATCTTATGTATACTTACTGATTTTTCTGTTTTACCAATTAAGTTGAAATCTCTTGACTATCTTTTTTTTTTCTACTTAGGATTATATGTCAATAGGAAACAACCGTCTTTGTCACTGATATTTTTTGCTCTGAAATCTACTTTCTCTGATACTAATACAGCTACTGCAACTTTCTTTGAGGAGTGGTAGCATGGAATAACCTTTTCCACCCTTCCGGCTTTATTGAGATACAATTCTTATACTGTATTATTCAACCACTTGAAGTGTACAACTCCAGGACTTTTAGTATTTCCCTGAGTTGTGCAGCCATCACCACATTCTATTTTTGAATTCTTTTATTACCTCAGAAAGAAACTTCTTGTCCATTAGCAGAAACTATTCCCCACAACCTTTGAAAACCACTAATCTTTCTGCTTCTATATAGTTGCCCATTCTGGACAACTTATGTAAATGGAATTAAAAAAATACATAGTCTTTTGTGACTGGCTTCTTTCACTTATCAATGTTTTCAATATCCATTCATACTGTAGTCCATTCAGTACTTCATTCCTTTTTATTGCCAAGTAATTTTCCACTTATGGGATATACATTTTTACATTTAAAGTGCATAACTTACAACATATAGTTTGGTTTTGCTTTTTTGTTCAGTCAGTTCTTTTAATTGGTACATTTACAACATTTAAATTTAAATGCTATTTCCTTTCCTGTATGTCCCTTTTTTCCTCCTTTTTAAGACTTAGGAGTATTTTGATTGCAATTCATCTGCTTTGTCTATTATGTTAATCTGTTTATTCTTTTCTTCCATTTAACTCTAATCCATTTAGAATTTATAGGTTACAGGATGAGAGTCTAACCTTAGCCATCAGAACCATTTCCTCCAACTCCATTTGCTTTTTGGGGCTGTTACTGCCAATTTATGTTTCCAGGTTTCTTAACTAGTCCTACCTAGGAATACCTGTAGAATTAGAGTAAGCTTATGTAACAGAGAAAGTATATCTTTTAAATATTAGGTCTTCCCATTCAGAAAGATTGGTATATCTTCACTTATTCCAGTTTTCAAACTTATTCCAAACCATGGACCTTTAGACTTTTTTTTTTTTTCAATATAATAGGAAAAGTTTCTCCATTATTACATTTTCTTTTTTTGAGACAGAGTCTCGCTCTTGTCCTCCAGGCTGGAGTGCGCTGGCGTGATCTCAGCTCACTGCAACCTCTGCCTCCCGATTCAAGCAATTTTTCCCACCTCAGCCTCCAGCGTGGCTGGGATTACAGGCGTCTGCCACCATGCCTGACTAATTTTTGTACTTTCAGTAGAGATGGGGTTACACCATTCTGGCCAGGCTGAGGTGATCCACCTGCCTTGGCCTCCCAAAGTGCTAGGATTACAGGTGTTAAGCCACCATGCCCAGCCATTAACATTTTCTAACAGATTTTTGATTATTACTTGTTTTCCTCAATTGCTTTTTAAAAAGAGACAAGGTTTCTCACGTTGTTGCCCAGGTTGGAGTGTGATGGCATGACCATGGCTCATTACAGCCTTGAACTCTTGGGCTCAAGTGTGAGTAGCCTGCCTCAACCTCCTGAGTAGCTAGGACTACAGGTGCATGGCACCATGCTCAGCTCATTTTTTTTTTTTTTTTTTTTTTTTTTTTTTTTGAGACGGAGTTTCGCTCTTGTTACCCAGGCTGGAGTGCAATGGCGCGATCTCGGCTCACTGCAACCTCCGCCTCCTGGGTTCAGGCAATTCTCCTGCCTCAGCCTCCTGAGTAGCTGGGATTATAGGCACGTGCCACCATGCCCAGCTAATTTTTTGTATTTTTAGTAGAGACGGGGTTTCACCATGTTGACCAGGTTGGTCTCGATCTCTCGACCTTGTGATCCACCCGCCTCGGCCTCCCAAAGTGCTGGGATTACAGGCTTGAGCCACCGCGCCCGGCCTAGCTCATTTTTATTCGTTGTAGGAATGGGGTCTTGCTGTGTTGCAGAGCTGGTCTCAAACTCCTGGCCTCAAGCAATCCTCCTACTCCAGCCTGCCGAAGTGTTGAGATTACAGGTATGAGCCACTGTACCCGGACTGTTTAAGATTTCAAGTCTACAAAGAGTTGAAAAAATAATACATTGAGCACCCACTTATCAATCATTAATGTCTGAGAGTTGCTCTCACTCTCTTCCTACCTAGATATATTGCAACTGACCTGTTTATGAAAGCAAGCTGCAAACACTGAGACACTTTTACCTCTGAATACTTTCAGCACAGTCTCCTACATAATCTGCTAAGCATCATCAACACCAAAGAAATAAATTTTTAAAAAAATACACTGAAGGCCACATTCAAATTTTCCTCAGAATGTCCTTTATAGCAGCATTTTTCTATGCAGCATCAAAAATCATGCATTGCATTTGGGTGTCATGTCTCCCTAGTCTCCTTTATGGTACCTTCCCCATCCTCTACCTTTTTTTCATGATACTGACCTTTTTTGTGAAGAGTCCAGGCCATATATATGTGTGTTTACTTCTAAGATAGGAGTTTTGCTCTTGCCACTCAGGCTGGAGTGCAATGGTGCATTCTCAGCTCACTGCAACCTCTACCTCCCAGGTTCAAGTAGTTCTCCTGCCTCAGCCTCCCGGGTAGCTGGGATTACAGGTGCCTGCCACCAAGTCCGGCTAACTTTTGTATTTTTAGTAGAGACGGGGTTTCACCATGTTGGCCAGGCTGGTCTTGAACTCCTGACCTCAGGTGATCCACCCACCTTGGCCTCCCAAAGTGCTGGGATTACAGGCGTGCACCACCACGCCCTGCCTCTAAGCAGTCTTTATCAATACACATCTCATTATGTAAGGACCTTCATAATCCAGTTCCACTCACTAACATCAGCTTTGGATCACTGTGTCTGCCTCAAGGACACTGTTTTCTTCCTCTTACCTGCTTTCTGCTGTAATACCCTTCCATATCTCAGCAACTCCCTGACTTTTCAACATTAAGGCCTGACTCAAGCTTCCAAGCTTCCTCCCCCTTCTTCGAATGAGGCAGCTGTTGCCACATATTATCTGTGCTAATATGACTACTGCAATGCAGTGTCCAAAACATCATCAACTTCTCCCTTTAGCCAGAGTCCAGAGGACACTGCCTGTCCCAGAAAAGGCCTTCAGTAAGGGATTCAAAATTTCTTTCCCCAACAAATACAGAAAATTGTTACAAATGGGATGAAAAAACACCAACTTCCAAGTTTATAGCAGAATGTTCAAAATGTACAAATAGGAGAGGGAATAAAAAAATTCATATCCCTGTTTGCAATCCTAAAATCCACTCCCTTTTCCTCAAAAAAAGCAAAACACCAAAATAAACCCTGGGTTTTGCTGCATGGATTCTGACTGATCACTGTTCCCTGGCAGCTCTCTTCACATAATGAGTGCCTAGGCTTAGCACAAACCCTGTTTCTAGTATCTGACGCATTTTGGGGTTAGTAAAGGCCAAGGTTGATGCTAGGCTCACCTTTGAAGGACTGTTGCTGAAGTAATAGAAAATCTTTTCTCGAGGAGAAAGCATTGCTTCGTTTTTATGTGGGGAAATGTAGACGGGATGATTTTGAGACAACTGTACTCTGCGAGGGGAACCTGTTCTTATAAATGGATAGGGAGAGAGTGGAGGAACATCCATCTGTTAAAAAAAAAAAATCAGTAATTCTAAGAAAAAAATTATAATCAGGTATTTTTATTGACAATGATTAATGAGGTGTGCGAAACCAGCAGTCTTATGATAGTGATGTATTAGCAATAATTAAACCTAAAGAAAAACATTCTAATAGCAAACCTTAAGTGCTTAGTTTGTGCCAATTATTTTAAGCAATTTTTATACATTATATCATTTCATCCTTACAACAACTCTATAGGCTAGGAACTAGTAATACTCCCATTTTATATATGAGGAAAGAGGTATGGAGAAATTTTAATGGTTTGCAAGGTTACCACCACTAAGTACTGGACAGTTTGAACCCATGTAGCCTGTCTCTTAGATACTACTACACATTGTAGGGACTCCAAATACAACCTTATTCTTGTTAATGCTTAACAACAGTAAAACATATGTTGGTCAGGTGAATTACAGACCTCTTCAGTTTTACTTAACAGTATTATTTGTAAAACTATGAGACAGAGTCTCATTCTGTTGCCCAGACTGGAGTGCAGTGGCACAACCTCAGCTCACTGCAACCTCCATCTCCTATGTTCAAATGATTCTCCTGCCTCAGCCTCCAGAGTAGCTGGGATTACAGGTATGTGCCACCACACCCAGCTCATTTTTTTATTTTTAGTAAAGACCAGGTTTTACCATGTTGACCAAGCTGGTCTCAAACTCCTGACCTCAAGCGATCTGCCTGCCTTGGCCTCCCAAAGTGCTGGGATTACAGGCATGAGCCACTATATGGACCAGGTGAAATATAAATGATTCTTCAACACTCATGAGTGAAAGAAGTATGAAATAATCCCTGTCATACTTACTGCGTTTGCCTGTGAGTACTTCATGGCAAATGTTTTAATTTGTTTGATGTAGATGTTGTTGTAGAACTGAATGAGGTCTCCCCTCTCCTCTTCTTCCATGTCACTGTTGGCACCTGTGAGGCGAGTAGGTGTGGGAGGAGCACTGCTGGGCTGTGGAACTGGCAAGGTGCTGCTTGACCTCATGACTGGACTTGAGTCTCTACTGGCTGCAGCCAGGAAAACAAAGGGTGTTAATACAAAGGCTGCTAGTATAGATTGTTTTAATTTAAAAAAAATAAGTAGGAAAACAGTGAACAGCTACCTGAACTACTTGCTAATGACAGTGAATAGGCACTCTATTCTTCACACTAAGAAGCAAATATCAGCTAAGATATTAAGAGCTTTAACCCCATGCCATAACCATAGCAAGGGCTTTCTGTGTAGTGTCCCTCAATAAGTTACACCAAGTTTTCTAGAACCTACAACCTGTACTAAATGGTACAAACCAACAATTAGGGATTGTATATCCATAGCATGGCTCCAGTTGACATGTCAGACCTTTCTAGAACTCAGGCAAGCAGATTCCTCCCTGAAAGCTCTAATTCTCCCGGAGAAAAAAATGTTACACAATATGTGCCCCAAAGCTATGGAATGGAGTTTTTCCACCTAGAATTTGGTTTACTGCTCCATTAAACCCTTTGCCAATAAAACACTTTGTTTCTACCGTTATTTCATTTGGTAATGCTTAGTTACTTCTTCAAGCCCTAAAAAGTAAAAACTCCTAATTCTGTCTTACAGTTCACGAAGATCCCACTTACTTCTATCTTTGTTTAGTTCTGTTGGAGAATTCTGATGGCTTCTGCTATCACTGCTACCGGAATTTCTTCTTTTTCTTTTCCCTTTTATCAAAACGCTCCTATATACCTTTAGAGAGACAATGAGAAGGGGACGGAAACTAGTATTTGTTGAGCATGCCCTCAGTGATAGGACCTTGACATATGTTACTAGATTCTCACTATAACCTGTGTAGCAATAGTCCTCAGCAGAGGTTGAGAAACATAACTGTTAAACAGATCCAGGATTCAATCAGAGCCTGTCTAGCTTTACATGCCAAGTACTGCCTGCACTACCACACCACAGTAACAGCACCCAACCATAAAATCAAGTCATTCTAAGTCAGATACACAAATCTGGCTGATTTGCCTCTCAGAGATGAATGGTAGTAAAGGTAAAGTGGGTTTTAAATTTCCAGGCGACATTCTCTTGGTTAAACCTACAGTATGTTTACTAAACCAGAATGAAAGGTAACATGGAAACCAAATAACTTAATTCCTATCTATCTTGTGATTTTCTGAATTAAGAAGGCAATCAATTTTAACATTATTGCCTTTTGAGAAAAGAGAACTTAATCAACATGTGACATCAACAATAAAGAAGATTAAAGTAGATAGAAACTTCCCTTAAGTAGAGTCCCAGGTGTTTATCTTGGAAAAAGGGCCACCGAATCAACTATGGTTAATTTTTTGTTTTCAATCACAGACTTTTAAGCTTTATTTTCAGCCCTTAGAAAAAACGCAGTTACCTGGCTCCGGGCCTGTGGCTGAGTCCTATAACAACGCATAATGTTCTGGAAGGACCTATCTTCTTTCGTGACCTGGCAAAGAATAAGAATGCTCTGAGAGAGAGAGCAACTTCCACGATAACAGTGTGAGGAGCTCCGTGAAGCTGCTGCCCAGTGAAAGGGGTGAAAATTACATAAAAGCCATTTAAAGTCTCTGGAAATGGTCTTAAAGGCATATAACAAATGAAGAGACATTGATTCAAGAAAATCTATTAAAATTCAGTAAGAACACTGGGAGTCTATAGTATGTGAATCAAGACTTGGAGTAGAGGCCAGGTACGGTGGCTCACACCTGAAATCCCAGCAATTTTGGGAGGCTGAGACCGGTGAATCAGTTGATGTCAGGAGTTCAAGACCAACCTGGCCATCATGGTGAAACCCAGTCTCTACTAAAAATACAAAATTAGCTGGGCATGGTGGCATTTGCCTGTAATACCAGCTACTCGGGAGGCTGAGGCAGGAGAATCACTTGAACCTGGGAGACGGAGGTTACAGTGAGCTGAGATCAAGCCACTGCACTCCAACCTGGACAATAGAGCAAGACTCTGTCTCAGAAAAAAAAAAAAAAAAAAAAAAAAAAAAAGATGGAGTAGAAAAGTACAGTAACTGAAATGAGAAATTCACTAGAAGCTAGGGAAAACAGATTTGAGCTAGCAAAAAAAAAAAGATTAACAAACATGAAGAAAGAGATTACATGATCTGTGGAACAGAGAGAAAGAAGAAAAATAAACAGCCTCAGATAAATGTGGCACACCAGTAAGGAAATCAACATATGTTAATGGGAGAACCAGGAGAGGAGAGAAGCAGGAAAAAAATGTTCAAAGAAATATTGAAAACTTCCAAAATCTGTTTTTTAAAAATTATATATCCAGGACATTCAATGACTTCCAAGTCTGATAAACTCATCCATACCTAGATATAGCATAGTAAAAATGCTCAAAGCCAAAGAAAGACAAAATGTTAAAAGCATAAAGAGAAAACAACTTTTCATTTACAGGGCAACCCTAATAAAATGTAACTTCTAATCAGAAACTATAGAGGTCAAGAAGCAGTGGGATTAGTGACACATGGCTATCAAAAAAAAAAAGCAGTGGGATAACATTCTAAGTGATGAAAGAAAAAAATTTAATAATCCAGTATTAAAAGGTTACCCAGGATTTTTATCTGTAAAGTATCAATATTCAAAATTTTTATTCAAGTTATCTTTCAGAAATGAAGGTGAAATAAATGTACGCTCAGATAAACAAAAACAGAATTTGGTGCTAGCAAACACCTTACAAGAAATACTACCCAAAATTCTTCAAAAGCAAATGCCCCTGGACAGTAATATACATGAAGAAAGCCAAGAGCACTGGTAAAGATAATTCTCTAATCATAAATACAGTATAAATGCGTATTTCTAGCCGGGCGCGGTGGCTCAAGCCTGTAATCCCAGCACTTTGGGAGGCTGAGGCGGGTGGATCACGAGGTCGAGAGATCGAGACCATCCTGGTCAACATGGTGAAACCCCGTCTCTACTAAAAATACAAAAAAAACACTAGCTGGGCGTGGTGGCGCGTGCCTGTAATCCCAGCTACTTAGGAGGCTGAGGCAGGAGAATTGCCTGAGCCCAGGAGGCGGAGGTTGCAGTGAGCCGAGATCGCGCCATTGCACTCCAGCCTGGGTAACAAGAGCGAAACTCCGTCTCAAAAAAAAAAAAAAAAAGAAAAAGAAAAAAAAAAAAATAAATGCGTATTTCTTCTCCTTTAACTGATTAATAAAGCAACTGTGTAAAATTATATATAATGTATTATACCTATAACATACAAATATGTAATATATTTCCTAAAAACAGTACAAAGGAGATAGGTAGGAGCAAAGCCATACTGGGCAAAGGAAATTACTCCAAAAGGCAACTCACATACACAGGAATGAATTAGAGAAGTAGAAACAGGCTGGATGTGGTGGCTTATGCCTATAATCCCAACATTTTGGGAGGCTGAGGCAACTGAACTGCTTGAGGCCAGGAGTTCAAGACCAGCCTGGGCAACATGGTGAAACCCCATCTCTACTAAAAATACAAAAATTAGCCAGGCGTGGTGGCACGCACCTGTAACCCCAGCTACTCAGGAGGCTGAGACAGTAGAATCACTTGAACCTAGGAGGCGGAGGTTGGAGTGAGCTGAGATGCACCATTGCACTCTAGTTTGGCTGACAAGAGTGAAACGCCGTCTCAAAAAAAAAAATTAATTTTTTATTAGGTGAATTTTACCTCAATAAGTTATTTAAGCAAAGTAAGATAGTTAAGTGTTAATGAGAAAATGAAGAAACTACAATATTTATTATACTGCTTGTGTAAGTGTAAAATGGTATAGTACTTTGGAAAACAGTCAATTCCCTAAATGGTTAAAACATAGTGTATGACCCAGCAATCCATTCCTAGATAAGAATGAAATGAAAATGAAAACACGTCTACACAAAAACCCAAACACAAAGGCTGATAGCAGTATTATGCATATAGTCAAAAGTAGAAACAACTAAAGCATACATTAGCTAATAAATGGATAAAAATACTTTCATATAACTATACAATGGAGTATGTTCTAAAATTGTGAGTACTGCACATGTCTGAATATACTAAGACCCATTTCACTGTGCATTTTAAATAGATGAATTATATAGCATATAAACTGTATCTCAATAAAGTGGTTAAAAAATGTTCTCAGTAATGAACTGCCTTTGCAGGTCCAAATGGTACTCACCTTTGCCATCACATAAATGGCACACATTAATAATTGGTCCAGATGTCTGTCCATCATAAGTTCAGGACACTGAATTATGGAGAATTCAAAGCAGGTCCAGATTTTTTTCCTCAGTTCATCTGAAATATCTAGTTTGGCACAGAGATCCCGAAGGCGTACACCTGCTAAATGGTATACCTAGGACAGAAACAAAAACATTTCAAACTTTAACACTTATATTTCCCAAGCTCATGCTCTGGTAAGGTTACGTGAAAAATTACCTTTCTAAAGAAAAGCGATAATGAGCTGGTTTTCCTGGGTCTATTACTGCTGCTGCTTACTGACTGGCCTTGCTTCTGCTGTTGGCCACCTGGGGAAATCTGTTGAATGGCCACTTGACCAGGGACTTGTAAAGTTGTTCCTGTCACCTGTTGAGAGCTCAGACTTCCAGCCAGGGCCTGAGCACTGAGGGGCTGGATGGAGCCTGTCACAGCTTGTGCCTGCCCCCCAACATTGACTTGGACTGGGTAGAATGTTATCCCTCCATTTTCATTGGCAATACCTAGTTTGTGACAGAAAAAAAGCTTGAAGAAAATGTTAATAAGGGGTTCTCCAGGCAGAGGTTTACAATTTCTCCTCTCCCAACCCCCTCCCAATCATTCCTCTGTCCCGTATGTCACTCTAGCCAAACCTTGGGTAACTTTTCAATACATGCCACAGAGAAGGAACTCAGTATCCAACTCTGCCTTCCTTACCTTGCACAGGAATGGTTACTGTTTGCCCATTGTTGGCTGTGACAGTGGCGGTCGCCATGGTGACCAAAGTTTGTCCAGGAACTGGTGTAACAGAAACAGGCTCCCCAGATACATTCTGCACAGGCATAGCATTGACTATCGGCTGTGGGGGCATGCGCCCAGGTGTCCCTCCATCAGAGGGGCTATCATTCTCAACAAATAGCCGCCTTCTGGTAGTGCTGGCTGGTGGGGAGCTGTACCTATCGTATAATGTGGTTGGAGATGTTATGCCTAGGGTCAAAACAAATCAAACAAAGGAGACTCAGATCTGACTTCCATCCAAGCTGTTATGTTCAAAAATTACTACAGTGTTTAAAATACTTCATAATTCAAAAAGCAAACAAGAATTACAGAAGTCATATCTTACCTACATTCCACTAATGAAAATTAATTAGTGAATTTTCAAGAGCAGAATTTTAAAATGGATTTTTTTGTCTTGCAGTGTACCTTTCTCCACTCCCCTTTTCCCTAATCAGACTTGACTCTGTCTTCCACTACTATAGAACCTTCATGATTTAGGAGCAATTTAAGGCATTACCCTATTTTTCTGTATTACATTTTTCTGTAATAGATGTGACTTTACTACAGAGCCACTACTTGACATGATTGGTAGCATGTCATCTAGGAGCATTCCCCCACCAGTTTTATCAATTTTGATCTTTGTGTTTTTCCACATATAAAATATTATTAAAACTCATTTTTTTTTTTTGAGACGGAGTTTCGCTTTTGTTACCCAGGCTGGAGGGCAATAGTGCGATCTCGGCTCACTGCAACCTCCGCCTCCTGGGTTAAGGCAATTCTCCTGCCTCAGCCTCCCGAGAAGCTGGGATTACAGGCACGCACCACCACGCCCGGCTAATTTTTTGTATTTTTAGTAGCGACGGGGTTTCACCATGTTGACCAGGATGGTCTTGATCTCTTGACCTTGTGATCCACCCGCCTCGGCCTCCCAAAGTGCTGGGATTACAGGCGTGAGCCACCGCACCCAGCCAAAACTCAATATTCTTAAGCAAGGTGGACATGCATGACTTATGACTTGGATTCAATTAAGCATAGTTTATTTTTTAATCAGTTTTTTATAAACAAGGTGGACATGCGTGATTTGGATTCAATTAAGCATAGTTTATTTTTTAAAAGTTTATATATCATAAATTTTATCCACTTAAATTGTACAATTGAATGGTTTGAGGTAAATCATTTTTATTTTTATTTTTATTTTTTGAGACATAGAGTCTTACTCTGTCGCCCAGGCTAGAGTGCAGTGGTATGACCTCGGCTCACTACAACCTCTGCCTCCTGGGTTCAAGTGATTCATGTGCCTCAGCCTCCTGAATGACTGAGATTACAGGTGTATGCCACCATGCATGGCTAATTTTTGTATTTTTAGTAGAGATGGGGTTTCACCATGTTAGCCAGGCTGGTCTCGAACTCCTGACCTCAGGTGATCTGCCCACCTTGGCCTCCCAAAGTGCTGGTATTACAAGCTAGTTTTTTAACATTGTGGTAAAATATATATATAAAACCTACCATTTCAACCAATTTTTAAGTGTACGATTCAGTGGTATCAAGCACATTTACAATATGGCACAACAGTCACCACTATTTGTAAAACTTCTTCATTACCTGAACAGCCCATTATGGCTTAGTCTGTTTTTAAGTATTCACACCAATGTCTGAATTTTTGAGAAGCATTCCTTCCCTCTTCTGTGTCCACCTCTAAAAGCTGTGCATCCGTTGTTTTTAAATTGTAAAATACATGTAGGAAGTTCGTAAGAAGTATTGATAGGAGTAAATCCTAATAAACTGCGGTTTAACATTTCTATTTCCAGATGACACAAAAGTAAATTAAGTTACTAGATTTGTATTTGGTACAAAGCTGCAGAATCAGAAAGAATACATTATCATTTTTGTATAAAATATCAAGAGATCTCAGGAAAACTGAGAAGTGATAAGTGCAAAGAAAATAAAGTTTAAAGTTAAGTCCTCTTAATCTGCAGATAAGGGAAGGGAAAATTTTACAAAAATAGACTGAGAAAAACCAGCTGTCAGATCTTTCAAAAATGAGGACTTTTCATATGGATCATCCATGTGTATTAAGTATACACTGACTTAGAGTGATTTTTTTTTTTTGTACAGATAGCATCTTGATATGTTGCCCAGGAAGGTCTTGAACTCCTGGGTTCAAGCGATCCTCCCTGCTAGGTCTCCCACAGTGCTCAGGTTACAGGCATGAGCTACCATGCCCATCCTAGAGTGATTCCTGACTTTATTTATTTAGAGACAGAGTCTCACTCTGTCGCCCAGGCTCAAGCACAGTGGCCTGATATCAGCTCACCACAACCTCCACCTCCCAAGTTCAAACTATTCTCCTGCCTCAGCCTCCCAAGTAGCTGGGATTACACGTGCCCACCACCATGCCTGGCTAATTTTTTTTGTATTTTTAGTACAGACAAAGTTTCACCATGTCAGCCAAGCTGGTCTCAAACTCCTGACTTCAGGTGATCCACCTGCCTTGGCCTCTCAAAGTGCTGGGATTACAGGCATAAGCCACTGTGCCTGGCTGATTCCTGACTTTAAAACTGGTATTTCTTCTACAGCCAGCTCTTACCAATTATATTATAAAACTGATCTAGAAATAAGAATATTCTTTTAATTGCTTCCAAGGATTTAGAACTCTCTGGGATTTACTGAACTGCTCTTTAAAAGGTAGTTCTATCTCACATATGTAAACTTCAACCTTTCATGTTGCAGATCTTCCAAACAGCTGCCTAAAAAGTAAAAACCAGATGCACAGCAAAACTGCCCTTTTCTGTATTTCTTGGACCAGCACTAGTGTCACATTAACTAGGGTAGCACAGCTCAATAGACCAAGTGGAACATACTCAGGAGTCTTAACTCACTGGTTTGTCTATACCTAAATGGATCATGTAGCTCTGTCTTTAAGAAGGCATTTCTATTTCTCCTATTTTAAAATACGTATTTGCTGTAAAAATTTTACAGAATCACCAGGAATTCTATCAACCAACAATAATCTTAACAGTTTGGTTTTTCCATTTCCACCATTTTGTATGCTCATAGATAAACATATACTTTAAAAAATACATACACAGGCCGGGCGCGGTGGCTCAAGCCCGTAATCCCAGCATTTTGGGAGGCCGAGGCGGGTGGATCACGAGGTCGAGAGATCGAGACCAACCTGGTCAACATGGTGAAACCCCATCTCTACTAAAAATACAAAAAATTAGCTGGGCATGGTGGTGTGTGCCTGTAATCCCAGCTACTCAGGAGGCTGAGGCAGGAGAATTGCCTGAACCCAGGAGGCGGAGGTTGCGGTGAGCCGAGATCACGCCATTGCACTCCAGCCTGGGTAACAAGAGCGAAACTCCGTCTCAAAAAAAAAAAAAAAAAAAAAAAAAAGATACATACACAGCAGTCTGCTGGCTATGGTGACTCACATCTGTAATCCTAGCACTTTGGGAGGCCAAGGCAGGCAGATCATTTGAGGTCAGGAGTTCGAGGCCAGTCTGGCCAACATGGCAAAACCCCTTCTCTACTAAATATACAAAAATTAGCCAGGCGTGCTGGCGTGTGCCTGTAGTCCCAGCTACTCGGGAGGCTGAGGCATGAGAATCGCTTGAACCCAGCAGGTGGAGGTTGCAGTGCAGCTGAGACTGCACTACTACACTCTAGCCTGGGCGACAGAGTGAGACCCTGTCTCAAAAAATTAAATAAATAAATACAGCAGTCTATCCTTTTTAAAAGATGCCTGTTATGATTCATTTTCCTGTGTTCTTAATCTTTAAAGGCACTTCTTTCAAGTGATGCATGTGGCACAAAAATAGATGGAATATTTTCTTCTATATATAGCCTATTAACTTCACTTGTAGGATTAGATGAAATTTAAATTTCCAGATAGTAGGCCCCAAAATATTCCCCTAGTATTTTAAACTTACTCCTTCCAAGTCCTCCAGTATCAGCACGCACTTCAGTCACCCTTCTGGGAGTCAAAGGGGAGCCAGCAATGCAAATTTCATCTGCTCTTTCCAGGTTCTGAGGTGGCATGACCTATGAAGAATTGGTTACACAGAATGCCAATATCCAAAAAAAGCACTTTAATTAGAAATACAGTAGTAATCTAAGGCAAAAAAAAGTATCTTAACAATTATTCCATCTAAAGAAAATCAGTTGTCTTTCCCATTTTCACAATAAAGTTAAAAAAAAAAAGCTTTTGGCAGTCAAATTTTGAAAGCTGTAATTGGATACTAAATATGAGTCACCTTTCACTACTGATTTGGAGAGTATGACTATCAATCACTCTAAAGCAGGGTTCTCAAACCCTGGGCCACGGACCCTGTTAGGAACCTGGTCACATAGCAGGAGGTGAGTGGGAGGTGAGCGGCAGGCAAGTAAGCGAACAGCCACTCCCCATCGCTCACACTGCTGCCTGGGCTGGCCTACTGTCAGATTACTGGTGGCATTAGATTCTCATAGAAGTGCAAACCCTATTGTGAACTGCACATTTAAGTTCTGTGTATGATCTAGGTTGCACGCTCCTTATGAGAATCTAATGCCTGATGATCTGTCACTGTCTCCCACCACCCCGAGATGGGACTATCTAATTGAAGGAAAACAAGCTCAGGGCTCCACTGACTCTACGTTATGGTGAATTGCATAATTATTTTATCATATATTACCATGTAAAATAAAGTGTGCAATAAATGTAGTGCACTTGAATCATCCCATAATCTCCCCCACCCCCAACCCTGTCCATGGAAAAATTGTCTTCCATGAAACTAGTCCCTGGTGCCAAAAAGGTTGGAGACTGCTGCTCTAAGGGAGAGAAACTTGATAAGGAAATCAAGAAAGAACACTGAATTTTTACTCTGTCACCAAAATCTTAGGACAACCACAAATTATCTGACTCATTTCCTCTTTGACATGGGGTGAAGTGTGACAGGTCACCTACCTTACTTAAGGGCATATGTCTGCTGCCTAAACCCCTGAAGTTAGGCAGCAAGCCAAGGCCATGGTGGCCAGCCAAGGAGCAGGTGTCCCTGAGAACCCAAACATCTCAGAGACGATCTTAGAAACTACCAAGGAAAACAGTCCCATCGTGCACACACATAGTAGGCAAAGAGTCAGAAAATTAGCTTAAAAGTAGCTTAGTGATGAGAGGTGGTGCAGATCCCTAGAGCTGTCTTGCTGCAACCTAAGGGTACCCTGTAATAAGTCTTTTTTTTCCCCCACCACCTCTGCCTCCTCTGTATGTAAGTCATAATAAACACATCTACTTGCCAAGCTGGACTTGTCTGGGTGATTCGTTGGCCTCTTGGCACCTTCCCAATTTGGGAGTAAAGAGGGGCGTTACAGTACCAAGTTTTTCTCATAATAAGGTGTAATTGTAACATATTAAACCCAATTGACAACCTCCTATCCTCAAAAGGATTATTAATAGATTAGATATTTATGTATGTTTCTCATAAAAAGGTGTTATTTTCACAAACCTCTTCACATGTAGGAACTCTGTTTTCATTGTCTCTAATTTTCTCCCAGAGTGGAGACTCTGGTTTCCATGCCAAATGATCTAAGATTTGTTCTTCAATCTGATTAAGGTGTTTTACCACCTCTCTACAAAGGCCATCTTCTGCTCTAATGAATACTTCTATTACCTGAAATAAAAAGTGTTCTGGTTCATTGAATAATTATTAAATATTTTTAAATATTTAGAAAAGAAATTAGTCAAAAATTACAAGTTGAAATATTATTTTGAAACAGCTGACCTTCCTTTACTATCTTTGTAAATAATTATAGTTCAAACCATATGAATTATATAAAATTGTTTACATTGTGATGTATTTCAAAATTTGCTAATGAAAATACATGTCTTGTATACTGAGGCTGAAAAACATTACTCTTAAAATTTCATATCAAAATCTCTAAACATTTAATCTATGCCACTATAAAAATTAGTTAAGATAAACTCATGTGCTAAGTCAGTATCAAGAAAATAGTGCTTTAATTCTATGCCTCTGTAACACATGAAAGAGAACTTTTATTTTTTTTATGAAAGACATTTTCAATAGTATTTAATTTTCATAAAATAAAAAAGGCTGCTATACAAGATTAGCTAGTGACATGTGTGCTGCTTTTTTAAGCCTTCTCAGCTCATAAAAATTACAGTATTCTAAAAACTTTTATCAGATAAAGAGAGGAATCAAATAAAGCTTTTACCCAAAATAGATCTTTCATACAATATTAAAAGAATTTATATAGGTTTTAAGATTATGTTTCTTTTCTGCTTCACAAACAGAGATTAACTATGTAATTAAAAACACAATAAATGTACTTAGATGTTAACTTGAACTAAATGACTAACAGGAAGTTGGTCTCATCTACAATATCCCCTTTAGTGTCGTATTTTTTAAAATACCTTATAAAAATGATAAAGAGGCACATCAAATATTTCAGTAATAAATGGAAAATTCCCAGGAGGTTTATAAGAAAAAGTGACGACCTCAAGGCAGCAGGCCAAGAGAGATCTGTGGAATGCATCTTGTTCCAGAATACCCTATAAAATAAAGTTATTAGCATTTAGCAACATTAGCCTACTCTAAAAAGACATTTTATACCCAATGAACTTAAGTGAAAAAAACAAAGAAAGTCTAATTTTCTGAGTAAAAAGTATGTGCTTATTTTCTTACAAAGCCTTTCTTATTTATATAAATAAAGCCCATTTTTAGGAGAGAAAATATATTAAAGGACTGTATTAAGACTTTTTAAAACCTTACCTATATTATAAAATATATCTTAAAAGAGATCACATCTCTAACCAAAATACACATACTCCGATGCTTAGAAAAACAATAATAGGGAAAACTGTTTCAGAACAGTATTTACAGTAAGTGCCATAAAAAACAGAAAGCAGGGCTGGGCGTGGTGGTTCACACCTGTAATCCTAGCATTCTGGGAGGCTGAGGCAGGAAGATCACCTGAAGTCACGAGGCCAAGATCAGCCTGACCAACAAGGTGAAACCCCTTCTCTACTAAAAATACAAAATTAGGCCGGGCGCGGTGGCTCACGCCTACAATCCCAGCACTTTGGGAGGCCGAGGCAGGTGGATCACAAGGTCAAGAGATCGAGACCATCCTGGTCAACATGGTGAAACCCCATCTCTACTAAAAATACAAAAATTAGCTGGTCATGGCGGCGCGTGCCTGTAGTCCCAGCTACTCGGGAGGCTGAGGCAGGAGAATTGCTTGAACCCAGGAAGTGGAGGTTGCAGTGAGCCGAGATCATGCCACTGCACTCCGGCATGGGTAACAAAAGTGAAACTCCGTCTCAAAAAAAAAAAAAAAAAAAAAAAAAAAAAAAAAATTAGCCAGGCATGGTGGTGTATGCCTGTGGTCCCAACTACCTGGAGGCTGAGGCAGCAGAACTGCTTGAACCCAGGAGGCAGAGGTGGTGCCTCTGTACTCCAGCCTGGGCAACAAGAGCCAAACTCCATTTCAAAACAAAAGAAAAAGAAAAAAAGAAGAGAAAAAAAACTGAAAGGGGCCAAGTGGGTGGATCATGCCTGTAATCCCAGCACTTTGGGAGGCTGAGGTGGGCAGATCACTTGAGGCAAGAGTTTGAGACCAGCCTGGCCAACACCATACAAGAATCGCTTGAACCCAGGAGGCAGAGGTTGCAGTGAGCCGAGATCGTGCCACTGCACCCTAGCCTGGGCAACAGAGCAAGACTCCACTTCAAATAATAAATAAATAAATAAATAAAACAAAAGCACAAACAATTAGGGGAAAAAGTTGGATTTCATCAAAATTAAAAACTTTTGTGCATGAAAGGAGACTATAAAGTTAAAAAACAACTCAGAATGGGGCAAGAAGGAAATTATGTTTTATTGTGCTGATCAATACACTAGTTATTTTACTCACAGATAAATCCATGTCTCCCAGTCTTTTTTGTTCCTGCTCAATAACAGATTCTAATACTTTATAATAAAGCATCTCTGCAAAACGAAAATGTTTGCTGGCAATTTCTGTAGAAATAATAAAAAAAAAACCACAAAAATGGCACACACAGAAAGTAAAGACCCATTCTTCCTTCTTTACTCACAAAATAAAATTTAAAACCAACCCAGTACTTCAGATACACACACTTCTTGTGACTGGTGTTTTAATTATTCCTAAGATACCTTAATTTTCTTCATGGTAAGAGTCACATTTTTCTAAAATTATGAAATGATATTTGCACATAAAAAACTGTAATTATTAGGATTTACACCCTTTTTTTCCTCTATGTTTTAACAAAACAGATCTACGCTTAGAAGTATGTAATTGGCTTACCATTCCACACCTACTTAGTTCCAATTCCTGACAACAAACAACGCTAGGCCAGGTTTGGGCCTGTAACAGTGATATTTTCTGTCTTTATTCTCAATATGTTAAAGAATCACTACACTTCTATTTAATTTCCAGTTTACAAATAAAATCTAAAGATTTGCAGATAAAAAGGCATCAGAAGTTCAATATAATAAAGATACCACTCTAAAATTTCTATCTTACTGAGAAGGGCTCCAAAATCACTTGGCTGACCAGAGAAACTAGACAGCCACATCCAGTCTAAAGTCATAAATCTTTTCCTCATCTTTCTGACATAGTTAATAAGAAATGACTCCATTTAGTTAAACTTCAAACATAAGAGCAGAATAACAATGTTAAACCTTACCTTTAGCACAATTACTGAAATCTTCATCTGGCTGGAAATGCTGAGAATATATTTCAAACATTTCTTTCAGTCTGTTAGCAATAGCCTGGCTTGGATCTCTGGAACATGTCCTAAAAAGAAATAATCTAATTTAAAGGTCTTGCCAAGTCACAAAGAGATAAAACGTTTCTGTAATTTCACTAACATGTAAATATAAAACACTCTGAAGAGAAACTATGTATTTCCCAAATTTATTCAAGAGATCCCATACTTCCTTCTCAAGGTGGTGGTATTACCAGTTTGAGTGAAAAAAACTTTTCTTATGTGGAGCTACAACTTTTAGTTTTATTTTTTTGTGGCAGGGGGGAACAGAGTCTTGCTCAGTCACCCAGGCTGGAGTGCAGTGGTGCAATCTTGGCTCACTGCAACCTCCACCTCCCTCCTGCCTCAGCCTCCAAGTAGCTAGGTCTACAGGCACCTGCCACCACGCCCAGCTAATTTTTGTATTTTTAGTAGAGTTGGGTTTCACCATGTTGGCCAGACTGGTCCTGACCTCAAGTGACCTACCCTCCTCAGACTCCCAAAGTGTTGGGATTATAGGAGTGAGCCACTGCACCGGGCCAGGGCTACACCTTTCAGTGCAGAAAGTTCAGCAACCTTGGCCTGGGCCCATTTGATGTCTGTGACTGTCTCCTAACTGTCCTATACAACCCCAGTCACTGATGATCCCAAACTTGCCCTTAGCTATTTCCCTAGAGGGCAGTACAACTCCCATTAAGAATACCTGGAAGAAAACAGAATGAAGGTATATAAACCCCATACTGCAGACTCACATAAACTCTTCCTGGCATTCTACATTTTTTCCCGCAAATGAGGTTTATTTCAGTCTTTTTATTATTATAAAGCAATATATGTTCAATGCAGAAGCATTATACAATTATCACCATGTAAGCTTTTTGTAACAACTGTTTTTATCTTGATCACAAGTATATATATATATCTATATATATATAATATATACATTCTTCGTGAAAATGAAGCAAGTTAAAAAATTATAAAGAGAATAAAAATTCAATTATAGTCCTGCTAGAGATAACTATTGAATACATATACCAGCAGAATTTTGTCTAGGAACACACACACCTTTCTACAAAAACAGGACCCTTTGGTTTTACCTAGTATCTACTGGTAATATTTAACCCCACTAATGGTAGCTATGATTTAAAATGCTGTTATGCCTGGTTAGAAACTGTAAAGAGATATGGAAGATACAGGGATTAAGACAGCCTTCTAAAATCTATTTACAAAATGCTTATAAATTCAAGGCAAACAAGGTCCATCTGAAAAACATGACTCAGGAAGAGGCTACAGAGATATAACTTGATGAGTAAAAATCACAATCAAATTTATGAATAAAGTAGACTTCATGAAAATGTAAAGGAAAAGTAGTTGGCATTTAATAAACCTAGCTATGAGTGGGAAATTACTTATGTGTACACTTAGGGTCTTCTTGATATACACCACCAGAAATAAAATGGGGTCCTATTGGGTCTATGTCATCAAATCATAAAGTTTTAGGACTTAGAGACCTTGGATGTAACTTTTCAAATCAACTTGCCAAAGATTATGCACAAGATGATGAGACTCAGCCTACTGGGCTTTTAACTAAAACTCAGCAATATTCCTACCAGTCTCAGGCAAATCAAAGGAACTAAACATGGTGAACTTCCTTTCCAGGATAAGGATGTTTTATAGAGCTTACAAAAGTTACAGTGGTTTTTGCCCTGCTCTATGAATGTATGGAATTCCATTAATCTTTTCAAATCTGAGTCACCCTTCAGAGCTTTCCTCAGGTTCAACCCTCTTACTGAAGTCCTTTGATAATTCCCATCTTGACTGAGCTTCCCTCCCCTACCCCACCACTCCCTAAAATCTTGATAGAACAGTTGGCAATAAGATAGTTTGGTGCTTTATTCTACGTTGCCTGGTGTTATTAGTTACTATGTATTGTATTATATTAAAGAATCTGAGGAAAGAAGATCTTCCACTTACACATCTTATTGCTAAGTTCTCTATAGACTCACAACAGGACCGAGTATACAATTGATATAAAATTATTCACAGGTGAATTAAGGCATTAATGAAAAAAATAGCAAGTTGGAAAATGGTCAATAACCAAAAATAGAAAGCAGACAGGGCTCAAACTAACCTGAGAATCTGTTCCAGTTTCTCACTTGGTGCATTCTTGAGGCCTGCCAGCATGGTGTGAAGACGACTCAAGCTATGCGTAGCTGTAGAAACTGGGGTCACACAAGGGCTATTCTCCTTAACGTACCTAACACCAGTTAGTGGTGTGGAAATTCTAAGTGCTTTGGACTAAAGAAAAAAAAATTACATGGATTAAATAAAAATTTTTAAAAGAGCATTATTTTAGGCCAAAAAGACTTTAAATCACTTCACAAATGGGACTTCAAGCCAGTAAGACTATCTTTATATCGATAAATTTTAGTGACTCAAATGTCACCATTCTTGGAGTTTAAACATAACAGCATTAAGACCCACCACTATCCATGTGAAGGCAAAGGTGTGAAAGAATAATTTGTATTTTAGCTAAGTTTGTCTCTTAAAAGTTAAACCTCTAAAATAAGGTATAGCTCCCTATAATCCCTCCTGTTTTACTTATGCTCAGAAGCAAAGATAAGCATTCTACTCACTTGAAAAAATTAAGAATATCATTCTCAGCTCTGACAAACAGAATTTCACAGTTCTCATCTACTGTTATTTTTGCAGACACTCAAAGATAAAAAACTGTGAATTAAATTTGGTTTAAAAAAAAAATCCATAATTTAACAAACGCCCACTGATATGGTTTGACTGTGTTTGCAACGAAATCTCAACTTGAATTGTATCTCCCAGAATTCCCATGTGTTGTGGGAGGCAACCAAGCAGAGGTAATTAAATCATGGGAGCCAGTCTTTCCCATGCTATTCTCATGATAGTGAATATGTCTCATGAGATCTGATGGGTTTATCAGGGGTTTCCGCTTTTGCTTCTTCCTCATTTTTCTCTCGTCACCGCCATGTAAAAAGTGCCTTTTGACACCCGCCATGATTCTGAGGCCTCCACAACAATGTGGAACTGTAAGTCCAATTAAATCTCTTTTTCTTCCCAGTCTTGGGTATGTCTTTATTAGCAGCATGAAAACGAACTAATACAACCACCATCCAGATATTCAAATTTGCTTCAGAGAGAGAGAATAAAATAAACATTCCCTAAAAAGGCAACTTGATGCAGAACAGCCTTCATTGGTCTTCCTGACCCTCCTATACCTTTGGTTACCAGAATCCATCACAGTTTTTCCCCCTGAAATAAACAAGTCTTCAGAGAAATAAGTTAAAGTTGACATTCTTGACAATAAATATGGAAAAAATGTGACTTGGTATCAAAGGAGCTAGTAAAATATCTTTCTAATTTTTCAAATAAACTTGAAAGGTTAAGATAGCTTAATAGTGTCTTTTAATATTCAAGATAAACCAAATTTCCCTGTGTATTAAATGTACTTATTCTAATTTAGAAAAAAAAAACTAGCAAAATTTTCACCTGGCAACAGAATGGACTATTTAAATTTCCTAAGATACAGAAAAGGACAGAAATTTGCTATATACAGAAATAAACCTACATGTTTTCTCTATGTCTTACAATACATACACAGTACAACTAAAACTTTCATATTGTTTCAAATTCATTCATTCTATAATTAAATCAATAAAATGATTTGAGTAGATTAACTGCATTCAAAAGGTTGCTCCCTGCCTTACAAGGTTTCTTGCAGCCAGCTACCTCACTGTGCATGAACCAATGCCTATATTGGGAGGCTCTGGGAGGGAAAAACACCTTGTATACAAACAGGAGAATCAATAGCAGCCAGCAGCATATAACCGTATCACCTAGGGCAGCAGTGGTTTCAGAGGACACTAGGTGTGACAACCACAAACAGCTTCCTGCCCAGAGTCCTCAAGGTCAACATGGTGCTTCTTGATAGCACTATTGAAGTGCTTAGCTTAAAGCTTCCTGTTCATTCTGATTAAGAGGAATCTTTCTTTTAACTTGGATGTAAATATTAAGTCAGTATCTTAAAAGGATGTTCCTTCCCCAAATGAAGACACAAAATTTGGAGTGATTCTTGAGCTTTGTCCTTAGTCCTCTTTTATTCTCTCTCAATCCATACCTCTAAGTAATCTCTCCTCATTTCATGGCTTTAAAAGGCATCTGTATCCTGATGACCCCAGGACATAAATACACAACCCTAACCTCTACTGTGAACTCATGAATGCCGGTCCTGAATACCTCAACTGTCTATTCAACTTCTCTACTAGGATGCTTAAAAGACACCTCAAATTTAACATGCTAATAACCCTAACTTGATTCCCCCTCTCCCAGACTTGCTCTTCCCTCTTAATAAACTTCAGTAGCAAATGTTCTCGGAATGTCTACAATAGTGCCAAGCACTGCATACAACCCTGGTCACAGCCTTCATGAAGCTTATATTCTAATGCAAGGAGACAGGTAATAAATGATTCTTTCTACCTACCTCTGTACTTACTGTCAAACAGTGATAAATACTAAGAGAAACACTAGCAAGCAGAGTCAGGGGGAAAGGAAGTCCTGAGGGTTGGGGAGGATGTTTTATTACTGACACAGTAGTTGGGTTATCAGAGACCAGAATGAAGTGACAAAGAAGCCACATGAGTATTTCAAAGCAATATGTTTTAGGCAGGACATTGCAAAGGCAAAGGCTTTGCATTGCAGGCATGCTTGGCTTATCTGAAGAACAAAAAAGGAGGTTAATGTGGCATAAGTGGGTAAGGATGGAGGAAAGTAGTAGATGAATTCAGAGAGAGCCAGGGCCGGATCAATTATGACCTTACAGGTACTTGTCAGGATTTTAGCTTTTATACCATTCAACCAACTGGAGGCATCACTATTCTCTCTCTCTCAAACCCTAGATCCAAACCATCAGTAAATCCTGTGGGTGACATCTCCAAAATATGGCCCAGATACAAACCGTTCTCGGAAGCAAGCCACCATAAACTATTGCCAGAATCATTCCAATAGCTTCTTAACTCCCTACTTCCACCCTTACTTCTCATCCCACTTTCCCACAACACCTTTAAAAATGTAAATCAGACAGACACTCTTCTTAATAACACCTTCTTAATGGCTTTCATTTCAATCAGAACAAAAGCTAAAGTCCTTACGATGGCTTCCAAAGCCTACAGGATCTGTCTGGCTCTCTTGTTCCCTCCTTCATTTTTCTTCTCTTTTTTTTTTTTTTAAAGACAGGGTCTTGGTCTGTCACCCAGGCTGGAGTGCAGAGATGCGATCACAGCTTACTGCAGCCTGGAACTCCCGGGCTCAAGGGATCCTTCTGACTCGGCCTTGCAAATAGGTGGGACCACAGGTACGTACAACCATGGCCAGCTAATTTTTTGTATTAATATTTATGTAAAGACGTGGTCTCGCTTTGTTGCCCAGACTAGTCTTGAACTCCTGGGCTCAAGCAATTCTCCACCTCTGTCTCTCAATATGCTAGGATTTCAGGCATGAGTCACCACACCTGACCTCCCCTCACTTCTTACCACTTTTTCCCTCATTGTATTCATACCACACTAGCATTCTGTTTCTCCAAACAGTTAATCCTGTTTCTCCAAAAAGTTAATCTCACTGTTTCTCCAAAAAGTTAATCCTGTTCCAACCTCACAGCTCTGCAATTGTCATGCTCTCAACTTCAAATACACTTCCCCAGCTATACATATGGCTTGCTTCCTCACTTCCGGTGTGTGGCACCTTTCCCAACCACCTTATCTACCATAGCCTACCCATCCCATTCTCCCTTCCCCTCAATATTTTGTATGACTACTCTATTTTATTTTCTTCATCTATCATCACCCAATATACTATCTATTTACTTCTTTATCTATTGTCCATCTCCCACACTGGAATATAAGCTTCTTTAGAACAGGGTTCTTGTGGCTATTTTGTTCACTGCTATATACCCAGTGTCCAGGACACAATCTGGCATATAAAATGCTTTAGGAATATTTGTTGAATGAATAAGCAGACCAGTCTCAAGTCTGAAGCAGCTCACTTCCAGGTAAACTGACCTTGAATTACCCAGTGTCTCTGGAAGCACCTGCCAGAAGTTTAGTGTTTTCTGTTACCACCACAGAGCAGAAGGTGAACTCTCAGCCTACATTATCCTAAGTATGTTTGAAATAATACCTCGTGGTCCTGAAACTTAGTTTAATATAGTGTTCTTAAACACTCTAGGTCCTCAGTTTTCCAGGCCCCAGTGGGCCTGAACGAAGGCCCCAGTTCAGGTCAATTATCACTTCTAAATGCCTACTCTGTTCACTACATATTTCTCCACATCCTAACATCTGTTGTCTCCAGTCCGGATTTTTTTTTTTCCTCCAGTCCAGATTTTTTAATGATCACCATTCTATTAAACACATAAGACTATATATTACTGGTCCACCTAAAACCAACAATCAGCATGACACATTTGTTTAAATTTATATTAATTTCTTTTTCCCAGACTTAACTAAAATGAATGAAAGCTGATATTAACAAAAAGTAAATCAAATATCATAGAGATACCTTTTTCAAAAGAGAAGTATGATGAGAATTTTCTCTTTCATACTGGAGGCAAGTAAAACACAAACATGAAATTGCCAAAATAAAAAAGAACCCCCAGCTTATCTGCTCCTGTGTTTTCTACTCTTCTGGCATGGCTAAACTTACCTTGTCAAAATGTTGCTGTAAGATGTTTTTCATCTGCACCCTTTCAGCAGTCTCTGTTCCTGAACCAGTGTTCAGACACCTTGAAAGAGTCCCAATTTCCTCCTCAGCATCCTCTCCAAGAAATATCCGCTCATCTAAATTCCCAACAGATAAAACATACTCTTCATAGGCCTTATTGATGGCTTTACTATAGGAGAAAAAATACAGACAAAATGTACTAGTACTCTCACCAAACTGCCATTTCAATTAAATATTTCATTTTATTTACTAAAAGTTCTAATAATTGGCCGGGTGCGGTGGCTCAAGCCTGTAGTCCCAGCACTTTGGGAGGCCGAGGCGGGTGGATCACGAGGGCAAGAGATCGAGACCATCCTGGTCAACATGGTGAAACCCTGTCTCTACTAAAAATACTAAAAATTAGCTGGGCATGGTGGCATGTCCCTGTAGTCCCAGCTACTCAGGAGGCTGAGGCAGGAGAATTGCCTGAACCCAGGAGGCAGAGGTTGCGGTCAGCCGAGATCGCGCCATTGCACTCCAGCCTGGGCAACAAGAGCGAAACTCCGTCTCAAAAAAAAAAAAAAAAAAGTTCTAATAATTTTTTGAAAGTTAAACTATGGTAGGATCACTGGTAGTTATAAAAACTGGATAGTATCACCGGGTGCAGTAGCTCATGCCTGTAATCCCAGCACTTTGGGGAGGCCAAGGCAGGCAGATCACCATCCTGGCCAATATAGTAAAACCCTGTCTCTACTAAAAGTACAAAAATTAGCCAGGTGTGGTGGCATGTGCTTGTAGTCTCAGCTACTAGGAAGGCTAAGGCAGAAGAATCGCTTGAACTCGGAAGGCAGAGGTTGCAGTGAGCTGAGATCACGCCACTGCACTCCAGCCTGAGCGACAGAGCGAGACTCCGTCTCAAAAAACAAAAAAACAACAAAACTGGAGAGTGTCACATGTAATCTTGCTATCCTATGTTCATCCATCACACAGTACATGTATTTTGCTGACAAGTGTTTCAGCTGCTGGTAGGTGCAGTGTCTGGTGAGAAGCTTAACTATCTGCCTAGCAGCTCTAGGTACCCCTAAAGACTTGCACACTTAGACATTATCAATTTTCACCTGCATAGTTCCAGAAGAATTTATTTCAAAATTTATAATCCAGAAGCTTAATGAAACTTCAAAGAACAGCCATACAATTTTGAATACATTTAAAAATGGGTGCTTATATTAGGTGACAATTTTTGCTTCCCTGTATTCTCTCATAAAACATATTCTAAGTTTCCAGAGCACAAACAATAAAAACACTAACCTCCGAAGTTTCCTAAGTATACAATTTAAAATATTAAAACATTTTATATCAGAAGTACTCACAAACTTTCTCCAAAGTTCCCAGGTTCTAGAAACCCAGTAAGATTTTCTTCTTTTCCCTTAAGGAGCTACGATGAAAGAAGAGATCCTTAAGTCATCACGTTAAATCAAGTTTTTCCCCAGAAAACATTTTGACATTATTTCTTTGCTACTTACAAACCTTTTTCTCATAAAGTTTCCTAATATAGGGTTTCCAGAAATGTTCCTTTATCCCCTTTGCTTCCAAAACTAGGCCATCATGTAAGGAACACAGTTTCTCAATGATACAAGGGGGGTCAGAGGAAGGTTTAGAATCCTTAGCCTGAAAATCTTCAGATAAGCCTATGGTGTATAGAATCACAAAACAGATATATCAGTTACACACAATAAGCCAATTTGTAATAAACTAAAATGTAAAGCACAGAGTCTAATCAGTATACCAGTTAGCATATGAATGCATAGGAAACAGTATATATTGGCCTATTTTGACTCTATTTGCAGGGACATAGATGAATCTGGAAACCATCATTCTCAGCAAACTGACACAAGAACAGAAAACCAAACACCGCATGTTCTCACACACAAGTGGGTGTTGAACAATAAGAACACATGGACACAAGGAGGGGAACATCACACACTGGGGTCTGTTGTGGGGTGAGGGTCTAGGGGAGGGATAGCAGGGGGTGGGGAGGTTGAGGAAGGATAACCTTGGGAGAAATACCTAATGTAGGTGACAGGGGGAAGGAGGCAGCAAACCACCATGGCATGTGTATACCTATGTAACAATCCTGCAAGATCTGCACATGTACCCCAGAACTTAAATTTTTTAAAAAATGGCAAATAGAAGTAAAGTGTATCATTACTCAAAAGATTTCAGTTATTCAGTTATCTATGCACAGACGGTTATGGGGAAACTAAAAAATTAAATTTTAGGATATTAAATTATAGGATACTCAGATCTAAAAACCACAAAAATAAAATATAACTTTGCAAGTAAATTTTATATTCAAAACAAAAAACATTTTTAAAAAATTACACTATTCAAAGACTATATACTTTGACTGTATTAGATCTATTTCATACTAACTTGCAATTTATTCTTCCCCTAGACTCAACACAAAAGAAAAAAAATCAAATAAAAAACAAAGAGGTAAAGGTAGGACATGGTGGCTTCATGCCTGTAATCCTAGCACTTTGGGAGTCCAAGGCGGGTGCATCGTTGAGTCCAGGAGTTTGAGATCGTCCAAGGAAACATGGCCAAACCCCATCTCTATTAAAAAATACAAAAAATTAGCTTGGTGTGGTGGTGTGCATCTGTAGTGCCAGCTACCTGGGAAGCTGAGATGGGAGGATCATCTGAGCCCGGGAGATTGAGGCTACAGTGAATAGTGATTGCACCACTGCACCCCAGCCTGGGTGACAGAGTGAGAACCTGTCTCGAAAAAAAAAAACAAAACTTTTTAATTAAAAAAAAAAAGGTAAAAGTGAAAGGAAGCAGCTTTTTGGGAATATAAAAGGGAGGACAGAAATGAGAGAAAGAACAGAAAAGAATATGAGGAACATTAAATTTACCATACCAGGAGCAACTGAAGTAAAACTCCACTAATTTTACAAACCTACCTTGATAGACAAGCTGAAATTTTAACTGGAATCACCTCAAAACTGAGAGTCACCAAGAATCCTATTACAATATTACTCAAATAGCAACAGCAATATTTATTTTAGCTCTATCCATACTTTTTAATATTTGCTTTGTAAATCATAATTTGGGCTCATAACTGTTTATCATTCATAGAAATTATATACCTAAGTTCTACTAAATGCAATGTCAAAATCATCTTTTCCATATGTCTGTAGCTTAGAAGGTGAAAGTTCATTTTACTTATTTTAGAACCATAACTGTTCTTCTGTACCAAAATTTGAAATGAGATTCTTTCAGCAAACTCTTTTAGATATCCTACAATGTGTCAAGCACAGTTTGCCAATGTAGAAAAACAGTATCAGCTTTAATGTTATCTTTGCAACTCTGAGTTTCTAAATGCCTTCTGCTTGTTGAGTATATATTTCAGAAACGTCTAAAGTTGTCATTTAAGACTTCAAACTTTGTGGTATCTGCAATTGTTTTTCCAAAAATATTTTTACAGGAAGCTTGACTCTTAGTTGTAAGTACCCTGGATAACTGTAATGATGGGAGCTTTTCTAAATACTGATGCTAGGAAACCTGCACAACTCCAAAGGGTAAACATAACATAGAAATGAAGATTGACCAAAAATCTTTGATTTACAAACCTACCTTTAAAATTAGGGTTCACAAGTTCTTTACGATTAGAACACTGAAGGGCATTTCCATACACTAAGTCCAAAGCACACAGAAGCAGGTGGTAAGAATTGACCAAATCATCGCTAATCATGGGGAAATTACCTGCAGGATTATAAGCAGTTACAGAGTTCAATTAGCTTCAACTTTATAACATTTTAAAAATAATCTCATCCTTTAATTATATAGCATTAAACAACACTGTTCAAAGTTGACTATTACAATAAGTGTTTTGGCAAACTTAGATTTTGAGATATTACTCTTATATCTTGATAAATGTCTTTCTTTTTTTTTTTTTTGAGACGGAGTTTCTCTCTTGTTACCCAGGCTGGAGTGCAATGACGCGATCTTGGCTCACCGCAGCCTTCGCCTCCTGGGTTCAGGCAATTCTCCTGCCTCAGCCTCCTGAGTAGCTGGGATTACAGGCACGTGCCACCATGCCCAGCTAATTTTTTTGTATTTTTAGTAGAGACGGGGTTTCACCATGTTGACCAGGATGGTCTCGATCTCTTGACCTCGTGATCCACCCACCTCGGCCTCCCAAAGTGCTGGGATTACAGGCTTGAGCCACCACGTCCAGCCTTCTTTCTTTTTTTTTTTTTTTTTAAAGAGACAGAGTCTTGGTGGGTCACCCAGGCTGCAGTGCAGTCGTGTGATCATGGCTCATTGCAGCCTCAACCTCTTGTGCTCAAGGGATCTTCCTGACTCAGCATCCTGGACAGCTGACTCACGCCACCACATATGGCTAATTTTAAAAAAATTTTTTAGAGATGAAGTCTTGCTATATTACCTAGGCTGGTCTTGAACTCCTGGATTCAAGTGATTCTCCTGCCTTGGCCTCCCAAAGTTCTAGGATTATAGGCGTAAACCGAAGCCCAGCCTTTAATAAATTTCTAAGAGCTTAGTAAAAACTGTAACTTTAATAAAAATGCCATTCATTAATTCATTGTTTATTAAATACCTAATAGCTGATTAAAACTTTGTCATTGGTCTTTTCTTTGAAAATCCTGAACAAAAAAACTTTATAAATTATCTCAAACTGTAAGAACTTGTTTTGCATGAAAACATTTTTGTCATGAAAATTATTAGAAATACTTAGGAGACAGCTGAAAAATTAATTCATTATTCATATATACACATTTTCTAAAGACCAGAACTTTTGATCAGACTCCAAGAGTAACAGTTTAAACACTTTTCTACAGTATAAGCTCATACAAATTAATGCAACAAGAATATCATTAAATATCTTTCAATTCTAGAGCTACTAATCCCAAGAATAATTGCTGATGCTTGGTAACAAAGAAATAAGAAATCAAAACCAGCCGGGCACGGTGGCTCACACCTGTAATCCTAGCACGTTGGGAGGCTGAGGTGGGTGGCTCACCTGAGGTCAGGAGTTCAAGACCAGCCTGGCCATCATGGTGAAACCCCATCTTTAAAAAAAAAAAAAAAGAGGGGGAGAGAGAGAGAGAGAGAGAGAGAGAAAGAGAGAGAGAGAAATCAAAACCTAAACTAACAGAAACATGTCATTTCTGTAGTGCTGGCTGAACTCTAACACTGAACATTTTACATGTAGTTAAACCATTTTATTATTATCTTAATTTCCTAGAAATTAAGAATTATTTCTAGTTATTTCATAACTTCAAGCCTATCCCTTTTTTGGTTAAACACTGCACATGTTTGTTTTATGGTGATTTTACATTCTTGTCTCATGGGATTAATTCAATTTAAATAGCTAACATATATCTGAAGAATTATTTCCAAACCTTAGCATTTTCATACTTAATGCCTACCCAAGTATGTACACACACACACACACACACACACACACACACACATGCAGCTTTGTTTCATGTTTCCCTTTCTCTCTGTTCTGCCAAAGAAAGTTACCACTTACCTCAGCATATACAAAGCAATTCTTTTTTTGTACAGATGGAAACATTCAACAAATCAACTTAAAGAAAAAAACATTCTTCTGTTGCCAAAAAGGCAAATGATAATCAATACATTAAACTGTGGATTGATACAGCCAAACAACTTGCTTGGTTCTACTATAAAGAGGTTTAATTTTAAAATATACTTGGTTCCTCATTGTAAAACAGGAAGTAAGTAGCATCTACTGGTTTCAAGCTATAAAGCCCATCACACCAACAAGCCTAAACTTGTTACTGGTGTGCACTTGCCATGGAAGGGAAAAAAAACCCAGCAGCACTGCAACGTCTAACAAAAAGCTGAAATGCCCCCTAAAGATCAGAATCTAATTTAAATTAAATTCTAGGATGCTCTCAACATGACATACTTTCTATTTCAAATTCTGACCTTATAAATAAATCTGAGTTTGTGAGATACTTTATCTGTTAATCAACAAAGATAAGTAAATAGAAATGTTTTATCTCCAGAGCTGGTATCAGGAATGAGAAAGTTTGGGACTTCATCTATAACAGGAAAAGGCACCTATCAGTCTTCTGGCCACAAAGCCCTTCATGTGACAAGCCCAAACTTGTCACTGGTATGTACCTGCCATGAGAAGTCAACAAAAATAGCAGTCAACAGTTGACCTGTTTATCAAGAATGAGGCAATGTGAGATGTCTATACACTTCAGAGAATGTTATTAGAAAGCTGGCTATAAAAGAATACACCTTTCCCCAAAATAAGAGCTGAATTAAAGCAATTAAATGACTATTAGAAAAGATAATGGTTCAGTATAAAGATCACAATGGTGGACTGTAAGAGGACAAAGGTTCTTTTTTTGGGGTGGAGGGGGAACAGAGTCTTGCTCTGTGGCCCAGACTCGAGGCACAATCTCAGCTCACTGCAGCCTCTGCCTCACAGTTTCAAGTGATTCTCCCACGTCAACCTCCTGAATAGCTGGGATTGCAGGCGTCCACCACCACGCACAACCCACAAAGGTTCTTAAGATGGAATTATTATACACTGAATTAATGACATAAACTTCAAACACTGAGTTAATTATGGAAAAAAAATAAGCCACCCCAACCAATACAGTGAGAACAAAGGACAATAAAATTTTCTTACTCTATTGTACATATTGTATATAGTACCAAATATATTTACTTTTAAGTCTATATATGCCATAAGAGACAAAACAGATAAAAAATCCTAGAAGTCAGACATACTTGCTCAATACAATCATAAGAAAAGATTACTATCATTCATAATAGCAGTCACACATTCTAAAATTTGTAGCCACTGTAGAAATAGTTTGTATACTCCAAAGCCTTTATTTCATGCCACTGATCATGCCACCTTATCATCACTAAAGAAGCATGCCAGTGTCATATAAGAAAGAAAGACTTTTCTCTTGAATCAAACACGCAGCTCGGGGAAGGATGGCGGCTCTCTCTCTAACTAGTTAGAGAGGACCAGCTGTAATTAGACAAATCAAACCTGGAGACCAATGATATCACACATTCTTCTCAGAGGCCTTCACATCCAGCGTGAAACTAAGAACCAGGAACCAGATCTGAGTTCAAATCCTAGCTCTGTTCCTAGCAGCTAGTTTCTGGGCTCAGCTGCATAACCTTTACAGCTGACCTTAGCCAAAAGGCTGGGAAGCGATTCAGCTGCCTAATCTTTAAAGTGAGTAAGTTGGCTGGGCATGGTGGCTCACACCTGTAATTCTAACACTTTGGGAGGCTGAGGTGGCAGATCACTTACGGTCAGGAGTTCGAGACCAGCCTGGCCAACATGGTAAAACCCCATCTCTACTAAAAGTACAGAAATTAGCCAGGTATGGTGGCACACATCTGCAATCCCAGCTACTTGGGAGGCTGAGGAACAAGAATTGCTTGAACCTGGGAGGTTCAGAGATCATGCCACTGTATTCCAGCCTGGACAACAGCCTGTCTCAAAAATAAAAATAAAGTGAATAAGCTAGTTAATCTAATAATGAGACTCTCTCCTATGTTTATGAAACTCCTTCCAGCTCTATGATTCTTTGTTTTTAACTTTGCATTTTACTGAGCTATCTTAGTGGCAAAGGCATTACACATAACATACAGAGGAAAGCTATGTAATAATATAACTGTACTTTTCTATCTACTTTAGATTACTAAGAATTATTTCTACATAGAAATACGAAAAGGAGCTGGGTGCAGTGGCTCACGCCTATAATCCCAGCATTCTGGGAGGCCAAGGTGGGCAGATCACCTAAGGTCAGGAGTTTGAGACCAGCCTGGCCAACATAGTGAAACCCCATCTCTACTGAAAACACAAAAATTAGCTGAACATGGTGGCGGGTGCTTGTAATCACAGCTACTTGGGAGGCTGAGGCAAGAGAACTACTTGAACCTGGGAGGTGGAGACTGCAGTGCACTACTGCACTCCACCCCAGGAGACAGAGCAAGACTCCATCTCAAAAAAATAAAATAAAAAGAAATACAAAAGAGACAAAAAAATAAGTCATGTATTTCACTGAATGCAGAACTTGGGTAGGTTAAAGGAGATGAGAAAAAGGGAAAGAAAAAGTACTATATAAAGGTATATAAGTACTATATAAAGGTATTTGACTAATTATATTTATCTGAATAACATGCAAAAAAAAAATTTGAACTGTTCTGAGGTTGATCAGTAGTTGCACTCACCTAAGTAAGATACATCTCATGAAAAATAGAGTTCACAATACAAGCATATACAGAATAATATGTTTTCAGCTCATTATTTGGAAGAATAACTTTGGGTAGAAAAGATGTTGTATACAACAAAATTAAAGAACTTTACATTTAATAAGAGAAGATTTGGATATTGTAAAGAAATCTAATAGACCTTTTGATGAAAAAGCAATTCTTAAAAAAGAATCTAGCATTAAAACCCTTGAGAAAAGTTTCAGTGAAAATCTTTCCCTGATACATATTACAAGTTGACAAAATTAATACCTAAAAATGTAAATAAATGTATTAATATCTAAATAAATATTACTATATTCTTACCTTTTGCATATATAAAAAGCACCCAACAAAAATGGAAAATTTCAGACACAGTACAGGGCTGTCGCCTTTGAGGGAAGAAAAAAAAAAGTCATGAGACAACAGAAGAATCAGAAAAAAAGACATCCCAAATGACCATAAATTAGGTGTGAAATAAAACCCACAGTTAAAGGGAGAGATACCAGATCCAGGTTCACATGGAAAATGTGGAAGTTCTGCCTCAACAAAATATTGGTAGGAAATAGCTGGGATCCAGGGAAAGAGCCCATCTCAAAGAAAAGAAAATTCTTAAACAATTTTTTAAAGTTCTTTGAGGACAAGATATGTAAGGTGGAAAATAACATGAATAAAAATAGTTCTTTTGATGACATAGCAATGCTATGCTGCTTTAAGATCACTACATACAGTCAGATACGTCATTTTTTTCTCCTTTATCATAGCTAATGACCTGTATCCCTCTCTCCCCCTGTAAAGATATTCCAGTCTATATCAAATCACAAAAGGCCTTTTTAATGTAAATTATAAGCTTCTTATAATTCCTTATACTTCCATCCATTAAGAGTTCCTGTTTATATTGCCAAGTTGTTTGCTAAAGGGAGTTTCAGACCTGCTTTAAGCTTGGCTTTTCTACCAAAACCTCTGACAATGTTTAGACAAATGTGTGGTCTCCACATCCCAAAAGCCTTATTCTTTTTTTTTTTTTTTTTTTTTTGAGACAGAGTTTCACTCTTGTTACCCAGGCTGGAGTACAGTGGCGCGATCTCTGCTCACCACCACCTCCGGCTCCCAGGTTCAAGCAATTCTCCTGCCTCAGCCTCCTGAGTAGCTAGGACTACAGGCGTACGCCACCCTGCCCAGCTAATTTTTGTATTTTTAGTAGAGACGGGGTTTCACCATGTTGACCAGGATGGTCTCGATCTCTTGACCTCGTGATCCACCCGCCTCGGCCTCCCAAAGTGCTCAGATTACAAGCTTGAGCCAGGGGCGGAGAAGAACAAAATTCCGTGGCAATTAGATCAGACTTAGTTCCAGCACTACCATTAGCCAGGGTACACTTGCTCACCTGGACCTTAGTCATTTCACCTGCCAAAAGATTATTCTACTGGGTGCAATACTGTACTTAATTCACCAGTCCATGGAATAAATGTAGTGTCTTGCTTTTTAAAAGCAAAACCATAGGCACATGATAAACTATTTCTATTCTGGTTGACTACCAAAATAAAATTCCATTTTTTTAGCTTAACACTTAAGCTACTCTTAATTCTGGCTTTAGAACTTGAGAATTCTAGAAAAAAAATTTGACTAACCTCCCACATTTCCTCTTGCGTTACTCCTTTAGTGTCTTTTCTTCTTGTTTCCTCTGCACAGAAGCTGCTATCTGTATCTCCAAATTCACCTATCAAAATCCTACCCATCTTTCAAGACCCATTTCTACTTATTCCATGTAAAGTTATCTAACTGCCTTATTCAGAGTGATTTCTTTTCCTCCTAAGTTTTACATCTTTATTCCCTGCTGTAGTCATGGGACTTTTATAACATATTGCATTGCATGCACTGGAATCTTCATACCTGCCTCATCTCGCTGACTGTACTGTAAGCTCTCAAGAGACAGAGACTGTGGGCTTTGGTGTTTTAAAAAATGCCTGTGTCCTACGTGATACCTAACAGTATTTCCTGTGGATAAATGCTAAACAAATAGTGACAAATTTTCAAATACAGATGCAGTATACAGTCACAGTAAAGCACATGGGTTCTGTAGTCAGTGTTTCCCTAAGAGCTCCACATCTATCAGTTATATGACCCCGGCCAAATTTTTTAACCTCTCAGTGGCTTATTTTCTCTATTGGTAAAAACAGTATGAGCATCACAAGGTTGTCAGAGGGGTTAACTGAAGTAATACCTATTTAAATTTTAAAAGAGTCCCTGCCCCATAATAAATGCTCAGTAAGTGCTATACATTATGACTATAGTTAGCAGAAAGAGCTAATAGAAAGTATAGAAAGTGATAAAAATGTAAAATCTCTAATAAAGTGATTTATTTTTTTTTTTCTGAGACAAGATCCTGCTCTGTCACCCAAACTAGAGTGCAGTGGTATGATCACAGCTCACTGTAGCCTCAATCTCCCAAATTCAAGTGATCCTCCCACCTCATCCTCCCCAATAGCTGGGACCACAGGTGTGTGCCACCACTCCAAGCTAACTTTTGTATTTTTTGAGGAGATGAAGTTTTGCCATGTTGTCCAGGCTGGTCTTAAACTCCTAGACTCAAGCGATCGGCTCATTTCAGCCTCCCAAAGTGCTGGGATCAGATGTGAGCCACTGCGCATGGCCTTTTACAATTCTCTTAATTAGAATCACGTAGTATATACATCCTAAGAAATATCAAAACAAGTACAATCTCAAATTATTTTCCAGATACACCAAAGAAAGAAGCTATCTTTCTATAAATGATCAGGTTGGCCTCACTCAGACTCAACACAAAGCTTTTATCCAAACTTCAGAACACACTGCACTGCATGCACTGGAATCTTTATACCTACCTCATCTCACTGACTATACTGCAAGCTCTCAAAAAACAGTTGGCTTTGGTGTTTTAAAAAATGCCTGTGTCCTACATAATACCTAACAGTATTTCCTGTGAATTAGTGCCAAACAGTGACAAACTTTCAAAATAGTGTGTCCAAGATGCTGTATACAGTCATAGCAAAGCATATTTTACTTATTTATTTATTTATTTAGAGATGGAGTCTTGCTCTGTCACCCAGACTGCAGGGCAGTGGGGTGATCACAGCTCACTACAACCTCCGCCTCCTTGGTTGAAGCGATTCACCTGCCTCAACCCCTCAAGTAACTGGGACTACAGGCACAGCCACCACGACCAACTAATTTTTGCATTTTTAGTAGGGATGGGGTTTTGCCATGTCAGCCAGGCTGGTCTTGAACACCTGACCTCAAGTGATCCACCTGCCTTGGCCTCCCAAAGTGCTGGAAGAATACGTCATTTTATTTATTTATTTATTTATTTATTTATTTATTTTTTTGAGACAGAGTTTCACTCTTGTTACCCAGGCTAGAGTGCAATGGCGCGATCTCGGCTCACCGCAACCTCTGCCTCCTGAGTTCAGGCAATTCTCCTGCCTCAGCCTCCTGAGAAGCTGGGATTACAGGCACACACCACCATGCCCAGCTAATTTTTTGTATTTTTTAGTAGAGACGGGGTTTCACCATGTTGACCAGGATGGTCTCGATCTTTTGACCTTGTGATCCACCCATCTCGGCCTCCCAAAGTGCTGGGATTACAGGCTTGAGCCACCGCGCCCGGCTTATTTATTTATTTTTATTTTTATTTTTATTTTTATTTGAGACGGAGTTTCACTCTTGTTGCCCAGGCTGGAGTGCAATGGCGCGATCTCGGCTCACCGCAACCTCCGCCTCCTGGGTTCAGGCAATTCTCCTGCCTCAGCCTCCTGAGTAGCTGCGATTACAGGCACGCATCACCATGCCCAGCTAATTTTTTGTATTTTTAGTAAAGACGGGGTTTCACCATGTTGACCAGGATGGTCTCGATCTCCTGACCTCGTGATCCACCCGCCTCGGCCTCCCAAAGTGCTGGGATTACAGGCTTGAGCCACCGCGCCTGGCCATTTATTTATTTTTAAAACGGATTCTTGCTCTATCGCCCAGGCTGGAGTGCAGTGGCAAGATCTCGGCTCACTGCAACCTCTGCCTCCTAGGTTCAAGCGATTCTTCTACCTCACCCTTCCAAGTAGCTGAGATTACAAGTACCCACCACTACATCCCACTAATTTTTGTATTTTTAGTAGAGATGGGGTTTCACCACATTGGCCAGGCTGGTCTTAAACTCCTGACCTCAAATGATCCACCCGCCTTGGCCTCTGTGCTGGGATTACACGCATGAGCCACCAAACTCGATCAGAATACTTCCTTTTATTTATTTATGAGATGGAGTTTCATTCTTGTCACCCAAGCTGGGTGCAATGGCATGATCTTGGCTCAATGCAACCTCTGCCTCCCAATTCAAGGGATTCTCCTGCCTCAGCCTCCCAAGTAGCTGGGATTACAGGTGTGCACCACCACACCCAGATAATTTTTGTATTTTTAGTAGAGACGGGGTTTTGCCATGTTGGCCAGGCTGGTCTCAAACTTCTGATCTCAGGTGAGTCGCCCACCTCAGCCTCTCAAAGTGCTGCAATTACAGGTGTGAGCCACCATGCCTGGCTCAGAATACTTCATTTTAAATAGCCAATTCCCCAAAATTGTTAGTGAACTAGAACAGATGCTTCTGTATCAGTGGTGCCAACTATATTAAAATGTAAATCGTTTTAGCTTTTTTTGGTTTTTTTTTTTTTACGTTTTTCCACCTGCTTTGTCATTCCCCCATTTTATGTTTAAAAGGTTACATTTATTGTAAACATCCTTCACAGTCTGGGAAAACTTTTATATTTAAAGAGAGGCAAACATTATTTATTCTAGCCAAATAATTTTAACTCCTTTCCCCTTGCTTTTCTTGTCAACACTTTTCTTGTTAGAATTTTCATTTCTAACAAGTTTATGAAAAAACTTTCATTTCTAGCTTTAAGAAAAAACTTTCAACGATAAAGAAGGAAAATGAGCATCCCGAAACTGCCTTTATCAGTAACGGCAGTAAACACTGAGCTGGAGTATGCTTATAGACTTTGCAGAACTGAGCAGAAAGCACACCTTCATAATAGTTTCAGTTCTCCTGTCTTTTCCCAATCCAGTCTTTCTACTCTTGATTCACTAAAAACATCAAAATACAGAAGTCATTTCAAGGGAATTATTACTCACTTTGATATAAAAGTAAAATAGTCTATACAGTCACTAATAGAAAATATAGTGGTTGGCTGCATGCGGTGGGTCACGCCTGTAATTCCAGCACTTTGGGAGGCCGAGGTGAGTGCATCACAAGGTCAGGAGTTCAAGACCAGTCTGGCCAAGACGGTGAAACCCTGTCTCTACTAAAAATACAAAAATTAGCCAGGCATGGTGTGCACACCTGTAATCTCAGCTACTCAGGAGGCTGAGGCAGGGAACTGCTTGTCCCCAGGAGGCGGAGGTTGCAGTGAGCCGAGATTGTGCCACCTCACTCCAACCTGGGCAACAGAGCGAGATTCTGTCTCAAAAAAAAAAAAAAGAAAGAAAATATAGTGGTCAACACAGTGATCTATATCTAAGGCAGTGTTCATTTTGGCAGCACATATACTAAAATTGGAATGATACAGAGATTCCCATGGCCCCTGCACACTAAATAAAATATATATCTAGATACAGATACAGATATATCTCCAGGGCAGCTAAAGGGTGAAATCCCTGAAGCCTGACTTGCACAGTCTGCATTTTTTGTTGTTTAAATCAAAAAGGAAGGTTTCAGAACAAGGATCACTGAGGAAAAAATAATTATAAAATAAGAAAAAGGAAAATTTATAAAGACAAAGACACCTATACTTTTAGCAATATGAAAAAAGCCAAACTCTTAATGGCTAACCTACAAGGAAAAGCAAAAAAGCATTATTAAAAGAAAACTATTGGGAAAAAGATCATTTAAATTGTATTTTTTTAAACTAGCAAAAAAATGAGCAAAATATCAAAACTGCAGCAGAGATGAATGTGTATTCCCGACGAACAAACATGAAAACCTACCGCTGCTTCCTTCCTCGCTGCTGACGAGGTTGCTCCTCTTGAGGGTATTTAAAGATGTCCTGAAAAATGGGTTCATATTTCTTAAAAATTACAGCAGAAACAGTGAAGTTTCTTTCTAATCTCTCAGTACGTTCTCTGAAATGTGGGGGTAGATTTGCCATGTCTTCCCACTTCTTCATCTTATTAAAAAATTCGATTAAGCTGGTATTAAAGATAAAAAATAAGACATTTCATAATTAACATAAAGGTAAAGTATATAAAAGTAAGTTTTCAAAAGTAAATCAATATTATTTCATTAAAGTATATTACTTTCAGACAGTGAAATAAAATCACAACTCATGTCTCTGACTAGCTTAATTTCTTACAGATTGGTATATTCCTCTGATCCTCCTAATCCATTTTTTTAGGTTACCTAAAGTATTTGTTAATTATGAATTTGAAAATACAAACCAAAATTAACAAGAGTATCATAACCAACATTCATGTTGGTTCACTGCCAGATGTTTTAAATGTTAACGTGGTAAATAAATTTTGTCATTTTTGCTTTCAGTTTTCTTTTTTTTTTTTTAAGAGATAGGGTTTTACTCTGTCACCCATGTTGGAGTTCAGTGGCAAGATCACAGCTGACTGCAGACACCTGGGCTTGTGTGATCCTCCTACCCTGACTTCCCAGAACACTGTGATTACAGGTGTGAGCCACCTCCCCTGACCACTTCAGAAACAGCCAAACACTATAGAAACAGCCAAAGCCAGGTACGGTGGCTCACGCCTGTAATACCAACACTTTGGGAGGCTGAGGCGGGGGAATCACAAGGTCAGGAGTTTGAGACCAGCCTGGCCAACATGGTGAAACCCTGTCTCTACTGAAAATACAAAAAATTAGCTGGGCGTGGTGGCAGGCATCTGTAATCCCAACTACTTGGGAGTCTGAGGTAGGACAACTGCTTGAACCTGGGAGGCAGAGGTTGCAGTGAGCCAAGATCTCGCCACTGCACTCCAGCCCGGGTGACAGTGCGAGACTCAAAAAAAGAAAAGAAAAAAAAGCCTAAATTCCCATTTTATACTCCTCCCCAATCCCATCCCCACTTTTCTTTCCCAAAGATAAATACCATTTCAAAGTTGGTCTTAATCCTTCCCATATTTTCATACTTCCTACACATATACATGTACACATAACCAATAAGCAACATCTTATTACTTATTACACATTTTTACATTTTATATAAATGGTGTACTTCAGTGGTATTCTGCATCTTGCTTTTTCACACTCAGTAATGTTTCTGACATTAATGTTGATACATAAGATATATTCCCTTTAACTGCTAAAAATATTCTTTCATATGAACATACAATAACTTTTTGCATTCACTCCCCAACCATGGAAATTTAGGTTGTTTCTAATTTTCCATGATAACAAAAAAAATATTGTAATGAAATCATCCTTATACATGTGTGCAGGAGTTCCTTTAGAAATTACTCCAAGAAGAGGAGTCAGAGAATGTGTACCTTCAATGTTCTAGATATCACCAAATTTCCTAGTTAAGTAGTTAAGCCAACTTTTACTCTCACCAATGTACACTAGCAATATAAAGTTCCTGGCTAAGCATGGTGGCTCATGCCTGTAATCCCAACACTTTGGGAGGCCGACGCAGGCGGATCAATTGAGGTCAAGAGTCCGAGACCAGCCTGGCCAACATGGTGAAACCCAGTCTCCACAAAAAATACAAAAATTAGCCACGTGCAGTGGCGTGCACCTATAGTCCCAGCTACCCTGGGAGACTAAAGCATGAGAATCACTTGAACCTAAGAAGCAGAAGTTGCAGTGAGTACAGATCGAGCCACTGTACTCCAGTCTTGGCAGCAAAGCGACTCCATCTCAAAAAAAAAAAAAAAAAACTGAAAAATAAAAAAAAATAGAGTTCCTATTTCCCTGCACAGTGACCAAACTTGATGTTACCAGATTTCAAATTTTCCCAATGATAAGAATGAAATGCTGGCTAGGCATGGTGGCTCACGCTTCTATTCCCAGCACTTTGGGAGGTCAAAGGCGGTGGATCATCTGAGCTCAGGAATTGGAGACCAACATGGTAAAACCCTGTTCTCCACTAAAAATACAAAAAAATGGGGGAGGGTACCCCGCTGCTCAGGCTGGGTCCTCACCCTCCTGAAAAAATTAGCCAAGTGTGGTGGTTTGTGCCTATAATCCCAGCTACCTGGGAGGCCAAGGCAGGAGAATCACTTGAACCCAGGAGATGGAGGTTGCAGTGAGCCAAGATCATGCCCCTGTGCTCTAGCCTGGGCGAAAGAGCAAGACTCCATCTCAGGAAAAAAAAAAAAAAGAATAAAATGTTATCTTTTTACTTTGAAAATCTTTCTGAGACTGATTATCTTTTCCTGTATCTATTAGCTATGTGAGTTATAACCTTTGTGAAGTCATATTCTTTATTCATTTTATTAACCCTGTTAGTAGTTCTTAATACTGATTCTTTGGTCAATGTAACTCAGGACGGAGTTAAAGGTTAAAAAAAAGATTGCAACTAAAGCATGACATTGTAAATTATTTCATTTGAGATGGAGTCTCACTCTTCTCACCCAGGCTAGAGTGCAATGGCATAATCTCGGCTCACTGCAACCTCCAATCTCCGCTTCCTGGGCTCAAGTGATTTTCTTGCCTCAGGCTCCCGAGTAGCTGGGATTACAGGCACACGCCACCATACCCAGCTAATTTTTGTATTTTTAGTTGAGATGGGTTTTTGCCATGTTGGCCAGGCTGGTCTCGAACTTCTGACCTCAAGTGATCCACCCGTCTTGACCTCCTGAAGTGCTGAGATTACAGGTGTGTGTCACCGCACCTGGCCTGTTAATTATAATAGTAAGGTTTTTGGTTTTTTTTTTTTGGCAGGGGGTAGGGGACAAGGTCTTGCTTCAACATTCTGGGCTCAAGTGATCCTCCATATCAGCCTCTCAAGTAGCTAGTCCTGCAGGTATGTACAACCACACCTGCAATTTTTTTATTTAGTAAGTGATTTTTTTAACCATTAGATCCATATATTTTGACAGTGATAATTTCTCCCAAAATACTGGACATCATTTTTCCACTGTCTTTAATAAGCCATATAAGACAATTCACCTAAAAGGCACACACAAAAAAAATGTAATCAATTTAATTAAACAGATAAAGCAATTTCTGCCTCTTCTTTTAAACATATTTGACCCTTTCTAAAATGGATTATTATCATGTCGTTTTTCTTCCAAACGGGAAACCGAGAAATAACTTACACGTTCCATTTATATTAAGACCACAAGTCCTGTGCACATACTTGTAAGTATAATAGCAAATAATTAATATATTTTTTATTTACCTTTTCAACTTAGAGTATCTCCTACAGTTTCTCAATATCCTTAAAAATAAACTCTTCCAATGCCAGGCACAGTGGCTCACACCTGTAATCCCTGCACTTTAGGAGGCAGAGGTGGGCAGATCACAAGGTCAGGAGTTCAAGACCAGCCTGGCCAACATGGCAAAACCCCGTTTTTGCCACAAAAAAACACAAAAATTAGCTGGGCATGGTGGCACATGCCTGTAATCCCAGTTACTAAGGAGGCTAAGGCAGGATAATCGCTTGAACCCAGAAGGCAGAGGCTGCAGTGAACCAAGATCACGCCATTGCACTCCAGCCTGGGTGGCAGAGCAAGACCCTGCCTCAAAAAAAATAAGTAAATAAAAATAAAATAAAATAATAAACTCTTCCATACAAGTGCCTAATACATTAAAATTTAAATATTTTCACCAAAGAAATAAAATATAATGGATACCAACTTTGATATAAAGGAAAATCATTAGATGCTAATTTTAGCATCTAATTTCACCAGTCCACAGGTACAAATGCTCAGAAAATGATAAACAGAATTGTTACTAAGATTTATGAGCTCATATTAGCCATACTCTACTTCTCAAACTCTAACATAGTTACCTCTGCTCTGAACATTTCAGGATTCTAGTTAAAGATACATAGTTTCCTTCCACTGTCCCTTTGTTTACAGTTGGAACAGATTTTCTGCAAGCCACATATAAGGCACATGCTAACCAATGAAGATCATTTCCCTGTAAAAGAAAAGAAAATCAATTTTTAGTTAAGCTATATATATATTTCAATATTTTTTAAAAGTATGTTTAAGTTGAAAGTATTGTTTATATGGTGGGGCGGGGTAAAAAAAAGAAACTGTTGCTTATATTTTTGCAGGAAATTTATTTTCAATAAGAACCCTATCTAGGGAAAGATCCAAGATAAAAAAGAAACTATTGTTTATATTTTTGCAGGAAATTTATTTTCAATAAGAACCCTATGTAGGGAGAGATCCAAGATGGCTGATCACTAGCAGCTCGGGATTGTAGCTCCCAGTGAAAGCGCAGAGAACAAGAGGACACCACACTTTCAAATTTTTGTTGGTCCCGGACCAGGAGATTCCCAGCGGAGGAGCCCCATGGGTCGCCAGTGCAACTCTTGTGGCCAGCACAGCGGTTCTTGGTGCAGAGTAAACGGGACTGGGTCCCCTTTTGGTCGACATTTGGAGCTCCAGGAAGGCAGAGTTGCCTATTCAGCTGACGGATGGATGGACTCAAGAAGGAAGCCAGACCAGAGATTCCCAGGCAGAAAAGCACCATCAATCTTAATGCCGCTGTTTTGGCCGGTGCAGTGGGTTCCTCAGATTCCGGCGCTGGGAATCAACGAGTTGGATGTCCACTCAGAAACCTAATTAGAAAGTCAGTAATCACAAAGACGACAGATGGATACATTTATAACGAAGGGAAGAAATCAGCCTAAAAAGGCTGAGAATACCCAAAATCAGAACGCCTCTCCCTCTACAGGGGATCACAGTTCCTCATCAGCAACAAAGGCCTGATGGAGAACGAATGTGTTCCATTAACAGAAGTAGGCTTCAGAAGGTGGATGGTAAGAAACTTCAGTGAGTTAAAAAGAACTTGTTCTAACCCAATGCAAAGAAACTAAGAACTCTGAAAAAAGGTTTGACGAAATGCTAACGAGAACAGACAATTTAGAAAGGAATATAAGTGAATTAATGCAGCTGAAAAACACAACAGGAGAACTTTGCGAAGTATGCACAAGTTTTAACAGCCAAATTGATCAAGCAGAAGAAAGGACATCAGAGGTCAAAGACCAGCTTAATGAAATAAAACAAGAAGACAAGATTAGAGAAAAAAGCATAAAAAGGAATGAGCAAAGTCTCCAAGAAATCTGGGATTACGTGAAAAGACCTAATCTACGTTTGATAGGTGTAACTGAATGTGACGAAGAGAATGAATCCAAGCTGGAAAACACTCTTCAGGATATTATTCAGAAAAACTTTCCCAACCTAGCAAGGCACGACAATATTCAACTCCAGGTAATACAGAGAACACCACAAAGGTATTTCTCAAAAAGACCAACCTCAAGGCACATAATCATCAGATGTCACCGAAGGAGAAAATACTAAGGGCAGCCAGAGAGAAAGGTCGGGTTACCCACAAAGGGAAGCCTATCAGACTCACAGCAGATCTCTCAGCAGAAACCCTACAAGCCAGAAGAGAGTGGGGGCCAATATTCAACATCCTTAAAGAAAAGAACTTTCAACCCAGAATTTCATATCCAGCCAAACTAATCTTCACAAGCGAAGGAAAAATAAAATCTTTTGTGAACAAGCAAGTACTCAGACTTCATCACCACCAGGCCTGCTTTACAAGAGCTTCTGAAAGAAGCTTTACACATAGAAAGGAACAACCAATATCAGCCTTTCCAAAATATACCAAAAAGTAAAAAGCATCAACATAATGAAGAATTTACATCAATTAATTGGCAAAACAGCCAGCTGGCATCAAATGGCAGTATTAAACTCATATATATTATTATTCTTAAATTTAAATTGACTAAATCCCCCAATTAAAAGACACAGCCAAAACCCATCTCACATACAAGGAAACACAAAGACTCAAAACAAAGGGATGGAGAAAAATTTACCAACCAAATGGAGAGCAAAAATAAATAAATAAAAAGCAGGAGTTGCAATTCTCGCCTCTGATAAAATAGACTTTAAAGCAACAAAGATCAAAAGAGGCAAAGAAGGACATTACATAATGGTAAAAGGATCACTACAAGAAGAGCTAACTATCTTAAATATATATGCACCCAATACAGGAACACCCAGATACGGAAGACTTATAAGAGACTTAGACTCCCACACAATAATAGTGGGAAACTTTAACATCAATATTAGACAGATCGATGAGACAGAAAATTAACAAGGATATCCAGGACTTGAACTCAGATCCGGAACAACTAAACTTAATAAACATTTATAGAACTCTCCACTTCAAATACACAAAATATACACTCTGATCAGTACCACATCACACCTACTCTAAAAGTGAAGTAAATAATTCCTCAATAATTGTATAGCATTTCACAGGTTTAAATGAAATATTGGTTGGCTGCTTGTTATTTTCTTCCCTCATTTCTTCCTGTCTCCATTATTACGAACAATTACTGGCATAAAGAGGTTTTCAATACCCATTTTTAGACTGCATTCTAGCCTGGGCAATAAAGCAATACTCCTGTTCTCTCTCCCTCTTCCTCTTTCTTCCTCTCCTTCATTCTTTCTTTTTCTTTAAAAAAAAAAAAAAAAAAACCCTATCTCATATGCTCTTTTTTTTTTTTTTTGAGATGGAATCTCGTTCTGTCACCCAGGCTGGAGCGCAGTGGTATGATCTTGGCTCACTGCAACCTCCCCCTCCCAGGTTCAAGTGATTCTCCTGCCTCAGCCTCCAAGGTAGCTGGGACTATGCATGCACCACCAGGCCCAGCTAATGTTTGTAATTTTTTGTAGAAACGGGGTTTCACCATGTTTGCTAGGCTGGTCTTGAACTCCTGGTCTCAAGTGATCCGTCCACCTTGGCCTCCCAAAGTGCTGGGATTACAGGCATAAGCCACTTTGCCCGGCCCCATATGTTCTTCTTATAATGTGACACTGACATTATTTTACTGAGAGGCAGGGAAGGTTCCCTCACCCTGGATATGAGCAGGGGTCTGCGTTCCCTCACACTGATTAACTGTCTCTATCAATAGCAGAGATAGCAGTGATATTATGTAATTCTAAAGATTATAGAAGGGAATATAGATTCCACTTGGTTCTTTCTCTTAGGACATATGCCTTGGGAGTCCTGAAACAACGTCCAAGAATTCAGTTACCCTGTATCACCATGCTGGAGAGACCACCATGGAACACACATATAGAGATGCCCAATGAGCTCCAGCTGTGCCAGTTCCTAGTTGCTCAAGTCTTCCAAGTGAGGTACCAGCCATTTTGATGCAGAAACCTGATATCCATACTGTCCCTGGCCTGAATTTCTGACTCACAGAACCTGCGAGCAAAGCAAATTTTTTTCTGCCCCTAAGTTTTAAGGTAATTTGTTATATAGCCATAGGAATGGACATAATATTGTTGTTTGTATTTTTAATCTTGCTCAAAATCTAGAAAATTATAGAAATACAAAATTAAGCTTAAATGGAAATTCAGCCACTAATTTTATACCTAATCAAAATACGTACATGAATGCATGAACTTTATTTTTATAACCAAATGAAACTATTATAGATCACTACCATATTATCATTAAGTAATAATTTTTAAGGCATTGCTTCTAAAAGATCATCCTCACAATTCTTGTTTATTCAAGAAGTGATACAACTTTACTCTTCCTATAAAAGAGAGGAAGGATGTAAGATGTCCTTTAGTTTCACTGTATCCATTACTGGTCTAAAGGAAAATGAGAAAAACTGGAAGTTCTTCATTTTTCACATTTATACATAGACTATCTTAAAAATCCATTTATATGTACTAATAGCACAGATGTATTGTCAAAAAAAAAAAAAAAACCAGCCAACATTTGTGTATTACACTTATCTCTGGGAGATGGTTTCACAATATTCTTGATTTATAATGTAAAAGCAAATTTAGATTTATAATTACTGCATTTCTCTACTATATCAAATCTCTTAGAAAGTATAGTCAGTCACAGCATTATCCTGTGCTTTAATAAAGGATTTAAAAGATAATCTTTTTAAAGATTATCTTTAAATGGTCCATTTTGGTTCTAGAGAATTCATAACTACTTGGAAGGTGAAGGGAGAAAAGAAAGAAGAAAGAAAGAGGAGGAGAGGAGAGGGAGGGGAGGGGAAGAGAAAGAAAGAAAGAAAGAAAAGAAGAAAGAAAGGTAGTTCACAATTATATCCTTCCTAAAAAGAAAAGAATTAGTCTTATGAGAATTTTACAGTGCTTAGATAACAAAATGGAGCGGTAAGCGCTTTTAAATAATCTATGCAAAGAGTAGACTATGCCTAGTTTATCTTTAGTCCTAAAAAATGTTTGGTGAAAAACTGCATAATACTAAAAAATAGTTATCCTCAAAATTAACATCTCATGACCATATCTTACAGGGTCAAACAGATCTGGTTTCAAATTCTGGCTCTGCCACACTGTAGCTCTAACACAGTGGGGAAATTACTTAACAGTCTCAAGCTGCATTTTCTTGGCTGAGGACTGTGAGAATGAGTTACAAGTTAAAAATGCACAGGAAATACAAGAAATCGAGTTAAAATTCCATAGCCCATATTCCGTATTAAATATCCTATGAGCTTTATTTTCCCTTCCACTGCCATGAGAATGACAGCCCACATTATCTCACAGCATACCTGACTATAAGCCCCACAAGAGCAGGTATTTTTAGGCTTTGTTTACTGCTCTATTTCCAGCACCTAGAACAGTGTGTAGCAAGTAATATTAGTGTTCAAGAAATATGTAATGAATTAATATTCATTCAATTACTGAGTAAACTGGGCTAAGAAGCTGAACCTAAAGTCTCAGTAATCAAAAGAACTGAGTAATCAAACATGTGTTTTCAAAATTAATTTACTAACCACCTATTATGGGACACTTGCTGATATACCACTAGACTTTCTACAGCTTAACCACTATGAGTTGAAATACCTCAACTAAATGGTGGTAATGCTTGTTCTCTCTAATTTACAGGATTATCCTGACGGTAAAATTAAGAACTTGTTTAGAGGCCCTTAAAAAAAAAAAAAAAAAAAAAAAAAAAGCCAACCGGTCCTTCTTTTTGCCCGACTACAGAAAGTCATAGAGAGATGAGCTTACTCAGCGAGATCATGTAAATATACAAAGAGCTTAAGTAAACTTGAAAGCACTGTTCATATGGGTGCTTTATGTGCCAGAAAATACATTATTACCTTATTTAACCTTTAGAACAGCTCTGTGAGGTAAACACAAATATCTCCAGTTCAGACAGAGATCACAAAACTAAACTTTCCAGTGGCTAAGTAAATTGTTCAAAGTCACCTAGGTCTGTCAGGTTCTAAAGGCACCATACACTATCTTTCTTCTGCAGATACAACAATTCAAAGAGGGAACTAGTACTTGAATTAAAATTCTATTAAAGCAAATACAAATTTAAAAATAACCAGTCATCAGGACACATAGGCAAAAATATATTATAAATAATACCTTGTTTAGGCCTTGGCATCTGGGCCTATTTGTCCCACTTTTTCTACAAACTATATATAAAACTACTTCGGAAATCAAACGGCCTCAGGTTTAAATGCCACATACACACAGGCGAACAGCTGATCAACAATCCGGACTTCCGTGTCATTTCCCATTGGCCCATGAAGGGGAGGCGCCTGCAGAGCTGACAGGCACTGGCTAGAATGGCCATTTTTCTCATCCGCCAGCCCTGTCCGAAGGCTGCGACCTAACCCGCCCGGATCGCGACCACACGAGTCCTGTGCAATGCCCGAGGGGACCAAAGGGCCCTCGAGGGAGCCACAGTCCTAGTGACAAATGGGGGCTTGTCTCTGCATCCGGGTCGGCGGACGGCTCATGTCACCCGGCCTGGGAGGCACTGAGTGTTAATGTGCGTACACAGGCGTCAAGGCAGCCCGAAGCCCGTCGGCGCGCAGACCCGAACGCCTCCGACGCCTGGGCAAAGGCGGTGCGGTGAACAGCGGGAAGCCTGCAGACCCAGGCGCCACCGCCCGAGTCACCGCGCTGCACAGAAGGACGAGTCCCCTCCCCTCCTCCGTGCGGTCTTGACAGCGACACCGCTTCCTTCTCCTAACAAGGCGGGTGGGGGTCGGATGGGCCGCACGCCCCCATCCTCCTCATCGGGACCCCAGCGCGAGCTCAGCCTCAATGTGCTATTTAGGGCAAGAGGCGTTCCCCATTCGGAAGCCGCAGGGAAGCGCGGCGAGACCCCGTTGGCCCAAGGGGCGGCCAAGAGCCTCGGGACAGCCCCGAGGGGACCTCCCCCCCGGTCCGGGTTGGGACCCTGCAGCCCACCCGAGGGTCCCTCGGGGCGCGTGATGCGGCTCGGAGGGCACCCGGTTCGCGCCGACTAGGCCGGAAGCGCCCCTCCACCCGCGAGCGCACCTCCAGCGTGTAGCTCTCGCTCATGCTGCGGTAGCTGTCCCAGGCCTCGGCCCGCGCCGCCTCGTCCATGTTGAGGCGGCTGCACAGCTCGTCGAACCGCTGCTGGATCTGGGGGGTGGGCGACTCGCCGGGCGGCGCGGCGTCCTCCGCCTCGCCGTCGTCGTCGTCCTCCTCATCCGAGGCTGCCGCCGCCGCAGGAGCAGGAGGCGGGGGCGGCGGCGACTGGTCACCTCCCGACGGCATAGCGCACCCCTCGGCAGCCGGTCCTCAAGGGAGGTGAGGGCCCGGGCCCGCAGCCATTCAAACCGCGAAGCTACCGCCCGGCGTCGACCGCACCGCGCCTGTGCCGCCGCCAACGTCGCTGACCTCCCTCAGGCACCCGTAGTGTTTGAGCACCGCCTGCTGGGAAATGTAGTCCAGATCGGCAGTTCCAGGGGGCCAAAAACCGTGTTTTAAAAAATTAGTTCGCCCAGTTTCACCAGGGGTGAAATAAAAGCACCTTCCCCGCATTTTAAGCACATACCTCCCCATCGTCAGAACATTCAACAGGGCTGTACAGACTAGAAAATGTCTAGCAGACACTGACCTGTAAAGGTTTCGTATCCAGGCTGTTCTCAGAAGCAAAACTTCCTCATCACCTGGATAACCTTATCTAAAACGTAAGTTTAATAGCAAGGGCTTGTCTGTGTAAGTTCACGAAACAGACTTTGCAAAATATCCTGGTTGGTCCGAGTGCAGTGATGTTTACAACTAATTGATCACAACCAGTTGCAGATTTCTTTGTTCCTTCTCCACTCCCATTGCTTCACTTGACTAGCCTTAAAGAAAAAAAAAGAAAGAAAGAAAACTGTGGGAGGCCATTGTTTTGGACTAACCTCATGCACTAGGCCCCAACAGGCCAAACCAAACTAAAATGGAGCTTCTCATGCTAAATGTGACATCGTCAAACTAAAACCTTGAGGCAACATGTAGATCCTAGAACGGAACAGGTTTTGTTTTTCTCCTGTAAACAGGACGTTCCAGCATAAAGAGGTTCCCTCTACTCAGTCCTTGTTCCTACCTTTGCAAAACTTACTGTTCGGCCGGGCGCGGTGGTCACGCCTGTAATCCCAGCACTTTGGGAGGCCGAGACGAGTGGATCACGAGGTCAGGAAATCGAGACCATCCTGGTCAACATGGTGGAACCCCGTCTCTACTAAAAATACAAAAAATTAGCTGGGCCTGGTGGTGCGTGCCTGTAATCCCAGCTACTCAGGAGGCTGAGGCAGGAGAATTGCCTGAACCCAGGAGGCGGAGGTTGCGGTGAGCCGAGATCGCGCCATTGCACTCCAGCCTGGGTAACAAGAGCGAAACTCCGCCTCAGAAAAAACAAACAAACAAACAAACAAAAAAACTCACTGTTCTACTGCTTCCCAGTGGGTTTCGAGACCAAAGAAGTACATTTACAATGGTGATAGTGACATCAATAACTCGTTTTGGTCAGTCTCTCAAAATTAAGAAAATGACCAAAAGCGGGAAATTGTTAAAGCGAACTAACTATGACCTGAGAAGGACTCCGTACTTCCATATTTGAGTCCTTGTGGACAAACAGCAACCTAGCTTAATAGGTAGAGAAGATTGGAAGCCGAACTTAGAAGTATGCACCTGTAACAATAGCTGAGTCTTGGCCAATCCCAGTGGCTATGCTTCAACCATTCATACACTGCTGAGTGTCCAAACCGTGTTTAAATATGGCAAACCTGAAGCTGTACAGAACTGGCTATTCTGTACCTCAGTTCCAATTTCAGTGCATTTCCCTTTTTTGTCTACAAATCTTCTTCCAACAGGTGGCTGCGCTGGAGGCTCTGAATCTGCTGCCTGATTTGTGAATCGTTCATTGCTCCATTAAACTCCTTTAAATTTAATTCAGCTGAAGGTTTTCTTGGATCAGTTTCAAATGTTCACTTGCAGATGTTATCTACTCAAGCAAGGCTGAGGCAAATTCACATTTTCCCTGATTTGTGAGGAGTCTCTGGTGGAGATCTGAGTTAACTAGCACTCTTTTTTCTGATAAATTTCACTCCGATATTTGTGGTCCTTATACTAATACTCTAAGCCCAGCAGGTCTACCCCTCAAACAAGCTCCTCTTACTATGAACGAGAAACTGCTAAAAATTCAATCCACAGTATAAATTACAAGCAAATAGCTAATTTCACACACAGGGAAGCCCAGGCAATCGGAAATAAACACTGCCCTTTTAGCCCTCATTATAAACAATTATTGTGGCCGAGTGTGGTGGCACATACCTGTAATCCCAGCTACTCTGGAGACTGAGAAAGGAGACTCCCTTGTACCCTGGAGGCAGAGGTTGCAGTGAGCCGAGATCGTGCCACTGCACTCCAGTCTGGGAGACAGAGCAAGACTCCATTTCAAAAAAACCCAAAACACAAACAAATAACAACAAAAACAATTATTGCCTTACGGTGTCTACAAGGATGTTGGAGTGGGTATCACACTATCTACCCTCAACTGCTTTGTAGCACTGAGGTTTTAGACACTGATATAGTTGAATATTTGTCCCCACCCAAATCTCATGTCAAATGTAATCCTCAAATGTAGGAGCAGGGTGTGGTGGGAGGTGAGGCCTGATTGGGTCGGATCCCTCATGGCTTGTGCTGTTCTCGAGATACTGCATTCTCATGAGATCTGGTCATTTAAAAGTTCTTGGCTCCTCACCTGCTCTCTCTTGCTCCTGTTCTTGCCTTGTGATGTGTCTGTTCCCACTTTGCCTCTGCCATGCTTAAAAGTTCCCCAAGGCCTCCCCAGAATCCTAGCAGACACCAACGCCATGTTTGTGTTAACAGGAAAGGGATTCCGATCCAGACCCCAAACCCCAAGATAGGGCTCTTAGATCTCACACAAGAAATAATTCAGGGCGAATCCATGGAGCAAAGAGAAAGCAAGTTTATTAAGAAAGTAAAGGAATAGGCTGGGCACTCCTGTAATCCCAGCACTTTGGGAGACCGAGTGGGCAGATCACCTGAGGTCAGGATTTTGAGACCAGCCTGGCCAACATGATGAAACCCCACCACTACTAAAAATACAAAAATCAGCCAGGTGTGGTGGTGTGTGCCTGTAGTCCCAGCTGCTCAGGAGGCTGAGGCAGGAGAATCGCTTGAACCTGGGTGGCGGAGGTTACAGTGAGCTGAGATCTGGGATTCTGTCTCAAAAAAAAAGTAAAGGAATAAAAGAAAAGAATGGCTACTCCACAGGTGGAGCAGGAGTGTGGACCACTCACATAGTGTTACTTCTAGATTATATGCTAAATAAGGGGTGGATTATTCATGAGTTTTCTAAAAAGGGGGCGGACAATTCCCTGAACTGAGGGTTCCTCCCCTTTTTAGACCACATAGGGTAACTTCCTGTTGTTGCTGTGGCATTTGTAAACTGTCATGGCATTGGTGGAAGTGTCTTTAGCATGCTAACACATTGTAATTAGCGTATAATGAGCAGTGAGGACGACCAAAGGTTACCTTCATAGGCATCTTGGTTTTGCTGGGTTTTGGCTGCCTTCTCTACTGCAACGTGTTTTATCAGCAAGGTCTTTGTGACCTGTATCTTGTGCTAACCCATCTCATCCTGTGACTTAGAATGCTTCATCTCCTGGGAGTGCAGCCCAGTAGTCTCAGCCTCATTTTACCCAGCCCCTATTAAAGATGGAGTCCTCTGGTTGTAATGCCTCTGGCACTTGTACAGCCTGCAGAACTGTGAGCCTATTAAACCTCACCTCTTTTTTTTTTTTTTTTTTTTTTTTTGAGTCGGAGTTTTGCACTGTCACCCAGGCTGGAGTGCAATGGCACAATCTGAGCTCACAGCAACCTCTGCCTCCTGGGTTCAGGTGATCAATTCTCCCGCCTTAGCCTCCTGAGTAGCTGAGATTACGAGCACCTGTCACCATGCTTAGCTAACTTTTTTTTAATTGTTTTTAGTAGGGACAGGGTTTCACCATGTTGGTCAGGCTGGTCTCAAACTTATGAATGCAGGTGATCCACCAGCCTTGGCCTCCCAAAGTGCTGGGATCATACGCATGAACCACTGTGCCTGGCCTCAGGTGTTTTTTCTTTTTTTTAATTTATAGCAACACAAGACCAGCCTAATATAGACACTTTTACCTATTTTTGTCTTCCTTCTTTCATTCAGGCCGTAAGATGTTTCTTTTCACTGGGCTCACCATATGATCTCTTGGTAACCCTTTTTCTTCTTTCTTTTAATGGGGGGAGGGCTACTTGCAAACTACATAAGTAAAGTGTCTGTGACTATGTATCAAGTTAAGGATTAATAGGCCATGAGTGGCCAGTACAGTTGCTCATGCCTGTAATACCAACACTTTGGGAGGCTGAGGTGGGAGGATCACCTGAGTCCAGGAGTTTGAGACCTGCTTGGGCAACATCGTAAGACCCTGTCTCTACGAAAATTTAAAAAAATTTGCCAAGCATTCTGGTGTGTGCTTGTGGTCCCAGGTACTTGGGAGGCTGAGGCGAGAGGATTGCTTGAGCCCAGGGGTTCAAGTCTGCAGTGAGCTGTGATTGCACCACTGCACCCCTGCCTGGGCAATAGAGTGAGACCCTGTCTTTAAAATAAAAACAAAAGGAAAGAAAAAGAAAAAGGCCTTGAGTAGAGGGCATGAACTTTAATGATTGAGTTTAAGAGATTTGGTTTGCCGGGCGCGGTGGCTCAAGCCTGTAATCCCAGCACTCTGGGAGGCCGAGGCGGGTGGATCACGAGGTTGAGAGATCGAGACCATCCTGGTCAACATGGTGAAACCCCGTCTCTACTAAAAATACAAAAAATTAGCTGGGCATGGTGGCGCGTGCCTGTAATCCCAGCTACTCAGGAGGCTGAGGCAGGAGAATTGCCTGAACCCAGGAGGCGGAGGTTGCGGTGAGCCGAGATCGCGCCATTGCACTCCAGCCTGGGTAACAAGGGCGAAACTCCATCTCAAAAAAAAAAAAAAAAAAAAAAAAAAAAAAAAAAAGAGAGATTTGGTTCTTGGAGCCTGATTAATCATTTATTCATTAATTTACCCAGAGAGCCTACCATCCATCCATTAAAACATTCAGCAAATGTTTAGTAAACGCCTACTGTATGTCAAGTGCTTTGCCAGACACAGGAGACGAGCGTGGTCTGCCCTTATCCAGCTGTGATCTCATGGGGAAAACAAACCTAGAACAAGAATTGGCAAATGTGAATACAACATATCATAAAAGTAAAATTCAGGGAGCTATGGGAAGAAGACCTTAACCACATATATGTGTTTAAAGAGTCAGAAAGAGGGAGAGAGAGAGACGGGTTGGGATAGGGGTGATTGGGTAGGTAGGAGTGGACATAGGTTTTTCTTTCTTGCCTTTTATTTCCCTGGGGAGGAATCTGAAAGTCATAGCTAAAGGAAGGGAAGGAGTATTTGTTTCCGAGGAACAAGCTTGTAATGCAAAGGCCCTGAATCAGGGAAAAGCATGGGTCGTTCAAGGAGTTAAAGGAATGTGAATGTGGTTTAAGTGTAAAAAGTGAAAGGAAAAAGCACAAGATGTGGGTACAGATGAAGTCAAAGCCCTGGGGAAAATACCGGCCTTGATTCTGAAGGTGATTAGAAGCCATTCAGGGATTTAGGCTAAGGAGGGCAGTAACATTCCTCTCTCCCAAGAACTGAGAGTAGAATGTTAAGCACTAAATAAGTGCTCAACAGATGTTAGCTATACACCTGGCTTGACTGACTTCCAGGTCACAGCTGAATTCTGTGCTCCTGAGATTAAATCTACCATGCTGGTAGGACGGATTCCTCAGTCATCATTCAAAATGTGAACTCTTCCACCTGAGCCAAGATGAAATCTTTCTCTCCTTGCTGTCAGCCTTCCTTGTGTCCCCTGGGAGGCACTCCCAGCTCTGTATTTTATTTTATTTTATTTTATTTTATTTTATTTTATTTTATTTTATTTTATTTTATTTTAATTTTATTTTATTTTATTTTGAGATGGAGTCTCGCTCTGTCGCCCAGGCTGGAGTGCAGTGAGCCATTCCAGCCTGGGCAAAAGAGTGAGACTGTGTCTCAAAAAACAAAACACAGGCCAGGCACCATGCCTTACGCCTGTAATCCCCACACTTTGGGAGGCCAAGACGGGTGGATCACCTGAGGTCAGGAGTTCAAGACCAACCTGCCCAACACGGTGAAATCCCCTTCTCTACTAAAAATACAAAAATTAGCTAGGCGTGGTGGTGGGTGTCTGCAATCCCAGCTACTCAGGAGGCTGAGGCAGGAGAATTGCTTGAATCTGGAAGGCGGAGGTTGCAGTGAACTGAGATCGTGCCAGTACACTCCAGCCTAGGCAGCAGAATGAGACTCCGTCTTAAAAAAAAAAAAAAAAAAAAAAAGAAATCAGGTCTCTTGGGAACTAAGGGAAAGAACACACTCATTATTGGGCACCAGTCCGTTCATGAGGGATACACCTCTGTGACCAAAACACCTCCCATTAGGCCCCACCTCTAACATTGGGGAGCAAATTTCAACCTGAGAGCCAAATAGCCAAACCATAGCAAGCATATTTGGTGTTGAGAGAAATGACTCAAACCCTTCCTGATCCTGGTCGTGGCTGCTTCCTGTCCTCGTTGAGCAGAGGAAGTGACTTTTCTCTCCTGGATCCTTTCCTCTCCTGCCCTCTGAGGAATCTTCTGCAGTTTATGATCCTTGTGCAATGCAAGGTGTTGAGCAGCACCGCTGTTATTGTAACTGCCCAATCGGTTCACCTTGCCCGCTGCTTAGACAGAGCCGAGTTATCAAGACAGAGGGCTTGCAATGGAGAAAGAGTAATTCACACAGAGTCAGCTGTGTGGGAGACTGGAGTTTTATTACTACTCAAATCTGTCTCCCCAAGCATTTGGGGATCAGAATTCTTAAAGATAATTTGGCAGGTAGGGGCCTGGGAAGTGGGAAGTTCTGATTGGTCAGGTTGGAGATGGAATCATAGGGGGTCGAAGTGAGGTTTTCTTGCTGTCTCTGTTCCTGGGTGGGATGGCAGAACTGGTTGAGCCAGATTATGGGTCTGGGTGGTGTCAGCTGATCCATGTTGTACAGGATCTGCAAAATATCTCGAGCATTGATTTTAGGTTTTACAGTAGTGATGTTACCCCAAAAGCAATTTAGAGACGTTCAGACTCTTGGCGTCAGAGGCTGCATGACCCCCAAACTATAATTTCTAATCTTGTAGTGAATTTGTTAGTCCTACAAAGGCAGACTGGACCCCAGTCAAGAAGGGGGTCTTTTCGGGAAAGGTCTGTTATCAATTTTGTTTCAGAGTCAAACCATGAACTGAATTCCTTCCCAAAGTTAGTTCAGCCTACATCCAGGATTGAACAAGGACAGCTTAAAGCAAGATAGAGTTGGTTAGGTCTTATTTCTTTCACTGGTATTATTTCCTCAGTTATAATTTTGCAAAGGCAGTTTTACTATCTACCCACTAGCTGCCAGTGAAAACCACCTCAACCATGCACAAGTTGTAACATGAAAAATATCTGCAGACATCACCAGATGTCTCCTGGGCAGGAAGATTGTCCCCCATTAAGAATCACTGTCATAAGGTAATCAGAGTAAGCTGTTTGTTGGAAATACATGATGGACATGTCTGTCTGTCTCTCTCTCTCTGAGACAGTGTCTCACACTGTCATCCAGGTTAAAGAGCAGTGGCTCAATCTCAGCTCACTGCAACCTCCACTTCCCAGTTTCAAGTGATTCTTCTGCCCCAGCCAAGTAGCTGGGATAGCAGGCACCTGCCACCACACTCAGCTAATTTTTGTATTTTTAGTAGAGATGGGTTTTTGCCATGTTGCCCATGCTGATCTAGAACTGCTGACCTCAAGTGATCCACCACCTAGGCCTCCCAAAGTGCTGGGATTACAGGGATGGGCCACTGCACCTGGCCGAGCATCTCTTTTAAAGTATTTTCTCTGGAGAAAATTAATCAGATTCCCTCTGGGTGGGATGGCAGAACTGATTGAGCCAGATTTCCACCTGTGCCAGGATGAAATCTTGGCTGGAAAACAGGTGTCTTGATGCCAGAATGCTGGGATCCAAGTCAAGAAAAATATTACAATATCAGATATCTGCATTAAGCTTTTAGTATCAGTCCCTTACTCCTTTTGTTTTTACCCACCTCCTTGCCTGTGCCAGGAGTCTGTCAGGCCAGAAACACCTTTCCAAGTAATAAACCTCTCTAGAGTCCTGACCACTGCCAATTTGAAGGAGGAACGCAGTGGAATGAGTGGGTTCTGAAACTAACTTTCCCTCTAAAAAAACACCCTCTTATCCTTAGTGGTAGATGAATTCTGTGCTGTCAGTTCCTAGACCTTTTCAGTAAACTGCAATGACAATTTGGGACTTAACTTTCTGTCTCTTTTCTTTTTTGAAACAGTGTCTCACTCTGTCACCCAGGCAGTGGCAGGATCTCAGGATCTCAGCTCACTGCAAACTCTGCCTCCCCGACTCAAGTGAAACTTCCAGCTCAGCCTCCCAAGTAGCTTGGACTGCATGTGTGAGCTATCACACTTTGCTAATTCTTAAAAATATTTTGTTGTAGAGATGAGGTCTCACTGTATTGCCCAGTCTGGTCTTGAACTCCTGGGTTCAAGAGATCCTCCCACCTCAGTCTCCCAAAGTGCTCAGATTACAAGCATGAGCTGGGACTTAACTTTTCAAAAGTTAAGTCAGTTAAGATAACTTTAGTCAGTTATTGCTGGTCTAATTTTCTGTTTAGTTTCTGACACAGTTTTTCTTTTTTTGAGAGACATGGTCTTACTCTGTTGCCCAGGCTGCAGCCTGCAGTGTGGCATGATCACAGCTCACTGTAGCCTCCACCTCCCAAGGCTCAGGTGATCCTCCTGCCTCAGCCCTCCAAGTAGCTTGGGACAACAGGTGTGCGCCACCATGCCCAGCCAATTTTTGTAATTTTTGTAGAGGCAGGGTTTCACCATGTTGCCCAGGCTGGTCTGGAATTCCTGCGCTCAAGTGATCCACCCACCTTGGCCTCTTAAAGTGCTGGTTTTACAGGCATGAGCCACCATGGCTGACCTCAGTTTCTGACATGCTGCAATTTTCTTTCTCTTGTTCTCCCTGTATATATGGTTTGCCTTTTTTAAAAAAAATCCCTTTACGGTAACTTAGTGAGATTTGTGAGGATGGAAAATTATATGCCTATGTTCAATGCACCACCTTAATCCAGAAAATAGAAACACAGAAGCAGCAGGACTTACTGATGGCTTGTTATGGAGGAGTGAGAGAAAAGCCCAAGGGTGATAAGGATGTTAGTTCTGAGCAACTGAAATACGGAGGGCAGTAATCAAGAGGCTAGTTCTGAACATGTGAAATTTGAGATATCTTTTGGACATCTTAATGGAGATGTCAGGTAATAAATTAAATACACTGGTCTGGAGTTGAAATACATTTTGGAGTGTCCTGGTATAGACGGATTTAATAAAAAGACTGGATGAGATTGCTGGGTCTGTCCCACAGACCCTGGCCGACTGATGGATGAAATCAGTACTCAGACACGGGTGTGCAGTGTAAGAGCAGCTAGAGACTGCCTGGCTCTACTGGCCAAATTGCAGCACCGGCGAAGCTAGAGCTGCTTACTTTTATTCAGTGAGATGGTGAAAGCCTGGAGCAAACACAGTCTTTGGGTAATTAACATTTATGGTTCCCCTTTGTCACTTTCTGGACAACTTCAAACAAACAAGCCTGATTAAGATAACTTCCCCTTCACTCCCTTGCACATACTCCTTGCCATGTGCCTCAGGGTTAGAGAACAGCTGCCTTCAGGTCTTCTCCCCTAGAGCTATGCAGAGCCTTCTGACCTTTCAGTTTCTCCCACCACTCTGACCAGTCTCCTGCAACTCCCCTCTTTTCTGTTTTTTTTTTTTTGCATCAGGTTTTGTTGATTGAAGCGTACAGATGTGCGCAGTGGCAGGATTCGCAGACAAGATGGTTACAGCTTGTTTTGGCTTTTCATCCTAGAACCAGTAGATAACAGAAGACAGACATGAGTATAATCAGTAAAATTCTTTTCCAGTCAAAGAGTGACCTCCAGTAGCGGGGGTCTATCCAGGAGAGGTGTCTTTGTACATTGTTCTTTAGGGGTGTTACTGAGGAACCCCATCGGGGGGTATATTAATCCCTCCTAGCCAAGCAGTTACATTATAAGACACTCTCTGAGAAGGGGCTGTCCGCCCAAGTAACAGGGTAGAAGAAAGGTGGATCTAGGAGATGGGCCTAATAGAGTGTAGCAGGTATGGGTTGCAGGCAGGGTGAGAGAATAAGAAAAACCAGTACCCTATGAGAGTTGCAATATACAACAGAGAGCATAGCAAGGAACAGATTATCTGGAGCAAATGGTGTTTGTGTCCAGAGCAGGATTTTCTCAGTCTCCTGAGTTGCCTTCAGCATAATGTCCGGGGTCTGTGTTGTCTGAGGAAGCAATATCATCCGGGACTGCGGGTTCTGCAGGGTCATTTCCTTTATTTTTGGTACTGGGTTGAGTCCCAGCCATTCCACAGTATGGTTTGATGCATCGTGCTGGAATCCAAAGAGGACCTGAGGGGGTGTGAACACAAGCATCTCCTCTTCCCCACATTAGCAAATCGTTTGGACTGCACCATAGACTGCTATTTACATCTTTCCATAAAACTAAAGGTTTCATATTTTGAAAGTTTTGCACAGTGCTTTTCTAAATCTAAGAAGTTAAGGGTAAATAAGGCTCGTGCTAGTCGTGTGGTAGGGACCTTACTCATATTCCCCGTTTTTTGCTTTCTGAGCATAGTTTTAAGGGTGGAGTGGGCACATTCTACTATGGCCTGTCCCTGGGCCTGTACAAGATACCTGTGAAATATTGAACATTCCATGTGTGACAAAATTGGTGAAATTGTAAGCTGGTGTAAGCTGGGCCATTGTCAGTTTTAATTTTTATGGGCCACCCTATAAACACAAAAGTTAAGAGAAGATGTTAATAACATATTACGAGGACTCTCCAGGAAGAGCATGTGAACTAATTAGGTGGGAATAGGTATCAACGGATGCATGTACATATCTTAGTTTTCCAGATTCAGGGGTGTGCATAACATCTGTGTGCCATAATTGATTAGGTTCTAGTCCTCTAGGGTTAATACCTGATGAAGGAGGGAACATGCCTGTGAGCTGGCAATCTGGGCATTGTAAAATAATTTGTTTAGCTAGTCTTTCAGTAAGTTGAAATTGTTAAGTTTTTCCAATTTTGTTGAACAAATTGATGTGATTGCGTGGCTTGGTCAAGCAGTGACGTCATAACCTGCAGGTCTGCTTGATCATTGCCATGAACTAGTGGACCAGGCAGCGAGCTGTTGGCCCAAATGTGTGTAATTAATGAAAATAGTCTGTGTTCATGGATCCAGCAATTGCTGAAGTTGAAGAAAAAGGGCACACAGGGTGGGCTCAAGAGTGGACTTAATGAGGGCTGTTTCAAGTTTTGCTATAAATAAATGGAGTAAGCAGAGTCATGAACAATATCGATAGGCTGAGCAGAAAATGTTTCCAGGGCCAATATTAGGGCTCCAACCTCAGCTCTCTGAGTACTAGGAAATCCAGATCGAGTAAGGGAGTTATGCGGTTCCCACCTGACAGCTGCTTTTCTATTTTTACCAGAGCCATCAGTAAGAAGCATTAAAGGCCAGGCGTGGTGGCTCAAGCCTGTAATCCCAGCACTTTGGGAGGCCAAGGTGGGTGGATCATGAGGTCAAGAGATCGGGACCATCCTGGTCAACATGGTGAAACCCCGTCTCTACTAAAAATACAAAAACTTAGCTGGGCATGGTGGCACATGCCTGTAATACCAGCTACTCAGGAGGCTGAGGCAGGAGAATTGCCTGAACCCAGGAGGCAGAGGTTGTGGTGAGCTGAGATCACGCCATTGCACTTTAGCCTGGGTAACAAGAGCGGAACTCCATCTCAAAAAAAAAAAAAAAAAAAAAAAAAAGCATTAAAGCAGTAGGTATGGTAGTGTGAACCACCTTCGTAGGCATAACTACAGGAGTATAAGAACTGGAGTAGGTTGTCAGCAGGAAGGACATGTTCTATACGGCCCATATAATCAGAGAGTATTATCTGAAGGTTTAGAGATAAGGGCAGGACTGCTTCAATTTGTTTTTTACTCAGGGCAATTCTGATGATATCATAACTTCACAACTGTGGATAGACCACATCTTATTTATTCATCTGTTGATGGACTTTTGGGTTGTTTCTACTTTCGGTTATTCTAACAATACTGCCATGAATATTTGTCTGCAAGTTTTCATGGGAACATGGTTTCATTGCTTTCAGTACATACTAGGAATAGAATTGCTGAGCTATAGTAGGTAATAACACCATGCTTAATAGTTTGAGAAATTGCAAAACTGTTTTCCAAAGGGAAAACAGTTCCCTTTGTTTGTGTCTTTCTTTTGTTAAACCTACAGCACCTGGTATTCCCATGAAGTCTCCCATCCAAGTACTAACCATGCCTGACCCTGTTTAGCTTCTGAGATCAGATGAGATTGGGCACGTTCAGGGTGGTATGGCCATAGACTGGGGCTGTGCCTTTGTACATTCCCTCCTGCAATGTGTGGGAGTTGTAATTTGTCCACATCCTCACTAATACTTGTTAGCATCTCTTTAATTCTGGCCATCCTAAGGGGTGTGAAGTGATATCTCATTTTGGTTTTGATTTGCGTTTATGCAATGGCCAGTAACATTGAGCATCTTTTCATGTGTGTATTGGCTATTTTTATGTCTTTGGAGAAATGTCTGTTCAAATCCATGCTCCTTTTACAATTGAGTTTTTGTCTTTACTTTTGAATTGTAAGAGTTCTTTATGTATTCTAGATACAAGTTACTTACAGATACGTGATTTACAAATATTTTCTCCAGTTTTGTGGGTTGTCCTCTTTCTTTTTACTTATTATTATTATAGATTTGGAGTCTCCCTCTGTTGCCCAGGCTGGTCTTGGGCTTAAGCAAATTTTCCTGCCTTGGCCTCCCAAAGCACTGGGACTGTAGGCATGTGCCACCACACTCAATCTTCTCTTTTCTTGAACATGCCCTTTGAAGCACTAAAGACATTGATTTTGATGTTTATTTTTCTTTTATCGCCTGTGCTTTTAATGTCAAATCAAAGAAGCTTTTGCATAACTCAAGGTAACAGATTATTCTTATGCTTTCTTCTAAGAGTTTTATAGTTTCATCTCTTATGTTTATGACTGATCAATTCTGAGTTAATTTTTGTGTATGGAGTAGAGAAAGGGTGCAACTTCATTTTTTTGTTGATGGATATTCAATTGTTCTGAATATCCTTTCCCCCATTGAATTGTCTTTGCACTCCTTTCAAAGATTAGCTTTCCATTCAAAGGGTACAAAGTTTCCATTCCACAGGATGAATGTGTTGTGGAGATCAAATGTACAACATAATAACTACAGTATTACCAACTATAATCTCCACATATGTATATGTTATAAATATATATATGTGGATATCAAATGTACATTATAACTACAGTATTAACTACTATAGTTATATGTTGTACATTTATATACAGTTGTATACAGTATTACCAACTGTAGTTATTATGTTGTACATTTGATCTCCACATATATATATGTGTGTGTGTATATATATATATATATATATATATATATATATATATATAAATTAGGCATCGTGCTGCATGTCTGCAGTCCTAGTTACTTCGGATGCTGAAGGAGAATTGCTTGAGCCCAGGAATTTGAAGCTGCAGTGAGCTATGATTTTACCACTGCACTCCAGCCTGGGTGACAGAGTGAGACTCAAAAAAAAAAAAAAACAAAAACAAACAAAAGCAAAAAAGACACGACATCCACTATTAAATATATGCAATTTTTATTTGTTAATTATACCTCAGTAAGGCTGGAAGAAAAATTAACCAACCATAAATGTTAAGGATTTATTTCTAAGCTCTTATTTCTGTTCCATTAATCCATTTGTTTATATAAATTCCTATACAATACTGTCTTGATTACAATGTCTTTGTAGTAAGTTTTGAAATCAAGAAGTGTGAGTCCTCCAACCACATTTTTTTTTTTAACACATATAATGCCATGAATTCATAGGGAATAGGTTCCAGCAGCTCAAGCTCCCTCCCATTGGTTCTCTCAAAGTGTGGTTCTCTGGGTGGAACAGGCTGGTGCTTCAGCTGAACCCAGGTACCTTTCTCTTTGGCTTCTTTCTTTTTCTGATCATTTTCCTTCATGCGTTTCAGGAAGCTGTCTCAGCTCTTAAAGAGTGTTTAATGTACTCAATATGCACATTAATTCTCTTGGCAAGAATCTTGCCCTTAACTTGTTGGTTTATAACAATGCCAACAGCATGCTGGGGGACACTGTAGACTCTTCCAGTTTTGCCATGGTAACACTTATGGGGCATTTCTTTTTCAGCAGTATCCATTCCCTTGATGTCTACAATATCACTGTTCTTATAAATTCACATATACCTGGCCAAAGGAACAATACCATGTTTTCTAAAAGGCCTAGAGAACATATTTTGGGTGCCTCTCCTCCTTCCCTTTGTGTTAGTCATTTTGGCGAATTACTGGAAGATGGCGGTTCCGGTAGAAAGGAAGTCAATTTTTTTTTTAAAATTGTCTTGTATTCTGGGTCCCTTGTATTTCTATATGAATTTTAGGATAAAATGGCCAATTTCTGCAAAGAAGCCAGCTGGGAATACAATGGATTTTTGTATATTGCTGTAATATTCTGCAACCTTGCTAAGCTTATTTGTTCTCTAATGTTTTCTGTTATTTTAGTACATTCTTTAAGATTTTCTGTATACAAGATCATATCATCTGAAACAGATATTTTTACTTCATTTTCCCATCTGCATATCTTTTTTCTTTTTCTTGCCTTATTGCCCTGGGAAAAACTTCCAAAATAATGTTGAATAAAGGTAGCAGGAGTGAATATCTGTCTTATTCTTGACTTAAGAGAAAATATTTAGTCTTTCACTAGTAAGTATATTAGTTGTGGGTTTTACATAGATGCCCTTTATCAGGTTGAGGAAATTCTCTTCTATCCCTAGTTGTTGAATTTTTTTTTTTTGTTTTGTTTTTTTTTGTTTTTTTTTTTTTTTTTTAAACTGTGAAAGGGCACTGGATTCTGTGAAATTATTTTTCTGCATCTGTTGAAATAATCATGCATGTTTTAAAAATTCTATTAATATCACATTGATTATTTTTCATACATCAATCAACCTTGCATTTCTGGAATAAATCCAGGTTGTTTGTGATGTATAGTCCTTTTTATATACTGCTGGATTCTGTTTGCTGGCATTTTGTTTGAGCCTATACTCAAAGGATATTGGAGAGCAGTTTTCTTGCAATTTCTGGTATCAGGGTAATACTGACCTCATAAAACAAGTTGGGGAGCACTTCCTCTTTCTTCTTTTAGATGAATTTGTCAATAGGTGTTAACTTTTTCCCCAGTGAAGCTGCCTGGTTCACAGATTTTCTTTATGGGAAGGTTTTGTTTTGTTTTGTTTTGTTTTTCCATGTCAGATGGGCAATGTGCCCATGTGGTAACAAGGTTCAAGGGTGTCACATCTCATGTATGTGTGTGAACACCCAATCATCATGCTGATGAACTACAAAAGGATCAAGGCAAACTTGCTTTTAATTAGTAAATCTTTTTACTTATTGTAATTCTATTCAGATTTTGTATTTCTTTTTGACCTAGTTTCAGTAGCATCTTTCTAGGAATTTGTTCATTTAATATTGGTTATCTAATCTGCTGGCATTCACTTGTTCATAATATTCCCTTATGATCCTTTGTGTGCCTATAAGGTCAGTAGGAATGTCCCTTCTTTCATTTTTGATTCAAGTAATTTGAATCTTCTCTTTCTGTTGATCAGTCTAGCTAAAGTTTTGTCAATTGGTTGATTACCTTAGTCCATTTTGTGTTATACAAAATTCCACAGAATGGGTAATTTATAAGAAAATAAATTTATGTCTTACAGGTGTGGAGGCTGGGAAGTTTAAGAGCATCACACTGTCATCTGATGAGGGTCTTCTTGTTGCATCCTAACATGGCAAGAGGGCAAGAACATGTCAGCTTGGGTTTCTCAGGTCTCTCTTACAAAGACATCAGTCCCATCTTGAGGGCCCGTCCTGATGACCTTATCTAATCCTAAGTACTTTCCAAAGGCCTCATCTCCAATCGACATAGGAATTAGGGGGACACAGTCAAACCATAGCATTGATTTCTTTTAGAAGGATCAACTTTTGGTTTTATTTTCTCTATTATTTATTTAATTACTGTTCAAATCTTTATTATTTCCTTACTTTGGCTTGCTTTGTGTTTAGCTAGATCTTCTTTTTCTAGTTTCTTTAGGTGGAAAGTCAGGTCGAGTTGAGATTTTTTTCTTAAAATAGATTTCCCACTATGCACTGCTTTGGCTGCATCTCACGTTTTGTAATGTTGTTTTAGTACTTCTCAAGATATTTTCTAATTTCCATTGAGATTTCTTCTTTGCCCCATTTGTTATTCAAGAGTATATTGTTTAATTTCCACATAATTGTGAATTGCTGAGCTTTGTTACTGGCTTCTTATTCTACAGTGCTTGGAAGACATACTTTGTATGATTCAACCTTTTACATTTCAGACTTGTTTTACAGATTTTCATATGATCTATCCTAAAAAATGTTCCATGTATGCCTATTCCTTTATTACTAAGTGGAATGCTTAATAGATGTCTTTTTGGTTTAGATGGGTTATAGTGTTGTTCAAGTCTTCTGTTTTGTTGACTCTTTTCCTAGTTGCTCTATCCATTATTTAAAGTTATATTACCCATTATATAAAGGATATATTGAAATCTCCAACTGTTCTCAATTGCATGTCTCTTCTTTCAACTGTGTTAGTTTTTGCTTCATGAATTGTGCAGCTTTCTTGTTAGGTACATATATGTTTATAATTTTGATATTTTCCTGGCCTTTTTATCACTATAAAATATTTATTTCTATTAATTTTCTTTTGTTTTAAAGTCTGTTTATCTGGTTTTAGTAAAGTTACTCCAGTTTTCTTATGTCTACTGTTTGCATAATACACAAAACAAGAAAAACTGCCTGTGATATATCATGCATATGTATATGAGCTGAATAATTCATGATGTATATTTAAATTATTTAGATTATAAATGCAGGTATCCTGCATGTCCTGTTTGCTTTGCTGTTGGGAATAAAATAATCTTAGATTGGTTCTAAGATTCAAACACAACTATTACATGCCTAAATATTTATTTTAATGAAAGAATCATAAATATATGCAATGATTCAACTACAAACACTTTATTGTTTAATAGCCCCAAACTGAAATATTATATATCTAAATGTTCAGTAATTGGGTATTAAGTAAATTATAATACGTCTATATATTGGAGTATTAGAAAGTCTTTAATACTGTTGTAGAAGATTCTGATATGGAAAGATAATCATGATATAGTTAATGAAAAAAGTAGGTTACAAATGGTATGTACAGTATAACTCCATTGTTATTAAAATATATATAATGTATATGCAAAGAAAAATTACCCAAAGGTTAATGATTATCTCTGAATTTCAGTGTTATGTGGGTTTTGTTTACTCTGTGCTTCCCCTGTCCCCTTGGATTTTCTATAATATACATGTCTTCTTGTTACTAAGAAAAAAGAACAAGTTAATTTTAAAGATCATCAAAATATAATATATGCCTATTAATTTGGCAAAGATTATTTAAAAAGACAATACTCAGCATTGGTAAGGATTTGGGAATAAATGGGCATGCAGAAAATGTATGCTGCTAATGTTAGTATAAATAGCTGCTAAAAGCTTTATTATAAATGTGGCAACATAAACTGAAATCCTGAAAAACAGGGGAAGTATTTTCAGTTCTAGGAATTAAACAAATTATTTAAGGATGGTTGCAAAAATGTCCATATAAACCTAAATGTCCATTTAAAAGTAATGATTAAATAAATTACATCTGTATGAATCAACACGATGTATTAAAAATCACATTGCAGGATTCCTATTTGACATAGGTCAGTATAATAAGGGCAGTGCACTAAGTTTTTTTCCTACTTTTTCAAAGTCTACAGCAGGTAGAAACTATGCACCATAATAACATTGAGTTAATATGAAAAGCTATGCTTCCTAGGGCTGCTATGACAAATTACCACAAACTAGGTGACTTAAAACAATGGAAATTTATTCTCTTACAGTTCAGGTCAGAAACCCCAAATCAAGGTGTTGGCAGGGTTGGCTTTCTGGAAGCTATGTGAAGGAGAATGCTTCTTACCTCTCTCCTAGCTTTCGGTGGTTGCTGGCAATCCTTGCTGTTCCTTAGTTGTAGGAACATTATCTCCAATCTCCTTTGTCACAAAGCCTTCTTCCCAGTGTTCCTGTGTACCTTCTGCTCTTCTTCTAAGGACACTAGTCATTAGATTTAGGGCCCACCCTAACCCAGCATGACTGTAACTAATTACATCTGCCAAGACCCGATTTCCAAAATAAGGTCACATTCTGAGGTTCTAGGTTGACATGAGTTTCTGAATGACACTACATAACCCCACTACATATAAATGACATAGATGTACAAAAGATGAATTTAACACTGACAGTGTTTATCTCTGGGTAGGTTTAGTGTATGGATGATTTAAATATTTTTGTGCTTTCCTGAATTTTAAAATAAATAGCTTAAATAGAGATTAAGTTCTAAGTTTATTATATAAAGTGAATATTATGTGTAGTCAAAAATCATTCCTGGCTGGGTGTAGTGGTTCACACCTGTAATTCCAGCACTTTGGGAGGCCGAGATGGGTAGATTACTTGAATCCAGGAGTTTCGAGATCAGCCTGGGCAACATGGCAAAACCCCAACTCTACAAAAAATAGAAAAATTAGCTGGCTGTAGTGACGCACGCTGTAGTCCCAACCACTCAGGAGGCTTAGATGGGAGGATTGCATGAGCCCAAGAGGCCAAGAATGCAGTAGGCCATGATTGCACCACTGCACTCTAGTCTAGGTGAGACAGAGGAAGACATTCTCTTACTTAAAAAAAGAAGAAAGATTCACTCTTATCTCTCATATAGCTCACAAAATACAGAATACATTTTATACATTGTTACCTTTTCTGAAAGATGTCCAACATAGGCAATTCTTCTTCCAACACTGAACATATAACTGTTCCTCTGGATGAGTACTAGATGAAGCAGTTGGTTTGTGTTTTTCTGCTTTGTTGTACAAAAAAGAAAAAAGTTTTTTAAACATGAAAGTGTAGTTGAATGTGTTCAAGATAAATGACTATGAGACTCCACTGTTTTAGTTTTGTAATTAGAGGAAAAACTATTTTCTTTAATGTTTATAAAGAACACTACCAACAATGGCAATGAGTTAGGAAACACTCTTAAAACCAAGGGAAAAAAATAATTACTGATTTCCAAATGTACTTCTTCAAGAGGTGAGGTATATCTTTTGAGTATTTCTGACAAAAGTCGAAAAACATGAGAAAATAATACTTAGTGTTCACTATGAGGCTGATATTGGCTGCAAAATTGGGGTTTAATAATTTGAATGCCCAAGAAGTGGTTTTTTCTTTTTTTGCAACCACCTATATCAACAACGAACACTATTAACAATAAAGTTAAATCAAAATGAAAAATGGACAGCATTTAAGATACTGTGGATAAAATTATAGCCAATTTTTGTTTTTAAAATTCTTCCAAGGTATATTTTCCTTTTAATGATTTACAAATATGGTGTCTTTCATAACTGGAATAAGATAAATTCTATATACAATTCAATTTTAAAAGTATTCTCATGTACGGAGGCTGACATCATGGGTAGTCAAAGAATATGTTTAATAAAAAATAATTAAACTTCCATTTGCTCTATAGAACATCATAGAAAGTAATTTAATAAATTACAAATGACTTTTTAAGACGTTTGCTCAACTACAGAAAGCAAATTCAGACTACACAAAACACAACTGGTAAATATTGCAAATGTCCAAAAGAAAGATTGGACTAAGACTTGAATCATGAAACCTGAAACAAGGGCTATAAATACAAGGCAATAACAGCTATAATTCTTTTAGTAACTACCAACACATAACTTGAATATCCTTTCAACTGCAACTTTAGTATTATGTAATTCTACTGTTTTTTCCTTATAACCCTTAACTTTACACAACCTTATTTGCATGTGTTTTCTTAGCTGATAGCTGGACAACTTTTCCCCAGTCAATATTAAATAGAAGTATCTTGAAACCTAAGAGAATGTTTAAAGTTATGTTAGACTTAATGCTGTGAAAACTGTAATTGCCTTATTACATAGAAATAGAATCACTAGGATGTTAACCAAATTTATTTGACCATAATTAGGAAAATACTTTCTCTCATAAATTTGATATAAATTAGATTTTAGTGACAAGATCTAGAGATTTTTTTTTTTTTTTTTTTTTTTTTTTAAGTTGGGGAAAGAAAGGAATAAAGATCATGTGGGTAGAACTAGAGGGAGGAAGGGAAATGTGGATGGTGTTGAAATACTCCACCAGCAAACTAAGTTAACTGTGTTTGAAAAACTTTGGCTATCTCATAGGTGTATTCTAGTTAAACAAAAGTGCAATACTGCAAAGGGAAGATACTAAATATGTAATATATAATTTTCATGATGAAGAATTACTACCCACTTCTCCTGGATGGGCATTATAGAGACTATTGCTAAGACATTGCATAAAGGACTATCAATTCAAAGTACTATTTTGGGAAAATACAAAATCAATACAATCCCAATGGAACTTATATAATTTTGTAAATACATATAACACTGTCTCTCTAATAAGGGGTTAGTTATTTTACATACAGAAACATAATTTACTGGTAAAGGTCTTGGACAACCTAATACAATTGCTTATTCATGACAAAGCAACAGTTCTATCAAAACATACTTAAAGTTATTTTTTTCTGTAGGAGAGAACTGGAATACTTTTTCCCTCTGAATTTATCCCCTTGTAGACTTTACCACTAACTTATTTGAGTACCAGAAAAATGCTAACATATATCTCTCCTTAGAATGTCAGTATTTTAAAGTCCAATTCAATACTAATTGTTTTAAATATATATGAAGGTGAACCTGGACCTCTACCTTGTCAGAATAATAGCAGCTTTAGCAGCAGAAATTGTATCACAAATCAAATATCAGACAAATTTTACATGGTAAAGGATTCTATGAAATTGAACAGAAGCCTTGGGCTTCACTTTTGTGGTTTACAGGTATAACTTGTACATCTTTTTTGAGATTATTCAAAGTGCATTTTTAAAACGGGCAACTCAGTATATTTAATATAAACTGATAACCCAACACTGATTCTGGGCAACATTTAGTCTGCTTACACCTAGAAACGCAAAATGAATTTAGGCTATCTGCGTATTACTTTACCACTATTATCTGTTAATTCTGGAATATTTCCATGACATAAAACACAAATAGAAATTTACGCAAAGAAAGCAAACAAACAATTTCTTTTACATGAAGTATGCTGTGTTGAAAGTTTTTTTCAGTGGCATTTCATGAGTTTGCCTTTTCTGAACCCTGGAAACAGACATTACTCTTCTGAGACATAATTATTTCTAATAGGAGGCCAAACTTTGAAAAGTTAAAACTACGTATAGGGTGCCAAAATCACATGACACATGATTATTTTATGATTTTACTGATATCTGAGTTAAGCTCAGCAAAAAGCAAGTCATATTTCTTGCCAGATTAACATGATATATAGGATGTGTTTAAAAAACCCCTGAAAACAAGTATAGAATTAGAAACGAATGTAAACTTCCTAAACTAACTCAGCTGAGGTAACAGGTAGCCAGTTAAGTTGGCTGATTGGGAAACTTATTTCTTCTTTAAAACATACTTGTACCTGAATTGGAAACATCAGCAGTGCATCACAACACTAGAGCATTTTCATGTAATTAAAGCAATGGATGGTGATGTAGATTCTACAGCTTTCATGACATTCATTAGCTGCCCAAATTATTGCTGAGTTTTGATCTGTAAATTATAGGTGTCAAGGAGGCTGTAAAACTATATTCAAATTAAATCAGTAATATGCATAAAGTATTCTGTGTTCACTGCAAATATATTAAATATACAACTCTTATTGAGCATAATTTTCATAAAATTAACCCCCAACAAAATTATAATGCCTTTTGTTGTAATTTTACACCTTTATGTATCTGATAGTACATACGAGTTCAGAAACTTATGAATCTTAAGAAATATTACATGCAAAACGTCTCTGAAAGCAGTTTGCACTTCTAAACAAATAACTGAAATGTTCGGTCAGTAAGTTATTGATGCACTCAACACTGGGGTATTTACAATTAATTATTAAAGAAAAAATCCAAAATCAGTTCGTATTTTAAGTGCAGAGTCTGGGAATCAGTCTTCATTACTAGAATCTGAATCCTCAGATGATGATGATGTACTATCAGATCCAGATGAAGCATCAGCTTTCTCTGAACCCTCATCTGTGCTGTTTTCATTGAGAGGACTTGGTTCAGTTCCCCCTTTGTCTTCCTGATCTTTAATTCTGGAATCTTCTTCCTTAACTTCTACAGACTTAGATGAGCCTAAGTCACTGTTTTTGTTTTGTACATCAAAAGTATTGGACTGGGACAAAGTTGGAATATGAAGATTAAGGCCTGGAGTGAGAAGCATCCCTGGATAAAGTATATTGGATAGTAATAGTGGGTTAAGAGCTAATGGGTTGGCAGCTGCAGCTGTATTTAATGCAGCAGTGGAGGACGTTGAAGGAGAACTTGATACAGAGTTTTCTCCACCATTCTCTGAACTTTGGCTCTCTGTCCTTTCTTTTTTTCCTTCTGGCTCCTTAGAGTCACTTCCCTTTTTGTCTTCTGTCCCAGATTCTGTAGGCTTTGTCAGGAGTCCTCCCATGCCCAACAGATTTGGTAATCCAGCCATTCCTGACAGCAGCATGGGGAACATAGCAGCCATGTTTTTAGCTTCTCCTCCAGAAGAAAGGCCAGTAGGCATTCCCATCAACCCTGCAGTTACTTGCAGTGACTGCAAGTTTTGTAGGTTTTGTTGTAAGGCCTGAAGAGTTGTGAGATCCACACCTGGAAGTAATCCATTGGCTAACAAAGGATTGCCTGAAACACTGGTGGCAGATGCAGCAGCAGCTGCTGCTGCTGTGGCCTTCGCAATTCCACTTTTAGGCCGTCTCCCCCGCCTGCTTACTTCCTCTCTCACTACGGGACCAGTGAGAATACGTTCATACATGCTTTCTGGAAGAAATCCCTGGAATAAATATATATTCATTAATAATCCCTACATGAAAATAAATAGCTATTAGCTTATACAAATAACTTATGAAAAATAGATAATTATCTGTAAATTTATTCTGTATTGATATTAAATAATCAATGACCATAGAGATAACCTAATTTTATTATAAGTGGTAGCTTCAAACAGCTCTTCCACTTTTCATTTTATCACAGAATAAGTGACTGAAGGGGTCTTTAGCCTTCTTTCATACTGTAAAACATAAGATTGTAGTATAATTCTAGAAAACATAAGGTCCAAAGAAACTTTTTCATGAGTACTTCCATAACACTTACATGTTTCACATAATCACTTGTTCTAGGGGTATTATTGTTCTAGAAGACCAAAGAAGTGGGACCCTCTTTTTTTTTTTTTGAGACAAAGTCTTGCTCAGTCACCAGGCTGGAGTGCAGTGGCACAATCTCAGCTCACTGCAACCTCCACCTCCTGGGTTCGAGCAATTCTCCTGTCTCAGCCTCCCAAGGAGCTGAGTCTACAGGCACACACCACCATGCCCAGCTAATTTTTGTATTTTTAGCAGACACTGGGGGTTTCACCATGCTGGCCAGGATGGTCTCGATCTCTTGATCTCATGATCTGCCCACCTTGGCCTCCCAAAATGCTGGGATTACAGGTGTGAGCCACCATACCTGGCCCACGGCTCCCTTCTAATTGGGAAGAACAATAAAGAAAGAATAGGGGAAGTGAAAGGTTAAGGTTAAAATGAGACGCTTCATATAAATAATTTTACTGTCACTTTGCGAATAAAGGAAACAGAGTTATGCTCACAAAGATACTCAAAGTGGCAAAGTGGGGTAAGATCACCTGCAGAAGCACTTGGAGATTGGGAACTATAAAGCCCAGGACAATAGAGAACAATCTGTGCTACTTTCACATGATTCTCCCATGATTTTCTGGGTCCCAGAATTCTTAGAAGTTTTAGGAGTTTAGAATCCCTGGACCAGTACTGTCTAATAGAAATATAATGTAAGCCACATATGTCATTTAAAACTTTATTAGCAGCAACATTTAAAATAGGTAAAATAGAAATAGGTGACATTAATTTTAGTAATAGTCTATTTAATAGAACATAATAAAAATATCACTTCAATATGTAATCTATAAAAATTGAGATATTTTACATTCCTTTTTTCCAACAAAGTCTTCAAAATCCAAAACCACTGTGTATTTTACACTTAATAACACATTAATTCAGACTAGCCACATTTCCAGTGCTCAACAGCCACATGTGCTTATTTGTGGCTACTGAGGGGCTACTTTTTGTGACAGTGCAGTTGTAGATAGTGGTTTAAGACAAGACTCATTTGACTACTGTTTAATTTTGTTTTGAATTGAATCAACTAATTTTTTTTCTCTTTAATAAAGGCATCAGGGTTCACTGTAGAAAACACAACAAAAAAACAAAACAAAACAAAACAAAATCATCCTTCATCTCATGATTCAGAGATAACCATTGCTAACATTTCAGTATGTGTTCTATTTTTTTCCGTGTGCAATTGTACACATTCTGCAATTCCCCCCACCTCCCTTTCTGAAATAAACAAACAAAAAAAATAGAATCACACCAAACTTGGTTGTGTGTGTGTGTGTGTGTGTTTTTTTTTTTTTTTTTTGATGGAGTCTGGCTCTGTCGCCAGGCTGGAGTGCAGTGGTGTTATCTTGGCTCACTGCAACTTTCGCCACCTGGTTTTATGTGATTCTCCTGTATCAGCCTCCCGGGTAGCTGGGACTACAGTGGTGCACCACCACATCCAGCTGATTTTTATATTTTTAGTAGAGATGGGGTTTCATCATGTTGGCCAGGATGGTCTCGATCTCTTGACATTGTGATCTACCTGCCTCGGCCTCCCAAAGTGCTGGGATTACAGGTGAGAGCCACTGTGCCTGGCCCACAAGAACTTAGTATTATAGCCTGCCCTTTCCATTTGGACACCTGTAAGAATAATATCTATTAATTATTCACCATTATTACATGAGTAGGCTTTACTATATCAAGAGCTTAAATACGACTGCTTTTAATATACTGTGCACTTTTTTTCCCTTTAGATGTTCTTCTAAGAGATATATATGTCTCTCATACATACATATATATATATATATATCTATCTTAGAAGAATAAAAATGATAATGTATACATTATTATGATTTTTTGAGATGGAGTCTTGTTCTGTTCCCTAGGCTAGAATGCAGTGGTGTGATCTTGGCTCACTGCAACCTTTGCCTCCTGGGTCCAAGTGATTCTCCTGCCTCAGCCTACTGAATAGCTCGGACTACAAATGCATACCACCATGCCTGGCTAATTTTTGTATTTTTAGTACAGATGGGGTTTCTCTATGTTGGTCAGTTGGTCTCGAACTCCTGACCTCTGGTGACCCACTTGCCTTGGCCTCCCAAAGTGCTGGGATTACAGGTGTGAGCTGCTGTGCTTGGCCTAAGATACAATTTTTAAAACAGTTGCATAGGCTGAGAGTGGTGGCTCAGGCCTCTAATCCTAGCACTTTGGGAGGCTGAGGTGGGCAGATCACTTGAGGCCAGGAGTTCAAGACCAGCCTGGCCAACATGGCGAAATACCATCTCTACTAAAAATACGAAAATTAGCTGGTGTGTTGGTGGCGTCTGATGTCCCAGTTACTCGGGAGGCTGAGGCACGAGAATCACTTGAACCCAGGAGGTAAAGGCTGCAGTGAGCCAAGGTTGCACCACTGCACTCTAGCCTGAGCAACAGAGAGAGAGAGAGAGAGACCCTGTCTTTAAAAAAAAAAAAAAAGAAAAAAATTGCATAGTTTTCCAGTATTTTAATGAACTATTAGTTTCGCTTTTTTTTTTTTTTTACTAGTATACCATGATGAATATCCTTATGTATTTAGGTATTTGCTCATATATTTGATTTTTCTTTGTGGCATCATTCAAATGGTATCTTACGAGTTAATATAAAAACAAATCAGTATTTATTGATTCTCCCTTCTAACCTGACAAGCATCTGAGAAATTTGCAACATGTACTGGAAAATAAAAATTGTGAACTAAAAAATGCTGTCACAAATTCATGGAATATTTTATTAATTATAATTAATCTAAGATATAATTGAATGGCATCCAATTTGAAAATAATGTATGAGTTAGTATTCATAAAATACTTACAGATTGCTTAACAACATCTCCCCATTCAGGAGCTACTCCATATTCTGAATTTTCTTTTAGGAACCTACATAAATCTTTCAAAGTGGGAGCAAATGCACCTCCAACCTGTAAATGAGAAACAGTTTGTTAAATGCTAAACCATTATTACATAGAAAACTCGTTTGCTTTTATTTTGTGTTCTACATAGTTTTTTCCTTAAAATATGTATTTTTTGAACCACCTTAGATAATGTTTATGATTATATTAAAAAGGACCAAGATGACCCAAACTATATTGATGTAACATACAAAATGTGATAATGTAAATTTTAAATGTTTTAAGTAGAATAACTAGAAGAGTAAAATGAGTAACTACCATTTACTGTGCACTCACTATGCTGGACAGGCAGTACAACCTAGTTAAAAGTATACCCTCTGGAGTCAGACTTACCAGCTATGTGCTCGAGCAAATCAGTAAATCTCTTTCAGCCTCAATTTTCTGATCTGTAAAATGGGGATAACAATAATACTTCCCTCATAGGGTTTTATAAAGATAAAATGAGACAATTCAAGTGCCTTAGCATAATGCCTGTCACATAATAAATGTTAAGTTATTATATGCTAAGTATTGTGCTAAGGACTTTAAATGTATAATTTATTTTAGTTCTCACTATACCCTTTTGAGCTAGTATTATTTCTGTTTTTCAAATGAAGGAACTGAGCCTCAGAGAATTTGTATAATTTGCCTAAAGTTAGCTAGTACATGTTAGAGTCAGGATACAAACCTAGGGCTCAAAAACCAATACTGTTATCTATTATGTATATTGACACCCTAAAAGTATAAAATTATACATATCTTTCATATGTGAAGTGTGATATAATTAACCAATCATAAGTAAATAATTTGGAAAAAAGGTAATAATATGACATTGAGACAAGATAACATTTTGAAATTTAAATAAAAAATATTACATTTGGACAAATGATTTATACCTACCAGTTTAACGTCCCTTTGGAGACTAAAGATATTTCTTGAGTAATTTCTTCTTATATACCTCATTAAATGATTAAATACTATATCTTGATAGGATACAGACAGGGTTTAATATGATCAGTTATGTTACCTATAAGTATTCTTTTTTTTTTTTTGAGACAGAGTCTCACTCTGTTGCCCAGGTTGGAGTACACTGGTACGATCTCAGCTCGTTGCAACCTCCACCTCCCAAGTTCAAGTGATTCTCTTGAGCAGCTGGGTTTATAGGTGCCCACCACCATGCCTGGCTAATTTTTGTATTTTTAGTAGAGATAGGGTTTCAGGATGTTGGACCAAGCTGGTCTTGAACTGCTGACCTCAGGTGATCTGCCTGCCTTGGCTTCCTAAAGTGCTGGAATTACAGGCCTGAGCCACTGCACCCAGCATAAGTATTCTTATATGGTATTTCTTGTATTTTTTTTGTTTAAGAGATTCACTCACTCAATTACTTTTTTTAATTGTCTCACTCTGTTGCCCAGGCTAGTTCACTGCAGTCTTGAACTCCTGGGCTCAAGCGATCATTCCTCCTGAGCTTCCTGAGTAGTTGGGACTACAGGCGTGTACCCCCACATCCCCAGCTCCTTGTATTTATTTAGATAATATATTTAAAGAAGTATAATTAAATAAATATATTTAAGGAAATAAGTATATTTACTTAGTCTCTGTAATTCTGTTGTCTTCTCTTTTTATTTCCTTCATTAAGCTTCTATTGAAAATGGAGGCCCTCTTGGGGGTTTATGGGGATTTAGCAGGTAGATTCTTTTCCTTAATAACTCATCAATCCTTAAGCCTGTACCCAAGAGACTCAAGACAATTAGGAATTCTACAAATTAAAGAACATGAACAAACCTCTCATGAAGTTACAAGAATTAAAAATAAAATTTAGAATGTTTAATATCAAACCTAACAAATAGTTTCAATTCCTTAAAATTGACTAAGACAAATTCATTCATAATTTTAGTAATGTGAATTTCTGGTATAAGATGAAGTAGAAGGATTTGTAACAAAGTCGACACAAGCACAAAATTAAGTAAAATGCTACTGAAATGTCACATTGTTCTTTCCTTAAGACATCTATGCTATCAATTTAAATTACTAACAAAAGCTGAATAAGCTATCTGTACAAAATTGTGGGAAAAATTAACATTAAAGAGTTGGTGTACCCAACAATATTAAAACAACTGTTATTTTAAAATAATTTTCTTCTAATTCCAATATTTCTCATGAGAAATTGAAGTGCTTTTAGGTATTTTTATCCTAGCAGTGGGTGCATTTAACAGAGAGCAAATCAGAACCACACCTATGTAAGATAATTTAGTGTGGGAGAAAAATAATGCAATGAGAAATGTGATGTTCTTACCCAACACATTTTTTCTTTCCTATTTAGTTTGTGGGCTTGCTCATCAGAATAAAAAACAGTGTGTCAAAGCTATACATATACAAAACAGTGTCACAAGTTTATATTGTTTGTTTTGTGAGGTAAAAGAGAAATATATTAATCCAAACATAAAAGAAGAAATCTATGTAAGTCTATTTCTGAAAAACCTCCACTCTATCATTCATCATTCAGTAAAAGATAAGCCACAAAGGTGGCATTAGTCTACAAGGTACCTTTGTTTAAGACATTCTATTTTCATCAATCGGAAATTATGTACATGCTGATTTTAATAGAAAAAGATACTTTAAGGTCATCTGACAGAAAACTGCAGTGATAAATATATAAATTTTTGATGGCTATAATGTGAATGCTGTCCCCTTAGATCAGAGTTTCTCAGCTTTTGCGGTGTAGACATTATGACTTGATATTGTGGAGGCTGTCCTAAGTTCCGTCGGAGGTTTAGCAGCATCTCTGGCCTCTACCTACTAGATGCCAGTAGTTTCCTCTTCCTGTGTCTACCAACAATGTTTCCAGACACTGCCAAATATTCCTTGAGAGGTGAAATTATCCTTGATGAGAATGACTGTCTTTGATGTATTGCCCTTAAATAAGTGTACAATCATATGCAATGGCACTGCTTAGGCACAGATGTGTGAAATGACTTGTTTATTTCATGTAATAGCTTAGCTTATGAAGTGAGATTTGAAATTAGACTGCATAAAATTATACTCCATGTTTTCCCCCAGAAATCTGATAAATTCAACTCATTTCCAGTTCTGTTAGACAATACTACTGCATAATGAAATAGTGTTCTGGAGACCTTTTAAATATTGTATCAATATAAAAGATTAAGAAAAAAACATTAAAATACCTTTCTAGCATTTCTTCTGTTAATCAGTTGAACACGTTCTTCTCCAGTGAGACTATTCACATCTAGTTTATTGGGGTTTCTGCAACGATGTCTTTTTTGTTTGGGCCTTCCCTCATGAAGCTGCATTCTCTAAAAGATATAGACATATCTTTAAAATCTTTGTGCAAAATAATTCGAGATATTAAAATGAGCTGATCCATGTAATTTTGCAACATTTATCTTTCGGTTATTTACATTTTTAAAATATCCAACTTTAATTTTACTTTATTTTTTTTTGAAACAGTGTCTTGCTCTGTTGCTCAGGCTGGAGAATAGTGGTGTGATCACAGCTCACTGCAGCTTTGACATCTCAGGCTCAAGTAATCCTCCCACCTCAGCCTCTTGAGTAGCTGGGACCACCATGCCTGGCTAATTTTTTAAAATTTTTTGTAGAGACGAAAGTTTTGTCACATTCCTAGGCTGATCTTGAACTCCTGGGTTCAAGCTATCCTCCCTTCTTGGCCTCCCAAAATGCTGGGATTACAGATGTAAGACACCATGCCTGGCCAAACTTTAAATATTTTAATAAAAAGTATCACATAAATCTTTTCTTCAAATTATACATTTAAAAAGTTAAGCCTGGGCAACATGGTGAGACCCTATCTCTACAAAAAATTAAAAAATTAGCTGGCCATGGTGGTATATGCCTGTAGTCCCAAGTATTTGTGGGGGCTGAGGTAGGAGGACTGCTGGGGCCTGGGAGGTAGAGGCTGCAGTGAGCCATGATCATGCCACTGCACTCCAGCCTGGGCAACAAAGTGAGGCCCTGTCTCAAAACAAACAAACAAAAACCCAACTCTCATCTAGCAATAAAAATAAAAACTCATCCCATCAAATCATGCTAATTCTTTTCACAACTATTAACAAAACAGGTCTTAATGTTTGCAGGTATTTCCAGCCAATTAAAAATATTTTCAGGAAACCAACACTCAAACTCTTCAGCTTAGCATACCAGTCCCATCAAGGCCTGAACGTATTAAATTCACCTCTTCTGTTCATTGTTTACTTACTATTACCCCATTCACTCCTCCACATACTCTGGAATATTAGAGTAGTCACTGTTCTGTAAATATGCCTTACAGTTATATCTTCTTCTTTTTTTTGCTTTTTGAGACGGAGTCTTGTTCTGTCGTCCAGTCTGGAAGGCAGTGGCGTGATCTTGGCTCACGGCACTTTGCCTCCTGGGTTCAAGCAATTCTCCTGCCTCAGCCTTCTGAGTAGTTGGGACTACAAGCACCTGAAACCATACCCAGCTAATTTTGTATTTTTAGGTTTCACCATGTTGGCCAGGTTGGTCTCAAACTCCTGACTTCAAGTGTCTGCCTGCCTCAGCCTCCCAAAATGCTAGGATTACAAGCATGAGCCACTGCACCTCGCCATTTTCTTAATAACTCTATGTTGCCTAGGACATCCTCTTCTTTTGTTAACCAGGTCAACGCCAACTTACTCTTTTTTTATCCCTCAAGTGAATGTCAGCTCTGTTTTCTTTATCTTTCCTGAGAAACTTTACACTGCCTAGGCAGTTAACTTTATCAATCTTTGTTTTGTAAAAATAAAAATTATTTAAAGTTATTCTCAGTTAATTTTTCTTACATCATTTCCATAAGATTTTATACATACCTTTATTACAGTATACTCTCCACCATGTTATAATTATTTAGCTATAGAAATACTACAATAGAGTGTGAGATCCAAGAAGTCATTAATGGAAAATGATTTGTACATAGGAAAACACTTTTCCTTGGGAAAGCAGACAAATTACATCCTATTTTTTTTTTTTTTTTTTTTGTGAGACGGAGTTTCGCTCTTGTTACCCAGGCTGGAGTGCAATGGCGCGATCTTGGCTCACCGCAACCTCCACCTCCTGGGTTCAGGCAATTCTCCTGCCTCAGCCTCCTGAGTAGCTGGTATTACAGGCACATGCCACCATGCCCAGCTAATTTTTTGTATTTTTAGTAGAGACGGGGTTTCACTATGTTGACCGGGATGGTCTCGATCCACCCGCCTCGGCCTCCCAAAGTGCTGGGATTACAGGTTTGAGCCACCGCACCCGGCCAACATCCTATATTCTTCAGAGGAACAAATGCTTCCCTTAAAAACATGTTTTTAAGATCTTTACAATAAAGTAATATAAAACATTATGATCATAATTTATTTGCAGGTAAAATAATGAATGGATATATAAATTTAAAACGTTAATATAGACCCTTTTGCAGTGATAAGAGAAAGGTATGAGAATCCTTCAGAGTCTAGAGTAAAGGTATGAGGGCAAAAACTTTATACTGTTTACTGTTGTATCCTCAATCTCTTAAAATAATAAGCAGCACATAGTCATCACTCAGTAAAACTTTGTTAACTGAATAAACAAATGTTATCTTCAACATGTTAAGAAGTTACAGTGTTTAGACTTAGGATTCTCATTATTTTTAGAATTGGAATATTCAGCCAGGTGTGGTGGCTCACACCTGTAACCTCAACACTTTTGGAGGCCGAGGCAGGAGGATTGCTTGAGCCAGGAGTTTGAGACCTGCCTGAGCAAGACAGTGAGACCCTGTGTCTTTAAAATAAAAATTGAAAAAATTAGCTGGATGTGGTGGCCTGGGGCTATCTGAACTTGAACTCCTGAACCCAAATGATGTGCCCAGTTTGGCCTCCCAAAGTGCTGGGATTATGGGCATGAGCCACTGTGCCCAGCCTCATCTTTGATTAACATAAACTCATTGTGCATCTGGAGAGATGCACATAGAAGCTATACTCACAGTTTGAAGAATAGCTTAAGAGGAGTAGTTTGGACTCTGGATTTAAGAGTTTATTTGCTATGTGGTCTTGGACTATTTACTTAAATGAAATTAGTGTTTTAATTTCATTTATAAAACAATTATAGGTCAGGTGTGGTGGCTCATGCCTATAATCCTAGCACTTTGCAGGCAGATCGCTTGAGGCCAGGAGTTCAAGACCAGCCTGGCCAACATGGTGAAACCCTGTCTCTACTAAAAATACAAAAATTAGCTGGGGATGGTGGTGTGCACCTGTAGTCCCAGCTACTTAGGAGACTGAGGTGGGAGAATTGCTTGAACCAGGGAGGCAGAGGTTGAAGTGAGCCGAGACTGTGTCACTGCATTGCAGCCTGGGTGACAAAGTGAAACTTTGTCTCGAAAAAACAAAAAACAATTGTAACAATGTATCCTAATAAAGGTACTGTGTTAAATGAAGTAACGCATGTTGGGTATAGAAGTATGTCGGCATAACTGCAGGCACATATTTAAGTTTCAATACATGTTTATTATAATCATTATTATTTAAAAATAACTGCTTGGCCGAGTGCAGTGGCTCACGTCTGTAATCCTAGCACTTTGGGAGGCCGAGGCGAGTGGATGACAAGGTCAAGAGAACGAGACTATCCTGGCCAACATGGTGAAACCCTGTCTCTACTAAAAATACAAAAATTAGCCAGGCATGGTGGTGTGCGCCTGCAGTCCCAGCTACTGGGGAGGCTGAGGCAGGAGAATCACTTGAAACCGGGAGGCAGAGGTTGCACTGAGCTGAGATTGTGCCACTGTACTCCAGCCTGGCAAAAGAGCGAGACTCCGTCTCAAAAAACAAAAAAACATTAAAAAAAAGTTGCATGAGAAGTGATTGGAAGTTTTTTGTTTTTTTATTTAAATTTCTTTTTTTTTTTTAAATAAAGATGAGGTTTCATTATATTGGCCAGGCTGGTCTTGAACTCCTGACCTCGGGAGATCCTCCCGCCTTGGCCTCCCAAAGTGCTGGGATTACAGGCTTGAGCCACCATGCCCGGCCATGATTGGAAGTTTTATACCTTATCAACCTTCACTGAGTGTAACATAGCACTCCATATCAGAAATGATTTTTATTATGAAATACTTGTTGAATGCAGAACGGAAAAATGAAAAACAACATTATATTGTATCATGGAAAGACGGTAATTATTTTCTCCTGCTAATTTTCCTAGACTTTAGGTAGAGCACATATTTGGCATAAATGAATGAGAATTTATGCTTCATTATGATAGGTGTGATAATTCATAGAAACAAAATATAACAAGATTTTTAAGGTATCACCTACAGGAATAAAAGCTCCCAAATCTTCCACATAACCTGGGTGTTCCTTAAGCCATTTTTCCAAATCCTTTCTCTTCGGTGCATCATCTCCTGCAAGTCTTGTTCCATCTTTAAGGTTAATAACTGGAACTGGACTTTCTTTATCAGGAATTCCTTGAGGCTGAGTATAGGATAGTACTGGATTTATCCCTGTGGAAATCTGTGAGGAGGTTAAGCCTAAAGTAACCTGTAAAAGAACACCAAGTGGAATCTTTATTTCCATGCTTCATTCTAATATCGGTTCAACAAAGCAATTCTTTTTGAAGAGAAAAAATAAGTTGTTGCTAAAAATTCTGCTAAATTTTTTAAACTTAAAATGTTGATCACTCTTGGACAGTGCTAAGATTCTACTAAGTTATCATCTAAAACTATATGGCATACTTTTAATTTCCTTATTAATAGTCTATAAAACATTCACAAAACAACAATATGTATATTTACTAGGAGTGAATTTTGGACTCAAGGATCAGTAGTTTTTAAGTAGCGCTTTACTTACATGATTAGGTGGTTTATTTCTGTTAAAGAAGAGGATGTCAACACCTTCTACATTCTTCCTCCTTCCTCGCCTTTTTTTGACTATAGGCTGGTTGTCTAATATCACACCATTGGCACCAAGAGTTGGTTGAATGGAAGTACCTAATTGAATTAAAAATGCAAAATGGTGATACAAATTTAGTTCTTAAATAAATTGAAAGTAATCCCTTTCCTAAATATATGAAACTGTTAGTTCTTATTTTATACATCTTTAATGCAGAAACTTTTGGCCAAACATATCATCCCCATCTCTCATTTAAAAACCTGAATTACAACCTAGGCCTCTTTCAATTTTTGACCTGTCTTCTATATTTTCCCCCCGATATTCACACATCTTCTCTTCCTTCCTTAGAGAAAGCAGCATGACTTTTTCCTAAGATATACCTTTCCCCTTTGAACCCATTAATTCCTATATTTTCAAGAGCTTTTTTTTTTAAGTATATCATTTATCTCTGCTTTTTTTTGTGCCAAATATCTTTTTCTATGTTAGATTTTTCTAAACTTAAAAATATGGCCTAACTCAAACAAACAAATGTTAATCTTTTGGCTGGGCACTGTGGCTCCCGCCTATAATCCCAGCACTTTGGAAGCCCAAGGCAAATGGATCACCTGAGGTCAACAGTTTGAGAACAGCCTGGCCAACATGGCAAAACCCCGTCTCTACTAAAAATACAAAAATCAGCTGGGCGTGGTGGTGGGTGCCTGTAATACCCACACCCAGCTAATTTCTAAATTTTTTTTACTTGGGAGGCTGAGGCACAAGAATTGCTTGAACGTGGGAGACAGAGGTTGTTTTAAGTTGAGATCATGCCACTGCACTTCAGTCCGGGCGACAGAATGAGACTCCATCTCATCTCAAACACAACACAACACAACACAACACTTTTGTCCTTTTTATAACTTCAAAGCTTTTAAAAGACTGATCTCTCTTGTGCTTCTTTTTTTCATGAGTAACTAGTTCCTCAATTTCCCATAGTCTATTCCTGCTCCAACCTACTTAAGATATTTTCTTTAAGATACCAGCAACTTTAGTCACCAAATTAAACTGACCTCATTTCAGTAGGCACTCAGTAAAAATGTTTGTAAGGGGTATGAATAAAACAATTCCGTGCATTCATCATTTTTTCTAATAGATATTTTATTAAGTAGCTATGTACTAGGCAGTATGATGGTTCAAAGATGAATAAAACACTTTTCCTTAAAGAGTACATAATCTTGAATTGAATTGAATCCTCTTATTAAAAGGACATATTATTAAAGGTGAGATGCTTATTTTAAAAAGTTTACATGTTTATAATGAAAAATGCATTTTCAGTAATTCAAGGATAATGTATTGAGCAAGCCCAGTGTATTCCTGAATAAGGTGTTGCCCTCTGGTGAGCTGTGTAACCTCACAGAAATCACAACCTTCCTCCCATCTCAGTTTCAACAAGGTACTTACTTCATATGGTAAGTATCATTCTGTTTCATAAGAACTTCTCATGGCTTCCTATTCTAATATAAATGAACTGCCTTGTATCAACATGATTCCTAACCTCTGATCCCTGCCCGAGATCTCTTTTTGATGTTTTCTATAACTTAGATTCACCTTTCCCAAGCAAGATTTGATCTACACATCTGTCCCAGTAAGAATTTACACACTAGCAAGGTCAGTCTTATCACAAAATCTTAGCATTTTCCTGAATCTAGTGTCTGTTTCATGCTATTCTGTGCCCTTCTTCCACCTGTTCTATGAACCCTATTTTCTAGAAGACAATTATTTAGTTGTCCTCTCTTATCAAATCCTGTTGAATCCCATGTCTTCCACAGGACTCTGGCTAAGTTTCCAGAAGCAACGACTTTTCTCTTTTCCAACATTTATTAACTATAATGTTCTGTGTAGCAAAATATTGAATGTATTATCTAATATTTTAATGTGCAGGTCTGTCTACCAAGCAACTAAAAGGAAGAGATAGTGTCCTACATTTCTTTTACTTTACCTTTAGTGCTACCCTTGTGCTATACAGAAAAAAAGATGTAATTAATATAAGTATCTATGAAATAACATCTGGTTTCGACCAAAGTGTACATTTACAAACATATTCTATTTCACTAACTCTTCATTTTAATTATATACTACCCTGACTTATTTCTGAAGCTGATTTTAATAAACAACAGCAATTCATTTATGCTAGAATCCAAATGTAAGATTTAACTTTGAGGTTAGGAGTTTAGGACCAGCCTAGGCAACAGAGTGAGACCCTGTCTCTGTGTTGTCTTTATTTTAGATATAATTAACAATATTTAAAAAATAGCTTCTTTGTATTGAATGCCTACTAAGTGCCAGATACTGGACCAAACTTTACAAATGCTACCTCAAATCATCAAAAACAAAACAGAAACATAGAGGCATTATTAAGCTTACTTTATAAATCAGATGGAAAAGTTAAGCCACTTGCTCAATGTCACAATAGCCAGTAAATGACAGAATTCAACCTCAGGTTGCTTGGCTTTGCCATCCTCTATTCACTATTCCAGGTAGTTTCTGGAATGAGCTCTTCAGTTTTGTCCTCTTTTTATAATCTATGCTACTTTACTCTCCTTCATTACATTACATCTGGTATCTTTACTCAAAGCTTTTTAGGGGGTAATTACACAAAAATACAAAAGGCACGGCCTTTGGAAAATGAAGAATTTGTAATAATAGCATCTGTTAAACATCTAATTCTAAAATCTATGAGTACCTAATTTTAACATCTGTTTGGCATCCCATTGTGTGCCAAGCTCTTTATTGGCCACTTTATATATACTTTTATTTAATCCATCTAACAATGTTACCTCTGGCATCCCCATACCCTTCATTTCACAAACAAGAAAAGTAAGGCTCAAAAATGTTAACAGATTTCCCAAAAGTCATGTAGGAAGAAAGACCCAGATTTCATATTTGCAATTATTAAGATGGATGAGATAAAATGCTTAGATAATAAATAACTCTAGTGTGAATACTTGAGATGTAAAATATTTTGTATAGCTGCAAAAGTTGTGTTGCAATTACTTTTTTTTTTCTTTTTGAGACAATGGTCTTGCTGTGTCACCTAGGAGTGCAGTGGTACAACCATGGCTCAAGTAATCTTCCTCGGATCAAGCGATCCTTTCACTGTAGCTTCCCAAGTTGCTGGGACTACAGGCGCACACCATCATACCCAGTAAATTTCTAAAAAAATTTTTTAAAGAGATGGGTCTTGCTATGATGCCAGCATTGGTCTTGAACTCCTGGACTCAAGCAATCCTCCTGCCACAGCCTCCTCAAGTGCTGGGATTACAGGTGTGAGCTACCATGCTTGGCACAATTACTATTGAGATTATTATTATTATTTTTTGAGACAGAGTGTTGCTTTTGTTGCCCAGGCTGGAGTGCAATGGCCCCATCTTGGCTCACTGCAACCTCCGCCTCCTAGATTCAAATGATTCTCCTCCCTCAGCTTCCTGAGTAGCTGAGATTACAGCTATGCATCACCATGCTTGGCTAATATTTTTTTATAATTAGTAGAGATGATGGGGTTTCACCATGTTAGTCAGGCTGGTCTTGAACTCCTGACCTCAAGGTGATCTACCCACCTTGGCCACAAAATGCTGGGATTACAGGTATGTGCCTGTAAACAACAGTTTATTAAAAATGGTATTATTGGCCGGGCGCGGTGGCTCAAGCCTGTAATCCCAGCACTTTGGGAGGCCGAGGCGGGTGGATCACGAGGTCAAGAGATCGAGACCATCCCGGTCAGCATAGTGAAACCCCCTCTCTACTAAAAATACAAAAAATTAGCTGGGCATGGTGGCACATGCCTGTAATCCCAGCTACTCAGGAGGCTGAGGCAGGAGAATTGCCTGAACCCAGGAGGCGGAGGTTGCGGTGAGCCGAGATCGTGCCATTGCACTCCAGCCTGGGTAACAAGAGCGAAACTCCGTCTCAAAAAAAAAAAAATGGTATTATTTACCAAAGAATTATTTATAGGCAGAGGCTGTACAATCTTTAGCTGCAATAGCAATAAAACGTTCAGATAGCAGAAATATCAATCTGACTTTATAGTGGAGTTTTAAATAATAAGAGTAGTGGTATTATTAAGCTCCATTTTGATTGGGCAAAAGAGCCCAAAGTTTATCTTTCCCATTTGTTTCTATTTTCTGGTGAAAAAAAAGGGCCCCTTAATAACAAAATTGTTAATTTTAAGGCATAATTTGGGCAATTGTATAAAGCATAATCTGGGGGATTTATTCTTCAGTAATAGAAGTGTGGCTGATTCATATTTGAACTGCAATTCATACATGTCTAAAGGTCTAGTAATTGGAAACTTACATTGAATGGTTAATGAATCCACAAGAGACCAAACTGATGCTGATGAAGCTGAATTAACTAATAATTTAAGAAGTGGTAATAGCAGCAGTTGGAAACAGTGATCAATTCAAGACAACACTTATAATACAGCGTTATTTCTTCAAATTGCAGTAATTCCACACCGTGAAAATGCATAATAGGAGTTTTCAGGTATTGCTTGGCAACTAGACTTAGTAGAATACTGAAGTACAGTCTTTAGCTTTATGCACATGGAAGGTATAAAGGAAATTCAAACTCATCTGCTTGAATTGACAACTAGCACTTTAGGTATGTTGTAGTCCACACATTAAGGCTCAGATGATCTTGAGTATCCTTCTCCATTTTTTTTTTAAAATTTTCATTCTGAATTCTTGACATCATATTTTTAGAGGAACGTAGATAAAGTACCAAGATAAAACAAAAACAGACTGCATGGTGGCTCATGCCTGTAATGTCAGAGCTTTGAGAGGCCAAGGTGGGAGGATCGTTTGAGGTCAGGGGTTTAGGATCAGCCTAGGCAACATAATGAGACCCTGTCTCTACAGAAACAAAATAAAACAAAAACAAAAACCAATGTCTAATGTATTCTTCAGTGCCTACAGAGTACACAGCACATGGCACCAATTAAGTATTTAATAAATATCTGTTGATTCATATTGCCAGAAGATTAGAAGAAATACAGATAGTTTGGAGGGGAGATCTCATAACTGCTTTCAAAATGGTAAGATTTACCATGTAGACACGGGATTAAGTTAATTACGCATTGTCTTTTAGACAGAACTTCGATAATGGAGGAGATCCTGTAGCAGGCAAAATTTACTTCCAAAGAGAAGAATTTTCTGACAATTTGAGCTGCCCAGTAACAAAAAGTGCTATTTAAGGGACCTTGTTTCTGTAAGCATTCCATGAGGATGAATGATTACCTTTTAGGGATTAGTCACAAATAACTCTTGTATCCTACAGATGCCTGAACTGTACAATCTCTAAAGTCTTTTTAAAACTTCTCTTTTTAACTTTTTCTACCAATCACCATTAATTTGTGATACTGAAATGCAGTTTGAACTTTTACCTGTATGAAGCAACTTGACAAAATGATGTTTCCACCCAACTACTCAAGGCCCCAATATGAAAACTGCCCTTTATGCTTCAAAATGTCATGTTAAAAGTTCCAAAAAATATTTATTAAAATTTAAAATTACATTGATTACTTTACAGGCTTAAGTGGTTCCAATAAAGGCAAAATAAATTTTTATTTCACCTATCTATAAAAGAAGATTTGAAAATGAAAGAAAATATTCATAATAAGAAAATTATTACTTGCATATTCACCTGACACTGGTATGGATTTTGGGAAATTGACAAGGCTGGTCTCTGATGCACTTTGAAGCTCTCGAAGCCGAGTGAGGTATTGCTGCTGCCCCAGAGCACCATCTTCACCATCAAATGATCTCTTCTGAGCAAGCCCTTGCTTCTGAAATGTCAACTTCAGACCACCTTCCTGTTAAACAAATACCATTATTAAGACAGAAACTATTAAAAAAATCTTATTGCAGGATATTAAGAGAAACTTTTTACCGAGAAAAAAAACGAAGTAAAAATCCTGAAACATCAAAGAAGTCAATTTCTCATTCATACATTAATCAAATAAAAACATTTTAAAACAATTTCTATAATACCATCACATTTTCTATCTTGAATGACAGAAATACAAGTACTCTAAACATTTTTCTGAGCAAAACAAGGTTTTATATGTGACTAGTACATTGTAACATTTTCAACTTTAGACATATATCTCTATGTACATTATTCATATGACACTTTGGAGGACATTACCTATGTTTTAGATACTAAGTAATCAATTAAGCTTCAAAAATCATAAAAAATGAAACATTACTGATAACAGGGCATGCTAAATGTTTAAGACAGAAAGTGCACTGACATACCATTCAAATATTATATCAAAGAATCAAAACAGTTAGAAATTGTCACACTGTTTAAGAAAGCATCTTGATTAGAACTATTTTCAGAAGCATAAGGAGAGAAACATATTTAATGATGATCACTCTAGTAGAATATTCAAGCTTAATAACCTGGATATCAGAAAGAAAACAATCCAAATACCAAGAAACAGGTATGTGAAGGAAGGAAGAGTAAGAGCAGGCAGCCATTTGCAGGAAAAGCATGCTGCACACCGCAATCGCAACCAGGCCCTAGGGCAATAAAAATACACATACGTCTTTGATTTTCACTGTAAACTCCTTTTCTCGTACATGCTTCTTCACCTTTGACATCTGTGTTGACTGATCATGTTCTTCTTTAACACCGACACCCGGGGGAGTGGGTACACTTGGCTCGCTGTATTCTGTAGCTGCTCCAGGGCTGTCCAGCAGTTTTGTGGTATAGAAAGAAGCCACTGTATTAGCATCGTAACTTCTTCTAGCTGAAGGCCACTTTCCTTTCAGAACTGTTTGACAAATACTGTCCAACCGATTGATCATCACACGATCCTAGAAAAGCATGCGATGTCAAAGTATAATTTTAATAATTAGTTCAGACCTTTGGAGATCAAATAGCTAAATAGTCTTTATGGATTTAACCGTGGTTCAACATGTGTATGTGCTATGCATACATATTCTCACATATATTACAAGTCTGTAACAAGTTATTTGAGTATAAATTCCCTTTGGTGAAGTTCAAAAATATTATATCATAAGCAGATGTGGTGGTTCACACCTATAATCCCAGCACTTTGGGAGGCCAAGGTGGGAAGACTGCTTGAAGCCAGGAGTTGGAGACCAGCCTGGGCAACATAGCAAAACCCTGTCTCTGCAAAAAATTAAAAAATTAGCTGGTCGGCCGGGCGCGGTGGCTCAAGCCTGTAATCCCAGCACTTTGGGAGGCCGAGGCGGGTGGATCACGAGGTCGAGAGATCGAGACCATCCTGGTCAACATGGTGAAACCCCGTCTCTACTAAAAATACAAAAAATTAGCTGGGCATGGTGGCACGTGCCTGTAATCCCAGCTACTCAGGAGGCTGAGGCAGGAGAATTGCCTGAACCCAGGAGGCGGAGGTTGTGGTGAGCCGAGATCGCGCCATTGCACTCCAGCCTGGGTAACAAGAGCGAAACTCCGTCTCAAAAAAAAAAAAAAAAAAAAAAAAAATTAGCTGGTCATACTGGTGCATGCCATGCCTTTAAGTCCCACCTATTTGGCCGACTGAAGTGGGAGGATGGCTTGAACCTAGGAGGTTGAGGCTGCAGTGAGCTATGATTGTGCCACTGCACTCTAGCCTGGGTGATAGAGTGAGACCATGTTTCAAAAACAGACAAAAAATTGTACCATAAAGATAGTTTTATATTCTTTTGTTTTTATAATTAAAGAGTAATAGAGATACCTAATAAAAAGTTCAAACAGCTTAGGTGTATTAGAAGATGAGAAAACCCTCCATTCTTCCACTTCCCAACCTTAATCTCGAAGGTAAGTATTGCTACACTAGTCTAGTCACATAATAGAAGAAAAACTGGTAGGGCGAGGTGGCTTACACCCGTAATCCCAGCAGTCTGGGAGGCCCGGGTGGGTGGATCACTTGAGGTCAGGAGTTCGAGACCAGCCTGGCTGACATGGTAAAACCCTGCTTCTACTAAAAACACAAAAATTAGCTGGGCATGGTGGTGGGTGCCTGTAATCCCAGTTACTTGAGAGGTCGAGGCAGGAGACTAGCATGAACCTGGGAGGTAGAGGTTGCAGTGAGCCAAGATTGTGATACTGTACTCTAGCTTGGGCAACAGAGCAAGGCTAAAAAAAAAAAAAAAAAAAAAAAAGGGACAAAAATTGTAATAATCTAATCTTCTACTTATATTCTTCCTCCACTGAATGGACATATATCTAAATAAACTTTTATTTCTAGGTTACAACTGGCTACAGTAAATTTCTTCAAGGAGATTTAATCAAAAGCACCTATGTCATAAAGATGTACTTTAAGGTAAACCTGAAAGTAAGGATCCATTATCTTTTACTCTAAACATTCTAAATTTATGTTAAGAAGCATACACATTAAAGCAGAACTATTTGCCTGATAGTAGTAATTTTTACTTTTGAAGCTAACAACACAATGTCATCCTACACTTTATGCTGATCTATTTTCCTCATAGTAAGATTATCTATCATTGAAACAATATAGGAAAATACTAAAACATGATCTATCCCAATAAGAAATTATTTATTTACCTTTGGCCAATATGAGGCTGCCAGCATATATCCACCTTGTAAGAAATAAGCAGACTCTGGTGTCCCATTGTTCATCTGAAAACTATCCTGAGTCTCATCCTGGGTAGTGCTCAGTGACGCGACGCTTTCTTCATCATAGGCTTTCATGTGAGTGGTACTTTCTGCTAAGAACAATTAAAATAATTTTTTAAAAAGACTGCATAAAATCGTTTTATATATAAAGATCTTATATAATTATTCAGAAACATCTGAGAAAGAAAATGTTAGAAGTAAAAACAAATGATAAAAAAGGGAAAAAATCACGTAGAATATAACAAAGTACCTATCATTATTATAAAGAGACAGGGTCTTGCTGTGTTGCACAGCCTGGACAGAACTCCCGGGCTCAAGCAGTACTTCTGCCTCAGCCTTGCAAGTAGCTGGGATTACAGGTATGCACCATGCCTCACTTCATTACCCATTATTTAAAAAATGAATCCTGATTGGTAGACTTCATCTGGACTGGCAGAACTAGAAATACCTGATGAGGGTACCATAATTCTCTTGATGAGGTGACTCCTGTAACTCTTAGAACTGAGCATGTTCCTTGCAGCAATTCTGAAAGTTAAGCCTGTGGAGTTGTAACAAGAGATCCTAGCTCCTGCCCATGTTAACTAGATTCATTTTCTTGCACCTGAACTGTTGAACTGCTGCAAGGGCTTCTGCAGAAGGGAATCACCAAACACTGTTCTACTGATAAGCATTTGTCATGGCTGACAAATGGCCTATGATACTCTTATTGGTCTGTTTAAGACACCTGGTGACTACTATATAATATTATCTTTTATTTGTTCACTAATCAACTTGTTCCTGGGAAAAATACAATACTCAATTTAAGACAATCACAATGAAATAAAACTACTGTGTAAAATTTCCAATTCAACTGCCGGATTAATCTACTTTGTAATGCCTTGAACACTGAATAGGGGATTTGTATCAGTAACTCTAGTTTTCTTCCCAACAGTGCTCTCTTAAGAAAATCTGTATATATAAAACTTAAGTAAACAGGCTGGGCATGGTGGCTCACACCTGTAATCCCAGCACTTGGGGAGGCCAAGATGGGCAGATCACCTGAGGTAAGGAGTTCAAGATCAGCCTGGCCAACATGGTGAAACCACATCTCTACAAAAATACAAAAATTAGCTGGGCATGGTGGTAGGTGCCTGTAATTCCAGCTACTCGGGAGGCTGAGGCAGTAGAATTGCTTGAACCCAGGAGGCGGAGGTTGCAGTGAGCTGAGATCATGTCACTGTACTCCAGCCTGAGCGACAGAGTGAGACCCCGCTCAAAACAAAAACAAAAACAAAAAAAACCCACCTTATGCAAACAATTTTAAACATTCTTAAATTACCTGAATCAAGTTTTCACTTTCACTTGAAAAGTTATCTTAAAAATGTAAAAGTATTTTATGCATAATACCTCGTTTTTGGGTTTCCTCTTCATCACTGTCGCTTTCTTCTGATGAAGATGAAGAGGAAGAGGATGAGGAAGAAGAGGAGGAGGAAGAAGAAGATGCTGAAGAACAAGATGAAGAAGAAGAACTAGAGCCTGATTGAGAGTGGGAACAAGAAGAGGAGGATGATGAGGAAGAAGATGATCTGGAAGAACAGGATGATCTCTCAGAATCTGAGTCAGAATCAGAACTAGATTCTGATCCTCTTTTGTGGCCTCTCTGTTTCTTAGAAGCTGGGTTTGGAGTTAGGGGTTCCGTTCTGGCTGCAACCATGCGTCTGTCTGTTTCACTTTTTCCACCAGATTTCTGGTCTCCAGTAGCTTGTGGTAAAATACCATTCTTTGGACTTACAGGCTCAGATTTTATTAGTGTCCTGGTTTCCACAGAAGACATAGATTCTTCTTCAGAAGACTGAGGCTCCTCTTTAAGATTTTCACTTTTAACTTTCATCTCCTCTAGAATAATACCTTTAGCATCTAGGAGCCTAGGTAGAGAGGTAAGAGGAGAAGCAGAAAGTGCTACTTGATATTGCTGTAAAAGTGGGGTGGAAGTCTTTGAATGAGCCATCTTACTTTGACTGTAGTTCCTCTGAGCTGCCATAAATGAGAGTTCAGGATCACGAAGAATGTGATAGTCTGTTCGGCTCACCCCGTGTTTGGCAGCACCAATAAGCAAATCCCTGTCATGAGGGCCACATTCCCACCAGACTGGTAAGTCTGGATTTGGATGGCAAAGCTTCAAGCGTTCAAACAACTGTGGATGTCGAAGGGCCTGTTCCCGTACTTTCCTTAGAAGTTCAATGCGATACAAGGTCCTAGAAGCACGTTCTTCTGTGATGGGCTGGATAAAAATATTTGGATCCACCAATTCTACATATTGAAACAAGGATGAGAATATTAATCTCAAAAATCCTTTATAAGTAAATATTATAAATAAATTTTTCTATATTTATAACAATACTATTTCTAAAATGTGCCTCCATGCAATATCACTGTATAGTTTGCCGAATTTCTTTTCAGTGAGAAGAAATTTAAGTTTTACAAATAAGCACTAAAAGTTATGCAACATAAAACACTGGATGTTAATGCAAAACATAAGATGATTTTGGAAGTATATTATTATAACTGGGAATTTTAAGAAATTCCCCATGAGCTATGCATTTAATAACATTTGTCTTAAAGACACAAACAATTGCTGAAACTCACTTATAAATTAGAACTGTTCAGTGTTCTTTTGGCTTCCCTGGGCTGCAGTGTAAGAATAATTGTACTGGGCCACACATAAAATACACTAACAATAGCTGATGAGCTTAAAAAAAACTGGAAAAAAACCCTCATAATATTTTTAAGAAAGTTTACAAATTTGTGTTGGGCTGCATTCACAGCCATCCTGGGCCACGGGTTGGACAAGCTTGTGTTGAGTGATACTCCATAAACAAACCTAAGCTGGCATATCTCAAACTGCAAAAGGTAACAGGACATTGCAGTCAACTCACAAAAGCAAAAACGGCTTTCTCAATTTTCTAGGGAAACACAGGCACATCTTGCAAAACTGTACAAATTACTAGCTTGAGATAGGTCAGTTTCAACATAAGCTCATGTTACATCCCCTCTGATAAGGTTATGCCTTTGCAAAAGTGGGTTACTGACACTTGGGAAATGCTCAACAAGTATGGGCTTGCTAAAATAATGCAGGGACCAACATAAGCAGCTCCTAATGCCAAATATGGAATAATCTGAGCAACAAATAAAGACAATATTGGATTGTAACCTATAGAATAAGTATCCATGAATCCATACTGATATGAATAAATAACTGATTAAACAGATGAGAGAGAGGAAAACCTTCTTCTCTCTCGTGTACAGAATTCCACAGAAAAAACTGCTGTAGACAAGATTCAGTATTGGCAGATATTAAAAATCAATGGGTGAAAGTCTGAGAAGAAACAAGATTTGTGAAGCTTAAGGTATTTGTTAATTATACTAATTTCACACTGGCCAAATGCAGCACAAACTACCTTAACCACAGAATTAAAGTCAACATCATCAGTAATAAGACATACTGCCATCACCCTGATATTACATCCTGAGAACACATCATTTCTGTGGCACTCTTGCCAAAAATTCATGGCCTCAATCCAGTCATGTAAAAACATAAGACAAGCTCAAATTGAGGGATACATGGCTATATAACTGATCAACAGGTTTCAAAGTCATTAAAGGTAAGGAGAACCTGCTGCAGAGTGCAGAAAGCTAAGGAGAAGGAAAAACCAAATACACTGTAGGATCTTAGAACAAAAAAGGACATTAGTTAAAAAACTGGTAAAATTAAAATAGGTTATTTAGTTAATAGTATTATAGTAATGTTAATTTCTTGTTTTGATAATTATAATTACTCTGGTAAAATGTTAACATTAAGAGAGGAAAGGTGAGAAGATAAATGGAAACTCCTTGTACATTTTTTGCAATCTTCTGTAATTTTAAAAGTAGTTCAAAATAAGAAAGTTGAAAAAAAATCAAGCACCATGCAAAAATCAATACGGAGCAGGAAACAAGGTGGGAAGTACACAGTCTACTTCTAAGATGTGAAAAGTTATGCAGTGCCCAACCAGTGCACACATCTGATTAGTAATTGTGGCTACTTAAGAAAGAAATAGAAATATTTTCTTTCAGTATGTTATTATGTTTTTATACAACTACTAGATTGTGAGGACATAAATACTTATTGAGTTGTTAGACCTAATTATTCATTAGACAGAATTGTTAGGTAATTCTTTTGGCCTTGAGGGTTGTGAAAAAAATTACTGAGACACTAAGGGCACCGTAACTGAGGAAATTTGGGAAACAGTCTGAGTTATGTAGAACCTCAATCTCACTCACATTTTTTTAAACAAAGTATTAATATACAATTTATTTTATACTTGATCTTAGCCAAAAAACTACGAGAAGCAATTGAAATTTATTATAACATGACATAAAAGCAAAACATAATATTCTTTAAAATATACCAATTATTGACCCATTTATTTTACATTTTATTAATGTGAATCATCATTTGAGATGTGAATCATGTTTTGTTTCTTTTTCTTTTTTTGAGATGGAGTCTTGCTCTGTGCCCATGCTGGAGTACAATGGCAGTGATCTCAGCTCACTGCAACCTCCGCCTCCTGGGCTCGAGCGATTCTTGGACTTCAGCCTCTCAAGTAGCTGGGATTACAGGCGCCTGCCGCCATGCCTGGCTAATTTCTGCATTTTTTGTATAGACAGGGTTTCACCATGTTGCCCCACCCGCCTCAGCCTCCCAAAATGTTGGGATTATAGGCGTGAGCCACTGTGCCTGGCCTGAGATGTGAATAATGTTACTGAACAAACAAAAAAAATGGGAAGAAATATCCAAGCAATGTATGTGTGCTGCACTGGTTTATGAAGGACATCCAGCATGTATCTTTTGAACATGGGTCTGTACTCTTCCTACAAATGGGACTATGTTTGATTATTATGAAAGAACACTTAGCTAGAATTTTCTCTCAATTTCTATTAACATAGAAATAGGTTTTTCTTATCCATTGAAAAGTCTCTAAGCCATTTTTTGCATTAAACAAGCTGACATCATAAAGCCACTGCTACTTTCTAGCTAGAGTGATATGCACATTTTTGAATGCTACAATTACATGCTTATTTAGTGGGATACAGTTCTCCTGCTTCTATAATATCTATGTTAATCTTCCTTTTTAAAAAAAACCAAACTTGTGTAGCATTTTATGTCCATCAATTGGAAGCAGGACGGAAATAAATACAATTAGACAATTCTTAACAAAGAGACCAACAATTTGAATTATCTTTTAAAAACAGTGAAAATGACACGCTACTTGTCTTTTAATATGCATTTTAAACTAATATAAATATAACATTTGTAACAAAGGTTGGTATTGTAGCTTTCTGGCTTGTAGACAGATCTAAGCAAATTTTTATAGAGGGGATTTCCAGAGTTGGGGGTGCTGTGAGGCAAAGTGATGTTACTTACTAGTTGTGTGCTCTCCACTAGAAAGCTATGGAATGTGAGGCCCAGGATCAAATGTAAGCTGAAAGCTTCTTTCTCTCTTCAAACTGCTTGTCCACGGCCAGAGAGAAGGCCTCGTGTAGCCTGGATGTACAGTGTATGAGCCAGAAAAAGGAGTTTTCTCAGGAACTGGCCATGGAGGCCCTCAATCTTCTTTGAAATGTCACTCAAAAGGAAGCTCAATTTTGACACATTGTTTTCAATGAAGCCAATCATCTCCAGCTTTTGAAGGGTTAATAGCTGCTGAGGAGGGTATGACTTGGCACTTGACCAGTTCTTCCAAAGAAAGGTAAATTTTGAAGATGGCTGCTGCAGAGGGCAGACCGATAACACTGCTTGATATCAGACCTGTCCATAAAGGCCATGTCAATCTTCGCAATGATGTTGCAAGTAGTCAGAATCACTACATTAAAAATGCCTTTTAATCTAATTAATTTGGGTCAAGACAACATTGACCATGCCAATGGCACCTGATGGCTTTCATTACGGGTGGCTGTGAGGCTTTCCATCTCACCAATCAGTGAAAATGCCACAGCATCTTTATAATCAATCAAATCCTGAATCTTCTGGAATGTCTTAGTTACCAGCTTTTCACTTTCAGAAAACCACTTAGATAAGAGCCTATGGCTATTTATTTCAATTAATTAGCCATACCAATACCTGCTTGAAAGTTTAATTGTCAATTTCTGGGCTAATGCTTTACATAGGAATGTTTTTCCAGTTCTTGGAGGACCATGTAGCAGCACCACCTGGTTCCAGGTGCTGAGGCTGCTGTTGACATTCTTGTCTGAAAATGGTAAGGTTGTAATCACAAAATCAAGGTGTGATTTGACTTCCACATCAGACACTAGGCTGTTCCAAAGCCCATGGAATTTGGTTGCAGGCAGAACCCAGTGATTTGCCACAATTTTATCTTCTGTCTCTTCCTCCAACTTTTCACTGCTAGGGCCATCTTCACTCTGCTGGAAGATGTGAAGTGCAATAGTGCACGTACTCAAATCAATGAGCTATGAGTCTTTAACCTTTAATTCTGTGTCAACAATAGAGACCAGCATATTCCTGGTCAGAAAAGGTTCATCAAACTCAATCCATGTATAATCACCAAACACAGTATTACGTTTGGTGAGTAGCTTTCTGTTTATTTATTTTAGGGACAGGGTCTTGCTCTTTTGCTCAAGATGAAGCACAGTGCCATGATCATGGGCCACTGCAGCCTCGACTTCCTGGGCCCAAGTGATCCTCCTGCCTTACCCTCTCAAACAGCTGGGACCACAGCCATGCACCACCACAAGCAGCTATTATTATTATTTTTTGAGACAGAATCTCCCTATGTTGCCCAGGCTACTCTTAACTCCTGGGTTCAAGTGATCCTCCTACCTTGGCCTCCCAAAGTGCTGGGATTACAGGCATGAGCCATTGTGCCCAGTCTGGTGAGTATCTTTCTAACACTCAGCTTCAAGTCTTTTTTTTTTTTTTTTTTGCAGTGTTGCCTCTGTGCTGATGCACTACATGTGGACTGTCCATGACTTGGTCATGCAGGGCAGTGCTTGCTTTGAGTTACCCACGGCCTTCCCCATGGTTCCACTGGAAGCAGCGGGGTCCTGGCCTGAGCCTGGCCACCACCACCTCATGCCCCTGCCTCAAATATCCTTACTCACATTTTTGAGGAAGCCCTGCATTTTAAATGATTATTTAGTAATTAGTCCTTTCTCTTTGAAAACTAGAATCAAAAGTGATGAATATATTCATATCACTATATTATTGATGGGAATGAAGAAAATTTAAAAAATGAGGGCCTCTTGGCAACTATAAATGATACAATATTTTGCTTTATCTGTCATTTTAGACTCATTTATGGTTTTCCAGTAGACCTGAAAACAGATGGAAACCTACTCTGAATTACCTGGTAATCAAGTGATTGGCTACTGTATTTACAGTGACCTAACAAAAAATCTGTTAGGAAATAAAATTAAAACAAGTAAGGAAATCTTTTTACTATAAAACAAGAATAGCAGGCCATTGGTTTAGCAGTCAGAAATCATATACAACAAAGAGTGGAGACAACTGCTCATGACATAGCATTACTGAGAGGAACTGCTGATAGGATGAGGTATTTCTCTGGGCTTTGAAGACAATGAAATGCATCCCAGAACAATGCCTTAGTTAAGCTGCATCAACACCTCTGTTTAGTTGTCTTTTGTGAAGATGGCCCTGGGAGATCTTTTCTAGAAAATTCTTCAAAATGTCTTATGAGTTGGGGCTTCATTCCTTGCAAAATTATTCAGGTAAATAATCCCTTTAGCACAAGTCCTACAAGGTGGACTGAAAATATAGGCTAGTTCTGTTTAACAAAAGCAATCCTTTATCTTCCACCACCTCCTACTCACTAGCACTAAGCTCTAGTTATTTTCTTAAAACTCAGTGTATACCTTTATTCTCTTTAGATCTTATTTTAATAGAAGATTAAAGAATAGGGGATCTTTAAGCATAGTTTATTTACAATTCTAAAAAATTATTGACAAGTTGAATTAGATAGTATTGAAATTCCACATGAAAGAGACAAAACTGGAAATTTCTGAGTTTTAGTCATTTTTGCTTCTTTGACTGAAACAAGGAAAAACAGAAATTTTATACATACCTTCTTTGGAAGGAAGACGACAAACCCTCCGACACATGGACATGAATGCGTACAAATATTTCTCCAAACTTTCATCAGTTTTCTTATGTAGCCTAGCCATAGCTCTAAATTTTGTCCAATCAAATTGGCCTCTGTCAGGGTCAAAAACGACTCCAAATGTAGATACGACCCTATAAAAGTCAGCTTCTTCTCTTCTTGTCCATCTATTTTGAGTTGGATTAAAAAAAAACCACACTGTCACTAAAATTAATATTACTAAATATAATGACTATAATACAAACTTAAAACATTTCAAGTACCCAACATTACAGAATTAAATACAAATTTGCTGCCTTAGAAAACATTTTTAAAATGCTAGTTAACTCATCTATCCAACCATACTTTTTAAAAAAAATTTAATAGTTAACAGACATGTGCCTGTGACACAGCTTCAGGAGGTTCTGATGATGTGTGTCCCCAAACATACTTTTAAAAATATACACTATTCCTTCAGACAATAATGGTGTTTTGTACTTTTACTATGTGAGAAAATAAGCACAGGATACAAAATCATGTAAGATGATCCTGCTCTTGAGGAAAAAGATAAAATATTTTCAAACACATTTATAGTATCAGTTACTATCTCATATTCGTGTGAGTTAAATAAACCAAAAGTTTTAGGAGAGCACAGAAGACAGAAGGATCAGTTCATACTTGACAATCAAGAAATATATCACAGAGTAAGTAGCATTTCAGATTGGACAAAGCTAAGGTTAGGGAAAGCTAAGAAGAAAGCACAGAGTAAGCAAAAAGGAAGTGCTCCATATTGTAGGGGAAGGCTGAGGATTCCAGATCAACAAGGATATGGCTTATATTGGGGACAAAGCCAGATAGGGCTTGGGTCAGATTATGAAATGCTCTAAATGCCTGGGTAAAAGTAAACTCTTTCAGTTGAAAGCTCCTGATACTTTGAGATTGTAATATTACCATAATGCACCATAGATTTGAAAACCTCAGTGCATGTGTAGAACCTTTCCCTTGCTTAACTCACAGGATTGTTGTGTAAATTGGGAACCAGTCAAGTCATTAAATCTGGGTGATAAGAATACAAATGGGAAAAATGATTAATTGAAAGACTACTCTGGACACAAAAATATGATAGAGTGCCCACCCTCAAAGAATATACAATTTAGAAAGACATAGAAAGGAAAAGGTGAATGTCATTACAGTATCTTATTGTGACAAATGAGTAGTTTACTTAGATGAGTTGCTAAGTGAGTACAGATAAGAGAGAATACTGTGAGCTAGACCGGTTAAAATAATTAATAGAAGAGGCCAGGTGCAGTGGCTCTTGTCTGTAATCCCAGCACTTTGGAAGGCAAGGCAGACAGACCACTTGAGGTCAGAAGTTCAAGACAAGCCTGGCCAACATGGTGAAACCCTGTCTCTACTAAATATACAAAAATTAGTGAGGCACGGTGAATGCACACTTGTAGTCCCAGCCACTGAGGAGGCCGAGGCAGGAGAATTGCTTGAACCCTGGAGGTAGAGGCTGCAGTGAGCCAAGCTCGCACCACTGCACTCCAGCCTGGGTGATAGAGGGAGACTCCACCTCAAGAAAAAAAAAATTAATAGAGGAAATGGGCCATATGCTGAGCTGTGAAGGATGGGCTATGTGTGAAATAAACAGGTAGCAAGGGTGTTCCAGGTAATAGAGACAATATATGCTAGAATGAAGTCAAGAATAAGGGCACTCTGGCTGAGGGAAAAGAAGCGGATAAAATTAGAAATGCATGCTAAAACCTAAAATGAAGAGACCTTCAAACTTTGGCTTAAGAACCTAACACTTTTTATCTATACTAAATAAGGAGCCCTTGAATGTCATGATAAAAGTAGTATTTTAGGAAGATTAATCCAGAATCAGCAGATGTAGGTAAAAAGACGGTCACAAATGCTTTGTCAGTCTTCTCATTAAGTGGTATTTCCCTTTCCCTTAAATCTTGACAGGCCCTGTGGCTTTTTCCGACCAACAGAGGGGGCAAAAATGACATTCTGTTACTACTGAGACTGGGTCATAAGAAATCTGCAGCTTCTTCTGCCTTTCTACTTGGAATGATTCCTCCTGGGATCTGAGCTTCCAGCTGGCAGCTAGCACCAACTGTCAGCCATATAAGTGAGGCTACTGTGGCTCTTGTAGGTGTCTCAAAAACATAGCCAATAGCATACAAAGCATAAGAAGCACTTGGGTCAACTCAGAGAATTGGGAGAAATAAAAAATTAATGCTGTTTTAAAGCATTGTGTTTTGGGGTAGTTTGTTATGCAACAATAAATAACAAAAAACAGTGTATTTACAGAGGCAGTAGTATTTGAAAATTATGACTAAGATAGCTAAAATCTTAACTCTCAGACTAAATTTTAAGTATGATAAATGTGCCGCAAATGAAACAAAAGAACCATGTATCTTCCAGAGAACATCCAAGGACCCAGGTAACAAAGAGGTCATGTTATGCCAAATATAGCTATTCTTTCCCATGTACTCTATTCCCTTTAAGAAGTTAAAGCTTGTGGAAGGAGAGAAGTTTGCCTGTCTTTTTAACAAGGTTGCTTGCGATTTGTTCCCTTTCACTTCAGTAGTTCCAAGTGTTTGTCTTCTGAATAAAGGAACGTTTGCTTTCCATACATTTTTACGTTTCATAAAAGTCTGCATGTAAAATGTAAAATACAATAGAATGGAATTTAATGAACATAAACTTTTGTTCTATTGATAATTCTTTTTTTTTTTTTTTTTTTTGAGATGGTTTCACTGTCACTTAGGCTGGAGTTCAGTGGTATGCTATTGGCTCACTGCAAACTCTGGGTTCAAGCGATTCTCATGCCTCGGCCTCCTAAGTAGCTGGGATTAAAGGTGTGCACGACCACACCGACTACATTTTATATTTTTTTTGTAGAGATGTGTTTTGCCATGTTAGCCAGGCTGATCTTGAGCTCCTGGCCTCAAGTAATTCACCCGCTTCGGCCTCCCAAAGTGCCGGGATTACAGGTGTGAGCCATGGTGCCCGGCCAAGGATTCAATTCATGACTTTGTTCTACAACTTCACTTTTGTGTTTCTGTTTTTTGAGACAGTCTTGCTCTGTCACGTAGGCTGCAATGCAGTGGCACAATCACGTTTCACTGCAGCACGCATCTTCTGAGCTCAAAAGATGCTCCCTCTTTAGTCTCTTAAGTGGCTGGGACCACAGGCATACACCATCACACCTGGGTAACTTTTGCATTTTTTGTAGAGATGGGAGTCTCACTTTGTTGTCGGGGCTGGTCTTGAACTCCTGAGCTCAAGTAATCTTCCCACCTTGGCCTCCCAAAGTGCTGGGATTATAGGCATTAGCCACTGTGCCCAGTTATTATTATTATTTTTTAAATACCTCAGTGTTCCTAAACATGACAAAAAAATGATTAAAATATGGTTAGTAACTGTAAGACACAATAACTTTTATAAGTTTTACCATACTTACACATATATAAATGTGTGAGTATATGTGTGTATGTAAACAAAGTGGTTTGCTTTAACATTCTGTGTATGTTTTCCACAAAGCGTGATAATCGTACACAAGGCAGACAGGCTTTAGAATGAACAGCTATATTCAGATACAACATATTAAAAATTTAGTGTTATTGTCTTACCTTTGCTGTCTTTCTATCTTGGCTGCCATTTTAGGATTAAGAGTGGCTTCCTCATAAATAGGCTGCATTACACTGGTAGGCACCAAGAAAGTTGGTTGTATCTGTTGAATTTGTCTGTTTTTATTAGTACGCTGGTATGCAGTGATGAGACGCCTCAAACGTGTGGTTAAAGCTGACTGAGTAGGCCAATATACTTTATCACCCTCCATCAGTTGACCATCTATAGTTAAATAAAAATGTCAATAGTAATAATAACTAAACAAATACTGTATGAAGCTCACAAAAGTAGCAACTTTACTTTAAAATTTTTTAATTCAATCTGATTATGTGGGGGAAAAAAGCAACCAAATTTCTCATCATAAAAGCTTTCTTTTAACAATAGCTATAGAAAACATTACAACACACTTTAAGAGCAGTTCAAAGTAGGTAGAATACAGTGGAATAAAGACTTGCACAGCAAATACAACTCTTGCCTGTCTAGGTATATATCATACTGGCTGGCAAATACTTAAGGCTTTAACTTAAATAAATTAAAAGCCAAACTGAATCCATGAGATGTTGAATATTGTAACCTCTTCTAATTGAAGCCTCCTGTAGTAAGTTTATCTCAGTTTAATTAGAATTAAAATATTTTCAAAGTCATTGGGAAAAAACACTTTTAAAATTTAAGATGACAATGATGTGACTTTTAAGTTTTATACATCTACTTAGTGTAGTATCTAATGCTCTATTTCCAAGGTGTAATACTATAATCATCTATAACCTAATCAATCTGTAATCATTCATACTAAGCAAAAACTACTTTTTCATTCCTAGTTGAACTATGGCAGGGTGAGGCATTGTTCCTCTGAGATGCCGGTGGGAGTGAGTGTACTCCTGTGACAGTGTGTTTCTATCTTGATATCAGAAGGAAGTAGAAGCAAGACCTGGCACCAAAGAGCTTTGCAGAAACTAGGTGATAAAGAATGGCTTCTAATGTACACACAGAATGACAAAGAAGTTGAATATATTATTGGATCAACACATTAATGGTGATATCTCACAAGTTTAATAATCAAGTCATAACATCATCAAAACATAGATTCTATAAAAGCTCTGAGTCATTGCCTACAGATTTGTAACAACTAAAACTACTGTTAAATTTCCAGTCAACTATTATGTCCTATAAAGATTACGATGGCAGTTAATTTTTATATATTTGAAACATTATAAAAGTATAATCCTTTATTGATCTTATAATAGGATTTGCATGTGAATTTATAATAATACTAAGTACAGAATTAAGTGCAATTTACCTCCATCTGCTATAACAAGATCTCCTGGTGAGGAAACATCATCCTTTTAAAAGAAAATAGAAACTTGTCACAGGGTAATTGGGTCAAGAGATATATAAAAAAAGAAAAGAGAATCAAACTTCTTTATAATAGAGAGCTTTTCTTCCAATGAAATTTTAATTAATTTAGCAAGAATAAAACTTTTAACTGCTTATTCTCAATTCTCATCCTTTCACACTTCTCTACTGCTTTTGATAATTAGACCAGTAATTATTTACTAAAAGTATTTTCTTTTTTATGATTACTGTTAAGCTAGTTTCTTTTCCTCCAATCTTCCTCTATGAGTATGCTCTAGGTTTTATTGCTAACCAACTGTGTTTTTTCCCCTTTCTTACACCAACTCTTAGATAACTTAATCATTTTCATATCTGGTTATCAGGCAACCTACAAATCTTTTCCTTTTCAGCCTGAAGCAGTTTGCTTATGCTGTAGATCCAGTTTTTGTCAAGAGAACATCTTTAATTAGGTATTCCAATACCTTATATTCATAACTTTAGCAATTTTACATCAAGAACTACTAGTTTCAATTGTTGTTTTAGAAAAGCCTGAAGTTAGAATCGTAATTCCTTTGTAGGTAACTCTTTTTCTCTGGTTGCTTCTAATATCTTCTTTGTTTGGTGTATTGTCAATTTCACCGTGATGTTTCTTGGCGTTGACTTGATTTACCCTGCCACGATTTATTTTATTTCTTGAAACTGAGGATTCATGTATTCATAATATCTGAAAAATTATCAGCTGCTATCTCTTCATAGTGCTTCTTTCTTTTCTCTCTAATCTCTCCTTCTAGAATATCTATTGGATATATTCCAGATGTTATCATGCTATCTTCCTGGTTTGTAAATTTTAAAAACACATATTCCACTGTGTTGGTTATTGATTTCAGTCTCTTTGCCCCAAATTTATTGCCTTTCATATTTTTCTTTTTCTTTTTTTTTTTTTTTTTCTAAATTTGAGACAGGGTCCCACTCTGTTGTCCGGGTGGGAGTGCAGTAGTGTGAACACAGCTCACTGCAGCCTCAACCTTTTGGGCTCAAGTGATCTTCCTGCCTCAGCCTTCTGAGCTGAGTAGCTGTGACTACAGGCACATGCCATCAGGCTAACTTTTTAAAAATTTTTTTGTAGAGATGCAGTCTCACTATGTTGCCCAGGCTGGCCTTGAACTCCTGGGCTCAAGCAATCTTGGTTACTTGGCCTCCCAAAGTGCTAGATGACAGGTGTGAGCCACTGCATCCAGCTCCTTTCATACTTTTTTCCTGCTCTAATAGTTAAATAGCTCTTTAAATAGCTTTTCCTGTCAGTCAGCATGATATAAAGCTTTGTTAGTAGAGCAAACTGGAGAGACATTGTAGGAGGAAAAGTTTTTACTTCTTAGTTCTGGTGAGCACCTCCACTGCTTAGTTCCCAGAGCAAGGCCATTTTCTGGTGCCCAGCTCCCACAGTTTGAGCAGTTTCTATTTTCTTTGAGATGGGTCTCGCTCTGTCGCTCAGGAGTGCAGTGGGGCAATCTCGGCTTACTGCAATCTCTGCCTCTTGGGTTTAAGTGATTCTCCTGCCTCAGCCTCCTGAGTAGCTAGGATTACTGTGCCTGCCACCACACCTGGCTAATTTTTGTATTTTTAGTAGAGACAGTGTTTCACCATGTTGGCCAGGCTGGTCTCAAACTCCTGAGCTCAAATGATCCACCCACCTTGGCTTTCCAAAGTGCTGGGATTACAGGAGTGAGCCACTGCACCCAGTCAATTTGAGCAGTTTCTTTAGCACCTTTGGTCAGCAGCTTTTCCGAACAACCTCCCTTCTTGGACAGTTTTATGAGTGGAGTGTTTCCAGTGAGATACTTTCCCAGGAAAATCTTCCTTGGCAACCTCACAGGGCAGATTTACAGCCAGTTTCAAAGGGTAGATTTTTGGCAACTTTTCTGCCATCCAGTGAGACATGTGTTATATCCTCCTACCAAAGTCTGGATCTTTGCCTGGTAGGGATGGGACTCTTCCTTGGGCACTTTATCTGAGCCCTTGGAGTGGTAGATGCTGCTTTTATATGCTGTTCCTACATTCTTTAGTGTTCTCTTTACTTTTTACTAATTTATTACTATATTATAATTAATAATTCTTTACATTTACTTTCCCTGTTCAAATTACTATTTGGGTTATCTCTCCTGATTGGTCCAGACTAATCCATTATGCTATACAGAAAGTTCCTCACATCTGTTTTCCAAATCAGTTCTTCCTTCATGAACCGTATCTAATCTGCTTTTCCAGGAGAATGTTTAACCTGTTTTTTGAGTTTTACGTATCAATAAATGTATTTTCCATGTTTTTCTTTCTTTCTTTTTTCTTTTTTTTTTTTTTTTGAGACGGAGTTTCGTTCTTGTTACCCAGGCTGGAGTGCAATGGCGCGATCTCGGCTCACCGCAACCTCCGCCTCCTGGGCTCAGGCAATTCTCCTGCCTCAGCCTCCTAAGTAGCTGGGATTACAGGCACGCGCCACCACGCCCAGCTAGGTTTTTGTATTTTTAGTAGAGACGGGGTTTCACCATGTTGACCAGGATGGTGTCGATCTCTTGACCTCATGATCCACCCGCCTTGGCCTCCCAAAGTGCTGGGATTACAGGCTTGAGCCACCGTGCCCGGCTGTTTCTTTTTTTTTAGAGATGGGGTCTCATTATATTGCTCAGGTTGATCTTGAACTCCTGGGCTCAAGCGATCCTCCCACCTCACCCTCCCAAAGTGCTGGAATTACAGGCGTGAGCCCCACTGCACTCAGCCTTTTCCCACTTTTAAAGTTAAATTATCTCTTTTTGCACATCTTCCTAGTATTTTAAAATCATATCTTGTCTTTTGTTCCTGGTTCTTTAATGTCTTTTTTTTTTTTTTTTTTGAGACGGAGTTTTGCTCTTGTTACCCAGGCTGGAGTGCAATGGCGCGATCTCGGCTCACCGCAACCTCCGCCTCCTGGGCTCAGGCAATTCTCCTGCCTCAGCCTCCTAAGTAGCTGGGATTACAGGCATGCGCCACCACGCCCAGCTAGTTTTTTGTATTTTTAGTAGAGACGGGGTTTCACCATGTTGACCAGGATGGTGTCGATCTCTTGACCTCGTGATCCACCCGCCTCGGCCTCCCAAAGTGCTGGGATTACAGGCTTGAGCCACCGCGCCCGGCCTAATGTCTTTAATTATTTAAAAACTTACTTTAAAAAAATTCAATAGGAATTTTAAAATTTCGATACATATATCAGAAGTTCTCAGGGGTCTAATCTCGTTCTTTACTGCATGCTAATATTCACTCATGGTACATGGTTTCTCATATATTTCTAAATTTTGAATTTTTACTTCATTTTATGGAGGGTTTCATCTTCAGGACTCATGCATCGTCTGGGCTGAACTGTTTCTTTCAGGTGCTTTTTGTTTTTACCAGGTACCCTAGATATATTACCAGTCAAGGACTGATCCTTTTTAATATTACACTGAGAGCTCTTGGACCACACAGATAAAGTAAAAGACAAACCACGAACTCAAGAGAAGGTGGGCCTATAGTTACAAATTCTCAAAGGAAACAATAATTTTCTTACCCAAAGCCCATGATGAGATAAATTTCCTTGTTATTTCTCCGTGCTGTGTGTCAGTAAGTACTGGCCTTTAAAACTCCTGACCTTATACAGGATTTAGGTTCTCATTGCCCACACACTGGAGCAAGCCTTGCCTCATGCCCTTAACAAGGCATCAAGCCCCTTAAGCTACAAAGTCCCACCAAATCCTACCTGACAGTTTTAGCATCATTTAGCCTTTACCACAGTCTCATAACTATTTAGACATTCCTCATCTCTTTTAACATCCTTTTTCACACTCTACAGATTATTTTCTGTACTTTCATCCAACTCTTTTTCCTTTTGACATTCTACAAACAGAGCAATGGGAACTATGCTTTGGCAACTTAGAATTCCTTGATGTTCTACCCCCTCTCTCAAACCTCTTAATGTAGGTATCTACTTCTTGCAGTATATCTTTAGTATCTAGTTCTCACTCTGCTTTGGGATTTTGCCTCTGGACATAGTTTCTTAGCTCTAAGAAGTAGAGCAGGTGGGAAAGCCCCATTCCATCCATCTTGTCTAGAAGGGGAGATCACATGAATTCTGAGTAATTATTTGGGATGTTAGTCAACCCAAGCTGATCACTTACTTAGCTAATCTGAGAAACAGAAGAATTATGTATAATGAAAACAAAAAATGATGCAAAATAAAAAAGCAAACAAAAGAAACCAAAGAATATCTAAAATTGAGAATTTAAAAATATGATCCAATGCATACCTCTATATCATCTTTAAAGATGGTTGGTGCAGGTTTGTATTCTGGATCTTCCACATCCCTGTTAAAATACAAACAAATGCTATAGTTACTGTAATGGATTAAGATTTCACTTGCTATGACAAAGTCTTGTTGGAGGGTTTTAGTTTGTTTTAAAGGTCAGAACGAAGTCTATTCTCTAGCCAGAAGAGCCCAAGACATAGCAGGAAGGCTGTTATATAGCAAACAGCGACAAAGCTAGTTCTATGTACCATTACTCGCCAGTTCACTTTTATTTTTATTTTTATTTTTTGAGATGGAGTTTCACTCTTGTCACTCAGGCTGGAGTGCAGTGGCATAATCTTAGCTCACTGCAACCTCTGCCTCCTGGGTTCAAGTGATTCTCATGCCTCAGCCTCCCGTGTAGCTGGGACAACAGGTGTGTGCCACCACAACTGGCCAATTTTATATCTTTAGTAGAGATGAGGTTTCACCACATTGGCCAGGCTGGTCTCAAACTCCTGACCTCAAGTGATCTACTTGCCTCAGCCTCCCAAAGCACTGGGATTACAGGCATGAGTGAGGGCGCCTGGCTGCAACTTCGCTTTTAAATGTGTTATTATTAACCTCAACATGTGTCTTACTTTTCTCTTTGGGTAAGAAAAGATAGATTACATAAGGGCTTAAAACAGATACAGTTGGCCTTTCATATGTGTGGATTTCATATCTACGAATTCAACCAATTGCAGGTTGAAAATATGTGAATAAAGCTGGTCATGATGCTCACACCTATAATCTCAGCACTTTGGGAGGACAAGGCCAAGGTGGGAGATCATTTGAGCCCAGGAGTTCAAGACCAGCATGGGCAAATAGGGAGACCTCATCTCTACAAAAAATAAAATAGAATAAAGTTAGCTAAGCATGGGGGCATGTGCCTGTGCTCCCAGATACTCAGGAGACTAAGTTGGAAGATCATTAGAGCTCAGGAAGTCAAGGCTTCAGCAGGACATGATTGTGCCACTTTATTCTAGACTGGATGACAAAGAGCAAGACCTTGCCTAAAGAAAAAAAAGGCATCTGCTTTGGGAGGCCGAGGCGGGTGGATCACAAGGTCAAGAGATTGAGACCATGGTGAAACCCCGTCTCTACCAAAAAATACAAAAATTAGCTGGGCGTGGTGGCGCGTACCTGTAGTCCCAGATACTTGGGAGGCTGAGGCAGGAGAATTGCTTGAACCTGCGAGGCAGAGGTTGCAGTGAGCCGAGACTGTGCCACTGCACTCCAGCCTGGCGCCTGGTGACACAGCGAGACTCTGTCTCAAAAAAAAAATATGGCATCTGTACTGACCATGTACAGACTTTGTCATTATTCCCTCAACAATGCAATATAACAACTATTTACATAGCATATAACATACGTATTGTATTAGGGATTATAAGTAATCTAAAGATAGTTTAAAGCACAAAAGAGAAGGTGCATAGGTTAAATGCAAATCCTATGCAGTTTTATATACAGGACTAGAGCATCCTTGGATTTTGCTATCTGCAGGGTGTCCTGGATACCAAAATCCCCCATGGATATCTGACTGTAATAAACATCATGATGTCTTTCATCAACTGTAACAGTCTTGCCTTTTTCTCCTCTCTATGCCCCTAGAAGTTTATGAACTCAGTGGCCATGATATACCTGTTAAAAATAAAAATAAAAAAAAAAAAAAAAGAAAAACCCATCAAAAGAATGGGTGTGGGGTAGGTCCAACCTCTTCCTCAATCACATTCTGTTGCATAAGTGCTAACTTATTAGCGTATCTTTAGCTCTTTCAGAGTGTAAACTCCAATTCTCTTATGGCTGCATCATTTAAAGATAAACATCACTAACATAAAATATGCTAATGCTGAATAGAAGAGTGATATATAGAAAATTCAGGCTGGGCGTGGTGGCTCATGCCTGTAATCCAAGCACTTTGGAGGCCAAGGTGGGCGGATCACCTGAGGTCGGGAGTTCAAGACCAGCCTGACCAACATGGTGAAACCCTGTATTGAAAAAGAAAAAAAAAAATCAGATTAATTAAGCCAGGCACGGTGGCTCAAGCCTGTAATCCCAGCACTTTGGGAGGCCGAGGCGGGTGGATCACGAGGTCAAGAGATCGAGACCATCCTGGTCAACATGGTGAAACCCTGTCTCTACTAAAAATATAAAACATTAGCTGGGCATGGTGGTGCGTGCCTGTAATCCCAGCTACTCAGGAGGTTAAGGCAGGAGAATTGCCTGAACCCAGGAGGTGGAGATTGCACTGAGCCAAGATCACGCCATTGCACTCCAGTCTGGGTAACAAGAGTGAAACTCCGTCTCAAAAAAAAAAAAAAAAGAAAATTCATGACTCTGAAACACACATACCCATCCATATAATCATTTGCTCTCTGTTCGGCAGCAACTGCTTTGTCATCAGGTTTTCCCACTCTTTCCAAGAAGCATAATGCTGGGTCTGCTCGAATAGTGTTATATTTTTCATATCCTGAAAACATCACCAATTACAAAAGTAAAAAAGATAAAAATAAGAAAGGTGTATAAATATAAGCATTCTTCATATATACAGTGGATATTTCTGGACTAAAGGAACAATATATTAAAATGATATAGGTTATTTATATTTCCTAGAAATTATCACAAACATTAAATGTTCTGGTAATACATATCTACTAAATTAAAATTTCAATAACATTTATCAGTTAATATGAAAAATAGGATAAACTGATCATACACGCACACAAACATATCTCATATCTCACATAAGAACGCTTCCTAAGAGAGGAAGTTGTCTTACATTTACATCCAGGAAGGGTAAGTTAAACATGCCACCCTCCCATGAGGAAATGTGGTGACTAACAGACATAGTTTGGTAGTGTATGCTTTTAATTTTGTATATATAATATAAGTGTTACTGGAATAAAGCTGTAAGTGGAAATCAATGAACTGAGAACTGACAGAATTGTCTTACACATAGAAGGGGATCCCACCTACGTTACTTCTTACTTACCGTGTTTAAAAACTCCAATAAGGAGTGACTTATCAGCATCAAAATCCCACCACTCAGCAGGAACTTCTGAGTGGTCTGGTTCTGGTACCCAAACATCAATGTCACTTTAAAAAAATCATAATATGGCATTATGAATTATTATAAATGAGTAAAAAAGGAGGCAAAAATTTACCTAGCTTTTACAGCATTGTGGCTTTCAAGAGAGAGCTTAGGACTTCATTGTATTATTTTTTTTAATCCTTCATAATTGCCACCAATTAAAATTACAAAATTGTTCAATAACAACAAAGATACCATAAAATAAATGAATATTGTTAAGCTCAAGAAAAGAAATATTTCAACAATGCTTACAATACACTTCTTTTAAAGAATCATATTCTTTCACTGATTTTTATTTAGAGACAAAGGGTTCTGCTGGAAGTAGAGACTATGTCAGCCAATGATCATCTGGTTTAATTATTTTATTTTGCACATGAGAAAACGAAGGCCCCAAAAAGGGTAAAATGAAGTGTTTTAGGCTACAGAACAAGTCATGCCTCCTCTAGACCACTACTGCTAAGAAAACCACACTGAAAATGTCCTGATACAGCAAATTTTTGATTCATAATTTGATTGAAACACACAAGTATAGGCCAAGCACAGCGCTCTTGTCTGTAATCCCAACACTTTAGGAGGCAGAGGCAGATTTGAACCCAGGAGTTCAAGACCACCCTGGGCAACATGGCAAAACCCCACTTCCACTTAAAATACAAAAAATTAGCTAGGCGTGGTGGCTTACGCCTGCAGTCCCAGCTACTTGGGAGGCTGAGGTGGGAAAATCTCCTGGGCCTGGGAATTTGGGGCGACAGTGAACCGAGACTGTGTTGCTGTGCTCCAGCCCAGGCCATGAGAATGAGACCTTGTCTCAAAAAACAAAAAACATTCAAATGCTGTTTTGATGTTGTAAATAAATAATACAATATAAAATCACAGTATAATAGACTACCAAAAAATTAGCCAGGCATGGAGGTACATGCCTGTAATTCCAGCTACTCAGGAGGTGGAGACAGGAGAATTGCCTGAACCCAGGAGGCAGAGGTTGCAGCAAGCCAAGATCGCACCACTGCACTCCAGTCTGGGCGACAGAGCAAGACACTGTCTCAAAAAAAAAAAAAAGGGTCGGGTGCGGTGGCTCAAGCCTGTAATCCCAGCACTTTGGGAGGCCGAGGCGGGTGGATCACAAGGTCAAGAGATCGAGACCATCTTGGTCAACAAGGTGAAACCCCGTCTCTACTAAAAATACAAAAAATTAGCTGGGCATGGTGGTGCGTGCCTGTAATCCCAGCTACTCAGGAGGCTGAGGCAGGAGAATTGCTTGAACCCAGGAGGCGGAGGTTGCGGTGAGCCGAGATCGCGCCATTGCACTCCAGCCTGGGTAACAAGAGCGAAACTCCGTCTCAAAAAAAAAAAAAAAAAAGTAAAATAAAAAACCCATAATGGTTTGGTAGATCAGCGTTTTTTTTTTGTTTTTTTTTTTTTTTAAGATGGAATTTGACTCTGTCACCCAGGCTGAAGGGCAATGGTGTGATCTCAGCTCACTGCAACCTCCTCCTTGTAGGTTCAAGCGATTCTCCTGCCTCAGCCTCCCTAGCAGGTGAGATGACAGGCGCCTGCTACCATGCCTGGCTAATTTTTGTATATTTAGTAGAGACAGGGTTTCACCACATTGACCAAGCTGGTCTTGAATCCCTAACCTCAGGTGATCCACCCGCCTCGGCCTCCCAAAGTGCTGGGATTACAGGTGTGAGCCACCACGCCTGGCCAGATTGGCTGTTTTTATGAGTAACAAATAACTATAGCACTGGCAATTTTACAATGATAATTTTTTTTATTCTTGGCTCATCACTTGAAATTATTATTTTCCCAGAAAGCTTCTGCAAGTTACATATGTAACATGTCTAAAAACATGTCATGCATAGGACTGAAACATTCACTTCTTTACCATAGTGCTTTAAGTCACTGCTTTCTTTAGCAGAGAATTCAGTTAATGTCTGACAATGATTAGCAAGTATCATTAATTTAAATATACACACACACAAATATATTTATATATATACAAACACACATTTTCTCATATTTGACAATGGGTAGATATTAAACAGGATAAATTACTATAAAAAGTTGAGTAGTTAAGAATGTCTCTATTTGGTATTCATAAATTGTCAATTTTCAAATAACCAGATACATAATAAAACAATATAAATTATACAAAGTAGAATTTCATCTGTCTTGGCATCATAATTTCACAAATTAGCTAACAAAGACCTATAAGAAATGAGGAATTTCCTATTGACAATTAGGTTCTATTGTCAATTAGGGAAAAGATAGTTTGTAAGTTGGCTGTCTTTGGAAACGCAAAATAAATTTTCATATAAAAATAAATGAACAAATGATCAAAATGTTCCTAGACTAGGACAAGAACCCAATATGTAATCAAAATATAGGTGAGACAGAAGACACTGGCAGTGAAAAGGAAATACTTGTAAATTTTATAAGTAAATAAAAAAATTAAAATGAAGGCAAATTTATTTTTTATTTTTCACAAATGTTTTACTAGAATTTTAAACTCAAGGAATATAAGGAAGTTGATGAAGAGAGATCTTTCTCTATATTCTTAAAGGAATTTTGTCAGCATTCTAAATGAACATCTTATAATATCTAATTTTTCTTTAAAATAAAAGGGTCACAACTGACATTTTTTAGCTCAGTTCAGAAAAATAGAGAAAAAGAATGATTTTCTTGTGATATGGAAAAAGTTAAAAAAGAAATGAGACATACAGTTAAAAAATATTTATTTTTGAATGAGGTACTAAGTAGGATTAAACAAAGCATTAGCCCTGAAATATAAAGCAAAGAGGAAAGAACACTGGAGATAGAATTGCAGAGAAAAAAAGTGGGTCAGATAGCTCCCTTTGCCAACCATAAGGTGGCACTCTAAGCTAAAAACATTGTGATTGCCATCTGAGGTGGAAGGTTTTCCTGCTTGTAAAGAGGAAAAGACAGTCAGTATATAACTCATGGTTCAAATGTAAGTGCTGCATGCACAGTAGGTGTTGTTGATTTCTGTTTTTAAGGACTAACTTGTGCCATCTCCTACATAAAGCCTTCTTTAACTTCCCCAGGGTAGATCATTCATTCAAAATATATTTAAACAGCATTCACTATATGCAAGTAATGGCAATAATAAATTCAAACAGTCATGTACATGCCCTTGTAAAGAGGGATATGCAACATTGTCTGATGAGTGCGTGGCAGGGTGCTCTGGTTATGTGCCTAACCCAGATATGAGAGATCATGAAGGGCTGAGTCAATGTTGGCTGAGCAGCAGGACGGAAAAAAGGAGGAAAGAGAATGTTCTAACAGAATGCAGAGGCCTAGAGATAAGAGTAATTAATCATGGCACATTGGAGAAATGTGGATCTGAAGTTCAGAAGAGAGATGTGGGCTATACATAGGGATTTGGAAGACATAAGCAGAGACAAAAACTGAAGCCACAAAGATGAGAACACCCAAGAAGAGTAAGTGACAAGAAACGAAGGCCTATGTGAAGATTCTTTGACCTCTAAGGGACAGACAGAAAAGGAGCCTGAAAAGCAGCAAGCAGAAAAGTTAAAAGAAAAACCATAGGAGGATGGTATCACAGAAGCATTTTAAAGAGAAGAAAGTGGTCAACAAGGTAAAGTAAGGTAAGCACTACGGTATATCCATCAAGTTTGGCAGCAAGAGTATCAGTGAACATCTGGAGTGAGGAGGTAGAAGCTGCATTGTGGTAGCTTGCATGATGAGAGGGAAGAAAAAGAAGACAACAAACACAGATGCTTCTTTTTTTCCTGTGACAGTGTCTCATTCTGTCACCCAGGCTGGTGTGATCACAGCTCGCTGTAGCCTTGACTTCTCTGGGCTTACGTGATCCTCCCACCTCCACCTCCGCCTCCAGAGTAGTTAGGACTACAGGCATATACCACCACACCCAGCTAATTTTTCTACTTTTTCTAGAGACAGGATTTCGCCATGTTGCTGAGCCTCGTCTCAAACTCCCGGACTCAAGTGATCCACTCACCATGGCCTTCTTAAGTGTTGGGATTACAAGAGTGGCCACTGTGCCTGCCCTAAAGATACTCCCTAAAGTAAGTATGGCTGTGAAATAAAGGAGAGTAATAAGGTAGTTTGAGGATATTCTGGTCCAAAAGCATTAAGTATTTGTGTCTGCATGCACATGTGTATGTGTATGTTAAGGTGAGGGAGATGCAAACATGTTAAAAATCAAATAAGAAGGAAAAGGGGGAAATTAATGAAAGAGGAAAAAGAAGGTACAATCCACAGAGAGCAGTCCCTGGGAAAATTACAAGTGGATCAGATACAGTCAGGCCAAGGGAAAGGAGCCAATTAGTCAACAAAAATTGCCTGAGTGTTTAAGATATCCCAGATTCCAGGAAATGGGAATATAGTGCTCAGTAAGGCAGATGGCATACTTACCTTCAAGCAGCTTAAATTATAATAAAAGAAGAAAGAAGACACACAGATAAATTAACATCATTTTAAAGTAGTAGTAGGCATTTTAAATGAGATAAAAAAAGGTTAAACAGTTGTGAATGACTAGTGGGCTACTTAAGCTGGCAGGGAAGGCCTATCTGAGAAGGAAATACTTGAGTTGAGATCCAAATAACTTGAAGGGGCAGTTCTGTGGAAGACCTGGGGAAAAAATATTTGGAACAGGAAGAACAGCACAGAATGAGCTTGACATATTGGCAAACCACAACCACCACTGTGGCTGGAGCATGGTGGGTGAGGGACACGGTGAAGAAAGAGGGTACAGAGTTATGGAGGGCCCTGTAGGCCATATAGAATTTGAATTTTATTCTAAGAGAAATTAGAAACATTTGGAGGGTTTTAAGGAGTGCCAAGGCCTGATTTTTGCTTTAGAAATACCACTCTGGCTGATGTGTGAAGGACAGGCCTAGAGAGGCAAAAGTGGAAGCAAACAGACTCAATTACAAGGCCACTGCAAAAGTCTAACTGTGAGATCATGGTGGCTTGGACTAGGTATCTCACAGAGGAGACAGAGAAAGGTGCTCAGATTTGGCATGTATTTTGTCAAGCTTAACAGGCAAAGGGAATCAAGAATACCAACAGAACAATGAGTTGTAAATGTACTAGGATGGAGAAGGCTTGTACGTAGGAAGGGAAAGGGAAAGGACTGGAGACAGTAGATTTGGAAAAGCCAGGGGAAGTAAGATGTTAATTAGTTGTTTAAGTGAAAATGTTAGGAGGCAGTAGAGTTACGGCTTAAAACTCAAGAAAGAAGTCTGTGAGAAATATATAAATTTCAGATTTACCTGTTTATAGATCATATTTGGTATGATGAGGCTGCATGAGTTAACCTAAGGAAAAAGGTAAGAGAGCTGAGGACAGAACTCTTGGTAATCCAGTATTTGGAGATCTGTTAGAGAAGTAAGAGCTGGCAAGAGGGAATGAAAAGGAAAGAGTAGTGAGAAAAAGGACAACTAGACGGGTATAGTTAGCATGGATGCCTACATAAGACAGCATCTTATGGAGGGCAAGGGAGGGTAAAGTTAGAGAACTGATCACACTGTAGGTCATTAGGGGATGTGTTAAGAACAACTTCAGTGAGACAGTGAAGAAGAAAAATCCGTTGGAATGCGATAAAGACAAAATGCAAGATAAAGAAGTAGAGATAGTAAATACAGGCAACTTTTTTGTTTGTTTGAATCTTTGCTCTGCCATTTTTATCTGCATAACCTTAGACAAATTTCGTTTTTAATAAAAATTTTGTATTTCCATAGGGTTTTGGGGAACAGGTGGTATTTGGTTACATGAGTACATTCTTTAGTGGTCATTTGTGAGATTTTGGTGCACCCATCTCCCAAACAGTATACAGTGAACCCAATTTGTAGTCTTTTATCTCTCACTCTCTAGCTACCTTTTCCCTGCAAGTCTCTGAAGTGCATTTTGTTATTCTTATGTCTTTGCATCCTCACAGCTTAGCTCTCACTTTTAAGTGACAACATATGATGCTTGGTTTTCCATTCCTGAGTTACTTCACTTAGAATAATAGTCTCCAATCCCATCCAGGTTGCTGCAAATGCTGTTAATCCATTCCTTTTTAAGGTAAAGTAGTATTCCATTGTGTATATATATATATATATGTATATATGTATACACATATATATGTATATATGTATACACACATATATATGTATATATATGTATGTGTGTGTATATATATATATATATATATATATATATATATATACACACACACACCAGTTTATCCATTCGTTGACTGATAGGCATTTGGGTTGGTTTCACATTTTTTGCAGTTGCAAACTGTGATGCTATAAATATGTGTGAGCAAGTATGTTTTTCATATAATGTCTTCTTTTTCTCTGGGTAAGTACCCAGTAGTGGGATTGCTGGATCAAATGGTAGTTCTACTTCCATTTCTTTAAGGAATCTCCACACTGTTTTCCATAGTGGTTGTACTGGTTTATATTCCCATCAGCAGGGTAGAAGTGTTCTCTGCTCACTACATCCACGCCAACATCTATTATTTTTTTTGATTATGGCCATTCCTGCAGGAGTAAGGCAGTATCGCATTGTGGTTTTAATTTACATTTCCCTGATCAATAGTGATATTGAGCATTTCTTCTGTTTTTTGGCCATTTGTATTTCTTACTTTGAGAATTGTCTATTCATGTCCTTAGCCCACTTTTTGATGTTTTTTTTTTCCTGCTAATTTGTTTGAATTTATTGTAGATTCCGCATATTAGTCCTTTGTCAGCTGTATAGACTGTGAAGATTTTCTCCCACTCTGTGGATTGTCTGTTTACTCTGCTGACTGTTCCTTTTGCCATGCAAAAGCTCTTTAGTTTAAGTCCCAGCTATTTATCTTTGTTTTTATTGCAACTGCTTTTGGGTTCTTGGTCATGAAATCTTTGCCTAAACCAATGTCTAGAATTTTTCTGATGTTATCTTCCAGAATTTTTATAGTTTCAAGTCTTAGATTTAAATCCTTGACCCATCTTGAGTTGATTTTTGTGTAAGGTGAGAGACAAGGATCCAGTTTCATTCTCTTATATGAGGCTTGTCAATTATCCCAGTACCATTTGATGAATAGAATGTCCTTTCCCCACTTTATGTTTTTGTTTGCTTTGCCAAAGATCAGTTGGCTGTAAGCATTGGGCTTTATTTCTTTGTTCTCTATTCTGTTCCACTGGTCTATGTGCCTATTTTTATATGATTACTATGCTGTTTTGGTGATGATGGCCTCATAGTATAGTTGAAAATCAGGTAACATGATGCCTCCAGATTTGTTCTTTTTGCTTAGTCTTGCTTTTCATCTCATATGAATTTTAGGACTTTTTCTAGTTGTGTGAAGAAAGACAGTGGTATTTTGATGGGAATTGCATTGAATTTATAGATTGCTTTTGTCAGTATGGCCATTTTCACAATATTGATTCTACCCATCCATGAACATGGAATGTGTTTCCATTTATTTGTGTCATCCACGATTTCTTTCAGCAGTATTTTGTAGTTTTCCCTGTAGAGAGCTTTCATGTCCTTGGTAAGTATATTCCTAGGTGTTTTTTTTGGGCAGCTATTTGTAAAAGGAGTTGAATTCTTGTTTAATTCTTAGCTTGATCACTGTTGGTGTACAGGAGAGCTACTGATTTATATATATTAGTTTTATATCCCGAAACTTTGCTGAATTCTTTTATCAGTTTTAGGAGCTTTTTGGAGTAGTCTTTAGGGTTTTCTAGGTACACAATCATATCATCAGCAAACAGCAACAGTCTGACTTCCGTTTTACTAACTTGGATGCTTTCTTTCTCGTCTGATTGCTCTGGCTAGGACTTCCAGTACTATGTTGATCAGAAGTGGTGAGAGTGGGCATCCTTGTCTAGTTCCAGTTCTCAGAAGGAATGTTTTCAACTATTCCCCACTCAGTATTATGCTGGCTGAGTGTCTATTATAGATTGCTTTTATTACATTGAGGTATGTGGCTTGTATTCTGATTTTGCTGAGTTTTAATCATAAAGGGATGCTGGATTTTGTCAAATGCTTTGTGTCTACTGAAATTATCATGTGATTTTTGTTTTTCTGTTTATGTGATGTACCACATTTATTGATGCATATGTTAAACCATCCCCGGTACGTAACCCATTTGATCATGGTGGATTATCTTTTTGATATGTTGCTGGATTCAGTTAGTTAGTATTCTGTTGAGGATTTTTGTCTCTATGTTCACCAAGGATATAGATCTGTAGTTTCCTTTTTTGGTTATGTCCTCTTCTGGTTTTGGTATTAGGGTAATACCAGCTTCATAGAATGATTTAGGGAGGATTCTTTCTTTCTCTATCTTGTGGAATAGTGTCAAAAGGATTGGTACCAATTCTTCTTTGACTGTCTGGCAGAATTCAGCTGTTAATCCATCTGGTCCTGGACTTTGTATTTTGTTGGTAATTTTTTTGTTACCATTTCAATCTCACAGCTTGTTTTTGATCTGTTCAGGGTATCTGATTCTTCCTGATTTAAGCTAGGAGGGTTGTATCTTTCCAGAAATTTATATAGCTCCTCTAGGTTTTCTAGTTTATGTGTGAAAGGTTTTCATAGTAGCCATGAATGATCTTTTGTATTTCCGTGGTGTTAGTTGCAACATCTCCTGTTTTGTTTCCAATTGAGCTGATTTGGATTCTCTCTCTTCTTTTCTTGGTTAATTAATCTTGCTAATGAATATAGGCAATTTTTTTTTTTTTTTTGAGACGGAGTTTTGCTCTTGTTACCCAGGCTGGAATGCAATGGCGTGATCTCGGCTCACCGCAACCTCCGCCTCCTGGGTTCAGGCGATTCTCCTGCCTCAGCCTCCTGAGTAGCTGGGATTACAGGCATGTGCCACCATGCCCAGCTAATTTTTTGTATTTTTAGTAGAGACGGGGTTTCACCATGTTGACCAGGATGGTCTCGATCTCGACCTCGTGATCCACCCACCTCGGCCTCCCAAAGTGCTGGGATTACAGGCTTGAGCCACTGCGCCTGGCCAATATAGGCAACTTTTGAAAGGAGTTCGTTGTAAAGAGGATCAGGGAAATAGAGACTTAGAATGTATAATGAGAGAGGTTTTATTCTTTTCTTTGTTAAGTGACTGATATTAAGGTATATATGTATGCCAAAAGAATGATGTAGTAAAGAGAGAGAGAAAAAAAAGATACAAGAAAGAAAGGAAAGTCCCAGAAAGGTAAGAGTAAAGTCCTCAAAAGGTAAGAAGAGACGAGTTCCATGCTGCACAAGGTTTGCCTTAGGAGGAGGGACATTTCTACTGTATCTTGAAGGAAGGACATATTTGCGTATATGTCCACCTTTGTTAAGGATACCTTAATAAAGGTGGACATATACGCAAATAAAACTGAAGGTAGCTCTTTGATTGTGTCTGCTTTTTCCATGAAATATGTAGCAAGGTCATTATTGGAGGATGGTGGTTGTAGGGTGGAAACACAGTTTGAGAAGAGAGGTACAAAATGTTCCTCTTAAAGAGTAGGAGAATGAATTGACTAGCCACAATAGTTAAACAGTAGATGATTATCTCTTTTGAGATCTATGCTCACAAATTTGAAGTTAGTCATTCAGTATGGCTTGCTTGATTTTCTCCACAAATATTCAGCTACTTAGGTGCAGGAAGAAGTAAATGGCTAGCTGGGTTTAACATGAGTTGATGTTGTAACAGATATCTAGAACAGAAGGAAAGGCAAGCAAGGAGACAGATAAGGATTTTAGTTAGCAAGTAGAGTGCTAGATTATAGAATCTATGTTGAATAATGAAGAAAGAGGGGACATGAAAGTGGTGATGGCTAGTGTGTAAGAGGTAAGATGTAAGAACACTGTGATGAGATTAGAGAATTATAATGAGAACTATCCAAGTTAATGAGTTAGAAGGAAGGATGTCATAGTCAAAATTCCGATTAAGTAAGTGTTGTTACTGGTGATAACAGCAGTATCAAGTGTATGACTGGGTGATTATGTGGCTGTAGTGGGGAGAAAAAAAGAGGTAACTAGATAAAGGTCAAGGAAATGAGAGACCAGGGTGTTGAATGGATCATATGTGGATACAGAAGTCAGTCACCATAAAACTTCTTTAATTATAATAAGAGGCAATAAGAAAAGGCTGAGTACAGAAAAATTAAATCTTAGATTTGGTGGCAGGAAGCTGAGGGCATTTCTGTTTTTATGGCTTGCTTACATTTCTCTACAAAGCTGGAGGAGTATCATTTGATGAGAATGGGGTTGAGTAGTAGGTTTATGCAGAGTGAGCCATATCAAACAGATGTTTATAGAAAATGGAGAAGAAAATTGGGAAAGGTTACTTGTAGTATTAAGAGGCAAGATGAAACTAGAAATAGAAAATTCTAGTGGTACCTCCTTGATATCCTATACATACACGAAAGCACTTATTACATTGTAGTATAGTTTTATCTGTTTCCTCCTCACTGAGACCATAAACTCCTCAGGGATGAAGACTGTGTTTTGTCTTTGTATTCCGAGTGCTTCACAGTGCCTGCTGCTTAGTGAGTACTCAAAAAATAGTTCTGTAGGAATGAATGAATTGGCTATTAGATCTGTGTCTGGGGCTGGGTGTGGTGGCTCATGCCTGTAACCTCAGCACTTTGGGAGGCTGAAGTGGGCATATTACCTGAGGTTTGTAGTTCGAGACCAGTTTGGCCAACCAGGTGAAACCTAGTCTCTACTAAAAATACAAAAATTAGCCAGGTATGGTGGCACATGCTTGTAATCCCAACTACTCAGGGGGCTGAGGCCTGAGAATCACTTGTGCCTGGGAGGTGGAGGTTGCAGTGAGCTGAGATCGTGCCACTGCACTCCAGACTAGGTGACAGAGCAAAACTCTGTCTCAAAAAAAAAAAAAAAAAAAAAAAAAAATCTGTGTCTGCTTTAATGGCATCTAGGTTAGATACCATTCTTAATATTACTACTACTATTGTTATGTTGTGACATCTAGTGGTAACCAAGATGAGAGCAATAAAAGAAAGGTAGCCGGGCGCGGTGGCTCAAGCCTGTAATCCCAGCACTTCGGGAGGCTGAGGCGGGTGGATCACGAGGTCAAGAGATCAAGACCATCCTGGTCAACACGGTGAAACCCCGTCTCTACTAAAAATACAAAAAATTAGCTGGGCATGGTGGCGTGTGCCTGTAATCCCAGCTACTCAGGAGGCTGAGGCAGGAGAATTGCCTGAACCCAGGAGGCGGAGGTTGCGGTGAGCTGAGATCGAGCCATTGCACTCCAGCCTGGGCAACAAGAGCGAAACTCTGTCTCAAAAAAAAAAAAAAAAAAAAAAAAAGGTAACAAATTGGCAAGGGTTAATTCCCTAAGTTTGATGGATTTTTCCATTTTGTAAATTTCACAGACTAAAGAGCCACTTAATATACAATATTCTGGTCATATAATGTTTGCTTCATCATGTTATTGAAAAATAAAAACAAATCTATCATTTAAGCCAGGTGTGGTGGTGTGCCTATAGTGCCAGCTACTCAGGAGGCTGAGGTGGGAGGATCGCTTGAACCCAGGAGCTTGAAGCTGCCTGGGCAAGACAACAAACAAACAAAAAGATGTCTAACTTACCTTGCATCAACTCCATCAAATACTTTCTGACACTCATTTCCAATAACTTCTTGCTTTAGATAATATAGCATTCTCACACGAAGCAAAACCCTAAAAACAAGGGAAAATAAATCAAAAGGCATAAAGATATTAATTGTTTAAAATATTCAGCCATGGGGTTAAAATTAGGAAGGAATTTGTGTACAGATTTTAAAATAATGAAATAATAATTACTTCTGATTAAATGAATCTTATTACTATCATATATATAAAGAGCTTCTCCAAAATCTTCACAATCATCATTATTTCATATCCAAGTAAGATATAATGAGCTCATTTAGAGGCCAGTTTTATTTATCTGTTGGTGAGAACAATGACACAAGAGGTATCATGATTTGCTGAAGGATACCTTGTGAAATTAAGATCACGATTGGCCTTAGACCATACTGTCTCTGTATTCAAAATCATCAGGCTTAAAGTTTATTAATAAATTCAGAACAGTAAACATTTAAAGAGTTGTATTTAAAATACCCTACTACCTACTTGTTACAGTGGTGTTTTATATGTTTTTTGTAGCCTTCATCTTGAAGTAGCTGCTCGGGATTATATTTTCGAAGCCATTCTGCTTTTTGTATATCAAATGAGCTTGTTTGAGTTTTTACTTTCTTCCCTTTTCGACCCCTGGGTACAGGAGCTGATAGGCCTGTTAAAATAAGGAGGACATATAAAATCAGGAATAATTTGTATAAAAATTTGCAATTTGAAAGACTGTTTTTGCAAGAAATTTCTGGAGACAGAGGTCTGTTCAGAGATCTTTAAAATATTAATGATAATACTACTGACCCAATCACAAATCAAGATGATGGTTTTATACATATTAAAACATATTTCCCCAAACTAGCTAACAATTCTGTGCCTCACATTAATCATTCTGATTTCCTTTTTGTTCCAAAACAGATTTTTTTTACAAATGTAAAAACTAAAATATCAAATCTATGCCCTCTGCTTTACTTTTGCTTTCCTAGAAAAAAGATGTTTTGCCCTCTACTCTTGCTTTTCAAAATTGATTTAGATAGATTAGGTTAGCCATCCTGTTCAAGATAGCTAAATTCACTTTAGTTCTTTGAGTTATTTGTTGTGGAGTATTTAAAAACTAGAAAAAAGTATTGCCATTCTTCATGCTCACAGATTCCATATTTACTTAGTTTTTTTTTTTTTTTTTTTTTTTGAGATGAAGTCTCCTTCTATTGCTCAGACTGGAGGGCAGTGATGCAATCTCGGCTTACTGCAAACTCCGCTCCCTGGGTTCAAGTGATTCTCCTTCCTCAGCCTCCTGAGCAGCTGGGATTACAGGCATGCACCACCACACCCAGCTAACGTTTGTATTTTTAGTAGAGACAGGGTTTCACCATGTTGGTTAGGCTGGTCATGAATGCTTAGTTTTTTATTAAAGGAAGTAATACATACATACTTGAAGTCCTTACATAGTCTTCTCCTATCAAATTCACTCATTCCTTCCTAGAGATTACTACTACCCTGAATTTGTTTTTCCATTCCATGCATGTTTATACTATTATTACCTATGTTGGATAAGTATTTAGTATTTAAGTTTTCAGTATATTATAAATGTAAGCCTATAACTTATTACTCTGAATTTTTAAAAGATTTATCCTGGTTGACTCATGAGGCTCTATTTTGTCTATTTTAGTTTCTGTATAATTATTTATTGCATGACTATACCACCTCATATTTATTAGTCTTCTATGATACTGGAGCTGTTTTGCTTATAATTTTTCACAATTATTAATAATGCAGTTTTGACTCCTCTTGTACCTCATTTACCTTCTGCCATTTTATACCAGGTGGGTACTCTACTACAATGGTACATAGAAACACTATGTAGATTTGTCCATTTTTCCTTATAGTTTTGGCAGTTTTTTTTGCCTTTACATTTTGAGGCTATTTTATCAGATGCATATAAGCTCATCCTTGTTATAGTTTATTTTATGGATTATTGTTTTTGATTATTAGGTAGTGTCCCTTTCTTTTTTTATCCCAACTGATACCTTCCATCTTAAATTCACTTTGTTCTATGTTAATGGTATTACAACATTTTGTTTGGTTTAGTATTTGTATGGTTTGGTTTTTACTAAATCCATTTTAAAGCTTCTTGTTTGGTGTTTAATAATATCTCTTTAAAGTATAAAAATGTTTATTTTCCTCCCATCTAACAATTTTTCTCTTTTGACAGGTGAAGATATACATAGGTTGCTTACATATATTTATATGTTTTATCATACCTTCCTTCTTTCTGTGTTTTGCTAGAATGATAAACAGTTCTGTATTCCAATCTTCTCCATCCTTGTTGGTTTGAAAACAGTACATATTTACAAATACACATGCTTGAATTTTCCTAATAAAATCTATAGATATTCTGTATTTCCAATTTTCTTCCTAACAAGATTTTCTCAGATTCAGCATTCAATCTTCTTTTTACTTTTTCATTTCATTACATGTTGTTATAATTTATAGGTTTCTGCTTTCACTGTTTTTACAGCACCTTATTCTTTTGAAGTCATGGCATATCTGAAGTATCTTTGAAGATAATAATGATAGTTCAAAAAAGTTGTGCTCCTTTTTGTAATCCTTGTTTCCTTCAAGTTCAATGTAATGGTTTTTTGAGACACAGTCTTGCTCTGTCACCCAGGCTGGAGTGCAGTAGTGTGATCTCGGTTCACTGCAACCTCTGCCTCCTGGGTTCAAGTGATTATCATGCCTCAACCTCCTGAGTAGCTGGGATTACAGGCGCCTGTCACCGTGGCTGGCTAACTTTTATAGTTTTAGTAGAGAAGGGAATTCACCATGTTGGCCAGGCTGGTCTTGAGCTCCTGACCTCAAGTGATCTGCTCACCTCAGCCTCCCAAGGTGCTGGGATTACAGGGTGAGCCACCGGGCCTGTAAGATAGAGACAGAAACCAAAACAAATGGTTTTCTGTCTCTGTCTTTCATGTTAGAGACTTTCCTGAGATGCCTAATAATCCTTGGCTCTGTTTACTCTTATTTAAGTGTGACAAATAAAAAAGGTGATAGGAAGACTGAAGGGATGGAGCATAGTGATTGTGGGCTTACTGAAGGATAACTGGCTGGGTATCTTTTCCCTGTCATTATCTTTAGGTTTGGGGCAAGCCCTTTAGTTTTCTTCCTTGAGTAATAAATCAGCCAGTATGCACATAGTCATTTAATCCCTATTTAGTAGCTCCACACCTCAACTACCAGTGGTACCCAGACTTCTATTTTACTCTCTCCAGAGAAAAACTTTGAGTGAGTTTTCATCCTGGCTACATGGAACTGAAGAGGGTATTTAGGGCCCTTTTTAAGCTGCTTTGAATGAAAGCCTATATCCTTTTACATCCACTTCCAGAGGTTCCTGATGTCACAAATTCCTAAGACATTTGGGAAATCTGTAAAGCAAAGCAGTTTGCCTTTTCCCATTGTTGACCTAAGATTCTGCTATCTCAGGTTGGTTAAATCAGTTACCACTAATGTATTTGCTCCCAGCTTCCAAAATCTTGTTGCAGTCTCCTCTCCCATTCTCTATCCATTTTTGAGAATTTATGCTTATTTAAAAATTATAGAACACAAGCATATACAACAGTAGATAGAACAGCATGAGGAAACCCCACGCCCCATTACCACCTTCAATAATTATCAAGTCATGGCCAATTTTGTTCATCCCCAATATTTCATATTATTTTGAAGTAAACGTAAGAAATCAATCATTTCATTCATAAATATCAAAAGTATCTTTTAGCAATATCTAAAAGATATTCAGTGATATCTAAATCTAATTTAATAAATGTATCTACTTAGTGATAAAGCCTCCATTAAAATAACTACAATACTATTATCAGCCCTAAGGAATGCAATTATAACTTCTTAATATTTGGTATTCAAAATTCCAATTAGTTAATAAAGATAATAAAAAATTTCCTCTGGGTTGTTTTTTCAATGAGGATCTGAATAAAGCCCCCACAGCACTTTGGGAGGCTGAGGCAGGAGGATCACTTGAGCCCAGGAATTGGAGACAAGCCTGAGCAACAAAGTGAGACTCCATTTCTAAAAAAAAAAAAAAAAAAAAAAAAAAAAATTAGCCAGGTATGGTGGTGTCCACCGGTACTCCTAGCTATAGGGAGGAGGATCGCTTGAGCCCAGGAGGTTGTGGCTGGATTGAATTGTGTTCATGCCACGACACTCCAGTTTAGGCAAGAGAATTATGAGACCCTGTCACAAAACATAAAAATGAAGTCCCCAGACCCCACACTGCAATTGGTTGATAACGTTTTAATCTCTTTTAGGTTATAGCAGGGTTTCAATCTGGGCACTACGATATTTTGAGCAGGATAGTTCTTCATTGTGGACGGGCTATCTGTGAACTCCTAGCCTCTACCCACTAGACGCCAGTAGCACGCTCAAGGTAATGATAGTCTGTGATAGGGATGGAACTGAGGCAGAAAATCATCTTTGGTTGAGAACCACAGGTTGGTAGATACCTCTCTATTCACTCCTAATCCCATAATTTATTTGTTGTGGAATCCAGGTTATTTTATTCTATAGAGTTTATTAAGCATAGTGACTTACTTTTTTCTAGTGGAGTTTCAAGAAAGTGAAATATTTGTGTGATTCTCTCATCTACCTAGAAGTCAGGTCTCCACATTAATTAAATTCATTGTCTCCTATTAAAACAGGCCTACATTGACTATCGTATCTAAAATGGGTGCTTTCTGTTGTTTTCCATCTTAATAGTTTATTTACTACACAGTAATTACCACAATCTGTAACTAATGTACATTTTTACTATGTCTGTCAACGTGGTTAGAATGCAAGGTTCATAATTAAAGCATCCCGAAGGCCCACAAAAAAAAAAAAAAGAAATATAATGCAAGGTTCATGAGCCAGGGGTCTTGTCAATCTTGTTTCTTCTTATCTTTTCAACACCTTGCACAAGAAACACACACCAGGCATTCAATAGATATTTTTTGATTAAATAGAATAAACTTAACAAATTTAAGGACATAGTAATTTTTTTTATTTTTACTGAAAATTCAATTATTTTATGCTATAAAAGAATATTTTATGCAGAAAAGAATGTTCTGTTAGCAAGGCTGATGAGAAAAAAGTACTAGCATATACCTCTGATAGGATTGTAAATTGGCATAACCATTTTGGACAGCAAATTAAAGGATAATGAAAATTTAGGCCGGGCATAGTGGCTCATGTCTGTAATCCCAGCACTTTGGGTGGCTGAGGTGGAAGGACTGCTTGAGCCCAGGAGTTCAAGACCAGCCTGAGCAACATGGTAAGACCCTAACGCTACAATATAAAAAAATTTTAAAAGCCGGGTGTGGTGCTACATGCCTGTGGTCCCAGCTACTCAGAAGGTTGAGACAGAAGAATGGCTTAAGCCCAGGAGGTCAAGGCTGCGGTGAGCCATGTTTGCATCACTGTACTCTAGCCTGGGTGACAGAGCAAAACCCTGTCTAAAATAAATAAAAAGTGTTATGAAAATTTAAAATGCATATCGATGTTTCTCAAACTTTAATATGTACACTAATTCCTATGAATCTTGTTAAAATGCAGATTATGATTCAGTAAATCTGAGGCCTAAGATTCTGCATTTCTAAGAAGCTTCCAGAAGATCCTGATGCTACTGACACAGAGACCACATTTTAGGTAATAAAGATGTATATAAGCTATACCTTAATAATTCAATTTTTGATATCTACTTTAGTGAAAGATTTACTTGCATGCACAAGGAGGAAGGTACATGGACCTTCTCTGAAACTTGTTTTTTAATTGTCTAAAATTGAAACTACCTAAATACCATCATTAAAGAAGATGTTAAACAAATTATGGGATATCCATACTATGGAATACTAAACAGAACTTAAAAAATTAGATAGATCTATATGAACACAGATGGAAAGACCTCTAAGACATATTGTTGGGTCATCAATTCCAAACAGCTACATATTTGATAACAGTATGTAAAATCCACCAGACTGATAACATTGAGATTTTCTGAAGCTGGAACTTGAATTGGGACCGAAGATTAAGTTTCCTTAATACTATCTGTAATGCTTTTATATTTTATAGGAGAATACATATGTTAAATATTACTTATATAACTAAATTTTAAAAGCAAACAAAACAACATTCTTACCTAGATGATTCTGCAGCTCTCGTGTCTGCCCATCTTCAGTTGGAGTAATGAGATCCCATATGAAACCTTTAATCTTCTCATCTCCTCGGTAGTGAATAAGGCAATATGCTAAGAGGGCTCGGCAAATTATCTCTACGTCGTGTTCATTTAACTGCCTTTTAAAACGGCCATGAGATAGAATCTCTCTCCATCGGCCCCACCTGGTTAAAAAGGGTATAGTTAATTGATGTTGAGTCAAGTTCTAAAGAAAAATATAACTCATAGATAAAATACATGAAAAACTAAAAAAATAAAAAAGGTCATTTTTGCTGATTAAGTCTTCCGTGTCCATGTATAAAATGTAGAGGAATGGTATAGTAATTTCTAATATATTTTATTCAATAATGGATAACATCCAATTTGTATTACTGAATATGCAAATTTAAGACACAAGAAGTTTGACTTTATATTTTTACAATTTAAATACTTAATGATAATTTCATCATTCGCTCTTAAATATATGCTAAACATAGAGTACTTTAAAAGTAAATTTTAATGAAACTAAGAAGATAAAAAATGTACTCAAAACCCAGTATATATTTTCTGTAACATTACATACCAGACTACTTATGGCAAACATTAAAAACAACGTTTTACCCATAAACTAGCAGGTTTTTCTCAACTCTAAAGCATTCAGTTCTTCCATAGCCATTGGAACGGTCACAGGGTCTCCGGAGTTTGGGCTTTTCATCTCCTTCACTTTCAGCTTCAGATAATTCAGCCAATTCATCTTTTGTGGCACTAAAAGGTCTTGTTTGCTTCCTAATTCTTGGAGTGTCAATAACCAAGCTGTTCTGTAAAACAGAACAGCTATTACTTGAAGGATCTTTTATAATTTTGCTTTTAACAGTGTTCTACATTTTTACATTTAAAACTGTACAATTAGAGAAACACAGACAAAAAGGAATTACTAACAATTTCACCAACCTATCTAGTCAACTTAGAATTTCTTATCTTCCTTTAGAATTCTTAGTATCACACATATAAAATTGTATGACATTATAGTCATAGAATAAAAATAATTTGATATTTTATATTAATATAAAATTATTATAATCATAAAATATTTTAAACTGAATTTATGCCTTGTAATTTTCTTTATCTAGTTCACAACTTAGCTTGTTCTTCATTTTTAAAATAAATAATACTAAAGTAAATCTTTGTGGCTTAAGTTTATTCTAAAGATAAATTCAAAAGAAAGAAAGTATCCAGAAATGGAAATACTGGTCAAAGGTGATAAATATTTTACAGTGCTTTCCAAAAGAATTTAAACAATATACAAAAAGCAAAGCAGTAATTGCATCAACCTCACTACGTTCAATTCTGTTTAATTCATTCAAAGCAAGTTAACATACTTTTTATTTTTGAGAAACTTCTCTAAGCTAGGCCCTATGTAATGGGCTGTGGATATAATGATTAATAAGGCAGTTTCTACTCATAAGGAATCCAAAGTTTTAGTTACACAGACAAATGTTTAACTAAATGTATGCTATTCAGGATGAAATATTTTATAATACAAGAGGTATCATAGTCAAAGAAAATGTCACAAAGTAGTGATACTAGAAAGACTTTCTTAAGAATTAAAAGTAGTTTGCCAGGCAGTCAGGGAGGACATAGCATTACAAATAGGGGAAAGAGCAAGGGACCTGAAATGGCATCAGATGTTCGGGAAATACTTATGTCCTAGAGCAGAAGAGGACAAATGGTAGGAGAGAAAGCAGGGACTAGACCATAAAGGTCCTGGTAGGCCATAGTATGTACGGAGTGCATTATATTTAAGGTGGCATGTGATGTCTTATGATAGGTGATGTTAACTTTTTCCAAGCTTCTCCACTGTGAAGTTACGAGTTTTCCTTTGGAATTAATAAATATTTTGGAAGATATACTTTGAAGACACATAAATATCTGGTGTCTCCTTAAACTTTTACCCACTAGTTTTAGAATTTACTGATGGCTCTTGTATGCTACAATTATTACTATAGTTGATTCATGGTAATTTTTTATTTCCTTCATTCCTTCTATATTTATTAAATGGAATTCTTTTGTAAGAAACAGTTGTCCCTTTTCCTCTTTGCCCCTTCCCACTTTCCTTAAGAAAAAAAAAAAAAAAAACAAATTATATTTTTTTCTTAAGTAAATTTTCTAATGTCTTTTTCCCCAAATCTTTTGAGATTCGATAAATTTTGTATCAACTTAATTAGCTTTTATATACTAGAAACATTAACTTTCATATACATGTCTGCTACAAATAGTGTCACCAGTGGACTACGCTTTCATTTTTCCATTACATAATTCTGTCTTGTATTGTTAAATATGCCAATCACTTCCTTAGTAATATCTAATTTAGAATGTTTTCCCACACAAATATTTGTGAAAAGAAATCTAATTTCTTCTATTTTTCATGTTTTAATTAAAAAACACTTAAAAATTGCCGGGCGTGGTGGCTCAAGCCTGTAATCCCAGCACTTTGGGAGGCTGAGGCGGGTGGATCACGAGGTCAAGAGATCGAGACCATCCTGGTCAACATGGTGAAACCCTGTCTCTACTAAAAATACAAAAAATTAGCTGGGCATGGTGGCATGTGCCTGTGATCCCAGCTACTCAGGAGGCTGAGGCAGGAGAATTGCCTGAACCCAGGAGGCGGAGGTTGTGGTGAGCCGAGATCGCGCCATTGCACTCCAGCCTGGGCAACAAGAGCGAAACCCTGTCTCAAAAAAAAAAAAAAAAAAAAAAAAAAACCACTTAAAAATTATCACAAATTGGTTTATTTGGTATAGAGCACAGGTTTATAACACTCCTCCCCAATGCTAACCCAATATCCTAATCACCATTTATTAAATCATCTTTCTTTAGTACTATTTGTATATTTAATAAACCTATACTTTGATCTTTTTTGTTCTTATCCTATTCCTTGCTTTGTATCTTTCCATCAGTACCATACTTTTTAAACTATTGTTGTTTTATATTAATATATATATTTTTTAATTTATTTTTTTCTTTTTTAGAGATAGGTTCTTGCTGTCACTCAGGCTGGAATGCAATGGCACAATCAAAGCTCACTACAGCCTTGAACTTTTAGGCTCAAGCCATCCTCATGCCTCAGTCTCATTTGTATCTAGAATTACAATTACACATAACCATGCCTAGCTAAGCTAATTTTTTTTTTTTTTTTTTTTTTTTTTTTTTGTAGAGAACGGGGTCTTGCTATGTTGCCTAGGCTGGTCTTAAAACTCCTAGCCTCAAGCAATCCTCCTGCCTCAGCCTCCTGACGTGCTGGGACTATACAGGAATGAGCCACTGTACCTAACTGTATTAACATATTTAGACACTTTAACATACAGTAATGTCAGTCTTTATTGTACATTTTCAGAAAAGTCTTTAATTTTTTACAAAAGTATATATTTTAAAATGTTACTGCACTAGTATTAAATGACTATATGCTTATATAAGTTTATTTACAAAATCCTTAACTCCTTAAAATAATCTACAAGGCCCTGTTGATTTGGCCCATGTCTTCAGTCTCTGACCTCACCTACTACCACCATGCTCACTAACTATCCCTGCTTCTAGAATACACTAAGCTTATTTCTACCAGTGTCTCAATGCCATTCCTTCTCTCTCAAAGCTTTTCCTGACATCACTCTGTGTTGGTTCTTTCTCATCATTCAAGTCTCAGTGCAGATATCCTTTTGCAGTGACCTCCCTTGATCACTTCACCTAGTTTAATTCTCCTTCTCCAGCATTCTCTACCATCTTACTGCTTTATTTTCCTCACTCCCAAATTATCTTATATATTTGTTTAGTACTTTCTTACCCACCAGAATGTAACTACAGATAAATACAGTTAAAAAATCATAAATGGAGATCACATTGTAAGTATCATTTTGCATCTCTCTCTTTCTCTGTCTTGGAGCTCTGTTAGTCCACAAGAGATGGTACATAAGAATGTCCATGATTATTTTTTAATTATTGCATTAGACAGTATGAATGTACCATTGCTCCTGTATAGAAAATTTAGTTTCTAAATTTTTGCTGTAACAAAAAATGCTGCAACGAGTATCATTGTACATGTATGCTTATTGCTGTAGGACAGATTCCTAAGAGTACATCAAATATTCTTCCAACAAAAATTTAGTATTATTTTGTCTAGTTATAAGAAAAATTGTTTCACATTTTCATTTGCATTGCATCACATCTATATGTTAAAATTTCTATGTTTACAAACAAACTGTTAAAATGTTTAAAATATTCCCAATGGACACATCTCCCAACCAAATTTCACTTTACAGAAATCAAACACATCTTTCTTTAGGTATATTCTTAAGCGTTCCATAACTTTTTTTTCCTACTGTGAAGTAGATATCCTATTGCATTATGTTTTTCTACTTCTGTTAGTACTGATATTTAGGAAGTCTCAATGGCGTATTTATTTTCTATCCAGTTAATTCACTAAACTCACTTATGAACATTTATAGTGTTTTGCAGACTCCACTACTTGTTTAGGTAAATGAACATGCCATATGCCAATAATATTTTTATAATTATCTTTTCAAGTTTACTTATTTGTTTCACACAGAATTACATGTATTTCCGAAATGCATTCAAGAGTAATAATTATGAATAGTGGTGGTATTACTCGTAATTGTAAAGCTTTACATTGTAAAAGCCTATCTATCAAAAAAGATCCAATGCATCAGTGCTTAATATAAAATTCCTTTAATCATCTGTTATTTTGATAATTGGTAAGACTCAAAAACATTGATTCTAATACAATTATTAGACAAGTGTGTCTTAGTAAATAAGCAGTTATGCTATTATTATCAGCTCCATAAAGTCTATTTTAGCACTTTGGCCTTTTCTTAGCTCAAGGGAAGTCATAAGAGAAACTGTAAAAAATGCCACTTTCTTGACTGCCTTTTTTCGCATTTCATTTATATTTTACTAGATCATTATTAATGGGTTCTGACACTAAGAAAACAACATTAAAAAGAAAATAAATGTAACTCATGATTTGAAGACATTAAAAAAATTTAAAAAACATGTAATAATTTTAAGAATGTAAATTATATCCAAAAGTTAAATGCCTGTAGGATAACCCATCATGGGAGATATCAGCCATATTAAATTGAAGGAGTACCTGACCCAGCTCATTTGGCTACCCTACTTCAATTTATACATGCAGAAATTTGTTTTAGTAACTGCATAATTGAACACCTTAAAATATTACAATACTATTGCCAAAGTATTCCCAAAGCAAGTTTATTTCAGAGGGATAAAAATACTTACTCTGCCACTGATGGCCTCTATATCTATTTCTGCCTTTTTAGCCCATTTTTGCCAGAAGTTGGGATCATCTAAAGAAATATCTGTCCGGTTTCCAGATGCCACAAAACTCGCCTGAAATACATAATGGCAGTTTTAGAGGAAAAATCTATCAAAGCACACTTAAAACATTATCTCCTCATGTTTACTTTGGATAGAATTTGAATTCTGCATACACATACATCAAAGAGTGTTTCAAATTCAGTGGTCTGAAACATAGCACTGCATCTGCTTAAGAGAAAGGCTTAATGCAAACACAGGCTGAAGTTTAGGAGAAGAATTAAATAAATAAGGTATTGCTGTTGGTTAACTCATACTTTTGGCAAGCAAGGATCAAATCTTTTTGGGGTGAAGGCTACACAGAACAGAGATCTGTTTTCTAAAAACACTAAGAGACCATTAAGAAATTAGGTTAGAGAACAAGAATTTCAAAAGCTGCCTGAGCTAGAGTTCATTTTCTGGTATATTTCTATTTTATCTCCACCACATTTTCAGATAGATATATCTCCTAAAGGAAATGTAACGCAGAATATGGGAAATAAAGGAAAATAAATCATTGTCATTTTTAAAAACTCTTTTCGCAAACACACACAAAAAAGAAAAACTCTTCATTACCACAGAAACACTGCATAACCATTGTACAAATTTAAGAAAATACTGAGGAGCAAAAAAAGAAAATACAAGTGACTTATTTTTGCAAATGCCATGGAAATTATAAATCTTTTAGTTGTTCTTCCAACTAATTTTAAAGATGACACTTCAACCCTATTAACTTGTGGTCTAATAACCATTACTTACAACTTAAATCACTGTAAATAGGCCTCATCAAAAAAAGTCATTAAAATGCTTTATAAAAATTAAAGGAGCATTGAAGATACACAATGTGTTAAGAAAAGGGCCTGAAAAATGCATGCCAATTTTTATAAAAACAAATGGAAGAATATGGTCAATTAAAATAATTTTCAAAGAATAGTGGTAAATGGTTTTAAGATAATGCCCAATTATCAGGGATATAATAAAAAGATAAAAATCTTAATTTAAAAAAATCTTGATAGAATTTTTTTAAATCCAGAAAAATCCTACTTTAAAAAAATAAAACTGTTAAAAGCAAACAAGCCATATTTTGACATTCAAGATAACTATCAGTTTAAGCACTGGATAATTAATACCAATGAATTATGTTTTATTTTATTTTTAAATGTGATAATAGTATTATAGTTATGTTTTAAGTCTTTATTTTTAATGATACATATGGAAACATGTAAAGGTGATGATATGATATCTGGGATTTACTTCAAAACAATATGAAAAAGTGGGAGGTGTGATGAGACAAGGTAAGTATGAGTTGATAACTGTTCAATACTGTCTGTATTTGTAGTTTAAAACTTTATAAAACATCCAAGCCGGGCATAGTGGCTCACACCTGTAAATTCCAACACTTTGGGAGGCAAAGGCAAGAGGAGTGCTTGAGCCCACAATTCAAGACCAACCTAGGCAACACAGCATGACCCCCATCTCTATAATAATTTTTAAAAAATTTGTCTGGTGTGATGGTGCACGCCTGTAGTACCAGCTACTTGGGAGGCTGAGGTGAGTAGATCACTTGAGCCCAGGAGGTTGAGAGGTTAAGGCTGCAGTGAGCCATGATTGCACCACTGTACTCCGGTCTGGCAAGAAAACAAAAACCTGTCTGTCTCAAATAAAAAAAAAAGGTCTGAAAAACAGAAAAATTGAAAGGCTAAATGCCTCTTGCTGAACTTCAGATTCTGTTCATGTTATTGCTTACCAAGTAATAAATGTACCCATTCATTCCACCTAGTATTCTTTTGAGGTTTGGCTTTTAAGATGCTTATATAAAATAAAGCAAATGTTAAATACTCTTTAAGTGTTTAAAAATGTGCATTTTGCTGGCATATTTATGAAACAGAAGTGACAGGAACAAATGTTTTCATGAAATAAATTAAAAAAAAATTTTTTTTTGGCTTGCTCTAAATTATACCTTTAATATTATAAAACTACTGAAAAGCGAATTCTTTGAACTGATACATGTGATAAACTGAATAATGGCCACCAAAGATACCTCATTCTAATCTCTGGAACCTTGTGAGTTTTGTCTTATATGGAAAAGGAACTTTGCAGATAATATTAAGTTAAGGACCTTGAAATAGAGAGCTTGCATTATCCAAGTGGGCCCTAAACGTAATTATAAATGTTCTTACAAGAGTGAGGCAGTGGGAGATTTGACTCTAGAAAAGAAAAAGGATATGACATGACAGAAGCAGAGACAGGAGTACTGTGGCCACAAGCCAAGGAATGCAGGCAGTCTTAGGAATTGGAAGAGATGAGAAACAGATTCTCCCCTAAAGCTTCCAGAATGAACCAGCCCTGCTGACACCTTGATTTTAGCCCTGTGAAAGACATGTTAGACTTCTGATATTGAGAACTATAAGAGAAAAAGTTTGTGTTGTCTTAAGCCATAAACTTTGTGATAATTTGTTACAGTGGCAACAGGAGAAACCACAAACTATAAAATCTCATATCCAACTTTATTTTTCTTTTAGAAAAAAGATCTCACTCTTGCCCAGACTGGAGTGCAGCTGTACGATTATGTCTCATTGTAGCCTCTAGCTCTTGGGTTCAAGCAGTCCTCCTGCCACAGTATCCCAAATAGATGAGACAACAAGCACATACCACCTTGCCTGGCTGATTTTTAAGTTTTTCATAGAGATGGAGTTTCACTTTCTTGCCTAGGTTGGTCTCCCACTTCCAGCCTTAAGTGATCTTCCTGCCTTATCTTCCCAAAGTGTTAGAATTACAGGCATGTACCACCAGTCCTGACTTTCATATCCAGCTTGAAAGAACAAAGACTAACTACTTTGATAAAACAAAACAACACAGCTATCATCATCTGTATAAAATAAGTATGTTATAACAACTCATCAAACTGGTATCAATGAGTATAAGAAATGGACATCTAACTACATGCAAATAATTCCTTAACTATTTCAGAATAAATTTCTCACAACTAAGGATATATGATACTTTAATATTTTCATTAATATAAACATATCAATTTTCAGGAGTAGTGAAAAGTTTACTGAATGAAGTTCATAGGGTTTTATTCTGTTCTACAGTTTCACTGATACATGCCTCTTGAGATTTAACCAATCTGGTAAATGAGTATTTACTCTATATGAACTGGAGAACATTGAACATGAAAAGCAGGCTGGGCATAGTGGCTCATGCCTGTAATCCTAACACTTTGGGAGGCTAAGGTGGGAGGACTGCTTGAGCTCAGGAGTTTGAGACCAGCCTGGGCAACAAAGTAAGACCCTGTCACTATAAGAAATCAAAAAATTAACTCTGCATGGTGGCATGTGCCTGTGGTCCCAGCAACATGGGAGGCTGAGGCAGGAGGATCACTTAAGCCCAGGAAATGTACTTCAGCTTGGGCGACAAAGTGAGATCTGTCTCAAAGAAAAAAAGAAAAGAAAACAAAACCCAACAACAAAAAAACCCAAAAAATCATGAGGCATCATTAAATATGAAGTCATTGAAAGAAAACAGTCAGATTTTAAAGTCTGTTACTTTTTGGTTGTTTGCCTAAAAAAAAAATTCTATGCTACAGTGTATAATAATTTTTATTCTGCTATCATATAACTACTGGTAATTTAAAAAAATTGTCTGGAAGAAACTAAACTTCAGAATTCAATAACTTTTGTTACATTCATTATGACAAATGATTAATTTATAAATAAAACAATTTTAAGTTTCTAAATAATTCGAGAGGCTTTCGCTAATTGACATATAACCTATAACCTATTTATAAGATGACTTACATGATTCTCAAGGATTATAACAAGTGATTCTGCCTATAGAAGATGCCTGTTGTAGAAGACATCATCAAATACAGGTTTATCTTCTTCCAAATGTTAAATCCTAATATCCTAGTTCCCCCTAAACTTTTCTTCTAAAATGCATTCCTTCTACCATTAAATCTCTATATTATTTGCAAGAGAAAACTTTTAAATGGCGAAATCCATCTTTCTATGATAGTGGTAGAAAGGCAGAAGATGCCAATTAAGTCCCTTACAAATAAGCAATCCATCTGAAACACAGTTTAGATGGTTTTCTTTCCTCTGTAAATTAATTGATTTGAAGTATTTTATTCTCTATCAATTTTCTAAAAATCAGATTAGAAGGGCTGGGCATGGTGGCTCATGCCAATAATCTAGCACTTTGGGAGGTCAAGATGGGTGAATCACGAGGTCAGGAGTTTGAGACCAGCCTGGCCAACAGGGTGAAGCTCCGTCCCTACTAATAATACAAAAATTTAGCTGGGCATGGTGGCGAGTGCCTGTAATCCCAGCTACTTGAGAGTCTGAGGCAGGAGAATCACTTGAACACGGGAGGCAGAGGCTGCAGTGAGCCGAGATCGCACCACTGCACTCCAGCCCAGGAGACAGTGCAAGACTTTGTGTCAAAAACAAAGAACAAAAAACAAAAAACCCGGCTATAAACATTTACACTTCAGTGGCTGTAATCCCAGCACTTTGGGAGACCAAATTGAGGTCACAAGTTCGAGACTGGCCTGACCAACATGGAGAAACCCCATTTCTACTAAAAATACAAAATTAGCCTGGGCGTGGTGGTGCTTGCCTGTGATCCTAGCTACTTCGGAGGCTGAGGCAGGAGAATAGCTTGAACCTGGGAGGTGGAGGTTGTGGTGAGCAGAGATTGTGCCACTGCACTCCAGCCTCGGCAACAAGAGCGAAGCTTAGTTTCAAAAAATAAAAATAAAAAAAATCTCCCAAAACAATGTTTAAAGGATATCACGACTTGAAAATCAAGTTACCAATAAGTTCTATTTGATGAATATGTACTAAGTCTAGATATTCTCATAAGGATCCTGTTCCATATATGTAGCTCCTTATTAAATGCTATTTGATAATGCAAAGAAACACAGAATGGAATTATTTTATTTCTTCAAATCACTGAGAACAGTTGAGCAAAGCTGAAGTCTTTGGATCCCAGGAAAAGTGTAATACTACTAACTTTACACCATATCCCATTTTTTCAAATGTCCAGTATCTACCAGCATTCCCATGCAACTATGGGAATGAACAAATTATTTGGAAAATAAACAAATTATAAAACAACTAGAGCAAACTCTTGATTCTCCTCAGCTGTTGTGGTACCTTGTCAGCTCTCTTTTTAAATGTGACATTTACTCCCTGGTGTGAGGATTTAAAGTAGACATTTAAATACTTAAGAATATCTCAATTCTCAGAGCATTAAGAGTATACTTGAGTTCTCTAAGTAAAATAATAGTTACATAGCACTGTATAGAAAAGTCGGAAAGGCCAAGTATGATTATTAAGATCTCCTCTTTAAAGCAAGACTCAATGAGGTTAGTTGTTAAAGGTCACTCTGTTTATGAGTTAGAATTCAAACTCTGTTTTTCTGACTTTCCATGATCATTATCATTAACATGTTAAATGAGGAGGCCAAGGATCACATGTGCTCACTAAATGCTTTGCATAGGCCTACAGTAATTAAAAACAAAACAAAACAATAAAAACTTTAAGGAGAATATCTCTGTTTGGCCTAATCAACAAGGACAATAGTCATGACCAATACTTTTTGATATTAATTAGATTTCAATATGAGGAAAAATATATCTGTACGTAGAGTACAGAACCAAGGAATCAAAACTAAGTAAGATTTCCCAGGAAAAAAACTAGAGCCAGGGTACATGTACTCAGTCATGACTAGTTTTAGTTTTCAATCTTCTTTTACTTTACTTTTGCAATGTTTATTTTGGAAACAAAAGAAATGACTTTCTTCTGATTTATTCTCTACTAATTTCCAAATCTGTATCTGTCTCCCACGCAACTCTCCTAAACATCTCCATTTGGATGCCCTGTAAATGTCATAAATATAACAGCTCCAATATTTTATTTCCCCCATATGAATGTCTTCCTCTATCTTAAAGACAACCGTGACCCTCCTAGCTACTTCAGCAAAAAATCTTCAAGTCATTTCTGATTCTTCCTTCTAAACATTTCTAACTGGTCATCAACTCCTATTGATTCAAGTAGGTCTCCAAAACCCTGGTTCACCCATCATTATTTCCTGTATAAGCCCATTAAATAATCTCCTTGTTTCTATTCTTTCCCCTTTCCAACTTGTTCTCCATGCTGCTGCTAGAGTTAAACTTCTAAACCAGACTGCACTATGTCCAATTTCTGCCTGAAGGACTCTAAAAGCTTAACTGCCTCAGGATCAAGTTCGAATTCCTCAAAATGGCACACAAAGCCCTTCACAATTTGGGTTCAACTTCCCTAACTCCTTCACAATTTCATCTTTATGTAATTCATCTCCTGTATCCATACATGCCTGTTATAATCCTGAAATACTCCTTGTAGTTTGGCAACATATGACTAATTTAGCTGGCTTTTTCTTTCTCTTTGTAAAACAATGAAATTCACAATTCCCCCAAGACTCAGCTTGAATGTTATTTTCTTTGCAAAGGCTTTCTTTATTCAGAACATACAGAATTAATCATTTGCTACTTTATGTTTTTTTTTTTTTTTTCTTTTGAGACTGAGTTTCGCTCTTGTTACCCAGGCTGTTGTGCAATGGCGTGATCTCGGCTCACCGCAACCTCCGCCTCCTGGGTTCAGGCAATTCTCCTGCCTCAGCCTCCTGAGTAGCTGGGATTACAGGCACACGCCACCATGCCCAGCTAATTTTTTGTATTTTTAGTAGAGACGGGGTTTCACCATGTTGACCAGGATGGTCTCGATCTCCTGACCTCGTGATCCACCCGCCTCGGCCTCCCAAAGTGCTGGGATTACAGGCTTGAGCCACCATGCCCGGCAGCTACTTTATTTTTTTCAGCAACTATAATCCTTTCATTTTAGTATTCCTGGCATTTACCAAAATACCTGACAAAAGAATTTATTAGTCTGCTAACTGAATGCAAGTGAGTTTCCATTTGAAGGTTGGTATCATTACTTTTGGTACAGCACCTGTACTTCTTGCTATACCACAATGTTCCCCATAAAGATAAAGAAAGATTTCTGGATTGAAAGCTGAGAGGGGAATTGGGAAGAAGGGGAATGTAGAAAAGAAGTTCAGTGGAAAAGAGAAAACTTGTGTGTGGTTTTCTGCAATTAGTATAGATGAGACAGAATACTGCAATAATAAACTATTCAGATGAATGGAAGAGGTTAAGTTTAGCGTGTCTTGGTTGGGAAAAAAAAGGAGAGAGAGAAAGAAAAAAGAAATATGGCGGGGTACAGTGGCTCACACTAATTTTTGTATTTTTAGCAGAGACTGAGTTTCACCATTTTGACCTCAAACTTATGACCTCAGGTGATCCACCTGCCATGGCCTCCCAAAGTGCTGGGATTACATATGTGAGCCACCCCATCCAGCCAACTATAAGTATTTAAAATGAAATTGGAAATTCTTTCTCTCCTTTAGGTTCTTTAAATTATGAAAGTTGATGTAACATGATTTAACCTCTTACATTATTTACATTTTGTTTTGCCTTTGGCATGTACAGATGGTTAGTTTCTAAATTTCTTTGATTTCATATGTTCTAAACTAACATTTAGAACTATGTCTAGTTATTATATTTATTCTATTTCACAAGGATCAGAGAGTGCATGTGAAAATACAGGAAATCAGAAAAAAAAGAAGGAAAATACATTATTGCTTTTCAGCTAATTCGGTATGTTTAAACATTTTGTGTAAGAGACAAACTTTTTCAGTAGTTAGGATATGAACATCACTGCTATGTTAAAAATACTACTCACTGTTACCTTGGCAAATGTTGACCCACGTCCTTCTGATTCAATTGTAATGGTTTTTGTACGACGTAGTAAAATCTGATCGATATCCTCTTCACAGAATTTGGAGCCTTCATCTTCTTCCTCCATAATAGCACCATAAGCACCTCTTCGAAGCAGGTCTTCTATTTCCTTTTTGGAAAGCTGTTGAATCTACGGAGAAATTAACTTCCATAAAAACAGTTTTTTTAAAAAGTTCGTAAAACGAGGAAGTATCCCTAAAGGATGTCAAAGAACAAAAGAGGCATGCTTAAACTGCATTTGGGTTTGGGATGCACATAAGAGAGAATTCATGGAAATAATATATTGAAGTTGTTGACTCTTCTTTGCTCTTTTTAAAATAAGAATTACCCATCGGTCTAGAATGACTTTGGTTAAAATAAGGCCTAAAGGTTGGGTAGCCTTTTTCAAAGTTCTTTTTAATACTAGGATTCTTTCTTTCTTTCTTTATTTGAAACAGGGTCTTGCTCTGTTATCCATGCTGGAGTGCAGTGGTGCAAACATAGCTCACTGCAGCCTTGACCTCCTGGGCTCAAGTGATTCTCCCACCTCAGCCTCCCAAGGAGCTTGGACCATAGGCATGCTCCATCATGCCCAGGTAATTTTTATTTTTTATAGAGACAGAGTCTTGCCATACTGCCCAGGCTTGTCTCAAACTCCTGGGCTCAAGCAGGTTAATCCTTCTACCTCAGCCTCTCAAAGTGCTGAGATTACAGGTATGAGCCATGTGCCCAGCCCAGAACTAGGATCCTATTATTGATAGATATTAGGCAAGAACCTTGAGGGGGGAGAAAAAAGCTAAAATATCATCATTTACAACCAGACAAAGCCAATGCTAGTAGTTTGACACTGAAATAAAAAATTTCAAAACTGTTTATATAAACACAAATTCTATTTTGCTGTGCCAATCATACAAATGTCCTAAAAAGAGAGCAAAGAAATTTTATCTTGAAAATACATTTAGAATTCATAAGCTCTGGAGCTATACAGACAGAGCAGGATTCAAAAGTATTAACTAAACATAGCTCCGTCCTGAAAATGCCCCCCTGCATAAAACAAATGTATTTAGTGTTCTGCATGGACCAAAACTAAATGATACACTATTGGAGGTAAAATTAAATACAAAAACACACAAAAACCTCAAGTGAAAAAGAAAATATACATACACCACCAACATTACTTTCTCTTCCACTCATGCTCTGTAATACAGCTTTATCAAGGCCCAGTTTCAAACTGGCTCGGTCAAACATCTCTCTCTCATATGAGTTACGAGTTACCAGTCTATAGACTTTAACTGCTTTGTTCTGACCAATTCTGTGGCAACGAGCTTGGGCCTATAAAAATGAAAAGTTACATATTTAATTATTTTCTCAAGAGGCATGTAATAGCAAATTATATATATGGGATATAAACACATGTAAGAATTCTTAGACCATTTTTATTGAATTCAATATAACCTTTTTCTAGAAATTAAGGTAGAGCTTATTACAACAAGAAATAATCCCACAATCAGGAATAAGTTAAAATTTAGGTTTATAAGCTTAAATATCAAAGAATATAAATTCACAAAGGACTTTTCGGAATCTCACTCTGTCACCCTGGCTGGAGAACAGTGGCACCATCCTGGCTTACTGCAACCTCCACCTCCTGGATTCAAGTGATTTTCCTGCCTCAGTCTCTCAAGTAGCTGGGATTACAGGTGCCCACCACCATGCCCAGGTAATTTTTGCATTTTTAGTACTGACAGGGTTTCACCACATTGGCGAGGGTGGTCTTGAATTCCTGAACTCAAGTGATCCACCTGTCTCGGCCTCCCTAAGTGTTGGAATTACGTAGGCATGAGCCAACATACCCGGCCTTATTATGTTTTAATGGAAGTGTAGTCAATATACTTCTAGGCAGGGACACAAAACTTTTAAACAGATTTTATAGTTGATGTTAACTCAAATTTTTTGATTGTTTGTTTTAGACATGGGGACTTGCTATGTTGCCCAGTCGAACTCCTGGGCTAAAGAGATTCTATCACTTTGGCCTCTCAAAGTACTGGATTACAGGTGTGAGCTACCACACCTAGCTGGCAACTCAACTTTTAAAGTTTAATCTAAATTTCTAAACTTTTTTCTATTACATTATTGACAATCTTTTCAATATATTTTATTTAAGCTGGATAATTTTTTTCCCACAAGTTATTGGGCTAAGGTGGTATTGGGTTACACGAGTAAGTTCTTTAGTAGTGATTTGTGAGATTTTGTACAACCATCACCTGAGCAGTATACGCTGTACTACATTTGCAGTCTTTTATCCCTTGTCCCCACCACTACTCTTTTCCCCATGTCCTCAAAGTCCATCGTATCAATCTTATGCCTTTGTGTTCTCATAGCTTAGCTCCACTTACGAGTGAGGACATATAATGTTTGGTTTTCCATTCCTGAGTTACTTCACTTAGAACAATAGTCTCTAAGATCATCCAGGTCACTGAAAATGCTGTTAATTCATTGTTTTTTTATGGCTGCACAGTATTCCATCGTGTGTGTGTGTGTGTGTGTGTGTGTGTGTGTGTGTGTGTATGTGTATATATACACACACAGTTTCTTTATCTACTTGTTGACTGATGAGCATTTGGGTTGGTTCCATGATTTTGCTATTGTAAACTGTGCTGCTATCAACATGCGTGTACAAGTATCTTTTTTAAATAATGACATATTTTTCTCTCAGTAGATACCCAGTAGTGAGATTGCTGGATCAAATGGTAGTTCTACTTTTAGTTCTTTAAGGAATCTCCACAGTGTTTTCCACAGCAGCTGTACTGGTTTACGTTCCTACCAGCAGTGTAGAAGTGTTCCCTGTTCACCGAATCTATGCCAACATCTACTGTTTTTTGATTACCGCCATTCTTGCAGGAGTAAGGCGGTATTGGACTGTGGTTTTGATTTGCATTTCCCTGATCATTAGTGATGTTGAGCATCTTTTCATGTTTATTGGCCATTTGTATATCTTCTTTTGGGAATTATCTATTCATGTCCTTAGCTCACTTTTTGATGGGATGGTTTTTCTTTTTTCTGACTTGAGTTTGTTACAGATTCTGGAAATTAGTCCTTTTTCAGATGTGTAAGATTGTGAAGATTTTCTCCCCCTCTGTGGGTTGTCTATTTAATCTACTGACTTCCTTTTGCCAGGCAAAAGCTCTTTAGTTTAATTAAGTCTCAGCTATTGTTGAATAGGGTGTCCTTTCTCCACTTTATATTTTTGTTTGCTTTGTCAAAGATAAACTGGCTGTAAGTATTTGAGTTTATTTCTGGGTTCTCTATGCTGTTCCACTGGTCTATGTGTCTATTTTTATACCAGTACCATGCTGTTTTGGTGACTGTGGCCTTGCAGTATAGTTTGAAATCAGATAGTGTGATGCCTTGAAATTTGTTCTTTTTGCTTAGTCCTGCTTTGGTGGTGTGGGCTCTTTTTTGATTCCATATGAATTTCAGAATTTTTTTTTCTAATTCTGTGAAGAAGGATGGTGGTATTTTGATGGGGATTGCATTGAATTTGTAGATTGCTTTTGGCAGTATGGTCATTTTCACAATATTAATTCTTCCCATCCATGAGCATAGGATGTGTTTCTATTTGTTTGTGTCATCTATGATTTCCTTCTAAGCTGGGTAATTTTTTTGGGGAAAAAAACCAAGCAAGGTAAATAACTGTAGAGATCTAAATTTTATTTAAATGAAGGAGAAACTAATTATCTAATATGTATATATGTTAGAAGTGGAGACATCAGAGATCACATAAGGGCTGTACATTTTATAATGAGTTCCTACTAAACAAACTTTGTATGATAAATCTTGACTCCAAATATTCTATAAAACCTAGTTTTTCTCCCAAATTACTAATCACCTCCCCATTATCTTCAGACAAATTAAATCATAAAATGTGGCTTTAAAATTTATAGGGGGCGCTGATGTTATGTTCTTCATTGACATTTTTATTCTATCCACATCCAATTTGTGCCATTTGGAACCCAGGACTGTAAATAGGCAACTTTGCTCTAGGTGTAGGGTAAGTACAGTAAGCCAAAATTATCTTAGTCTGCAAAAATTGGATCTACATTAGCAGTTAAATAGAAAACCAAGTGAGAGGGAGAAGTTGGGAGATTCAGGATAGTTTCTCCACTTTTTTTTCAGGTTCTATAAAGTGACTTTATTATTTTAAGTTAACTTTTAGAACATCCACTTTGGGCTGTTATACGTACAAACATGCATTTCAAAGGCGAACAATTATTATTTGGGTTAAATGTAGGAATTGGGAAACTACAGCTTGTGGATCAAATCTGGTCTGCCAACACAGGCTTTTTTACCTTTTAAAGGATTGTGACAAATGAACAAGAATGTGTGATAAAGACGTTATGTTGCTTGAAATATTTACTAATTGAGCCTTCTACAGAGAGTTGGTCTCTGGCTTACTGTATTAATTTTGGATCTTTAGATATTTTAAAGTAGATTACATATAGTTACATAAATGAGCAATTTATAATATGTTTTAGGCTAGGTATATTCTCAATAACCATTTATTGTATTTGTTTTTATACTTATTTAAAAAAATTATATGGCTGGTCTGATTCACAGAGATTGAACTCTACTTTTCCCCTTCTCATGATTATACTTGACTAGCCTTATAATGAAAAGTACCAATATTAATTGCAATACAATTAAGACTGAAGAATAATAAAATAATTTCTCTTATGTTTTGTTCTCCTTTCATATCCTTCTGCAAATTTAGAACCTCTTCTATCACTGTAATTAATATTCCTATATTTCTATGTAGTCCAAGTACAGTCATTACCTATATGTGTGGCTTCATGTTCTGAAGTATTTTATAAAAACGCATAATATATTATGATTACAAGATAAAATTAGAATAAGCGAGAACTTATTTTTAAGGATTAAAATTCTGAAATGTTAATTTTATTACAAATAAATTATTCTTAGAGCTGAAGGTCTCTCTCAAATTTACATAATATTCTTTAAACTATAAAAATACTGGGTCAAGCATGATGACAAATGCCTATAAACCTAGTACTTTTGGAGGCCAAGACAGGAGAAATGCTTGAGTCCTAGGGTTCAAGACCAGCCTGGGCAACATAGTGAGACTTCATATCTAAACAAACAAACAAAATTACTGTACTCAAATAAGTATAACTTTTTATAAGCTAGTAAGACATATTTTATAAGACATAAAAATGTAAAAAATTTTTGTCATTATAGTTTTTATCTTAAAAATTAAAATAATTTCAGCTATTTTATTTGGCACAGATAGTTCATAGAGAGACACATGTTAGTTTGTCCAGATAAAAATAAAAGATGTGGATTACCAAAAACAGTTACACAATTTTACTTTTTTAAAAAAACGCATTTCTTGTTAGCCAAGTAAACTACTTACCTGAAGATCATTTTGAGGATTCCAATCAGAATCAAAAATTATACATGTATCAGCTGCAGTTAAGTTGATGCCCAACCCACCAGCTCGGGTACACAGGAGAAAAACAAATCTATCTGAATCAGGTTTACTAAATCTATCTATAGCAGCTTGTCGAAGATTTCCTCTGACTCTGCCATCAATTCGCTCATACAAATATCTATGGAATGAAATGCAATAAATTTACATAAATAAATATAATAAAATTGAAGACATATTCTATCAAATATAAGGTCAGTTTTCCTAAAGCATTATGTTTTCTCTAAAATTCAGAAGAATATCATCTCAACTAGTTTCTGTGGCTTTATACTTTTTGATGTTGGTGCTAAGGAGAAAACAAAAACTAATATAAAGATACAAAACCTCTGAATTCCTGGATGTATAGGTAAAAGAACACTACCACAACGAATTTTATTTCGGAAGTTAGAATAAAAAAAGACAGTCTATAAAGCTACTTTGCTGATCTCATCATAATAAATTTTTTTTCAAGAAGTAAAGACTTTCACAAAACTTTATACAAGAAGGCTACAAATGTTTCTTTCGCTCTCGACTGACATACTTGCTTCTACATTGCAATCTATTAAGAACACACTGGAATGCTGTTGAATTCTTTATAGTCATTACTGCAAAGTAATTATCTTATTTTATCCTTCCCCATTTAACATATACAAAACTAAAAAACTTCAAGGCATCAAATAAAAATAAAATACATAAAAATGTAGGCACTAGGATTCAAAGTGGTATACATATGACATCTGCTACACTTCTACATAGGATTTACTAGAGTTGTAGCAGTTGCTCCATGGTTATCTCTTATACCTGCGAAACGGAGGTAAGACTTCTAATAATGTTTTTTATGACAAGAAAAAAACTCTGGATTTTCCATGAAATTACAATAGAAATTTATAAGTACAGTTTTATCTGTAAAAAGTTCTTCACATAAGGAGATCCAAAAAATGTAAGAATGGCTATTTTTGAAAACACTGCAATTTAATGTTTGTATCACTTACATGACATAAAATTGAGAAAAATATACATTTTAAAATGAGGCAAAAGAGTAGGACACTGAAAATAACAATGAAACTAGAAATAAAAATGAAAATAAAACAAACGACATAATCTCTAATAATATAAATCAGTACAGACCTTTACTTATCTATATGGGTTAAAGTCTATTGAATTAAAATCTGCAAGCCAGGTATGGTGGCTCATGCCTATAACCCCAGTACTTTGGGAGGCTGAGGTAGAACTGTTTCAATCCAGGAGTTTGAGACCAGCTTGGGCAACATAGTGAGACCCTCCCTCTACCAAAAATAAACAAATTAGCTGGGTGTGGTAGTGTATTCCTGTAGTCCCAGCTTCCTGGGAGGCTGAGGTGGGAAGATTGCTTGAGCTTAGGAGTTTGAGGCTGCAATGAGCTATGATCACACCACTGCACACTACTCTGGGCAACAGAGTGAGACACTGTCTCAAAAAAAAAAAAAAAATCTACAGCTGAAATAGCCTAAATACTGATTAGACAATATTTAACACTATCTTACCGAGATTTACCAATAAACAAAATAAAACAAAAAAAACCCACACTGAAACAAATAGAAAAATATTAAAGCATGAACAAATTTTATATAGTATATAAGAATAAAAGTACCACAACTTAAGGTTCTAATTATAACAATGAAATAGATCCAAAGGTTCTTGAATCACTTTTTTCAATTTTGAAGATGACTATTGTAAATATAAGTCTATTTAAAGTTTCATTACTACAAGGTTTATAAATCAAGTAAAATGTACATTATTAAATCCATTCCTGTCACACAGTACTTATTTGCAAACTTTTCTAAATTGTACTTCTCAGGCATATCTAATATTCCAACATTTGCACACTGGGAAAATATAACACATAATCAATCCTAAACAATCTTTACTTATAAATTTGAATGCTTTATTCTAATCTAGGTAAAAAGAAAGATATGAGTAAAGTTCATTTACAGTACAGTGCTGCACAAATCTTAATAGCATATACTTAGCATAATTCATAGTATAATTCAGTGGATTACAGTATGCTTTACCTTTTATGTATGAGATAGTCCTCCAGAATGTCAAGGCAGCGAACCATCTGAGAGAAGATGAGCACTTTATGACCTCCAGCTTTCATTTTGGGAAGCAATTTATCAATAAGGACCAATTTACCAGCAGACTGGATCATTGCTTGAAGATGAAAATCAGAAGCAGCTGGATTATATGTATCTCTAAATTCTCCAAGTATTTTCTCCTCAGCACCTGTCAAAGAAATAGTAGATGAAAGAAGCAATGCAAAAATGCAGGAAATTCCCAACTGCTTTCTTTTTAATCAAAATTAGTGCTCCTGTGTGCTTCTGTAACATAATTTTCTAATGGCATGTACACTGCTTTTATTAGAATTATTCATGCTCGTTGCTGAACCTCCACCAATACCAGACTGTAATTTCATTGAGGACATGGACAATGTCTTAAACATCTTTCCATCTCCTTGGATACCTGGCATAATGCCTTGTATAAATTTATGTTTGCTAAATGTTTAATGAATGCTATTAGGGAAAAAATAAAACTGTTGAGTAAACACATGTATTTTTTTAAAAAATCTAATATTTAAGCACCAATCATGTATTTGGTATTTAAATATTAGATGTTTAAAACTAACCCAGTTGAGTAAACACATATTTTTAAACAAACATCTAATATTTAAATACCAATCATAACAGTTGTCATCACTGATGATTGATCATAATTGATTTGGATGTGTCTATGGAGATCTTGTTAGCCACCAAAACAAGGAAACAAGAAAAAATTAAGGCTAGGTACAGTGGCTCACGCCTGTCATTTCAATACTATGGGAGGCTAAGGCAGAAGGATTTATTGAGGCCAGGAGTTTGAGACCAGCCTGGGCAATATAGCAAGACACCATCTCTACCAAAAAACAAACAAACAAACAAAAAAACCAAAGAAAGAAAGAAATTAGCTGGGCATGGTAGTGCATATGTCTACTTCTAGTTACTAAGGAGGCTGAGGTGGAAGAATCAATTTCCAGCTTGAAGCTACTGTGTGCTATGAACACACTACTGGACTCCAGCCTGGATTATAGAGCGACACTATCTCAAAAATAAAATAAAATAAAAGAAAGAAAGAAGAGAATAAACTAAAATAAAGTCATGTTATAGGTCCTTGATGCATACTTCCTTTAGATAATCCATATCAGAATTAAAGAGGCTGTCTGTATTTCTTTCCTCAACCTGTCTAGCCATAAGAGAGTACTATAAAACTGCAAGAGAGACTTCGGTTGTCTTGAACAAAGTAGGTAGAGAGGTACATACTCCCAGGCATAAGTGAAAAACCCAAACATACACTAGGAGAGAGCCTGATGAGATCTTAAAAAGTAACATTATTACAGCACAAAATTCAAACACTAACTGATGTATCTAGACTGGAAGGAAGCCAGGAAAAAACTGTAAATGCAGAAGCCCCGAAAATCAGCTTTGCTGTCTTTGTCCACAATTAGGATTAAACAAGAGGACAAATTCTAATCCAAATTATACTGAACAAACTCCTGCTGTTGTAACCTCGTGTGCTAACATCAGTCACTGTAACAAAGTAGTTCACATTGCCTCTGATTCTGTAACACTTGTAATTCCTCAGAATATCACCGTAGAGAGTCATAACAGCTACTACAGCTGTAATGTTTTGTTTATTAATATTTACTGCAAGAAAAAAGTATTTGTTATAATCTTTTTTAGCTACCTTTGATAAGATATGGATGATTACAGCATTTCCTGAGCTCCATCATGGTATTGACCAAGTTAGGTACATTAGTTTGTCCTGCTCCTTTGGATAAAAACGAAAAGTTCTTTTCCAAGATAGCCCGGTAATATTTCTTTTGAATGTTAGTAAGTTCTACTTCAATGATGGTTTCTTCTTTAGGTGCCAACTTCTTTTCCACATCTTCTTTTAATCGTCTCAACATCATTGGTTTCAGGATAGCCTGAAGTTTCTGTACCTGAATTAAAAATGATAAAAAGATATATAACATAAGTGAGCATTTAATTACACATATAAAATAATTACAATAATTAGAAATGTGATGAATATATTTACAAAGAGCAATAGGATACCTGTTCCTCTGTTTTCAGATCCCCAAATTCTTGCATAAATGTTGACTCAGAAGGAAATCTTAAAGGTTCAAGAAAGTGAAGAAGACTAAACAGTTCTTCAACTGTATTTTGGAGAGGTGTGCCAGTCAAAAGCACCTTGTGTTCCTACATAAAGTGAGAATAATTCACATCAAACATCATAGTACTAAAATTATATGAAAGCTGACTTAGGTTACCAAATGTTCAATATGCAAATATTTTTCTGACCATACATATATATATGTCTCTATGTATATATAGATATATATCTATGTATACATACATATATATCTATATATATACATAGATATATATATAGATATATATGTATGTATACATATCTATGTATATATAGATACATATGTATGTATACATAGATATGTATCTATATATATTTATAGATCTCTATATATAAGTACATTTATATACAGATTTTATATATATATATATATATATATATATATATTTTAGAGACAAGGTCTTGCTGTGACACCCAGGCTGGAGTCTAATTGTGCCATCATAGTTCAGCATTACACAAACAACATAATTACAATGATTAGAATAAATTACAGTAGTACCACTGTAACCTCGAACTCCTGGGCTTAAGAAATCCTCCTTCCTCAGGCTCCTGAGTAGCTAGCATTGCAGGTATGCAAAACATCTGGCTAATTTAAAAAAATTTTTTTGTAGAGATGAAGTCTTACTTATTATCCAGCTGGTCTTGAGCTCCAGGCCTCAAGCCATCCCAAAGTGCTGGGATTAAAGGTATGAGCCACCATACCCGAACTCATAATTTTCAAGAGTTAAAATACATTTCTACCCACAAATCTTCAGAAATATACTTTCCCAATCACTTTTTAAAAACTCTGTATCATTCCTGAAATACCTCACTTTGTATGCTATTTATGCCTTTAAAAATTCTAAATAATTTTAGAAGCAAAGAAATAAATATTCTAAAAAAAAAAAAAGAGGGAATCTTTTTCTTTGGTACTCAACCATTCTTAGTATGGTAATTTGTGTACCAAAGAGTGCTTATTATTTATAATTTGGATGATCATCATTTAACTCTTCAAACATGAACAAATTATCAAATCACTGAGGTTACAATCCCAGAATGTAAAGGACTAATATGCTTTGAAGCTAGAATTCTTTAAAAATTAAACATAATAGTAAAAGAAGAAAATAAACGTAGAATATTTTTAATGGTAGTACAAATTATTTAAAAATTTATTTGACAAAACCTCTAAATTCCCAAATTAAATATTTGTATATGCATCTGTGAAATCCGTATATTATGTATATGGTAGTAAATGGCCTAGAAAGATAGACAGAAAATCATACTGGAAAATAAGGTATTGAACTGGGTGTGGCATAGATGGAGAAGGAGTAAAAAGGAACACTTTTAAGTTTTTACAGAATGTGGTTCTTTATATTTGAACTGTTTGTTCAAGTGCTCATGTAGTAATTATGATCTTAATTAAAAATCAAAATGTTTAAAAAAAGCTTTCATTTGTAAGAAGCAAACACAGTAACAAAAAGATGACTATAAGAAATCCCATTATTAATTATAACCAATATATGTTAAACATGTAGAATTGTGTAGGACTTTTTATCATAAATAATCTGAATAATATAACTTTGGTAAAGGGACTTTTTATTAAGGAATGCATGGCTTAAAAGTTATGGTCTTATTTTCTTTTAAATAGTACATACTCCATTGACATTTCTTATTTTAAAAATTAATTACTAACACTTTTTGGAGGAAAGAGCTAAAACATTTGAAGCTGTAGAAAGTAGAATTTTTTTTCTTATGAATTAAAGCAACAACAAAAAAAACCCACACAACTCAATTATCACAAATAGAATTCAGACATACCAATACTCCAAAACTAAAAAACAAACGTTTTTAGCATTAACTCTAAGACCTTTTACTATACAGCTAATAAACTGAATTGTCATAATGACGATATTAAGTTACTTACCAGATTCATGAGTTTGAGGCCTTCTAAGAGTTTACAATTTTTATTTTTTAACCTATGTGCTTCATCAATAATCACACATCGCCATTCAATTGCATTAAGCTCTCCACAGCCTCCAAGAATCATTTCAAAAGTGGTGATGATGGCTTGGAATCTATAAGCTCCTCGAATTATGCGCCCCTAGAAATGATCAAATGTAATTTGACATTATTTTAATTGCATATTTTTATTCCTGTCAAATGGCATCTGATAACATCTCTTACAAAACATTTCCAATGAAATTTTTACATAAGCAGACATTCCCTTACAATAAAAAGTTTTAGCATTAAAACTGTATTATATGTGTTCAATAATGTTAAAAATTATGCCAACATAATTATTTTATTTATAATAGTATCCTAATAAACATTTCTTGGTAAAATGTTTTATAATAATTTTTAATAATTATAATAATTTTGGGCAAGAAATAATCATTATAAATCTGGCCAATGAGATTTCAGTATTAGTTCTCATTACTTACAGCACTGAGTTCACAAATATAATAGCAAATAAATAGTGAATAATTAGTCATCCAAATAATTTATTCAGAAGATATTGAGTACTAATGTGCCAGAACCTGTTCTAGTTGCCAGAGATGTAGCAGTAAACAAAACAGATAACAATAATTATCCAATTAAAACATATGATAATGAATCTAATGCAGGACATAGTTATTAAGAAAATAATTTTTACAAAAGTAAATTAGAAAGAGATAAGGGTTGTGGAATAAAATAAAGCAAGAATGTGGGATGATAAGTTTAAGGTTGAAGGTGAGTTGGGGAGGGATAACATGTGGAGAAATGCCAGACACAGGTGATGGGGAGGAAGGCAGCAAACCACCCTGCCATGTATGTACCTATGCAACAATCTTGCATGTTCTTTACATGTATCCCAAAACATAAAATGCAATAAAATATATATTTTTTAAAAAAGGTTGGAGGTGAACACTGCACGTTTATACAGAGTGGTTGGGAGACCATTAGTGTGATGCGACACTTGAGAAAAAATGTAAAGATGAGGGAGGAAGTCATGTTGATATCTACAGATCTGGAAAAGAAAGCATTCTTGGTAAAAGAAGGAGCAAGTGGGAAGGCCCTAAGGTAGAAGTGTCTTTGGCAGCATTCAGATAATAGCAAGCAAGCCAGAGTGTTTGAAACCCAGTGAGTTGAGGAGGGGATGAGGCAGACTGCAGGACACACTGTGATACAAGCTTTGACTCTGACTAAGACACTATTGAAGGGGTTTGTAAGCAGTGTCCTGATTTGATATACATTTTTTTAAATGTCCTTTTGGCAGTTATGGTGAAACCTGTCTGAAGAGGCCAAAGACAGGATCATGGAGACCAGTTTAAAAGCTGCCATCCAGGAGAATTGCCTAAACCCATGAGGCAGAGGTTGCAATGAGCCGAGATCGTGCCACTGCACTCCAGCCTGGGCAATGGAGTGAGATTTCTCTAAATACATACATACATACAGACATATACAAAGAGCTGCCATACTAATGCAAGTAAGAAATCTTCATTGGAGGTCATGAGAAGTGTGCTCAGTTCTAGATAAATTTTGAAAGTAGAGTCAGCCAGGCATGGTGGCTCATGCCTATAATCCCACCACTTTGGGAGGCTGAGGCAAGTGGATCATGAGGTCAGGAGTTTGAGATCCGCAGGGTGAAACCCCATGTAACAAGGTCAGGAGTTCAAGACCAACATGGTGAAACCCCATCTCTACTAAAAATACAAAAATTAGCTGGGCGTGGTGGCGGGCACCTGCAATCCCAGCTACTTGGGAAGCTAAGGCAGGAGAATTGCCTGAACCTAGGAGGCACAGGTTGTGGTGAGCTGAGATTGCGCCACCGCACTCCGCCTGGGCAACAGAGTAAGACTCCATCTCAGAAAAAAAAAAGGAAAACAAAGCCAACAAGATTTCCCAATGGATAGCATGGAGTAAGGCAGGGCAGGGCCTCAAATTTACCACTAAAAATTTTAGCTGAAAAAACTGGAAGTGCATGTTGTTATTTACTAAAAAGAAGTAGTTTCGAATTTTGATTTTGTATGTTAATTTTGAGACATCTATTAGACATAGCCATGTGCAGTTAAGTAGGCATTTGGGTATGACTCCGGAATTTACAAAAGAGTTTAGAGTTGGTGATACAGAGTTAGGAATTTCAGCAGTACGAATGGTATTGAAAGTTACATGTATGTATAAAATCTGTGAGATAATGAGTGTATTTGCAGACTAAGCTTTGAGTTATCCCAAAGTTTAGATATAGGGAAGGTAAGAAGGAATCAATAAAGGGTGCTTGAAAAAGAATAAGTGGTGATGTAGGACAGGACGGTGTCCTGGAATCTAAGTGAAGAGAGTGTTTAAACAGGGTTTAAAACATAAGCTGTTGAAAGTGAAAAGAAGGGATAAAAACAGTTGGGTATTCTGACTTAGATTTTAATTCATATTAACTTAATTAATTTTAGACTAATTAATATTAATGATTAAGTTGAATAATAGCTCAAATAGAATATTATTAAAATAGGTATAAATTATAAATTTGTGGCATTTATACAGCTGTAAAAACCTGGGATATTATATGTTCAGTTAAACTGGTATCACAGTGTTTAATAACAGGGGCTCTTGAATCTGACTGACTTGAGTTTCTTAATCCTGGTTTTGCATTGTGATTTTGGGCAATTCGTGCAACTTCTTTAGCCTCAGTTTTCTCATGTGTAAAATGGAGACAATACTATTTTACAATGTTGATATTACAAAGATTAAGTGAAATAATACATGTAAACTGTTTAGCATAATGCCTGGCACATGGTAAATAATAAATGTTTGTGGCTATTAGTTTATCATTTCTGTTACTTTGCCAAGGGCAATTTAGAAAAATTTTAGCATAATTTTAGTAATACTGTTATTTCAACCTATTTGATAACATAAAAAAAACCAGAAGTTAAATATTCACTTAATTTATATAAAAATGCATTTGAAAGAGTTAACTCTAAAAGTTATTCTTAAATTTGAAGCACGGATCGATTTATCCCATTACAGGAGACATCTTTATCTTTTGAAATGTAAAACCTCTTTAGATAATATATATCTAGAATTTGCAACATTTATCATAAAAATACAATATTTAATATACACAATTCAGTTTATCACACATCAAGAATCTTCCAGGTTTTTGGTTATCACATTTAAGCCAAACTCATGTGACACAAATATTAAAATCGTAACTTGAAGTCTTTTTAAGTCTCAAGATATTAGTTGTGCTTTCTGTAAAAAACGAGAATCTCAAATAATTTTTATGACAACATACACCTCTAAAATTCTACAAATGTATGATTAAGAATAATGAAACACTAGGTCATGTTGAAAATGATCACCTTTGCACTTTTGGAATCCATGATATCTTAATTAGATTATAGTTTGATTCTTTTCCACTATTTTATTATTATCATTATTTTTTAGGGACAGGGTCTTGCTGTCACCCAGGCTTCAGTGCAATGATGTGATCACAGCTAACTGTAGCCTCAAACTCTTGGGCTCAAACAGGTAGATAATCGGTTATCATTGGGAGGCAAAAGTAGAAGGCTATACACATTACCTTACTTGAACCTCTATCATATCACATAACCTGGCCATGTGTTATAATGATCCTTTTAGAACAACAGAACGAGTGAAAGAAAAATAAAATACTAAGGTGCTTTTAAGGTAGAGTGCCAGGCAATAAACCTTTTCTATTTAAAAAGTACACTTTTTTGTGAATTGTATTTGATTTATTTCTTAATAAAGATTTTAATGAAATAATTCATATGAACATTCAAGACTATGACTTGGCATTTCATGTTTTCTTTTTTTAAAAATATTTGAGTTTTTTTTTTTTTTTTTTTTTTTTTTTTTTTTTTTTTGAGACGGAGTTTCGCTCTTGTTACCCAGGCTGGAGTGCAATGGCACGATCCCGGCTCACCGCAACCTCCGCCTCCTGGGTTCAGGCAATTTTCCTGCCTCAGCCTCCTGAGTAGCTGGGATTACAGGCACGCACCACCATGCCCAGCTAATTTTTTTTGTATTTTTAGTAGAGATGGGGTTTCACCATGTTGACCAGGATGGTCTCGATCTCTTGACCTCGTGATCCACCCGCCTCGGCCTCCCAAAGTGCTGGGATTACAGGCTTGAGCCACCGCGCCCGGCCTCGAGTTTTTTTTTTTTTGAGATGGAGTCTTGCTCTGTCACCAGGTTGGAGTGCAGTGGCACGATCTTGACTCACTGCACCCTCTGCCCTCCAGGTTCAAGTGATTCTCCTGCCTCAGCCTCCCAAGTAGCTGGAACTACAGGCACGTGCCACCATGCCAGCTAATTTTTTTGTGTAATTTTAGTAGAGATGGGGTTTCACCATGTTGGCCAGGCTGGTCTCAAATTCCTGACCTAGTGATCCGCCCACCTCGGCCTCCCAAAGTGCTGGAATTACAGGCATGAGCCACCGTGCCCCACCAAAAAGTATTTTAGTTTTTTGGTAGAGATGGTCTTGCTATGTTACCCAGGCTGGTCTGGAACTCCTAGCCTCAAGCAATCCTCCCATCTCTGCCTCCCAAAGTGTAAGATTACAAGTGTGAGCCACCATGCCTGGCCTGTTTCTAGTCAACGTTCTGCCAGAATACCCTTAAGTTGTCATCTCTTTATTTTATAATCTGTGTATTTAGGAGGGATAGGAAATCCCTTCTTAAAGAGTAAGTGGCCAAAGTAAGATAGAAAATGCTTCTCTTATAAATACAGGTAGAGAAGAACATCATCAAACCACTAGAGTACTGACATAACCAATCTGAAGGAGAAAAAGATGGAGGTATAACTGTTTTAGTAAGCAAAACAAACCACATTTAAAAAAATGTCTAAAATAAAGATCCACTGAACATGAAAGAGAACCTATGATCTCACCAACAGGCATTTAAGCCTGTGGTGTTAGTGAAGATTTAAATTTTTTAAATGTTGGGGAAAAAGCTGGACAATGACCAGAGATAGTTATTACTCTAAAAAGAAATCTAATATGTATTTAAAAACAATTAGTAAAATTATTATTCTAGTTGAAAAATTAAGGATTACAATGAGACTTGCACATTGTTTAAATCTGCATATTGCACTATAGTGAACTACAGCATTAAACTGACATTTTTCATTGTTCTCTTCAGCTACTCAAATTTACTGTAAAATAAAAATGATGAATAAAAGAGCTTAAACTAAGATCTAGGTAGGCAATTAAAATGTATCCTAAATTCAAACATAATTGGTATGTAATGATTATCTTGTTTAGCCCTGATCTTTCAAACAACAAACAAAATCATCAGTAACACACCTGTGAATCCCTGAAGTACATCTCGTATTGCTGTATCATCTGTCTGCTAATCAGGCTCCCATGATAAACCACAACATTAATATCAGTCCATGTACGAAATTCTCTCTCCCAGTTTGCAATAGTAGAAAGCGGAGCAATAATCAGGAAAGGTCCTCTTATACCAGTCAGAAGGATTTCGTAGAGGAATGTAATTGACTGAATAGTTTTGCCAAGACCCATTTCATCTGCTAAAATGCAGTTTCGTCTGAAATAAACAAATATATTATCCATGCATGCATTGGGTTTTTTTCCCCTATACCAAAATGTTTTTAAGGATAAATATACAAAAATAATCAAAGATAAAATAAAATAGTTGCATTTATAAAAATGTAAAAGTTGCTGAAGTACAGAGTAGTTTTAAGATTACAATGTTATTATAAACCTGTAAAGGGACAACTAAAGATTTCTGTAGCTCCAAAATAAGGATACCGCCCATTAGATGTTTAATTTTTTTTTTTTAAGAGTGGAAACGGAAGAGCAAGGCCAACTAAATATATTATTTGTTCAGGAATCATTTATTAAATACCTTCTATATTTTAGGACAGTATAAGGAGATGGGATACAAAAGAAATAGAACATGTTCTCTACCTTCCACGGGTGTGTATCTATTATAGAAGCTGACATGCAAATAAATAAGTAAATAGTAATGCAATGTGCTATCACAGAAGCACAGATATTGAACTGTTGGCTGTGCATCAGAAAAGCTTACAAAGCTTGAAAAAAAAAAAAGATACTCAGGCCCCTCCCCTATATATTCTGATTCAATGTGAATGGAATAGGATAAAATCAGATATAATTTTAAAATAAGCCCCAGAGATGATTACGATATGTGGCCAGTTAAGAATCATCAGTATGGTTATTATGGAGGCTCAAAAGAGTAAGCCTCAACTCTGAGAAGAGATGTGAGACCTCCTTCAGAAGGAGGTCAGTAATGAGTAGGATTTTGCCAGAGAGCACAGTGAATGAGAAGTGTAAAGAAAGTGATGAACTGAGGGACCAAAAGTTGTTAACTATGGTTTGGAGGAAAAGGTAAAAGGAGGAGAGATTCTTGAGGTAAGTAGGGTCATAAACAGAAGACATCTGCCATTCTATTATGCAATGGGAATTACTGAAACCCTTTAAACAAATCCAATGAGATTAGGTTTGTATTTTAAAGTTTACTCTGGTTCTATTGTGGATATTAGAGGCTGAGGTGACTAGAAGTTGAGAGAGTAACTGGGAAAGTACCATTAAGTGCAGGGAAGAAAGTGTGGGCACCTGGTCTAAGAGAGGAGAAACTCAGAGAACTTTCCAGAATGAATTATGGGTTAGAATGAACTGGACCTAGTTACCAAAGTATGAGGTATAGGGTGAAGCCAGATTTCAGTTTGGGCGACTAAATGAATTGTGCTATTATTAATCAAGATGGAAAATACAGAGGAAAAACAATTTTGATGGGAAAGAAACAGGAAATAGTAAGAATAATTTTTAATCTGTTGTGTTTAAAGAATCACTGAGATTGACACTCAGGTAGCAACAGGCAAATGGAAATACAGGCCCAGAGTTCAAGACCTTAGAGATAAAGTATGGGGCGATTAGACTATTATTGGTACATGAAGGCATGGGGAGTATAGAATATGCCTTAGGGAGAACGAACATGAAATATGAAAAAAGAGAAGACAGAACTCAGGGCAGGCAAACATAACATCTACAGGGCAAGCAGAGGAAGAAGAACCAGGAATAGTCACAGGTACTGCAGAGCTAGGAGACAGTCACATTGTGGAAACTGTTGGGGTTCAGAGTCAGGGGGATGTTTGAAGAAGGGAGTAGCAACTACTAACCAAGGCAGCAGAGAGCAAATTGGGGCTGAAAAATATCCCATGGATTTAGAAAGTTAAAAGTTTCAGAAAATTCTGGGGAGTCAGGGTGGGAGCCCTGGTGGTGAGAGGGAGGGAGGAAGGAGGGAGAGAGAGAGTTATAGAGAGAGAAAGAGAAAAGCAGAGCCAAGAGAAGGTTTATTTTAAACCCAAATTTGTTTATAGGCTGAAGGGATGGCAACAGTCTTCAGGGGTGGCCTGGAGATATAAAAGAGAAGGATAAGTGACTGAAGTAAAAGTAAGGCTCTAAGGCTCTAAGGAGACTAGATGAAATGGCATATCTGATACATGAGGACAGTGGTAAGAATAACTATGGATGAAGATGTTAATACATCTGTAGGCTTGGATATGAGGGCAAGCAAAAACTTGAATGAATTTACCTACTGTCCCGGGTTTTACTATGAAGCAGTCATATACAGAGAGTAAAGGGGGCAGAACTGTGATAAAGGGCTTCAAGAAAGTGGTGAAAGTTTAAAATAGGCAATTTAGGAGATGGGAAAGAGTACTGATGAGGAAAGACAAGTTAAAAAAGTGTTTTGTTAACTATTTTTCCTACATGGTTCTCTTGGAGAAAATGATGATTAATATTTAGAAAACATAAATTAGGGAAAAGAGCACTGTGGAGATAACAGGCCTCTTTCCATCGACTGAGTCCATGACTCACCAGCACTAAGCATAACAACTCAGAAGAATCACACGAAAAGTAAAAATGATTAAAAATGATTCTGAATAAAAGCATCATCAAATTTTGCTATTCTTACTAATAGTATTGCCTTTATTTGCTCTTTTGCATATGCAACTACTATGCTTTCTTAATTGCAGTACCATTTTTTACTTCTTTTGCAACTATCTTTTCATCTCAACAAAGAATGTAAGATGTTCTATAAGGCATTTTGAAAACCTTGGAAAATAAGTAATTAATAAAAATGGGGTAATTAATTTCTAGGTTCCCATATTTTATACTCCATTGCTTATCAATTGCTGACAACCTACTTCTTTGATGATTTACATTAAATGATAGAGCTTTAATTCCTATGAGTATACCTTGCTTGTAACTCACTCACTCAAACTGATTGTTGGCAGACGGTAGTATGGGTTGACAAGGTGAAGAGCATTATATAACACAGAAGGTGTCTTAGGACTCTTGGAAAGGTATTTCAAATTTAATTATTAATCAACATACCAACTGTTTTCTATTATGATTGGTAGACATTTAAAGAAAGCAATTGTAGTTGAATCTTAAATTGTAATTTACATATTTTCCTGAGGTAACCTCACTTTAAATAATGAAGACTTCATAACAATAATATAGCAACATCAGTATCTATTTTACTTGACACATTTTGGTACACATTAAAAAAACAAATTTTTTTTTGTTATGATATACTACATACCTATTGTACCAATTGAACAAGAGCCAATTGAGTCCTTCCAGTTGATATTCCCTGAGTTGATTGCCATTTTTATAGTCCCTGGATTGATCTATTTTCTTCCAAATATTAGAAGGAGGACAGTCCTTTGTGGAAAAACAAAGAATGAATGGTGTTTAAATCTTCCATGTATCATATTCATGGCAAAAAGCATTGCTTTAAAAATAACCCTAAGAGGCATAACAGTATACAGTGTTATGATTAACTTCTAACATTTAAAGATCAAATTAATTCTATACAACTCTTCCAGAAAATTGAAGAAGGTATATTTCCTAACTCATACTATGAAGCCCTGATACAAAGACATTACAAGAAAACTACAGACCAATGTCCCTAATGAACAAAGATGTAAGTATTCTTAACAAAATTTTACCAAATCGAATTTAACAACATATAAAAAGGCCAATACATCATGATGAAGTAGGTATTTTTTTTTTTTAACCAGGAATGGAAGGTGGGTTTAAAGTAGAACGTTAATCAGTGTTGCAACAGATTAAAAAATGAAAATTGACCTGGTGTGGTGGCTCATCCCACACTTTTGGAGGCCAAGGTGGGAGGATTGCTTGAGACTAGGAGTTCAAGACCAGCCTGGGCAACCCGAAGAGACACAGTCTCTATTTTAAAAACATAAAAAATTAAAACAAAAAATAATATGATAATCTCAGTAGATGCAGAAAAAGTATTTGAGAAATTCAACATCCATTCCTAATTAAAACTAATCAAATTTTGAATAGAAAGGAACTTCCTTAACCCATTATGGTACAACTTAAAAAAAGCCAAAACTAACATTACACTTAAAGGTGAAAGACTGACTGCTTTCCCCCTAAGATCAAGAATAAGGCAAGGATCTCCTCTGTGACAACTTCTATTTAACACTGTACTGCAGGCACTAACAAGTGTAATCAAACAAGAAAAGGATAAAAGTCATCAAGATTGAAAAGGAATAACAAACTGTATTTATATTATAGAAGACATAATTTGTCTATGTAGAAAATCCTGTGGAATCTACCAAAAAAGTTAAACTAAGTAGCAATTTTAGCGAGGTTGCATAATACAAGATCAATGTGCAAAAGTCAATTGTATTCTATATTGTGGCAACAATCATGAATATATTTTTAAAAAACAGTAACGTTTTATAATGGCATCCAAAATAAACTTTTGATATTCACAGTACAAAATATTTCTTTCAAAAGAAATCTAGAAGCATAAAAGTGAAACATTATATGTAAAAAATTTTTATTCACTTATATATACAAATATATAAGACATAAATTTTCTGAAGATTCCTAAATGGGAATTCAAATAACATTATCCTGCCCTCCAATTAGTAGGGTCTCAGTAGGAAAAATAAGTTTCTGAGAGACAAGCAAAAGGTTTCCTATTGTCTTTTGCTTTAAAATTATCTTACTAATCAATAAAATTACAGTTCTAAGAATTATAGATAATCAGGTGTGATACTGTGAAATACATATTTGGTCTTCATTTCCATTTTGTGGCATACAGCTCCTGATATCCTTGGGTTTTCCAAAGTGCTGCTTTTTTGTGTGCCAATACTGCTGATCTATAGATTCAAGTAGAACTGGTTACCAGAAAGACAAAGGCATGATTAGAGAGGAGAATGAATGGTAGGAAGGGGAAAGGCAGAAAGGAAGAAGGAGAGAAGGGGAGGAGAGGACGAGGGGAGAATGGGAGGAAGGAAGGGGAAAAGGTCAAGCTGATGGCCAGTGGGCACTGGATGATTGAATCAATCATGCCTACATAATGAATCCTCCATAAAAACCCAAGAGGACAGGGTTTAGTAAACTTCCAGGAAGGTGAACTAGAACTCATCCACATGCCAGGAGAGTGCAAACCCCAACTCTACAGGACAGAAGCTTCTCGCTCAGACTTTGCCCTACGTCTCTCTTCCTCTTGCTGTTTGTTTGTATCCTTTAAAATATCCTTAGGAACAAACCAGTAAACATAAATGTCCCCCTGAGTTCTGTGAGCTGTTCTAGCAAATTAATCAAACTCAAAGTGGTGGGTAATAGGAATGCTAACTTGAAGCCGAAGATCTGCAGGCCCCTGGACTTGTGACTGGTAGGAATGAGAGGGCAGTCTTGTGCGACTAAACCCTCAAGATGTGGGATTTTATGCTATCTGGGTAGATGATGAATTAGAGCTGGGTAGAACTGAGTTAGAGGACAGTGAGCTGGTGTCCACTGCAGAAGTGACTGCATGCTGGTCAGAAGAATTCCCCACATATTTTGGGGTCACAGAAGTATTTTGTGTTGAGTGTTCTGTTACCCTGAGAGCAGAGGAAAAACACAGTTCAAGGGAGTTTTTTTTTTAACCATCAGGTAAGTGTATGGTAATTGTCAATAAAAAATAAACAGGCTATCAGTAAGCTGAGAACAAGACTGGTTATTGAAGCTCTGCTGCTACTTTATACAGATAAGTGTTTGCTAAAGAAAACATTTTTAAAGTGGTAGCCAATTAACATCAAAATAATTAACATATATTTTAATTGCTGCTTAAAATAATTTCTGCATCAGATCATATTCTGTATAGCTTCTTTTCAGCAATCCAATCACTACTAATGTTTTATTAGTTTGGGTCAGGGAAAAATTTCATTTACAGAATCTCAAAATACTTTACATGACTTATATGCTATTTTATTTAACAGCAAAATATTGGTCAAAACAAACAAACAAAAAAAACGCAAAAACCACCTCCCACATTATTCAACCATGATAGTCTAGCCTTGTTGTCATTAATTTTACATGAATTAAGGGGATTAATTCTATTGGCTGAGCCTCCTTTACCAAAGACTATACCATATACCTAAGGCATCTCTAATTTTTGAGAAGTTCCAAAAGAGATTTTATGCACCTCTGACTGAGAATCACTGATCTAAAGACATAGCTTATTCAATAAAGCTTAATGTTACCACAAAGGCATAGTCCCCAATCCAAAAGAAAATCTTTCTCTTTTACAATATTCTTTGATTCACTCCTCTCTTAATTGACACTTCTGTTTCCTGCTTCAAGGCATAGCATTTAGAAGATAAAACGAATGGGGGTAAACTGATATGCCTTTGTTAACACCCTGTGGGCATTACTGTAAAATAAAGTAAGAAGACCAGAAAATAGTATTAGGAAGACCAGAAAATAGTTTTTATAAAACAATATGATCTCTCCTATGGAATATTTAATTCATGTCCTTTTCTTACTTCACATCTCCATGTTTATCAGGGCAGCCTTCCTCACTCTGGTGCTAATCAAAAAGGAATCTGCTCCTGTCTTTTCACATATAAACTCCCTCTTTAGCTTTGGCTCCCAAAACTAGACTCATAGTAACAAGCCTGTTTGAAAGAAATGAAAGTAAAACATTACATAATTATCAGCAATATCATAACTTAAATCTACAAGTGCTAAGATTTTATAAAGCTGTCTAAAATAGGTTCTTACCAAACGTCTTGTATCAGGCCTTGAAGCTTGCAGTTGTTCAAACTCTTCTATTTTTGCAAGATCTACATCTTCTTTTAGTTCCCAAGTACTATCTTCATATGGCAATGAGCACCATTTTACTAAGTAGTAAATAACAGGCTGTAAAAAAATTGTTTTCATTTTACTATTTTGAAAAAGAGACTAATAAGAAATAGTTGAAACAGAGAAGAAAGTACTAGGTTTCAATACTTGGAAAGTTTTAGATTTTTCTTACTTAAAAAATATTTTTACCAAATATTTACCTCACCAGTATCCTTATCTTCACAAAAAGAGACTTCTAATACTCTGTCTACTTCAACGTAGTCTGGGTTAAATGGTTCTTCTTCCATCTAAAATTAAAAGGTAACTTAATTGATATCTGACAAAGAAGAGGAATGATAAAAGTAAGGACAAATTTACTAGCATTTCACTGTAGAACTCGTAAGTTTGATTTCAATGAAATTTCCAATAAATAGAATTCTTCCATTTTCATTTCCAAATGATATCTAGGATATCATGAATAATGTTATCAATAATAAAACCAATCAAATAGCACTAAAAAATCAGGTACTCCAGAAGATACATGCTTTAAAAAATTCCCGAAAGCAGCCTCTACACCTTTCCTTTACTCCTTTCCTCAGGCTGCCAGAGTTGAAGACCACACATCCCACTGTATGCTCATTTCTCAGTTGTCTCACACACCCTTCATCTTTACCTGATGGTTCTTGTGCTAAAGACCCACTTATTGCACTGACTGCAAACTTAACTCAGGTACCTTAAACTCATTTGCATTCATTTACTCTTCAATCTATAACTTCTCCTGCATTTTCTAACTGGTTAATGGTAACACAGCTCCCTCTCCATAGCCCACACTCAGTGACCCAAGTCAGAAATGGAGAATTCATTTTAGATTCCTTCTTTTTCTTTACCCTCTACACCTAGTAAGTAACCAATCTGTACAGATTCTACTTTTAACTCTAACTGGTTACCAATTTGTACCGATTCCACTTTTAATTCTGAGATTGGTTCCTCCTTCTCATCCTCACTTCTTATTTAAACCTTTACAAATAATCCTAACTGCTGTCTCACCTCTCTTTAATGTTTTTCACATTAGCCCCAGAGTAATCTTTCTCAAATATAAATCTTATATATTGCTCCCTTACTTAAAATTCTTCACTGCCTCTCCCCTATTTGGGGATCAGGTAGGTCCATATTAGTTTTTGTGGAATAGATGAGATTTAATCTTTTCCTCCAGTCTCATCTCCTACAACTTTAACATCTTGCCACAACTTTAACCCAGATTCCATGCTTCAAAAGTACAAAAACATGATTTTTTCCAAACTCCATCTTCTGTCACACCTCTATGTGTTCACCCTCATTCTTCTCTCTTCTGACTTAGATTGTGCCCTTCTCTTGTCTGCTTCGCCAATTTCTACTCCTCTCTGAAAGTCTTACTTCCAACAGCCGCTATCTCAGCTTTCTCTGCTGCCTCTCCTCCTTTGTTTAACCTGTTAATGTTGTAGTACTCCATGGCTCTGCCTTTAGTTCTCTTTGCTATCTTAAATCTCTTCTGAGTGATATTTTCATTTCCATTGTTTTTGTATAGGACATACCTAGAAACAAAGAACACTGCCCAACACCAGAATAGTGATATAATACTTTAAAACAAAGAAGAGAAATTGGTATCTGAGGTGACAGATATGTTCATTAGTTTGAGGTGATTATTTCACAATACACATGTATATCAAACCCATCAAATTGTGTTCCCTACAAATATACAACTGTTGTCAAATATAACCCCAATAAAAAAAAACCAGATGAATCCACCAAAATCTTCTAAGTCATCACCAAAGAACTTACTCATGTAACTAACCAACATCTGCTCCCCAATAATCTATGGAAATAAAAAAAATTAAAAAACAAAACAAAAATAAACTGATTTAAAACTTCTTTTCATAGCTATTGTTTAATGTTTTGTAACTGAAATAAGTGAGAAAAATTAGTCTTAGTGAAATTTAATGACTATTAAGTAATTCTAAAATCTTCAGCTTGTTAGGAACTTCTAGATCATAGTAAACAGATGACAGATATTTAAGGTGATGGGAGGATCTCCCAGCATTCATAAACTGACAGGTCATTAGGATCATCCTTTTTTTTTTTTTTTTTTTTTTTTTTCCAAATAGAGATGGGGGTCTCACATGTTGGCCAGGCTAGTCTCAAACTCCCGGGCTCAAGTGATCCTCCAACCTAGACCTCCCAAAATGTTGGGATTACAGGCATTAGCCTCCATATCCAGCCCACATTTTTGAGGTGAATTTAATAATAGTAATTATGTAGTAAATATATCTGGCAGATACCACCTTAATCTAGTGATTAATCACCAGTACTGGGGTAGATAGGTATCATGTACACCTTACGTCATTCACTAGAGGAATAAAGCATCACTTCTATGGTGTTCTTTTTAAAAATGCCTAACCTAGATCATGAGGAAACACCACACAACCCCAAACTGAGTAACATTCTACAAAATTAATGAGCTGTATGCCTTAAAAATGTCCAAGAAATGAAAAACAGAGACTGATTAAAAGAGATATTACAATTAAATGTAACATGTGCTGCTGGATTAGACTCTGGACCAGATAAATAAACACACACACACACACACACACACACACACACACACACACACTCTCTTTCTCTGTTATAAAAACACTAGTGGAACAATTAGTGAAAATGTATAAGGTCTGTGGATGAGATAATGGTACTACATCAATTTTAGTTCTACTATTTTTATGAAAGAGAATATAGTTGTTTTTAGAAAATATATACTAAAGTGCTTGCAACATTAAAATGGTTTAGAAAAAGATTTGTGTGTGTGACAGGGACACAGAGACAGAGACAGAGAGAATGAATACAGATGATAAAGCAAACATGTTAAAATGTTAACATTTGGAAAATCTAGTTAAAATAAATGTGGGAATTCACTGTACTATTTTTGTGACTATTTTGTTCAAAAGAAAAAGTTCAAATTAAAAACATTTAGATGAACTTAAAACTGCTCTAAAAGAAATCTTTTAGAAAAAGCTGGAGTTGGAAAGAACATCAGACCATCTAGTGAGGCCTAAAGAGGTAAATAAATTTTTTCAATGAGGTTCTGTTCACATGCATGAAGGTGGTATAGGAAATATGCAATATAATGTATTGAAAAACTGTATTTTCTATTAACTTACTAGATTATCACTTCCTCTACTTGAATAACTTTGCTGATATATTCTTGGTAATATTACCATACCCATATTCAAATCTAAGTATTGAAATACAGGCTAGTTTAAAAATACAAGCATGATCTACCATTATCAGTGTTCCTGTCTCTGCTAGTTTTCCAAGCTGATTTTGAGAAGAGAAAAATACTGTATGTAGGTAATATTTGTTTTCAAATATCAACACTGGAAGTCTTAAGAATTAAAATAATGTACAATTTTTGATAAATAATACATGTGTTCAGAGACCAACACATAATAGTATTTTTTTCTTACGTCTGCAAAAAAATGTGCTCTTTGTGCTTGTCTCAATTTGAATCGTTTGATTTTCTGCTGGATCCTTTTATCTTTCAAAAGCTGCTCTTCTGTGGCCCACTCACAGTGAAGATAGGAGCTAAAATTTTTATAAAAGCCATATATTAGAACGATAGATAACCATTTTAAGATATATTTTAAATCATAACATCCAAAATTAAATATTATCTTCAACTTTACAAATAGGTAGTTTATTATTTAATTTTAAAGAATTCATATCATTTACAAAATAAAGTAATTGTGATAACTACATGCTAAGGAGTTCATAGTCTAAAGGTACACAATTTGCCATATAGAAACAGAACAGTAAAATGATCACAAATATAATAGCAAGGTGTGACTTTTCTATTGTTTTTTTCCCTATAACAGTTTTGTCATATCAGAAAGCTAACTTGTTTTGAAACGAATAGGATTTAAAATGCTTTCATGGAGGTATAAAGAAAAGTTGGAAAATACACAAAAAGAGTACATGATTTTTCCCCAGTTAGAGACTCTTACAGGTTAACTGACCTATATCCAAAATTAAAATTAAAAACTTTAAGGTCAGATCATCACATTGTATGCATCTGACATAAAAACCTAAAGATGAGGAGAAAAGTTTTGTTGTTTTTTTTTTAAGAGATGGGAGTCTATGTTACCCAGGCCGGCCTCAAACTCCTAGGCTCAAAAAATCCTCTTGTATCAACCTTCAGAATAGCTGAGAGTATAGGTAGATTAGAAATGTCTTTTATAAGAATAATGAAATCTGAAAAGTTCAATAATACAATGAATGCTGTCTGTAAATTATAAAAGCATATTTTATAAAGATTCCTGCATTTTATTGTTACTAATTAACACATGCTGAAAAACAACATTCGATTTTAACACGAAAGGTTTTCAAACGGACCCTTTTTACTTTTTAATGATTCTTAAGTTATACAAGTATAAATAATAAAAATTATCATAAAATATGGATAAAATGAAAATCATAATTTTGCTTAGTTTATTAAATATATTAATTTATATGTAAATAACATCTTTATTTTTCTAACTCAGATACTTACTAATTCTTGTATTTTACAAAAAATTCTTCTGTATCAATCATCACTCCAGGTGATATCTAAGAAAAGAAAATCAATAATGGTGACTTTTAAACAGGTCGCAGAATATGAAGTGTAAAATGTAATGTACTACTACTTACTTCCTTTTTTACAATTCTAGAAGATAGAATTTTGTCTACAATTGCAGCATCTTCTTCACTCGGATTCTCCTATGGGAAGGAGGAAAGAAATAATGACGGAGCATATTCTGAAAGATATTTTAGTTGCCACTTTGTATGTTTATGAACATATTGCAATTCAACAAACATTTATATAGCTTATGTGCCAGACTCCATGTTACATGTTAGAAACACAAAAATGGAAAAAATGTATCATTATTGTCCTCGTCATCATCTGCATCATCTTTGCAGCAAACATATTGTGCTTTTTAATGTACTAGTCTTTATTCTAAGCATTTTGCATATATTAATCTATTGTCTTTATTATTATCATATCCATTTTACAGATTAGGAAATTTAGGCATAGTTAAATAAATACTTGCCCAAGGCACTCAGCTAGTGGCTGAATGGTTGGTTTGTAATGCAGATAAAGGGGATTTATAATTAAAAACTTATAGAAGAGGGAAGTACATGTCGCATTCAGGCAAATGTGTTCATAAAAGAGAGGACTGAGTGCTTATGGAGAAGTAGCAGGAGATGAAGCCAGAGAATCCACCACACAAAGGGGTTTACACACTGTGCTAAAAAGGCAACATTATTTTTGTAAGATTTAGGAAACTATTAGAAGAGTTTTCAGTAGAAAAATAATGTGATTAGACTTGTAATTTAGAAATATTCTGCAGAATAGATAGTCTGAGGAATTTCAAGAACATTTATTTAGGAGGCAGAAAGTGTAGTGGCAACCTGGATGAAGAGGCAAAGGAAAATGAGGAGAGGATGAATCCCTAGGTTTCCAATTTGAGTGACTATATTAATAATATGGAATCCAGAAAGATAAGTTGGAGCAATTTTTAGGAAGAAAAATAATCCAAGTATTTTACAGAATTTATGTCAGTTTAAAATGTTTTGCAGTCATAATCCCAAATACGCTTACCACAAACAATTGTAAAGGCTGTTCACCAGGTAAAGGAGCTGAATTCTTTTTAATTTTCATAGAGCCTTTCACCTCTTCTTCAGATTGCTTCCCTTCTGCATCTTCTGCATATTTTTTTCTTTTAATTTGTCGATTTGATCTTCTTTTCTGTAATGAACCACAAGAATCAGATTTATGTAAATTATTTAGAAGAAAAGATTTTAAAAATAATTACCCCTAGAGCTGGCAATTTTGTATATTAAATTTTCAACATGACACTCAATGCTCATTTTTTCCTCTTTTATTTAGAGGAAGATTATAATTCACTGTTTGCCACAGGTTTACAATCTTCCTACAGTTTTACTTCCTACAATCTCAAACAACAAAGGTTAGTAATACTTTTATTATGTTAATTTGGAAATCATTAGAAATAAAGAGATCTCTCTTTTGTAAAAATATTACTTGACAGGTTGGGCAAAATATATTAGTAATACCTTTATTACTGCATTACTTTTCTTTAGGAACTATTGTTAAGAATAAAAAGGTATTTGTTTTATGTAACTATTTCATAGTTTGGACAATGAATATTTAAACTATTAATAATTTCACAGTTTTAGTCCCAAACCTAAAAAGTGTATCAGATAAATATTGGGTAAATAATTAATTGGGGGTATAAATCCAGAAGAATAAATTAAATAGTATTTGCCAAAGCACGTGAAATTGTGTTTAAAGCAGAAAAAAAAAATATTTAAAAAGAAATACACAAAATAAGAAGGCATTTAATCTACCAAATAATAAAATTTGAATGAAGAAACTGTTTTACTAACTTTAGTAGCTCTCCTTAAATATAAAAAACATCACTATTATCAAACAAAATTAAGCCTTTTACAAAGTATTACATGTAGTAAGATAATTTTTAAATAATCTAAGTAATTTTAAATCTGGAATCAAATATACATGGTTTTACTTACCTCCCTAAATATCTAATATTTGTTTTGAAAGTTTTATATTTCATGGAAAACTTGAAAAACAAAAACAAAGTTAAATCTCTTTGGTGTTTCTACGGTAAAGATAAAAACTGAGGTTCGTTTGAAAATCCAAAAGGCTTAGGTGTATTTTAAATTTTCCTTATAATCTCATGGGGTAGAGACATTTCATAGGGGTAGTGGCATCTCAACCAACTGTTCTATTGCTCAATATTTGGCAAATCTCTCTCTTCTTTTTTCTAGTCAAATTTCTTCTATATATTTAGTAACTTCATGACACTTCCAAAAAATGGAACCAGCAAAATTAAACCACAAGTTCTTTTGGTTTCTGCCTGTCTTCTGTTTGGCAGGTCTTTAATTTACCTTCATAGCCATGACAAAAATGGCTCAGTCACTGCTTCAGTTTGGTGACAAATGAAATACATGCAGTCATGCCTCTGCCTCTTTCTCTTGTGAATAGTAAAATACTGAGAGAAAGAAAGGCGCTCATCTGGTCAGCCAAATGTACTAGATAACACCATGCCTCATGTAGGACGGGTCAGTGTCTCTTGGCCATGAAGACATTGACATTTCAAACCTCAAAGTAACACAGCCTGGCGGCATATAAAAATTCTAATTAAAGGGCTACTAGAAACCCAATTTTTCTTTATCCTATTTTCAAAAGGATATGAATTACTTATTATTCCCTAGGAGGGGGGAATTCTATGGATTTCTGACACTAGGCTAAAAGAATATTTAGAATTCTGTTATGGGCACCATATAGATCTTAACGTTCAAGAATAGTTTTAATTAATAAACAACTATGACATTTATTATTTTAACAATAACACATACTACCAACGTCTCATTAGGCATGACTTTTAAATAATGAAATGTGAGAACAGTTCAGTAAATTTTTAAAAAATTCTGTTAGAGGTTTTCAGCATTAGTTTCCTTTGCGGTCACTTAGACATCTATTATACTTAGAAGTAACTAACTCAGTTTTTAGTTAATAGTAAATGAGTGACCTCAAAGAATCTTTTAAGCTCACAAACGTGCATTCAGATAGAATGAAGGCTACTTATTGTAAACCATTCCCTCATCCTGCAAAGACTTTGTCTAACAGATTAATTTAAAAGTTTATGAATTATGAGAGTACAGATTTTGCCATAAATTATATTCTACTAGAGTACATAGTTACACATTAGTTAGGTAAAGCCAAATAAGGTATCATCTCACCAATTATCTTTCTCTGCCATACATCACTACTAGCTTAAAAACATAAAAAAGAATCTGATGTCCATATTTTTGGCATGTGCTTTTTCTGGCTTTCTTTCTCCATGATGTTTTTTAAAGCACAACTTAAAATCTTGATAAATTGTCCCTTCTAATTTCTTATTTTTAGCTTCTTAAGTCTTAATGGCTTCAACAGATCAGCCCATAGCACTTTACATAGGAAGTCAGAAGCATGTTTTAAATTATTAATATACTACTTCACTGTTTTAACATTGAACTTGTTTCCTATAATAATCCTTATAGTATAATCTGTTACAGGAGTATTTTTCTTTTTAATTTAGGTCTCTAAATATAGGTGGACTACTGGGATATTCTCTATTAAGATTAAAGGTAACAAAATTAAATACCAAATCACATTTTAAGATTTCTACCGATTCCAAACCTTAATTAGTTTCCAATGTGGTGGAAAGCTACATAGACCTTTTCAACATTTATATAATGACACAATCAAATATATCAATAATATAGATTTATAATTATTAGAAAATATTTTTACCTTCACCATTTTTTTGTGTGTGTTAAAGCAACACATCTGTCAAAACAACCTAATACTACAGTGAAAAACATGGAAGAAATGTTCATGTTGACCTAGCCTACCATTTCATTGTTTGGTAATTACATAACGGAAAAATGGCCAGCATTATTCCAGCAAAAAATTTAACTAAATTTAATCATATGGTATAAATTAAATGTAAGTTTGCCTAAGTTAAGGATAACATATGATAAAAAAGCCAGGCCATGTAATATTAAGGAGCTTCAGTCACTGCCCTTACCTCAACTCTTGCAGCAGCCCAGGAGCCTTGAGCCACTACTCTCCCATTGGATAAGAAGCTGCATAAGGAAGAAGAAAGGCCATTCAGGGGCTTTCTGGCCCCATAATTCACAACTGCCACCACCCCTATGGCCTACAGTCATACTTTAATTATTAGAGAGCAGAGGGTGGCCTGAATTATTATGACCTTCCCTATATATAATTTTAACTTCACAGGGTTATTTTGAATATCCACCTATTCCAAAAAAAAAAAAAAAAAAAAAAAAAAAAAAGGCAAAATGCAACAGTATTTCTTCTGTCTATGTTAGGGAATTTTTAATATAATCAGTTATCTTTTCTTCACAGAAGCAGATCAAAGGAATTATTTCTAGGAATGATTCAATCTATTGCTCTGTTGTTTGTATGTGATTTAAAAAATTACTATGTCCATCAAGTTCATTCAAAAGCACTCTATAAGCACAGGATAATATTATTAAATACTCCTCTATGCTAAAAGCCATCAAGGACTTTGTATTGTTACTTAACCTATCTGGGCTTCAGTTTCATTATCTGAACAATGAGGGGTCGGAGAGGATATGTTAGTTTCCTCCCACATCTAATATTCTATGGTAATACTACCAGGAGCATATTGTAATAATGCTACCTTACAATTTCTACCATACTACAAAATGTATTTTTACTTCTAAACTAAAGTGTAAATATCTACAAGGCAATATTATGCTAACTAAATAATTCTAATAGTGTTTTATTTCTAGAAAAAAGTTGTAATACTCACTTGAGAGTCTTGATCTTTTAATGTATGCTGTGGCATCTGCTCTGCATCAGATATTTCATCTGAAGACTCATTCTTTCTTTTTTGTTTCTTACCCAATGTAATAATGAGTTTGCTGTTTTAAGAGGAAAAGAATAAAAAGTAAGAATTCTTTGAATTTTCCTAAATTTAATTAAGCTTGTCATGACAAACTTTCTTCCACTTTATATCACTTGCATGTCCAACCAAGGATGATAACTATCCTGAAATCCATGTTGACATTTTCAAAACATAAACTCTATTTTAATGGAACAAACACCATCCAATTCTATTTTTGGAAGTACAATTAATGTACTTTTAAACACAAAAAGGCAGTCAAGTAGGGCAGGTGCAGTGGCTCACACCTGTAATCCCAGTGCTTTGGGAGGCCAAGGTAGGCGGATCACCTGAGGTCAGGAGTTCGAGACCAATCTGGCCAACATGGTGAAACACCGTCTCTAATAAAAATACAAAAATTAGCCAGGCATGGTGGCAGGCATCTGTAATTCCGGCTACTTGAGAGGCTGAGGCAGGAGAATTGCTTGAACCCAGGAGGCAGAGGTTGCAGTGAGCCAAGACCATACCATTGCATTCCAGCCTGGCCAACAAGAGTGAAACTCCATCTCAAAAAACAAACAAATAAATAAATACATTTAGTGGGTTAAAAAAAAAGGCAGTTAAGTTTTGTCACTTGTTTTTTAGGCTCAAGATTACTTTTCATAGGAAAAATGTGAGGTGACATAACTGTATTTATTTTATCTTGCAGATTTGGAATGACAGATTTTTTTCCCTTATTAATTTCAGATTCCACTTATATCCTTGAATCCCCCTATTCGTTAAAAGCCTGTAATTCTTTCTACTCTACAGCAGAATATTACTTAAGACACTTTAATAATTAGTTGTTCTGTAATTCTTTCATTTATGTTAAGGCTTATCTTAGCAGTACTCTATATTCCTAAGGATAAGAACTATTATGTTTTATATTCCTATAGCATGTATGTGTCAGTGTATCTTTATATATGTATGTTTATATATATCGATATTTACATACATACACACCAGACGGAGCTATCTAAAATAGAAAGTGGGTTTTTTTTTGTCTTGATTAGAGGTATAAATATATAACTCTTATGTTTCTTATCTGCTTCAACAGATGCAGGGGCATGATCTTAAATGACAGTAATTATTAATCAGCAGTAGACTATTTTAAGTAACTGTATTATAAAAACTGAAAATATCCCAAATACTTTCGGATATGATTTATCAAAAAGATATCAGAATTCTTTCAACAACTATTTATTAATGTAGGAGAATCTGGAGGTTAAGAGCATGTACTTTGAAATCACAGGGTCAAAGATTTAAACCCTGATTCCACTGTGTACCTATCTGTGAGACACTGGGCAAATTACTTGATGTCTTTTAGCCTTAGTTTCCTTGCCTGGAAAATAGGGATATCATAGTAACTACTGTTGCTGAGAATTAAGTGAGACAATGTATGTTAGCTCCTAGCACAGTCTTGATACATAATAATTTCTCAACTAATGCTAACAACTTCTAATTATTGTATGCCAAGCACTTTCCTAGGCTCTAGGATTTGAAAATATAGTGACACATTTCCTAACCTTAAAGTATCATAGTTAGATTATGATCACAGCTAAAATGCCAAAGTGGTGGTTAGCACAGGATGCAATGTGAACACAAAGAAAGAAGTGTCCACGCTTATTAAAGAGTAAAGGGGGGCCGGGTACAGTGGCCGGATACAGTGGCTCCCAGCACTTTGGGAGGTCAAGGCGGGCAGATCACAAGGTCAAGAGATTGAGACCATCCTGGCCAACATGATGAAACCCCATCTCTACCCAAAACACAAAAATTAGCTGGGCGTGGTGGCACGCACCTGTAGTCCCAGCTACTCAGGAGGCTGAGGCAGGAGAATCACTTGAACCCGGGAGGCAGAGGTTGCAGTGAGCCGAGATCACGACACTGCACTCCAGCCTGGCAACAGAGCGAGACTCCATCTCAAAAAAAAAAAAAAAAAAAAGAGTAAAGGGGGCTTTACAGAATACATAACATCTGATATGATGAAAGGAAGTTTAACAGGAAGTGAAAGAAGTGGTAGAGTACATTCCAGGCAGGGGAATGAATACCACAGAAGAGTAAGGAGAATATTCAGTGGTAATATGACAGGAACATAAAGAGTACCCAGAAGAAGGCAGCAGACAGCTGGACAACCAGAAAGGGTGAAGATCACAGACACACACGTAGTTCACATTTTAAGGCCAACTTTTAAGCTCTTAAGAGCAGGAATTTGAAAGGAATCTGTCTTGTTCATCACTGGCAACAAATGTTTAATGAATACGTAGTAAGTTACTTTGAATAAATGGAAAAAATAAAGCATTTGCAAGATATAAGTACTGTAAGCAAGGGGGTAATGTGATGACAAAGAAGTGAAATGCAAGGCAGGGAAACCAATGATAAGGTAAATGGCAATTCAGAGGAGAGAGTGTAATCTAGTGCTGTGGGAATGTGGATGAAGAGGTAAAGAAAGATATAACCTTTTATTGTGAAAGCAGAACCAACAGAACTCAGTTATTGACTGGATGACTAGACTTGAGGCAAGAAAAAGTTATAGAATGATTTTTCCCTATATTATTCTTGTATCGGTATGATTACCACATTCAACAGAATAACGGAAATTCTTACTTGGTATCTCATCTGCACTGTTCTGAATACGTGAAGAAAGCAAATAACAGTAAGAAATACAGCTTACATTGGAAGCAAGAAATCAGAGGGAACACAGATATTCCAAAACAACATAAAGGAACAAACCACAGTTACACTTCATTCCCTCTTGCCACTTTCACTGTTTACTTCCTCTCTGTTCTAGTCCCCTTTCTTCTCTAGTTTCTTTCTTAAAATAAAAATCTGCATTGAGGCTATATTTACTGTTAGATACCATATGATCTTGTTCTTCCTCCTTTGTATCCACAGTTCTCAAGAGTCACTTCCGTTTCATTCCTCAACCCACTAAAATCTCAACTCTTAAAAACTCCTTTTAATATTTACAGCTTCCATTTATTCAGTGTTTACTATGAGTCAGTCTCTGTGCTGACTTTATATGCATTCTCTCACTTGAGGTTCATACAACTTGGAAAGGCAAGTACTATTATTTTACAAGAGGAAATTGAGGGTTAGAGAAGTTAAATAACTTGTTCAAAGTCACACAGGTAGTAAGAATAGAGATAGAAACTAAATATGCTTCATTCCAAAGCCTGAACTCCTCATGCCTAAGGACTCAAAAGACCTTTAAAATGGCAAATCCAACCGAACTTTAAAAAGTCTTCACATGTAACAGGTAACTGTTACCTTGTGGCACCCTTCTTGGCTCCCTGACACAAGACTCTTCTGGGTCTCACTAAACTTGCTTTTACTAAATTTTGGCTCTTATTCCTGCATCTACTCTTCGAATGTTAGTTTTCCATAGGATTCAGTCATTGACAACTCTTCTCTGCCAGCCTCTTAAACTTTGGTTTTTCTCAAAGTTCTGTTTTCAGCCATCTTCATTCTCTATATACTGCCCCTGAGAGGTTTCATTTAATCTATTCTTTTTTTTTTTTTTTTGAGACGGAGTTTCGCTCTTGTTACCCAGGCTGGAGTGCAATGGTGCGATCTCGGCTCACCGCAACCTCCGCCTCCTGGGTTCAGGCAATTCTCCTGCCTCAGCCTCCTGAGTAGGTGGGATTACAGGCACACACCACCATGCCCAGCTAATTTTTTGTATTTTTTTTTTTTTAGTAGAGACGGGGTTTCACCATGATGACTAGGATGGTCTCGATCTCTTGACCTCGTGATCCAACCGCCTCGGCCTCCCAAAATGCTGGGATTACAGGCTTGAGCCACCGCGCTCGGCCTCATTTAATCTATTCTTAACTACCACCTAAAAGTTAAAGATCCTCAAATCTCTTATCTCTAGTTCAGATCTTTCCCCTAAGCTTCACATTCAATAACTAATCGCTTATTAGACATATCCATATGGGTATCTCATAGGTATCACAACCTCAAAATGCCCCCCAATCCAATCTCTCATTTTCCATAACCCTATCAGTGCAAGTCTACTAATATTAAAGTATAATGTAAAATCAGAAAAGTGCACACATAACAGCACTGCTCAATCTTTTCAAACTGAAAATACTTGTGTAGCCAGCTCCCAGATCAAGAAACAAGACGTTATTAGTTTCCCAGAAACACCCTCTCATGACTGTCCCAGTAAGAACCTCCTCCTAACGAAATCCATTACTCTGCTTCTAAATATTTGCTACATCCTAAGGCACTGGTGCACATGATTTTTAATGGCAAAGTCAGGGACAATACTAAATAAAACTGGGTAGTAAAAATACGTATTTGATACTTTCTCCTACTTGCTATCAATCTCCAACCTAAATGTGTATTTTCAACTAGTTTGTAGAAGAGAACAACACACAAAGAATGTAGTTGTTTAAATAATAACCTCCTATGAAATGGAAATCACTGCCTATTAATATCCTTCATATATTTCTTAAAAAGTTATTTTCTCAATGTTCGGTAAGCTAAATGAATTACGTGAATGCACATTTGGATGCAATATCTTATGCGGCTGCTTAAAGACTCAAATTCCAATGAATTAAAACTTGAATGAGGGGCCGGGCGCGGTGGCTCAAACCTGTAATCCCAGCACTTTGGGAGGCCAAGGTGGGTGGATCACGAGGTCAACAGATCGAGACCATCCTGGTCAACATGGTGAAACCCCGTCTCTACTAAAAATACTAAAAATTAGCTGGGCATGGTGGCACCTGCCTGTAATCCCAGCTACTCAGAAGGCTGAGGCAGGAGAATTGCCTGAACCCAGGAGGCGGAGGTTGTGGTGAGCCGAGATCGCGCCATTGCACTCCAGCCTGGGCAACAAGAGCGAAACTCCGTCTCAAAAAAAAAAAAAAAAAAAAAATCTTGAATGAAATGAGAAACAGATATTCAAATATTTTTTAAAATTTATAAATGACTATGAACTGGTTCTGCTATTCCTTTACAGTAGCATAAGGGGATTTAATGAAGATTCTCTATGGACAAAGGACTAATGTGCTTAACCATTATCTTTATAGATAAATTTTACCTAAATCTCTAGAAAAGAAATACTAATAAATAAATACTAACTACTAAGTAAATCTTAAACACTTGCCCTTTGGAGTGGTAGGGATAGGTTATATAAAACATTTCCTGTCACACCTTAGATAAGCCTTTTGTTATGCTAATTATTTGAAAATTTTACTTAAAAACAAAAAAAGCAACTTTCACTTTATTTTCCACATATTCTGTATTATTCTTCCAAAATTGTTTTACATGTCTGGAATGGCATCTTATTTCACAAACTCATTAGTCATTTTTAACAACCCATGCAAGTTTTTATCAGATTCTAACTTTTAAGAGATATTTCAGATATACAGTATTTTCCTACTAAACCTTTTAAGTCCAAAATGTTACACATGCCTTTTTGATATAAAAAGGGTACATTACCATGATAGGAAAAAAGTCAATTCTGAAATCATCTTGACTGATATAATTCTAGTGGCATTTTAAAATTAGATTTTTTCAAAAACAATTATTCTGAGGGAGGAAGGAAGGAAGGAAGGAAGGAGGGAGGGAGGGAGGGAGAGAGGGAGGGAAAGAAACAAGGAAGAAAAGAAGGAAGGAAAGAAAGAAGGGAGGAAGGAAGGAGGAAGGAGTATAAGTCAGACATAGTGGTATGTACCTGTAGTACTAGCTACTTGGTAGACTGAGGTGGGAGGATGACTTGAGCCTACGAGTTTGAGGCCTGACTGGGCAATGAAGTGAAATCCTATTTCTATAAAATATTATACATTTTAAAAAAATAAAACAAGGCAAGGCACCATGGCTCATGCCTGTAATCCCAGCACTTTGGGAGGCCGGGGGATCATGAAGTCAGGAGTTCAAGACCAGCCTGACCAACATGGTGAAACCCCATCTCTACTAAAAATACAAGATTAGCTGGGCAAGGTGGAGTGTGCCTGTAATCCCAGCTACTCAGGAGGCTGAGGCAGAAGAATCGCTTGAACCCAGGAGGCCAACGTTGCAGTAAGCCAAGATCATGCCACTTGCACTCCAGCCTGAGCAACAGAGCAGAGCAAGATGCCGTCTCCAAAAAAAAAAAAAAAAAAAAAAAATTAAATGATGTATCTATTTATCTAGAGAGAAAGATATTAAAAATAGGGTTATTTACATTGAACCTTGAAAACTAAATATCTTATCAATTTAGTATAGGTTCGAAAATGGTATCTAGGTAATAGTACAAAGAGGCACAATTAATTAGGTTGGTATCAAATCAGTAGTGCCTACATATTTAAGGAAGCCTTCATGAAAGCTATTTAAAATACAGATTCTGGCCAGGCATGGTGGCTCACACCTGTAATTCCAACATTTTGGGAGGCCAAGAAGAAAGGAACACCTGAGGTCAGGAGTTCAACATCAGCCTAGCCAACCTGGCAAAACCCCATCTCTATTAAAAATACAAAAATTAAGGCCGGGTGCGGTGGTTCAAGCCTGTAATCCCAGCACTTTGGGAGGCCGAGGCAGGTGGATCAAGAGGTCAAGAGATTGAGACCATCCTGGTCAACATGGTGAAACCCCGTCTCTATTAAAAATACAAAAAAATTAGCTGGGCATGGTGGCACGTGCCTGTAATCCCAGCTACTCAGGAGGCTGAGGCAGGAGAATTGCCTGAACCCAGGAGGTGGAGGTTGTGGTGAGCCGAGATCGCGCCATTGCACTCCAGCCTGGGCAACAAGAGCGAAACTCCGTCTCAAAAAAAAAAAAAAAAAAAAACACACACACAAAAATTAGCCAGGCATGCTGGCACATGCCCGTGATCCCAGCTACTTGGGAGGCTGAGGCTGGAGAACTGCTTGAACCTGGGAGGCAGAGGTTGCTGTAAACAAAGATTGTGCCACTGCACTCCAGTCTGGGTGACACGGCAGGACTCTGTCTCAAAAATAAAATAAAATACAGATTCTTAATGCAAACAAACTCAAACTGACATACATTCTACAAAAAACTGGCCAGTATGTTACAAAAATGAAAACATCATAAAAGAAAAAAGTCTTGAGGCGTTTATCCTAAACAGAAGGAAACTAAGAAGATACGACAACAAAATGAAATGTGGGATCCTGAATTGGATCCTGGCCAACAAAAGGGAACTGACAAAACTTGCATGAGGTCTGCATTTAAGTTAATAGAATTATTAAAATGTTTATTTCCTGGTTTTGATAATGGTGCCATGGTTCATAAGATGTTAACATTTGAGGAAGGTGAGTGAAGAGCCTAAGGGAACTCTGACCTATTTTTGTACTTCTGACATTACTTCAAAATAAAAAATAACCTAACCAGATTTGTGGGTCCCAAACCCAGGATTCTGATCTAGAAACTAGGACTCCAGTATGAATTTAAAAATATTCCACAAGAGTTCTGGTGCCCTACCAGGTTTGGGAACCACTGGCTCAGAGAGTAAAATTAGTATAGAAAACTCCAGGAACAAATATTCAGGATAATACAACTATTTTATATTTATAGAATGCCTCTGAAAGTGTTCTATACTTTGTAAAGTGTTTTATAAATTTTAAAGTGCCTTTGCCTACAATATCTCAGTTGATTCTGAGAAAAACTTTGAGATAGGCAAGGCAGGTAGGTATTGGTCTCACCACACAGACAGGCAGTGTTCAGCTCCAAAACATGATCCTTTTATTCCTAGATTATGATTTCCAACACATCTTATAGATTTTAAAATGACACATACACTTCAACCAGTCAACAGATATTTAATATCAGTAAACATAATGACTAAAGATAAATATGAACCACATTATCTTTTAGTAAATTTTAAAGATTAAAATTTACCTGACTCTCATAAAACCAGAAATCTCTATTATCTATACAACGACAACAGATAGCAATAAACATTATCTGAAGGAAATCAGACGTTTCAGAAGTAAAAAAAATAAAATCAGTTAAGCACTTTTTTGCTATAGAGCACTCCATTTTTCCATCATGGATTACAGAGTTTACTACATTATATACTAGAATACAATTTCATTATAAAGATATGCTTCAAATAAAATGATAGTTTGCTATTCTAAGAAGTCTCCCCAAAGAAAAGCAACAAAGTGATACAGAGTATGTTAATAATAAAAAGCTTTATGTAAATTTTGTTCATAAAAACATTAAAGGATCTGTTATCAATGTTAGTAAAATCCGGCAACAGATACTAAGGCAAGGAAAAAAACCTAAATATCAAAACATGGGTTGTTTCTGACAGCCAAAGGAAATTTCAAACTAAAGTATGAATTTGAAATGTTAATTCATTTGGTAAGTATAGGCAGTAGAAAACCACAATGTTTAAACTTGATGTGTCTATATTTGATTTTCAGATATAATTTATACACTTATTTCAATCCTGCCAATGTATTAGTAGTACTTGTCGTTAAACAAGCTGCATTCTACACTGCATCAATCTGTTATTGCCCCCTGTTGATTCTCTCATTGCAATAATTGAACAAACAATGAATCTTACCCAATTAGTCAATTTGTTGTAATTAATACACCCAATTCATCATAAGAGAAGAAAACAAGAAAAAATACAACGTCACATTATTTTTTCTTTGCAAGGCTATTTTTAAGTCCTCAAATACAAACTTAAAAAACATACACACACACCTTTAACTTAGTGAAATGATGCCCATTTAAAGTTCAACTCAAGACCCCAGCTTAAATTCATCTTGGAAAAACAAGCTAGTTTTAAAAAGGGAGTTAAAACTCTAATCCTTAAATATGTGAAAGTTATGTTGTATTATATAAGCTTTTAGGAACTTGGACTATTACTTCCTGTTTAAAATTGGACATCTTTTTTTTTTTTTTTTTTTTCAGAAAGGCTGAATTTACTGAGAAATTTCATGTAAAAAAGAACTAAGAATTCAAGTTATTAGCTAAGCATTAATCAGTCAATACATTTATTAGTACAGTTGAATTCTTAAAAGGTATGTATTGTTTTTTACATATTAACATCTCTGCAATCAGGAATCATTTTAATAATCAATGACATGCCATAGTGTTAACTGGCAATATTTTTTTGCCTTCTACTGACACACAAAATTAATGGTGTGTCTGTCTTATAATCAATGACACCTTAGACTCAATAAAATATGATACATCTATTTGCCAATGATAAATCTTACTGGCATAATTCATATAAAGGTACCATTCTCAAAAACAGAACTGTTAATCTTTTTTTTTGAGACAAAGTTTCACTCCTGTTGCCCAGGCTGGAGTGCAATGGCTCTATCTTGGCTCACCACAACCTCCACTTCTTGGGTTCAAGTGATTCTCCTGCCTTAGCCTCCCTGAATAGCCAGGATTACAGGCATGCACCACCATGCCCAGCTAATTTTGTATTTTTAGTAGAGATGGGGTTTCTCCATATTGGTCAGGCTGGTCTCGAACTCCCAACCTCTCAGGTGATCCACCCGCCTTGGCCTCCCAAAGCGCTGGGATTATAGGCATGAGCCACCGTGCCCAGCCTAGAACTGTTAATCTTATTTGAAATTAGTTACAATAAGTTACACACATATCAACTGTTTCTGAGGATGAAGATGTTTCAGATTTTTACTAAGTTTTGTAATTTACATGCAAGCAGTAAAATCAGTAAAACATTTTATCTGCTTGGCTTTAAAAAACCTAGAACTTACATGAATACTACTAATGAATGGTATGTCTAACAATCAAAAATTCATAATAAATGTATAACATGCATTTTGACAACCACTCTTTCATTTATCATATACCAATAAACAATTAACATATTTATATTTAATGCAAGCATATATTATTGCAAAATTCCTACTGTTTTGAAAACTTTGCAAGCAGGACCTCATATGTCACTTTATTAACAAGAACTATGAAGTGACAATTTCTAATGATGTATCTTATTTTTCTCTCAGATATTATCTTCTTTTTCCTTTAGATTTTATTATATAGATGACAATATCTCTCTAAAAACATACTTGTGGACATGCATGCTAGTTTTGTTAAAAATACACACCTATACATATGTGAATATATATGATAGCATGTAATTAATAAATGTTATTTTCCTCCTTCCTTCTTGGAGGTTCAAGATTACAGCAAACACAGGCACAGTATCATTTTGAGATCTAAATTAATGTTTTATTGTTTTTCTTCATAACATGACTTAATTTCTACTAGAGTTTGATAAACATCTCCAAATTTAGACATGTTCTGTTTTAACTAAAAGCTACTGTAGTACCCGACAACTACTATTCCTGTAACACATACAAAGGATAATTATGGTTAATACAAAAAGGAAAAGAGTTTAATCATAAAGGATAATAACTGATTGAATTTATAGGGCTATGAGAAAATTTGTAAGTAACCAAAAGCTTTCTACTTATGTCAGCCAGGTAATCTATAACACAAGTAAATTCTAAGTGACAACATGGAAACGTAATTTAAATGTCAAAGTAATAAATCATAGATTTAAAAATACTTTTATCAAATCATGTGAAATCCCATTCCATAATCTAAAACCAAACAGGGCCATAAGAAAATTCTACTGGATATCTTAGCTTCTAAAATAAATTAGTAAAATTCATCCTAACTCTCTACTATTACTAAACTACTAGTTATATCCCTGGGGTTTTATGAATGGATTAGCTTCCATTTCTGTTTTCAATTTAACAAGTTCAACCCTTTGGTATAATTTAAAATTTAACCATCCATCTATCCATCGATTCCATAAAATTCATTCCATTCCATTCATGGAACATCTATTATGTACCCACTATTATTGAAGGAATACTATTTTGTAGGTAAGGCAGCTTTTAGAACCTGACTGCCAAGATCATAAAATACACCAAAGCAGATAAAAGTTTTCCAGGCCTATCTCACCCTTCATTTTGCACTTGCATTTCCATTTCAACTCATACCCTTCCACATAACCACGAGCAACTCCCTCAAACTCCAGGCACATGTCAAATTAAATTTATCTATCCTAAATGCTACTTTGGCTAACCTGATCAACAGAAGCATGGTAATGTCAAAATAGCCATTAATAAGTTAATCTATTTTTCCCTCTCAACAAGTAGCAACTGTTTTTTTTCCGCTTAATTTTTAAGCTGATCATATTTAGGAACAGAGCCTTAATGGAAAGAACTGAGATAGCTGAATGAGTATAGGCTTGAAGGAAAGGGTGTGGCTCCTGGCCTTGGCCTTTTCCTTAAATAGCTAGGTTATTTATGTTTTCAGAAAACAATGACTAACATTTACTGAGCACTAAACATATTCCAGGTACAGTTTTATATGTTATTATTTGATTTAGTCCTCAAAATAATACTATGAGGCAAGTACTATCCTATCCCCATTTTACAGAGGAGAAACCTAAAGCGTGAGGCGGTTAGCTATTTGTACAAGGTTACCCAGCTTGAAAGTGATAAAACTGGGATCTGAACAAATGCAACTGGCTCCAGAGCCAAATAATTTAACCCCATTATCACACTGTATACCCAATCTAACTCACAGATTATAAAAATTAAATGAGACTCTAAGAAAGTACTCTGAAAAGGACATTCTACTCTTTGCATTGGAAAAAAAAAAGTTAATCTACAAAAGTGACAACGAAAAGGTTTCAAGCACATTAGCAAACAGGGCAGTATTGCTTTTCTTCAAATTAGTTTTCCTAGATTATATCAAATCACATATATGGGTTAAATAAATGACATCAACTATAAATTACTGTTTACAAATTTAGTTACTTTTTAAATTTATATTTTACACTGCTGTTGGTTAAGCTGTACTGCTTTCCAAACTAACTCATGTCAATAATTTGATATTAGCAACAGCCCAATTTTTCTAAAATTAATAGAAAAATAATTTTAAGTGAAATGTTTAATATATCATAAAATGGTGCTAGTTGAAATAATGCAACTGAACATTATTTAAATGATTCTTCATCCAAAAATTAAATCACAAAATTTAAAAATTACAAAGTATAGGGGCTTACTGGAAGGCACAGTAATGAAGTACTTCAATTGGCTAATACCAGAATTCTGGATTGTATATGAATTTCATTTATTCTAACTATGCCTTTTCCTCCAATATGATAATAATTTTTGTCTTTGACTAATATAAATAAGATACTACTGTTTTACTCCAACAGCTTAATAAAAAACAAACTTCAGTTCTACTTATCTGCATTCAACTTATGAATTCTTCTATCAAAAAGGCCTATATTTTCATCAATTTTCCTTTTCTAGCAACTACTCAATATTTATCACGTATTTAGCCAAAACAGAAAAAAATATCATTTCTAGTACAATTCTTATTTTGTTTTCTAGAGCTTGCTACCTCTAGAAAAAGTAATTAATGTTATACAATATTAAAATAATTTACTGTGAGTAACTTACCTACTCTTAACAAAAATACAGATATCACAAAACAAGTCACTACTCCACTTCAGTGTTACTATTTCCCTTAACATATCAATTCACTTTTCTAAAAATCGGTGTTTCTCTCGAATTTAATTATTTCTAGTTTTCTCTTATATACAATGTTTTTTCTTAAACCAGATTTACTTCTGGTATCTTTTGTCTTTAGCTGTTCCCTTCCAAGTTTGAAGCAAATGGCAGTTAGTATAACTTTTGAAGTTTATCAACCAATTTCGTTTTATGCATTGTTTTTCAAAAAGTTACTCTTCCAAATAATATTCTACTCTGTCTTGATCTCTGAACAAGTTAAAACTGGAAACCTTAATTATAGTAACTTTTGGTGCAGCAAAAAACAAAATATGGGATTTCCTGAATTAAAACTGGGCAGAGTTTTTGAAAAATAAGTTACTTTTATACCTAAAACCTCTAAAAATATAAAGGAATAGAAAACTTTCAAATTTCATTTTAGCTGTCTGCAAAAAAATGCAAAATCAGTATTATTACTATCTATTTAACATGACAGCCCATATTATTTAATAGTTTGGGCCTGAATGGTATCAGGACCGAACAAAATAATCTGGTGTTTGTATTTAAAATGCTAAGAATTCATTTGATTTACACAATTGTATTAGTTCTAAATATCTGTATAACATATCAACAATTTCTGAGCAAATGAAGATTTTCATAATAAAGACATTCTTTGTTGTGGACTTGTGAAAAAGAGAAAAGTCAGATTAACCACTTTATGTAAAATTCCATATAAAGTCCTCAAAAAAAACCAGTCCTGCAAAAACAATTCTAAACTCTGTTGTCTTAGTTATGTTCACCCTTGCTTGCTAAGCAAATATACCTATAAAGCAAATTATAACATTTACTGTATTTTATTTTTTGAAAATGTTATAGGTAAGTAGCAAAAAATACATAGGATTAATGTATCCTCCTAGAGCAATTCTTTGTCCTTATAATTCTCTTGGAGCATTAATCCTCACTTGACCTCTTTATTACATAAAGTAAATCAGACTGTATGGAAGTAAATCAGTAAGAGTTAGCAGCTACTTATTGCTGATTTATATGGTATTAGTTATTACTTTTTTTTTTTTTTGCCATTTCCTTCAGTCCAAAGTTGTGGTTTTATAAGAAAATATTACATTTCATGTTTCCAAACTGTGAGGTGCTCAGTGAGGTACAAGTACAACTAAGAGATAAAGAATCTTAAAAAGAATTTCAATGCATGCTGTGTAAAGAAAGTGAATATGAAACTGGCACAACATATGGATTTCATTTTGCTTGTTTTTATCCTTTTCCTGATTAATATACTGAAATATTTTACTACTTTAAATCCCTTTAAATAATATTAACATACTAAAAGCTGCATTCATACAACCAAAAAATTTGGGAGATCCTGGAATATTATCTAATTCATTCAACAAGGAAATAAAACATGCATGGTAGCCAGCAATTTAAAACTTAAATATGGGAGTAAATGTACTCAAATCAAAAGTAGATGGTTAGGCAGGTTGAACTTTAACAAAACATTGAAATGAATTAAATTTAATTCTTAACCAACTTACCCAATTTTTGTCTTCTCTTTTAACTTAGAACAAGTTTTTGTTTTTTTGCTGTCTTTGTCCTTTGGCTTGGATTTCATCCTTCTACCTTTCTTTTCCTCTTTTCCTTCAACTGAAGCACTAGGAAAGTTTTCAGGGCTCATTACCCGTGGAATATTGCGTTCCCCACGCTCCTTTGCTTTTGCTATGGCCTCTGATATTATACGATTAGCCTTTTCTTGCTTGCTTTCTGATTCCACCTTTTTTCTCTGCTTCTTCTCAGACATGACCCTCACCTGGGTATTCTGCAACTTAGTATATGTCCCAGAACCATCACTCTTCTTGGAAGATGGAGGCTAGAGAAATAAAAATATTTTTTATAGAATATACCAAAGTACATCTGAAACAATTGTCACAAATATCTTAAAATCTTAAATTAAGCTTAGAGAGGTAAAATTACATGAGCAAATATGTGAGTGCTACAAACAAATTTAAAACATTTTGCTTATCTAGAAATTAGTACAGATTTAAACAGCTCAATTGCTACTTTTAAAAATGAAGGTTAAAGAAGGATACTATAGATTCATTAATATTTTCATGGCATTCTTGGTTAGTCGATTCAAGTTTTGTCCTGTAAAGATAGTTGATTCAAATTTTATCCTATAAATACTCTGTGCATTTGAAATAAAAGTCTTTTCTTTCCTCTTCCCTCCTGAATTCTGAACATTATTAATACAATTTTAAATAGTTTTAATTTAGAATTACTCCTTACAGTTTATTATGATTTTTAGAAAAATAAAGCCTCTGCTTTAAGACTAGAACCTGAAATCATTTAATATTTAAATGCAACAACATAGCTAGTTAGTAAACAGACATTCTCATACTTAAAATTAGAGAAAGTTTTAGTTTTCCCATGAAAGAGTTAAATGTGAATTTTTTTTTTTTCTTTTTCTATATCATAATTATTTTGCTCAAGCAATTCGGTAAAGAAACAAGTTTTATAGTTTTACATTAAAATTATTAATATTTTAGCAATATCACAGGAAGCAGATCAAGAGCATTTTAAAAAGAATTTCCTCTTCAAACACACATTCATCCACATATACTTAGATCACAGTTTTGTTATGTTCTTACCCGTAAACATGCCTCTGACTATAGCAAAGGAAAAAACCATCAGGAATTTCCAAACACATTTTCATGCTGATTCCAGTGTGCTTCACTGGATATTTTTTCTATACCTGCCTCATCAAAGGTTTCATAGCAGTGCTGCAGCACTGGGAAAGGAAGGAGGGTTTAGAATCGCTCACTAAAATGCCACCTTAAGGCCTACAGGCTATAACAAATAACCAAGACTCCAGAAAACAGCAACAAGCTCAAGATGGCGATGCAGTACGACTCCCGTAGCAGCAGCCAGTAATAAGGAAGGTTATTCAATCCCATTAGCCTTTTAGCCCAAAGAACCCCTCCTCCTCCCACTCATTCAGGCTTTCACTTACCCTTCCTCTTGGCCTCTTCACTGAAGACATTTTTGGCGTCAGACAAAGGCTTGCCCTCTGCTTTTTCACCACCCCAGGCAGTGCTCAAGAAAAAAGCATTGAAAGAAGATTCCTAAATGGCCTATTTAGCAAGCTGCAACCAAGAGATGCATAACCCTCCACAAATACACATTTTGATTTATCAACACATTTCTGCCTTGGCAAGTTTATATCTACTGTTCATTCTATTTAGATATGAAAAAGGCTGTAAACACTCCTAAAAAGCTGAGTTTCCTCAATAGCTGTAAGCAGATAGCCAGATTCCAACAAAGCACAGAAAGAAATGAATGCACAAAGCATCAAAATGCATCAGCATGAATATTAGAGATGTCGTTAAAAATACTGACTCCTTCTGCGGAAGTAGGCCAGCAGATGGTGCTACCAGTTATTATTCCATTAGACTCTGCAATTTAACCCCCAATGGACTGTTCTTCCCTCCATGTAACACATTAACTCTCACTCTGCCATTTCCTGCAGTAAAGTTTTTAAAAAATACATAAAAATCTGATCTTAAAAAATCACCTGAGAACTAAAACTGTGGTGAAATGGCATTATGTGGCTATCAATATTTAAAAAAACAAAATCCAACGCACTTGTTACTGGAGAAAAACACTTTTCTCCAAGATACTCTAAAATATTTAAAATATGAAAATAGCTGAAGATTAGCAAAGGGTTAAAGAGCAGGTCATGCAAATGAACCCATAATAAGTGACTTCTCTTTAAGATACTAGATAAGGTTTCTAATAAATTTTCTAACAAAAAGCTAACAATGTTATTTTGAAAATAGAGAAATGAAGCTATTTTCATTTGAATTATAAAAAGAGGCTTAAAATTTTGATATAAACAAATGAGAACTATTTATGAAGAATTACTAACAATGTTAAAATTTTTTCATCATCTTAACATAGATGAATACATTTTCCTAACATAAATAACTCAAAACCTTCCTGATCTTTTCTCCTCACCTTCTATTTTAACTGAACTGATGAATTTTTCAGGTAAAACTGTAGGTTTAGTTCCTTGCTGAAAATAAGTAAGTAGCAAGTTGAATTGAATTTGAACATCAGTACAACTTTTCTTTCTATAGAAATTGATTCTATTTTAGTAAGCAATGCCCTTAAATCACTAGAACAAAATTTCACTGCTTTAACATTCAAATTTACCTTTCATCAATGCCATTTTTTCAGTTGGTCCTGGTTAGTCATTTGATAGCACTATAAGACAACACTGGGCTCCCCCCTCTGCCCCTTTTAGGAACCAAAGGCCTCAAAACAGAGAAACAACACTATCTAAACAGGGCTCTAGAAAGACCCATCTGGACAGTACGAGAGATTAAAGGCAGAGGACAAGTAAGGACAAGGAAAGGATCTGACTGACTTGAGAGGTCATCAATGTGAAAATAATAATAATAATGAGATAACACTGACTACTTACTAAGTGCCAGGCATTATTCTAAGTATTTTACATGTAATAACTTATTTAATCCTGATTAATAATAGGGTAAAGCCGGGCACCGTGGCTCACGCCTATAATCCCAGCACTTTGGGAGGCCGAGGCGGGTGGATCACGAGGTCAAGAGATTGAGATCATCTTGGTCAACAAGGTGAAACCCCGTCTCTACTAAAAATACAAAAATTAGCCGGGCGTGGTGGTGGATGCCTGTAGTCCCAGCTACTCGGGAGGCTGAGGCAGGAGAATTGCTTGAACCCAGGAGGCGGAGGTTGCTGTGAGCCAAGATCGTGCCATTGCACTCCAGTCTGGGTAACAACAGTGAAACTCCATCTCAAAAATATAAAAATAAAAATAAAAATAATAATAATAATAATAATAATAGGGTAATTACAGTGATAATGGAGATAAGGGACTGGCCAATGAAAGAGATACTCTGACAGTAGCATTACAAAGTGACAGAATGAAGCAGAGAACAAACAATTATAAAAATCACTATGATAAGAAGAGCTAAAATGTAGTGTTCACTATGGGCCAGGCACTATTCCTAACATTTCCTATATATTGACTCAATTAATCTTCAAAACAACCCTGTGAGATAAGTACTACTGTTATTCCCATTTTGTATATGAGGATACTGGGACATAGAGAAGTGACTTGCCCAAGATCACATAATATGAGGATACTGGGGCATAGAGAAGTAACTTGCCCAAGATCACATCATAATAAAACAGATGAATAGTGGAGCAGGGATTAAAAGACATGGGGTCTCTGCATGAATTGGGTATTAAAAAAATAAAAAGACAGAGAGAAAAAAAAGACAAGGGGTCTCGTTAGGGAGACCATGCTCTTAACCACTATATTTTAATCATGTTTGGTTCAATTACCATGATTTACAGAGATTAATTTGAGGACAAAGGAAAGTAGTAACATTCTTAAAACTTCAGAGATACCAATAATAAGCTAGGATAATTTTTTTTTCCAGCAGCCTTTCAAAAGTATAGAAATCAACTAGACACAGGTAGGGCATGGCTGAGGCTCGGAAGAGTCAGTACTTGGTTTCTCGACCAAGAAAAAGTAAAAGAGGGCTGGGTACGGTGGCTCACGCCTGTAATCCCAGCACTTTGGGAGGCTGAGGAGGGAGGATCACCTGAGGTCAGGAGTTCAAAACCAGCCAAACATGGAGAAAGCCCGTCTCTACTAAAAATACAAAATTAGCTGGGCATGATGGCGCATGCCTGTAATCCCAACTACTCAGGAGGCTGAGGCAGGAAAATTTCTTGAACACGGGAGGCAGAGGTTGTAGTGAGCTGAGATTGCGCCACTGCACTCCAGCCTGGGTGACGAAAGCGAAATTCCATCTTAAAAAAAAAAAAGAAAAAAGAAAAAAAGGAAAAGGTAAAAGAAATAGGAAACCTAGTGGAGAAAGAACGTGTATGTGTACGTAATAAGTTTAATTCTTTTAATACTGAGTTTGAAATGGAGAGCTCTAGCAATTGGAAATTTGGGACTGGATCCTCAGAGAGAGAAGTCAGCTGGAATGTAAGATGTGGATTCTCCTGCTGTTCTTTTACATTACCCTCAATTCACTGACACTATTCACAGAACCTAGGAGGATTTCCAAAATAACTCACTTCTCTTATACAATTTTTCAATAGATTCTATTATCTGACTCAGAATCTCAACTGTTTACCAATAAATCTTAATAGCAGACAGTAGAGAATCTATGGTCAAGTATTTCTTCTGCTACTAGAATACAATATTTTAAAGCCATATTCCCACAGAATATGAACTGAGGTGTTAAGAAGCTGAACATTTTTAACATTGGTCATTTCCCAATTCACACACACAAATGTACGTTATGATTTTTCTGCCCTTTCCCCCCCATCTAAGCAGTCATCAAATTCTGTCAAATCTACTTAATTGTATTTTGGATTTTTTCCCTCTTCTCAGTCCCCAGAGCTCCTGCTTTATTAATTTTCTACTTGTTATATTATGGTTATGTAGGAAATGTTCTTATCCATAGAAAATACATATCAAAGTCTTTGGAGATGACAGATTACTAGGTCTGCCCCCTATTCAAATGGAGCAAAATAATTTCTTTGTACTATGCTTGCAATTTTTCTGCAAGTGTAATAGTTTCAAAATACAAAGTATTCAAAAATTTAAAATAAACACACAGGCCTTGCTCCCCATGAGCTTGTATGATTAAAATAATAGGCCTGGTGCAGTGGCTCACGTCTATAATCCCAGCACTTTGGGAGGCTGAGGTGAATGGATCACTTAAGGTCAGGAGTTCTATATCAGCCTGGCCAACATGGTGAAACTGTCTCTATTAAAAATAAAAAAATCAGCTGGGCATGGTGGCATCTGCCTGTAATCCCAGTTACTCAGGAGGCTGATGCAGGAGAATGGCTTGAACCCAAGAGGCAGAGGTTGTAATCAGCTGAGATTTTGCCACTGTACTATGCGACTGTACAGAGCAAGACTGTCTCAAAACAAAGAAACATATAAACAAAAAATACATAAAAGGTACATGTATTAATATCATATCCAAATATTCATTAAAAAAGAAAACTTGTAATAAAACAGATGATATGTGATATATTACTTTGATAGCACCTGGGAGGAATATATGGAAGACCCTAGATATCGTATTTCAGTATTGGGGAAACTCAAAAATTTATAGTATAGGCTGGGCGCGGTGGCTCATGCCTGTAATCCTAGCGCTTTGCGAGGCCAAGGTGGCTAGATCACGAGGTGAAGAGACAGAGACAATCCTGGCCAACATGGTGAAACCCTGTCTCTACTAAGAAATAAAAAAAAAAAATTAGCTGGGTGTGGTGGCACACGCCTGTAGTCCCAGCTACTCGGGAGCCTGAGGCAGGAGAACTGCTTGAACCCAGGCGGCGGAGATTGCAGTGAGCCGAGATTATGCCACTGCACTCCAGCCTGGTGCCTGGTGACAGAGTGAGACTCTGCCTCAAGAAAACAAAAAGAAAAACAAACAAAAAAAAAGATTTATAGTGTAAGTGTTTGTCAAAGACAGGTCATGACATAATAGCAAGTCATGACATACATTTAAAGGGTCCAGACAACAACCACAACAGCAACAACACAAATAGAGTGTGTCAATCCCCACTACAAAAAGAGGATGGTGTTTGTCCCCACTACAAAAAAAACAGAAAACAACAACAACAAAAAAACAGAGTAGAAGAGGGACAGTGTCAGTCCCTTATGGATGAACTTCATGCTGCTAATAAAATTATAAATTTTCATACTACCTGTTATTCACCTTTTCCTTCGTGAGGAAAAGAAGCAAAGAGACTTGGGCAAGAAATTAGAGGTTTTAAAATCTGAGTGGGGACTTAGGTCCTTTCTCCTCTGGTAAAGTAATTTCACATATACCCAAGCCCCATATTGGGAAGTTCCTCCATTTCCAATATTTTAGTTGTATTAATGAAATTACTGAATCAATTTTGTATGTGGACATAAGTAGAAACTATAAATTTTCAAAAAGAGAAGGGGAAAATGATCACATGGCTACCGTACATTCAGCTACAGAGAATAGGTTTCTCTACTAGCTGGCTGGGGTGCTGGAGGTTACACTTAAACACACACACACACCCCCCTAAAGAAATGTTCTACTTGATGTATTTTTTAAATATGAAAAAAAATAAGGTCCCAGATATAATTTCTTAGTAAAAATAAAACACAGAACAGTGAATTTCAATAACAGAGATACAACCGCATTATAGCTAAAATTCTCCCAACCTTTCTCAAGAGACAGGAAGACCCTTAGGCTTTAGGCTTGGAGGACTAGGTGGATAGAAGTTTCAACGGAAGAGGACACAAAACAGAAGAAAGATAGCAAGCCTTGAGCAAGAATGAGTTTATCTGCCTAGAGAGACAATGTAGAATAACAGAAGAGAACTAGTGGTGATACCCCAAAACACCAAGTTTCAAGAGCTAGCAGATGAAGAGGAGCTATTGAAGGAAAACAAGAAGAAAATGCAAGAATGGTAAGATGAGTATCAGAAGAGATACTCATGGAAGCCAAGAAAGGAAAGAATTCAAAGCTCTGCAGTCAAAAAGAGAGCATTTTAAAGTAATTTGGTATTATAAAGATAATTTAACAAGGTATTTTTACTTCTCTTAAATTGTTTATTGTAAGGTGGTGTGTTGGTTTTTAGTCTTCTTATTTTAAAAATAGAAGCATGGCTAGGCGTGGTGGCTCAGGCCTGTAATCCTAGCACTTTGAAAGGCCGAGGTGGGTGAATCATGAGGTCAGGAGATTGAGACCATCTAACACGGTGAAACCCCATCTCTATTAAAAGTACAAAAAAAAATTAGTTGGGTGTGGTGGCACACACCTGTAGTCCCAGCTACTTAGGAGGCTGAGGCAGCAGAATCAATTGAACCCAGGAGGCGGAGGTTGCAGAGAGCTGAGATTACGTCACTGCACTCCAGCCTGGGTAACAGAGTAAGACTCTGTCTAAAAAAATAATAAAAGCATAATTGTTTACTTAAATATTCATGTTAAATCAACCTAAAAACAATAGATTTGCAGTTAATTTTAGTAATATGTGTCAAATATTAATATGGTAGTTTCTTCTGATGCTTAAGGCATACAACATTTTTCTTCAAACTATCAATAAAGATGTGTTTAAAGAGAAAAGGGAAAAAACTGATCCAAGAGCAAATTATGTCAGTCTTTTTCTGAAATTTACCCTTAGATTTGTTTTCAGAGTTTTTCACAGAAATGAACAATTATTTCACTTCACTTTCTTCACATCTGTGAACTGTCATGTTCAAAATTAAAAGGTTTACTTTCGTCTTGTGACTTGCAATAGTACCCAGGTTTCCACTTTTAGATAACTGTGACTGTTTTTAAGTGTCATAATCTTAATTGGCATTGATACAGTAATACTTTTTAAGGATTGGCTTTATTTTAAGCATCCACATAAAAGTTCAGGCAAATAGTTGATGTTCATACAAGTTTTGTTTCTTTTTTAAGTAAAAATGTATATCTAACTTGCAGGAAGCACAGGGAAAAAAGGAACTTGTTAAATGCAATCAACAAAATCCAGATGTAATCAGCAAAATGGGGATGTAATCACTAAAATCCAGAGTGTAGGAAATTCCATAGGACAAAGGACTCTGTTTCTTCAACAAAGAAATTGTTAAGAAACAAAACAAAAAAGGGGAACCACAGAGTAAAAAAGACTAATTGGAACGATAAAACGGAAAAAAAAAGAGAGAAAAACTTAAAAGACCTCAGCAAAATGCAACATGTGGAGCACTGCATTTCGTTTATGTTTTCTAAGTTTAGATATGGGCCTAAACAAGTCAACTACAAAAATAAATTTACTTAACAACTAAAGAAATAGAAAATCTGACCAGGTATTTGATTATGTAAGAATTAGGGTTACAGCTTTTCAGAAACAAAACAAAACAAAACAACAACAAAAAGAATTACGGTTATCTTTTTATGTGTGAAACTCGTTTTTCAGTTCTGTTTTAAAGACAAAAATCTAAGGCAGGCCTGGTGGCTCATGCCTCTAATCTCAGAATTTTGGGAGACTAAGGCAGGAGGATTGCTTGAAGCCTAAGTTCAAGGCCAGCCTGGGCAATGTAATGAGACACACACTCTTTAAAAAAAAATTTAAACTTAGCTAAGTGTGATAGTGCCACATCTGTAGTCATAGCTGCTTCGGAGGCTGAGGTGGGAGGATTACTTGAGCCTAAGAGCTTGAGGCTGCAGTGAGCTATGTACTCTACAAGCCCCTGTACTCAAGTTGGGTGACACAGTAAAACAATGTCTCAAAGAAAAAAACAAATCCCAAACCACCCCTCCCCACCAAATTTTTGTCTTTTAGAGGTATAAATCCACGTATTTTTAGATGAATGATAAGACTGAGATGTACTTCAAAAACATCCATGGAGGGGACGGCCATGTTTGAGAGGGTAATACAGATGCAACAGTGGCCATATAAATTGATGACTTGTTGGCAGCTGGGAGATAGATACTTTACTTCTGTGTACACTTGAAATCTTATATAATAAAGAAATTAAAAAAGTTATACTCTGGAATAACAAGTAGTTTGGCATGGCAAGAAAAGTAGATGCATGTGGGAGAATGATAACAAGGACTAAAATATTAACAGATTAGATTATCAACAGTGTTATAGGTTGTGTTAAAATATCTAGACTTCATGCTGAACAAATTACGGAATTAATAAATGATTATAGAGAGAGAAGTAACAGGATCACACTTTAAGACACAGGGAGGCTAAATGGTTTTGATAAAAATGCCAGAATAGTTGATAAAATATTATGGGTTTCGAAAAAGGTCATACATGATCTAAAAACAAGTAGTATTTAATCTCCTATTTTACATTAGTTTGTGGCACTTTTCCAAGCAAACTTATTGCTTCCAAATAAGTCAAAAGTATATTTTTAAAACATCAAATCACAAAACCTCACCAAATTCACTACTTGTTGACAACATTAAATATGCTGAATTTTTCAGTCCATAAATTATCCCTAACACTAAAAGCTATTCTCAGCACAACACTGTGATTAAGTGCATGGGTTTTTGAGACAGGCTTGGATTCTGGTTCCAGTTCCATCATTTACCTGGGCCTCAACTTCCTCAAGTGTAAAATGTAGATAACAGTATTCACCTAATAGGGCTCTTGTGAGACCTAATAGATAATGCTTGCAGAGAGCTTTAGCATGGTGTCAGGCATACAAATACTGAGAGATGTTAGGTATCATTATTGTTATTGGTGTGATGTGATACTGTGTTCTTCTCAGTACATCATATCAGGGAGTATATGATGTCAGTGTCTTATTACTGGTGATGCTGCCCTTGGTTACTTGATTAAAGTATTGTCTGCAATTTATTCTCCACGTAAATGTCTTTTTTGTAATTAATACATATTTTATTATGTATTTATTTATCTCCAGGAGATATTTTGAGACTATGCAAATATCCTCTTTCCCATATACATTTGCCCAATAATTCTAGCATTCATTGATTCTTGCCCATAACAATCATTATTGTGGTATTTGACTAATGGAAAGTTTCTATTTCCGTAATTCCTTCCACATTTTCAATTGGAATTCTCCCATAAACAAGAGCTGTCTCTTCTCCCTTTTTATTTAATTTATTCACTCATTTGTTCCAGTATAGACTCACAGATCTCAGCTCCACCTCCCAGGTTCAAACAATTCTCAGCCTCCCCAGTAGCTGGGATTATAGGCACCCACCACCATGCCCGGCTAATTGTTGTTGCTGTTGTTGTTTTGAGATGGAGTCTTGCTCTGTCACCCAGGCTGGACTGCAGTGGCATGATCATGGCTCACTGCAACCTCCGCCTCCCAGATTCAAGTGATCTTCTTCCCTCAGCCTCCTGAGTAGCTGGAACTATAGGCATGTGCCACCAGGCCCACCTAATTTTTGTATTTTTAGTAGAGATGGGGTTTCACCATGTTGGTCAGTCTGATCTCAAACTCTTGCCCTCATGATCTGCCCACGTTGTTCTCCCAAAGTGCTGTGATTACAGGCATGAGCCACTGTACCTGGCCAATATTTCTTTCTATGGGTTATAATCTGACACTATGATTATTTACTTGTTCAAACTGTCCTAACTTTGGTCATTTACAGCTCCTTCAAGTTGGTTCCTGTGTTTTTAACCCGACCATATTTCAAGCACTTCCTTACTTTCTGGTACTGTAAAGATATTCCAGTAAGAATAGTTTAATGGTCAAGATGGAAGTGGCTGAGATGGAAGCCACACAACAGTAGGTTAAGAAGCGAATAGAAACTACATGGAAACTACCCGTGGGAGCTAAACAATTAGTATACACAGACATACAGAGTAGAACAACAGACACTGGATCCAAAAGGTGGGAGAGCGAGAGCAGAGTCAGGGATATAAAATACTACCAGTTCGGTACAATGTATACTATTTAGATGATGAGTATACTAAATGCCCAAACTTCACCACTATTCAAAAATCCATGTATCTCAACTGTACTTATACCTCCAAGTTTATAAAAATAAAACTTTTCAAATCTAAAAATAATTAAAAACATGACTTTGAATTATTAAGTAAAATAAAAGGTGAAATTTTCAATTTTCAAAATATATATACATGTTTATCTATATGCATATATATGAATATATGCTGAATGAATTAAGGAATCAATAAATGACTACATATAGCATAATATATGCTATATGTCAGATTTTAAGATATAGAGTTGTTAAGTGCTTTCAATAAAAATCCATCTACAGGGCCAGGCATGGTAGCTCTCATCTATAATCCCAGGACTTTGGGAGGCTGAGGACTGCTTGAACCAGGAGTTCGAGACCAGCCTAGGGAACATAGCAAGATCCCATCTCTACAAAAAAATTTAAAAATCAGCTGAGCATGGTGGCTCACACTCATAATTCCAGCTACTCGGGAGGCTGAGGTGGGAGGACTGCGTGAGCCCTAGAGGTCAAGGCTACTATGAGTCTTGTTCGTATCACTGCAATCTAGCCTGGGCAACAGAGAGACCATGGCTCCCCTGCCCCCTGCCACCAAAAAAAGGAAGAGAAATCCTAACCATGTCAACTGAGCCCTTCCAAAATTCATGTAACGGTTCTTCTTCAGCTTGCACTAAACCTCTCTAATTGAATATTTCCAGTTTAAATTTGTGAACTGGTACCATCTCCTACATTCCTACTGACTTTTAATTTCTGCTTGATATCTCTTTGGGTACCCTACCATTAGTTCTTAATTACACATTTCCCTCATACTTGAATGATCATACTTAGAAATGTTAATTTAAAAAAAAAAATCTCATGGCCAAGCATGGTGCCTCATACCTGTAATCCCAGCACTTTGGGAGGCTGAGGCAGAAGGACTGCTTGAGGCCAGGAGTTTGAGACCAATTTGGGCAACATACCAAGACCCTATCTCTACAAAACGAAAAAAATTGGGTGTTGTGGTGTGCGCTATAGTCCTGGCTACTTGGAAGGCTGAGGCGGGAGGATCCCTTGAGCCCAAGAGTTTAAGGCTACAGTGAGCTATGACTGTGCCACTGCACTCTATCCTCGGCAACAGAGCAAGATCCTATCTCTAAAAAAAAATTAAAATAAAATTTTAAATTTCTTAAGATGAATCTATACAGGGGTATGCATGTGTGTACACACAAAACAACTACTTAAGTACAGCCATGCATTGATTAATGATGGGGATACACTCTGAGAAATGTGTCCTTAGGCAATTTCATCATTATATGAACATCACAGGATATACTTGCACAGATTGGGCAAGGTGGCTCATTTCTGTAATCCTATCACTTTGGGAGGCCAAGGCAGGAGAATCACCTGAGATCAGGAGCTTAAGACCAGACTGACCAACATGGAGAAACCCCGTCTCTACTAAAAAAACAAAATTAGCTGGGTGTGGTGGTGCATGCCTGTAATCCCAGTTACTGAGGAGGCTGAGGCAGGAGAATCGCTTGAACTCGGGAGGTGGAGGTTGCAGTGAGCCAAGACTGGGCAACAAGAGTGAAACTCCATCTCGAAAAGGTACAATAAAAATGTATGAAACCGCCATTGTATATGCTGTCCGTTGTTAACCAAAACATTGTTATGCAGCACATGACTGTATAAAATAAACAGTATGTAAAATAAATGGTACATGCCTTATAAACAAAATGAGCGTATAGTGTAATAGCTGGCCAAAAAAAACAAATGCAATCTTAAGACTGCGCAAACAGAAACATAGTCTATAGAACAAAGGAGGTAGCAATTATGCTGTACTCTAGTCTTTCCATGAGAAATACATTCTCTTTTAGCTTAAGAGGAACATGAACTAGATCACTCATTCAGACATATTATACAAATACATACTGTTCACCAGATATTGCTATAAGTGTTGGGAATAAAACAATAGGAAAAAAAGTTTCTTTTTTTTTTTTTTTTGAGACAGAGGTTTGCTCTGCCACCCAGGCTGGAGTGCAGCGGCACGATCTCAGCTCACTGCAACCTCCACCTCCCAGGTTCAAGTGATTCTCATGCCTCAACCTTCTGAGTAGCTGGGATTACAGACTTATACACCAAACCCAGCTAATTTTTGTATTTTCTGTAGAGACAGGTTTTCGCCATGTTGGCCAGGCTGGTCTTGAACTCCTGGCTTCAAGTGATCTGCCCATCTTGGCCTCCCAAATGCTGAGATTACAGGTGTGAGCCACCACACCCAGCCGTGAAGAAAAAGTTTCTTATCTAATGCAGCTAACATTTTAGAAAAGGAGGTAAACAAATAGGAAAAACATCAGGCAAGTGTAAAGGTTATACAGAGAATAAAAACAAAATGCTGTGATGAAAGGTGATAGAGTGATCATTTTAAAACAGGTTCAGGCAAAGTCTCACGGAGGAGGTGCCATTAAATACTGAAATCTGAATGAAAAGAAAAAACTAGCCATGTAAAGATCAGAGGAAAGATGAATTAAAAATTATCTTAAGCAGGTGTGAGAAATTATCTACAAAGCAAAATGACCAATATACTGGTTTTATATCTTAACAGTAAGTTTCCCTATAACATTTGTACAAACTATACATTCTAGTCTGTTCATCTATAAACTGTCTCATCTGTAGAAGTTATGGGACACTACCTCAAGTTCTCTCCAGATCTTATCTGTTCAGGTCCTGCAACTTGAAGCTTATTTCTTCTACTTATGCACCATCATCATTATTCTTAACGGTCTGATTGTCTAAGACAGTGTTTATGAACTAAGAGCTGTAATCTCATCATGGGCCATCAATTCAGTGGATAGTAACCAACATTCTTTATAAATGAAGTAGATCAGTGTTTTGTGAAACATTGGTTATATCTTCCTAAACACACACACACACTCCTACATATATACATTTAGAAACATTTATAAATAAACATATACTGGAATCTAGTCAGGAAGTTTTCAAAACACTATTGTAAGAGGTCAGTGAATGCTTCCATTTCATTTAATGACATTCAACACAAATAATGATATTGGTCTGTCCTATTTTGGAGATTCCCTGTAATAAAAGTATTACGATGAATATAACAGTTTCAGTGGGTTTGGTGAGTCTTGTTAGCAAATTATTGAAACTGAGGGTACTTTGGGAAACCCCCAGAACTTGCAGTTGGTGTGAGAAGTGAGGACAGTCTTAGGACTGTGCTACCTTTGCAGTCTGGCTAACTCTGAGTAATGCTTCTCAATGGGAAAAAAAAAAAAAAAAAAGTCTGGTGGGAAAATAAAGAGATCTTGATCTGCTATCTTCAAATGCAAATTCCAATTAAAAAGATTTTTACAGGCCGGGCGCGGTGGCTCAAGCCTGTAATCCCAGCACTTTGGGAGGCCGAGGCAGGTGGATCACGAGGTCAAGAGATCGAGACCATCCTGGTCAACATGGTGAAACCCCATCTCTACTAAAAATACAAAAAATTAGCTGGGCATGGTGGTGCGTGCCTGTAATCCCAGCTACTCAGGAGGCTGAGGCAGGAGAATTGCCTGAACCCAGGAGGCGGAGGTTGCGGTGAGCCGAGATCGTGCCATTGCACTCCAGCCTGGGTAACAAGAGCGAAACTCCGTCTCAAAAAAAAAAAAAGATTTTTACATTTTTATAAGACTTATAAAATAATGAAAACTAGGATTGGCAATAATTCCATGCTATCAAAGACTTATCTATAGGAAATCTGAACTAAGAAAACTGCTTCCTTAAATATCTTAGGCATTCCCATTCCATCTGTACAGAAGAATACATCTATGTGATGAGATTCAATATTCCTATGTAAATTTTTTAAAATTTAGTCATGTTTGACTTAAGAGAAAAAGGACACAAGAAGAGGAACTACATAACAGTCACTTAAAATATCACATGAAAAAGAAATTATTTTTTGAGGCATGAAAGAAGTTCCATTCTTCAAACAAACACTGAATGCCTATTATGAGTCAGGTACGACTTGATGTTAGAACAATGGACATGTGGTCTCTCACAAATAAATTTATAACCTGGTAGTACAAAACTATCACCAATGAGTAAAATGCAGAGGGAATCATAGTTAATAATATTCTTCATCAGCATGTTCCCTTCCTTTAGCACCCACTCCCCAGTACTCTGTTCATACTACTTTTGGAAGTCTCTAAAAATGGAAAAACAGGATGGAGTACTATAGAATAAACCCATGATTGGAGACAGATACTCTTGAGAAAATATAATTGGCTACATAGGAAGGGAGAGGGTTTCTGTAATTCTAATCACAGAAAGAGTTCAAACAAAAAAATGCTAGAGGCTGGGCATGTTGGCTCACATCTGTAATCCCAGCATTTTGGGAGGCCAAGGTGGACAGATCACCTGAGGTCAGGAGTTCGAGACCGGCCTGGCCAACATAGTGAAACCCCATTTCTACTAAAAATACAAAAATTAGCTGGGCATGGTGGTACACGCCTGTAGTCCTAGCTACCCAGGAGGCTGACAGACGTTGCAGTGCTGAGGTCGCACCACTGCACTACAGCCTGAGCGACACAGCAAGATTTCAACTCAAAAAAAAAAAAAAAAAAAAAAAAAAAAAAAAAAAAGAAAGAAATAGCTAGGGAGAATACTGATACAGCAGAATAAGTTGAACTGGACAGCCTGCTTAGTCTCATTCAATTCTGGGATTTTAAGATTCTACAAAAAAGTTTTGATATTTAAAATCATCAAGAACATGCAAATAGGTTATCTTCTATAACAGCATAACAGAGTCCTGTATGAAATACTTTCCTACTTATGTAAAGTAGCCTGAGGTATACTTCAAATCTGATATTCTACTGTAACCTCAATGAATAAAGACCAGGTAGACCACTCAAACATCAATTATTTCATGGATTGTTGAATAAAAAATGTTACTCAAATCCTACCGTAATTAAAAACAGGACACAGGATTAGAGATGAAAACTAACATGTGTGCAATGTTTGATAGTTTACAGAGGGCTTTAATCTGTAAAATGTTATCTTATTTAATTCTTCCAAACTCCTAGGAAATGGCTATAGTGGTGGTAGTGGCACTCGTTATTCCTATTTTAAAATGGAGTCTTAGCCAAATTCTATAACCTTTCCTTTATAGTAGTCTACCAGTGTATCTCACTCAGCCTCTTCTCTCTTCTACTCCCTTATTTTTCACACAGTTAACACATTTACCACAGTAACACATCTCAACACTTAGTTGGGAGTGAAGGGAGTGCAATGGCACAGATTAGTAAATCCTCTTTGAAATTCTGAGAGGAGAGAAGCACCTTTCCTGCCTACCTACCTACCTTTGACAATCACTATTCTATACCTTTCTTCTAAATAAGTATGTTATTCACTAACATATAAATTTTAAACCCATGAAAATTGAAGGTAGAAATGAAGGTATATGAGAAAAAACAAAACTTAATTTCACTGGAGATGATTCACATAAAACTTTAGCTTAGAAAGTTCTAAAACTGGGCTGGGTACAGTGGCTCATGCCTCTAATCCCAGCACTTTGGGAGGCCAAGGTGGGTGGATCACGAGGTCAGGAGATCGAGACCATCCTGGCTAACATGGTAAAACCCCATCTCTACTAAAAATACAAAAAATTAGCCAGGTATGGTGACACATGCCTGTAGTCCCAGCTATGCAGGAGGCTGAGGCAGGAGAATTGCTTGAACCTGGAAGGCGTAGATTACAGTGAGCCGAGATTGTGCCACTGCACTTTAGCCAGGGCAACAAAGCGAGACTCTGTCTCGAAAGAAAAGAAAAGAAAGAATTGCCCTACAATTTACAGAACACTGCAATCCTAGATTGGATCTGATCATTGTCTTTAAAACTCAGAAAACTGGTTCACTCATTTAGTATTCATTTAACAAATACTTGTTGAACACTTAATATGTACTGATGTACTGTTCCTAACACTTCTCATTACTTTCTTTGTCACCTACTTATATTAAGGGCTCTTATGATTATGTCAAATACTCTGCTTTCAAAAATGAGTTGTTCTAGTATATACCAAGCCTGATCATTTCTTGTGGTAAGCAGAATTCTAAGGTGAATCCCCAATGAATCATGCTCTTGTAAAACTCTCTCCTTTGATTGTGGGCTGAACCTGCAAAAATGTTGGAATACCACAGGCTATGTGGCAAAAAGTGAAAGAATTTTACAGATATAATTAAGGCCTGTATCAGTCTACTTAGTGGTTACCAAGGGCTAGGGATTGGAGAGTAGGGTAAGAGAGAGGTAGGTTTGGTTATAAAAGAGCAACATTCTTGTGGTGATGGAACTATTCTGTATCTTGGCTTTGGTGGGGGTTTCATGAACCTACAAATGTGGTAAAATTTCATTTAAATAAACACACAAACATATGCAAATGAGAGCATGGTAAACAGGAAATCTAAATAAAGATTGGTAGATTGTATCAACTCAGTTTCTTGGCTCTGATACTATAGTTTTGCAAGATTCTACTTTGTGGGGAACTGAATAAAGGATATACTGAGGCTGGGCGCAGTGGGCCATGCCTGTAATCCCAGCACTTTGGGAGGCTGAGACGAGTGAATCACTTGAAGCCAAGTGTTCGAGACCAGCCTGGACAACATGGCGAAAACCCATCTCTACTAAAAATACAAAAATTAGCCAGATGTGGTGACGCACGCCTATGATCCCAGCTACTTGGGAGACTGGAATGAGAACTGCTTGAACCTGGAAGGTAGAGATTGCAGTGAGCTGAGATCATGCCACTGCACTCTGGCCTAGATGACAAAGCGAGACTTTGCCTTAAAAAAAAAAAAAAAAAAAAAAAAAGCATACATTGAATCTCTCTATATTATTTCTTACAACTGCAGGCGAATCTGCAATTACCTCAAAATCAAACTTACTTGAAAAAAGAGAGAGCTTAGACCTTCTCTGAGCTCAGAGATACACTCCTGCTGGCCTTGAAGAAACAAATTGTTATGAGTTCTACAGCTACAAGGAAATGTGTTTTGTCAACAATCTCATAAGCCTAGACCCTGAGCCTCGGATGAGATACTACAGCCAAAGTTGACATCTTGGTTGCAGTTTTGTGAGAACCTGAGAAAAGAACCCATATAAGCTGTGTCTAGACACCTGACCCAAGGAAGCCATAAGCTAATAAATGGGTGCTGTTTTAAGCCAGACTAAATATGTGGTAATTTGTTACTATTAGAAAATATATTCATATACCCAATGATTGAACAATTCCAATCTTGGGTACATGTCTAACATAATTAAAGTTCAGTAACATGCAAAACTAACTTACAAGGTCGTAAGTCAGAATGGTGGTCATCCTTAGGGACCAAGGATAGTGACCAGTAGGAGGCGAGAGCAGGCTTCTAGAATTGTGCTAATATCTTATGTCTTGGTCTGGATACTGGTTATATAGATGATGTTTAATATCTGAAAACTGATCAAATTGTTCACTTATAATTTGTGTATTTTCTGTATGTACATTATACTTTAAGAAAATTTACATTAAAAGATTATAACTCAAACTGAAGAACATTTTATAATCTTATTATCATTAATATGAGTAAGCAATAACTCTTAAAAGTATTTCAGGAAAAGACCAACTGTTCTGTTAATACAATAATGTCTTGACGCTAAAAACAAATTATTTTCTTGATTATATATATTAGCGTGACATTTCAGATGTATTTCATTAAGAAAACAGTAACAGAGAAATATAATATTGCCTATTTCCTCTAATGCCAGGAGAAATCTATGAAATGCTGAAAGAGGCCTGAGAGTCACCTTAACCAATGTTATTAGTGATGGGGATAGGCGGGCAGCAGGAAAAAAGAAAAAATTTTAAAACCCACAACCAAAATGTGAAGAAAACTGAAATACAATGTTTAAATCTATACTCACGTTTCTGAATAACACCATCGTCTTTTTTTTTTTTTTTTTTTTTTTTGAGATGGAGTTTCGCTCTTGTTACCCAGGCTGGAGTGCAATGGCACGATCTCGGCTCACCGCAACCTCCACTTCGATCTCTTGACCTCGTGATCCACCCGCCTTGTCCTCCCAAAGTGCTGGGATTACAGGCTTGAGCCACCGCGCCCGGCCAACACCATCGTCTCTATCTCTAGTTACATCTTCAATTTTCAAACACTTGTTTTACTTTATTTTCAAAATTTTATCTTTTGAAACAGGGTCTCACTCTGTCACCCAGGCTGGAGTGCAGTGGCACGATCTCGGCTCACTGCAGCCTTGACCTCCCAGGTTCAAGTGATCTTTCTGTCTCAGCCTTTTGAGTAGCTGGGACTACAGGCGTGAGTCACCATGCCTGGATAATTTTGTATTTTTATAGAGACAGGGTTTTGCGATGGTGCCCAGGCTGATCTCAAACTCCTGGGCTCAAGTGATCCTCCTAGTCTTGGTCTCCCAAAGTACTGGGATTACAGGCATGAGCCACTGTGCCCGGCCTCTTACTTTGCTTTATATTCTAGTGATGCTGAACTAAGTTCAGTTTTTTTAGACTTTTATTTTTTTTTAAGAAACAGGGTCTTGCTCTGTCGCCCAGGCTGAAGTGTAGTGGCGTGATCATAGCTCATCTCACAGGAACCTTGAACTCCTGGGTTCAAGTGATCTTCCCACAGCACTGGAGTTACGGCAGAAGCCACTGTGCCCAGCCTTCTTAAGACATTTTTACCTAAAACTTTGAATTTACTATTCTAGTTGTCAAGAGTGCCCTTTCTCCAAAAGGTAGCCTAGTAAGTATCTATTCAAAAATTCACTTATAGATACCACTTTCTTTTTATTATATGTAATTTTACAAGAGTAATATTTGTTTTAAAACAGTAATATTACTATAGTATATTGTTGTTATTTATAAGCTGAAGTCACATTTAATTTTTATCTCTAAAACCTAGCCAATGGTTAACACAGGTTCAACATCTGTATAATGAGGATACTCACAGTAGCTACCCTAACAGAGTTGCTGTGAATTTAAATGAGATCATTCAAGTAAAGGATTTTAGAACAGTATCTGACATGTAGACACTTGGTAAATGTTAGTGTTCATTACTGTGATTAAGATTAATGTTCCCTATACAGGTAAGTCTCAAAACCCAATAAAGATGAGACAAAGATTCCAATTTTAAAAATGGGTCAACAATTTGGACACTTTACCAAAGAAGACGGATTGAGAATAAACAATGGAAAAGGTGCTCAGATTATTAGACATTAGGGAAATACAAATTCAAACCACAATAAGATATCAATCTACATTTATTTGGATGGCTAAAACATTTTAAAAATAAATATTTAGTGCTAGAGAGGATATGGAGCAACAGGAACTCCTATATACTGCTGACAGGAGTGCAAAATGGTGCAACCATTTTGGAAAACAGTTTGGTATTGTTTTATAAAGTTCAACATACGCTTACCATATGACCCTCAGCAATTTTACTTATATATTTATCCAAGGGAGTGAAAACATATGGTAACAACAACAAAAAGCTGTATATAAATGTTACAGAGGCTTTATTCATAATTACAAAAACCTGGAAACAACCCAAATACCCTTTAACTTGTGAATACATAAACAATTTGTGGTACATTCATATAATGGAATATAACTCAGTAACATGAAGGAAAAAACTATTGATATAGGCAACAAAAAATGTTTTATGTCAAATAGAAGTCAGACTAGTAACATAACATACTGCATGATCCCATCCATTCAACATCCTAAAAAATGCAAAACTGTAAAGAAAAAAGTAATAATTGGTTACCAGGATCTAGAGTTAGGGGAAAGATTGACTGCAAAGAGGGATGAAGGAATTTTGTGGGGAAGATGTCAATAATCCATATCTTGATTATGGTAAGATTATAGAACTGTGCACATTTTTCAAAACTCACAGAATTAAATATGATACAAAAAAGAATGTTACTGGATGTAAATTATTTTTCAATAAATCTGTCTAAAAAAATTAATGTTCTTTAGGCTTCTATTCTCATACTAAGAAGCTAATATCACTAGACTTCTAAATCTAGGTTAGTATCTTGATATTTATTTCTTTTTCTCTTAATTTCTTTTTTCTTTTTAAAGATGGGGTTTCACTATGTAGTCCGGGCTGGTCTTGAACTCCTGACCTCAGGTGATCCACCCACCTTGGCCTCCCAAAGTGCTAGGATTACAGGCATGAGCCACCACCCCCAGCCGATACTTATTTCTTTTCCTTAATCCCAGAAGCTGCTCTTGAAGTCCTGTCCTATGACTCTTATTTAAGTCTCTAAATACTGCCTATTCCTAGACTTCTGGATGCTATTTCTTCACTTGTCTGCTTTCAGGAGTCTTGTGTTTGGAACAGGGAAAGAGAGTTGGAGTAGGATTTGGAAGATCCACCAGTAGATTATAGAAAGAGGTCTAATGTTGACTGAAGGGTTAGTATAGGAACTGATATTTTAAAATGACTATATCATTTTGCTTTTAACAGCTTTTAGAAAGTATTATGAAGGTGAATTGTTGTTGACTGTAATTGTTGAAAGGACATGTACCTAAAACAAAAAGTTAGCTAATACATAGTCTCACATATATTCATATGCATATGTATATTCACACATTCATACATATATCATATGAATTTAAAACACTTGATCTTATTGGGGATTTCAAATTCCACAAAATAACTTCAATGAAAAGTTAAGTCTCTTAAAACATTCACTCCTTTCTTAAAAGAATTAAGAATATGTATGAAATCTCATTTGAAATAATTATAAAAATTAAAAGTACCTTTTATTTTAATTAGGCTGTATTCCTCCTTATAGCTCAAATTCCTATGTAGATTTAGGTATTAAAGTCTGATTGGTGAAGCATTTTTCTAAAACTCAGAAATATGGAAAAAAATGGCCTCACCTATAACACAACCCTGTAACTCAAACATACTATTGAAATGATAACAAAAATTGCATTCAAGATCAATTTTTATCAATTGACCCAGATCAAGAGTCCTTATCAAGACTCTTTTTCCAGATAATATCAATTTCCATGAAGTATCTCCAAAAGACTATCCTCTGAAGGTAAAATAAATTGGACTAACTAAGAATAAAATCATTAAGTAAAAAATACATCCTGGGCTGGGCAAATTAGTGAGACCCTATCTCCACAAAATTTTTTTAAAAATTAGCTGGGTGTGGTGGCATATGCCCATGGTCTCAGTTACTTGGGAGGTTGGGGTGAGATCACTCGAACCTGGAAGGTCAAGGCTGCAGTGATCCATGACTAAGCCACTGCATTCCAGCCTGGGTGACAGAGTAAGACCCTGTTTCAAAAATAAAAATAAAAATATCGTCTTAAAAATCCAACAATTTTTCTGCAGTAAAAGCAAATATTATGACATAACTACCAGAAAAGTGCCATGAGTATGTGCATGCTTAATTAATCATGCATAGTAGAAATATTTGTTTTACTATATGTTTTTTTGAAACCAAGTTTTCCTGTTGCCCAGGCTGGAGTACAGTGGCGAAATCTCAGCTCACCGTAACCTCTGTCTCCCGGATTCAAATGAGTCTCCTGCCTCAGCCTCCCAAGCCGCTGGGATTACAGGCATGCATCACTATGCATGGCTAAGTTTTGTATTTTTAGTGGAGCTGGGGTTTCACCATGTTGGCCAGGCTGATCTCAAACTCCTGACCTCAGGTTACCTGCCCAGCTCAGCCTCCCAAAGTGCTGGGATTGCAGGTGTGAGTCACTGAGCCTGGTCCTGTTTTATTATTTTTAATCAGAGATACTCATCCCTCAATAACTTTTTGAGGATCATTATTGTCAACTAAAGAAATTAAATAGTGCTTGAGATGTTAACTCATTCAATATCATGTTGAGACATTAAACTCGTGTTACACATAGGAAACATGATAAAAAGGCATTTTGATTTGTCTCTATGAAGCTCTCAAAAGTATATCTGAGTTACTCCAAAAAAAATTCAGTTTACACAGAAACTAACTAAAAACAATTATTTTAGTTTTAACCTTTTCTAACTGGTCTGGTCATTCCTATATGTAAGTTTCATATAATCACTCTAATTTTTGCCTAAGTATATCATATAAATTAATTTACCACAATAATTACTGTTCCTCAAAAAACTTTACAAGTTTCACTTATTCCCACCTTCAATCAAAAGTTAAAATTCTAAAAAAAGAAACTTAAAAAATTGTGGCTCTTGGCCAGGCATGGTGGCTCACGCCTGTAATCCAGCACTTTGGGAAGCTGAGGCAGGCAGATCACCTGAGGCCAGGAGTTTGAGGCCAGTCTAACGTGGAGAAACCCTGTCTCTACTAAAAATACAAAAATTAGCCAGGTGTGGTGGCGCATGCCTGTAATCCCAGCTACTTTGGAGACTGAGGCAGGAGACTCACTTGAACCTGGGAGGCCGAGATTCCGGTAAGCCAAGATCATGCCATTGCACTCCAGCCTGGGCAAAAAGAGCAGAAATCCATCTCAAAAAAAAAAAAAAAAAAAAAAAAAAAAAAAATCGTGGCTCTAATACTTATTAGAGATTGCTGTTTCAATAACCGTATCATTAATAAATATCAAAATGGTGCTGATAAGCATTTAAGAAATCCAGTGCTGGAAATTAAATATATCCCTTCTCCACATTTCAGGAAGTCTCCCCTTCAAAAGTACTGTCTCTATAATTCCCCTAAATACATCAATAAAAGTTTCAAAATATTTATAATCCCTGTCATGCTTCTCTCCCCTCAAGATAAAATAAATTTAAGGAGATCCTTAGCCTCTAACTTGCTGTCCTCAAATTAAGCAAATCCTTTCAATTTACCCCAGTTTTAACCAATGTTTTCCAGAAGGGAAAAGTAAATTGAGAAAGCACATTAAAACAAAGGTAAGGCAGGGCATGATGGCAGTTTGAGGCCAGCCTGCCTTAGCAGAGATGAGGTTTTACTACGTTGGTGAAATTAAAAAATTACAAAAATTAAAATTAGCCAGGCAAAAATTAGCCAGGTGTGGTGGTGGGTGTCTGTAATCCCAGCTACCTGGGAGGCTGAAGCTTAAGAACCACTTGAATCCAGGAGGCAGAGGTTGAAGTGAGCCAAGATGGCACCACTGCATTGCAGCCTGGGCAACAGAGCAAGACTCTTGTCTCAAAAAAACAAAACAAAACAAAACAAAACAAAACAGTAAGGTAACAATTCAGGAACTTCCTAGAGAAACTCACAATGACCACTGCTCTTCAAAGGGCACCCTGCTGGTGAAAAAATACATAAAAATCTGTATACCACGCTTAAATTACTTTTTTTTTTGAGATGGGTATCACTCTGTCACCCAGGCTGGAGGGCAGTGGTGACATCTCGGGCTACTGCAACCTCTGCCTCCAGGGTTCAAGAGATTCTCCTGCCTCAGCCTCCTGAGCAGCTGAGATTACAGGTGCCTGCCACATGCTCAGCTAAGTTTTGTAATTTTAGTAGTGACAGGGTTTCGCCATGTTGGCCAGGCTGGTCTTGAACTCCTGACCTCAGGTGATCTGCCCACCTTGGCCTCCCAAAGTGCTGAGATTACAGGCTTGAACCACTGTGCCTGGCCGCTTAATTACTAATCTTTTTAATGACAAAACAGTATGATTGGGTACAAGAAACATTATTTGTAATAAGTAAACTGCAAATAATTTATTTTAATGTAACTTGACAAATACTTATTGAGCCCCCTTTAACTCTAAGACGATGCAGAGGGATGTAAATATGTATAAGACAGGAGGTTAACAATTAATAAATGTAGCTCCAACAATTTTAAATGGTGTTTTTAATTCTCCTATCAAGATCAAAACTAGAGGGTTAAAATACTTCAGAGAGCTGATATTTTAAGTGAAAATGATAAAAAAAAAATTAACTGCTGTTCCTAACAACTGGGAAAACTTGAATATGGATTAGATTTTAGATGACACAGAATTAGCAGTTACCTTAGATGTGATATTAGTTGTATGGTAGAATGTCATTCTTGGGAGATGTCTAATAAAATAAAATAAAATAAAATACTTAGAGGTAAAGTCTCATAGTGACTGCAATTTACTTTGAAGCCAAAGACAACAAAATCCTATAGATACAAATAAAGTAAATATGGCAAAATCTTAACTACTGACTCTAAGTAATTCACAAGTATGTAGTAATAGGACAATTTCGTGTTTTAATTTTATTTTCTTCAGTAACAAGGTCTCACTATGTTGCCCAGGCTAGAATGCAGTCGTTATTCATAGGCAGGATCACAGAACACTACAGCCTTCAAACTGGCCTCAAACAATCCTCTGAACTCAGCTTCTCAAGTAACTGGGACTAGAGGTGTAAGCCAGTATGCCTGGCCCAATTTCAATTTAAAGTCCAGAATCTCAAGAACATAATATAGCTTTGCTTTGAAGAAAAATGTAAAACTATAGTCATCCACAAATTTTTTAAAGTATTTAATAACGCCAGGTGAGGTGGCTCATGTCTGTAATTCCAGCACTTTGGGAGGCTGAGGCAGGATGACTGCTTGAGTCCAGGAGTTCAAGAACAACCTGGGCAAGATGGTGAGAGTCTCATCTCTACAACAAATAAAAAAATTATTAGCCAGGGATGCCACTATGCCCAGCTAACTGGGAGATCCCAGCTACATGGGTGCTGAGGCAGGAAGCTCACTTGAGTACAGAAGATAACTTTAGCCCAGAAGTCGAGGGTACAGTGAGTCACGTTCACACAGCTGTACTCTAGCCTGGGTGACAGAGCAAGACCTTGTCTCAAAAAAAAAAAAAAAGGTTAGGTGCTGTGGCTCACGCCTGTAATCCCAGCACTTTGGGAGGCTGAGGCGGGCGGATCATGAGGTCAAGAGGTGGAGACCATCCTGGCCACCATGGGAATTTATAAAGCATTTTCAAAATCATTGTCACATTTATTAATCAGAAATCCCAGAAATAAGCAAGGTATCATGGTGCACACCTAAAGTCCCAGCAACTCAGGAGACTGAGGTAGAAGATCACTCGAGCCTGAGTGCAATGATTATGCCTGTGAATAACCTGAATAATCACTATATTCCAGCCTAGGCAACATAGCAAGACCTTGTCGCAAAAAAAAAAAGGAAAAAATAAAAATAATTCCCAGAAACAGATATCCACGTATTAACAGATGAGAAAGCTATAGAAGTAACTTGTATAAAACTAGTATGATAGTAGATGACAAGGTCAGTGATTCTGACTCCAAATCCAGTGCTCTTCCCACTTTATCGAAGAAATTCACATCTGAAAACCCATCTCCAAAAGATTTACTAACACTGGAATTGAAAAAGTAATGTCAAGAATAAAGAGAAAAAACATCTATTACTTTCCTTCATAAATAGCTTGTCTAATGACAGAAATTCATGAATTCAACTTTCTAATAATTTTGGCTCACTTCCTACAGTAAGAGAGACAGCCACATGAGTAATGTCAAGAAAGTACTGAAAGCACATGTTACAATGAAAAAGTCAACAGTGCCATTTCTACAAAATAAAATACACCACCACTTTGTACAACAGATTATATGATTTTTTGAAAAAATAATTTTTAATTTTTGTGGGTACACCATAGGTGTATATATTTACGGGGTACATGAGATTTAACATAGGCATGCAATGTATAATAATCACATCATGGAGAATGGGGTGTCCATCCCCTCAAGCATTTATCCTTTGGGTTAAAAACAATCCAATTATACTCTTAGTTGTTTTAAAATATACAATTAAATTGTTATTGACTATAATCTGCTATTTGACAGCACAACAAATTACCTGATTTTTTATTCTAGTACTATAATATTTATCTATGGATTTAACTTAAAATCATATAAAATTATTTTGTAATGAACATTTTGTAACTAATCATTAAAACCACTTAAAAATACTGGAGAATATATTATAAAATCATGTGTTTTTCTTTTTTTTCCCTTTCAGATCCAGACCTACAAACAAATCATGACTTTTTTTTTTTTAATCCAAATCATGACTTTTAAAATATTTTTTTAATACCTACTTAAGTCTGGGTTCAAGCTTTAGGTTTGTGACTTTGAAGCTATACTACCTAGAATCTTGTTTCTTCATTTATAAATGAAGGTGTCAGCTGGCTGTGGTGGCTCATGCCTGTAATCCCAGCACTTTGGGAGCTTGAGGCAGGCACATCAATTGAGGTCAGGAGTTAGAGAACAGCCTGGCCAACATGGTGAAATCTCATCTCTACTAAAAATACAAAAATTAGCTGGGCGTGGTGGCACGTGCCTGTAATTCCAGCAACTGAGGGAGGGGAATCTATAGAATCCGGGAGGCAGAAGCTGCAGTGAACCAAGATGGCGCCACTGCACACCAGCCTGGGCAACAGAGTGAGACTCCGTCTCAAAAAAATAATAAAAATAAAATAAAATAAATAATAATAAAGATGTTACCACTAACATCACTGGATTGTTGTGAGGATAAAATGTGATCACATAAAAAGTACTCAGCACAATGCTTGCCACAAAGCCCCAGGATGGGGTTTACTAAATAACTGCTGAATGAATAACAATTTTGCTTTTTCAAAAATTGCTCAGTTTATTTAAATCATTCAAATATGCATTATTGATAAATCTGGAACTATAAATTTCAAGTAGCCCAATTCTAAATCATTTTACTCTATACCACTAGATAATTCCCAGCATGAGAAAACGTGAGGACAAACTGAGCAGAAAAGTAAGGTACTCAAACAAGCTTTTCATAATGTGAGGTCATAAAGTCATAAATCAATCCCTTGTTAATTCATTCTTTCCTTAAAGGAGCATCTTCTAATTGACCTTTATGGCTTGTTGTAGTCAGAATAATGGCCTGATTATTCAATGTATCAAACTCCTAATCCTCAGAACCTGTGAATATTTTAGGTACTATGCAAAAGGGAATTCAAGCTGCAGACTGAATTAAGGTTGTTAATCAAGCTGAGCTGGGAAATTATCCTAAATTATCCATGTAGGCCTGATGTAATCACTAGGGTCCTTAAAAGTGGAAGAAAGAGGCAAAAAAAAAAAAAAAAAAAAAAATTTTTACAATGATACAATGTGAAAAAGACGTGACCAGCCACTGCTGGATTTAAAGACAGAATGGTGCTACAAGCCACAGAGTGTAGGCAGCCTTTATAAACGGGCAAAGAAAACGGATTCTCCCATAGAACTTCTAGAAAAAACTGCAGCCCTTCTGACATCTTGATTTTAGCTCAGTGAGATCCAGTTGAGACTTCCCATCTCCAGAACTGTGAGATAGTAAGTACGTGTTGTTCTAAGACACCTAAGTTTGTGATAATTTATTATAACAGCAGTAGAAAACTGATACATGGTTGTAGGTTCCTTCCAGCTTCAACATTCCCATATTCTAAGCCGACAGATGGTAGTATGGGCCCCAGAGACCTGCTTCCTATCCTTGAATCCTTACTTTGGCACTATCTCTGACTCTGAGCAAGCCATTTAACCATCCTATGCTTCATGTCCTTATCTATCTGTAAAAACAGCAGATAAGGCTGATGAGGTGGCTCATGCCTATAATCCCAGCACTTTGGGAGGCTGAGGTGGGCAGACCACCTGAGGTCAGGAGTTTGAGACCAGCCTGACCAACATAATGAAACCCTGTCTCTACTAAAAGTATAAAAATTAGCCGGGCATGGTGGCAGATAACTGTAATCCCAGCTACTCAGGAGGCTAAGGCAAGAGAATCACTTGAACCCAGGAGGTGGAGGTTGCAGTGAGCTGAGATTGCGCCACTGCACTCCACTCTAGCCTGGGTGACAGAGCGAGACGCCATCTCGAAAAAACAAAAAACAAAACACAGTAGATAAGATCTAACTCACAGAGTTACTGTGAAGATTAAATGAGAAAATATATGTAAAGCCATGAACTTGAGTATAATTGCTCAAAAGCAGTTATGGCTTTGTACAAATCTTCAAAGGAAAACTTGTCAATTCATATCGAAGCTTTGAAAATGTACATTTGCCTTATTTTCTAGGAATCTAATCACGGTTATCTACAACAATGTATCTATAGAGATGTTTATCATACTGTCAAAGAAGAATAAAGTAATAATTAAATTATGGCACTTTCTCACTGTGAAATATTACACAGTCATTAAAACGATGTTATGTCTTATGATTAGGGCCAAGATGGAGTATTAGGGACCGGATTTATTCTTATGGTTGAAACAACTGAAAAACAAGGGAAAATATATGAAACAATAGTTTTTAGATATTGTACATCAGATGGCCCAGGACAGCAATCCCTAAGAGAAAGGAGACAAGAGAACTCAGACCTACTATTACCCCAGCTTACTGCAAACTGCAGAACAGAACAGGGTATAGGAAGCCAGGTGAAATTTGGCAGGCTACCTGAGTTGGAGACAGAACTCGAAACCAAGAACCCAAGGTAACTGGTTTATGAGGCAAAGTTCCAAAGAGGAGAGAGTTCCACAGACAAAGACCTCCAGATATCTTCCGAGGGCCCCCTTTAAAGGTTCTAGATGAGTAGTGACCAGCAATTGTCTGTGAAGAGATTACTTAAAACCCAGAAAAAAAATCAGCATGCTCACATTAGCCACAATAAAAACTTTTACTGTCATTAGGTAGAGAACTCATAAGGCTAGTGTGTCACTAGGGGAGTAAAATTAGCCCTATACAAAAGATTGTGCTGCTCCAGGCTAAAAAAGCTTAAAAGCGTATTTTAAAAAGACAAAATGGTTTCCAAGTACTTAACTGCATCCCAGAACAAAACTCAAGAATATTTATAGAAACGCAAAATTTCCCATTACTCAAGAAGGTGAAATTCACATCTGGCATTTATTCAAACATTGTCAGGTAAGTAAATGAATTCATAACAATCCTAGGCAACAAAGTAAGACTGTATCTCTACAAAAAATGAAACGTAATTTCTGGGCATGGTGGCATGTGCCTCTGGTCCCAACTACTTGGGAGGCTGAGGTGGGAGAATTGCTTGAGCCCCAGACATTGAAGCTGCAGTGAGAAATGATCGAGCCACCACACTCTAGCCTGGGTAACAAAGTGATAAATTGTCTTAAAAATAAATTAATTAATACATAAATAGGTTAAATGTACAAGTATAGAAAAAGATATACCATGTTAATATAAACACAAAACAGAAATGGCTACATTAATATCAAAGTAGGTAACAGAGCAAAGAATATAGGTAAAGTCATCAATAGAAGCCATAGAAACAAGTCTAAATAAATGTAAATAAATGTAAAACATACAAAAGAAACAAGTTTAAATAACTGTAAATAAATTTAAAACATACAGATTATGTACTCTGATTACAATGGAATTAAAAAAGGTACCTATTTATATCAAATATAAATTGAATAACACATTTCTTTCTTTTTTTTTTTTTTTGAGACAGGGTTTTACTTCATTAACCAGACTGGACTGCAGTCTGTAGTGGCATAATCTTGGTTCACTGCAACCTCAACATCCTGGGCTTAAGCAATCCTCCCACCTCAGCCTCCTGAGGAGCTGGAACTACAGGTGCACGCCACCAAACCCAGCTAATTTTTGTAGTTTCTGTAGAGACTGGGTTTTGCCATGTTGCCCAAGCTAAATAACACATTTCTAAATAATCCATGGGTCAAAGAAGAAATTAAAGAGGGAATTCAAAACTTAAAGTAGGAATTCAAAACTATCTTGAATAACTGAATAAAAGTAAAACATAATACAAATCTGTGGGATGCAGTTAAAACAACCCTTATTGGGAAATGGATAGGATCAAATGCCTGTAACAGAAGAAGGAAGACCTTAATGATGTCAGTTTCCACATTAAAAAAATAACAAATTAAGTAAATTAAACCCAAAGTAACCAAAAGAACGAAATAACAAAGATAACAGAAATCAGTGAACTATAAAGCAGAAAAATGAGAAAAATCAATGAAATTCCATAAAATTGGTAAACCTATAGCCATACTTATTAGAAAAAAGGAAGACACAAATTATCATTATCAGAAATGTACATAACTAATTGTTCAGATACTGAAAGGTTGGAAATGTTATGAAAACATTACACTGATAAATTTAACAACTTAAATGAGAAAAAACACCTTGAAAAGCACAAAGTACCAAAAGCTCACTCAAAAACATAACCTAAGGAGACCTACACCTATTAAAGAAATTAAATTTATAATTAAAAATATTTGTCAAGTGTTTCCTTTACATCTTTACCAATGTTTTTATTTTACTAAATATCTCATAGGTATTTATTTTTGTTTTAGTATTTTTGTTTTTCTCACAGGTAAATTTTATAAATATTTCATAGATTTTTTTTTTTTTTTTGCTTGTCTTTCTTTGGCAATAATTGACATTGAGCATTTTTCAGTTTATCTCTTGGTCATGTCTTTTCTTGAAAAATATTTAAGCCTGTGCTGGGCATGGTGGCTAATGCCTGCAATCCCAGCACTTTCGGAGGCTGAGGTGGGTGGACTACCTAAGGTGAGGATTTCAAGACCAGCCTGGCCAATATAACAAAACTGCATCTCTACTAAAATTAGAAAAATTAGTCATGGTGGTACATGCCTAAAAGTGTAGCTACTAGAGGAGCTGAAGCAGGAGTATCTCACTTCAATCTGGGAGGTAGAGCTTGCAGTGAGCCGATATTGTGCTACTGCACTCAAGCCTGTGCAGCAGAGAGACCATCTCAAAAAAGAAAAAAAAAAAAATTTAGCCTGCTGCTCATAGCTGTTTTTTGTTGTGTAGTCATTTGAATTTCTTGCACGTTTTTTACATTATTCTCTTATCACACACATAATTTGCAAATACTTTCTCCCATTGTTTAGTTGTCTCATATGTTGATTATATCAGACTCTGTGCAGATTTATACTGTAATAATCTGACTCCTCCATTTTTCCTTTTGTTTCTCAGATTTTGAAGTTAAATTTAAAAATTCACTGCCCAAACCAATGTAATGAGAGTTTTAGTCTATATCTCTTGTAGTAGTTTCAGAGTTTCTAGCTTTACGTTTAAGTAACTAATTTATTTTAAATTCTGAGGTGATAACCTCATTTTATTGCTTTGCATGTGGATATAAAGTTTTCTCAACATCATTTATTGAAGATACTGCCTTTTCCCAAGGAACTGTCACCTTTTTAAGTATGTTACTAGTATTTTGATAGAGGTTGCCTTATATCTGTAGATTATTACATGCAATACAAATATTTATCAATATTAATGCCAATTCATTAATGAGTAATATTTCTCCATCTGTATATTATTTAATTTTTTATTTAATATTCTTTAGAGTATAATGTAAAGTGCTTCACCTTTTTGGTAGACTTTATTTCAAATTATAGTTACTACAGTTATTGTGGATAAGATTGTTTTTCAGTATCATTTTGAGGTAGTTGTTTGTGTATAGAAATTCTACTGATTTTAAGATGTTGCTTTTGTGTTCTACAAGTTCAATGAATTTGTTTAGTAATTCTGATAGTTTTTAGTAAAGTGTTCAATTTTTCCATACATAAGATTATGCCATCTTCCAACAGGATACTTTAAATTTTTTTATTCAATCTGAATTCCTTTGATTTTATTCTCTAATTTCTCTGTCTTGGACATTTTGTACTATGTTTGGTAGGACTGAAGAAAGTGGATATCCTTGTTCTAGCTCATAGAGAAAAAGCTTACAGATTTTCCTGTTTAAGTATGTTCTTAGGTGTGCATTTTTTTTCTGTACATGAGATTTATTGGCTTCAGATACTTTTTCTCATATCTAATGTTTTTAGATATTTATCATAAGGGGATGTTAAATTGTGTCAAACTTTTATTCTGCATCTATTTAAATTTTAGAGTTGTAAAATCATGACTAATTCTACATAAATAAAATATTATTTAAAGACGACAAAAAAAAAAAAAAAAAATACTTCCACCACCGGGCGCGGTGGCTCAAGCCTGTAATCCCAGCACTTTGGGAGGCCGAGGCGGGTGGATCACGAGGTCAAGAGATCGAGACCATCCTGGTCCACATGGTGAAACCCCGTCTCTACTAAAAATACAAAAAAAGTAGCTGGGCATGGAGGCACATGCCTGTAATCCGAGCTACTCAGGAGGCTGAGGCAGGAGAATTGCCTGAACCCAGGAGGCGGAGGTTGCGGTGAGCCGAGATCATGCCATTGCACTCCAGCCTGGATAACAAGATCACGCCATTGCACTCCAGCCTGGGTAACAAGAGCGAAACTCTATCTCAAAAAAAAAAAAAAATTCCCACCAAGAAAATTTCTGAATAGCTTCAATGGTGAACTATATAAACATGTAAGAAAAGCACAGAACTTCTACGTGAAAACATAAGAGAAAATCTTCACTGACCTTGGAGCAGGCATATATTTCTTAAATATTAAACAAAATGCAATTATTGTATTTTTAAAAAGAAGTAATGAACTAGACTTCATCAACATTAACAACTTTTGCCCTTCAAAACACACTGTTAAGAAAAAAAACCCCACAGACTGGGAGAAAATATATCTGCAAAATATCTATCTGACAACTAGAATATTACAACACAATAACAAGTCAAACAACCCAATTTTTTAAGTGGGCAAAAACTTTAAACAGAAACTTCACCAAAGGATATATATGAATAGCAACAAGCACATGAAAAAAGTGTTCAATATCATGAATCATTAAGGAAATACAAATTAAAACCATTATCAGATACTACCATCCACCTAACAGAATGGCTAAAATTAAAAACACTGACCATATCAGATCAAGCATTAACAAAGATGTGGAGTGAATGCAACTCGTAGATATAGTTAGAGGAAATGTAAAATGGTACAATCACTTTAGAAAAGTATTTTCCTGGTTTTGTAAAAAGTTAAATATAAACCATTAAAAACCTAGCCAATGCCAAGTATTTACCCAATGGAAATAAAATACATGTCTTCACAAGACTATAAAAAAGTGTTCACAGTATCTTCAATCAAAATAACCCCAAACTGGAAATCATATCCATTATCAGGTGAATGAACAAATTATGGTGGATCCATATAATAGAATATTATTTTAACAATAAAAGGGAATGAATTATTTTACTTCCAATGACTGAGTGAACCTCAAAATAACTGTCAAGTAAAAGAAGCCATACAAACTAAACATTCTATATGAATTCATTTACATATATATTCCAGAAAATGGACATATAGTCACAGAAATTAGATCAGTGGTTGTCTGGGTGTGGGGAGGAGGAAATGGAAGGAAGAATTACAATGAAGCAATAGGGAACTTTTAAGGGTAATGAGTATGTTCTGTATTTTCATTGATATTAATTTCACCGGTACGTACATATGTCAAAATTTACCGAATTCTATACTTTAAATATGCTCTGTTTATTATATGTCAATTATACCTCCATAAAGCTGAAAATTTGATATAGAAAACAAACAGGTAAATGGCTCTGAGATATAAAACTAAAAGCATTATATCCCCAAAATATAAAAAGTGATTATTTCTAGTTGATAGGATGAAGGATATGTGTGTGGGTGTTTTTGTTTGTTTTGAGACAGGATCTCCCTCTGTCACCTGCAACCTCCATCTCCTGGGCTCAAGCAATCCTCCCAACTCAGTCTCCTGAGCATCTGGGACTACAGGTATGTACCACCGCACCTGGATAAATTTTTTGGTAGTTTTTGTAGAGATAGGGTTTTGCCATTTTGCCCAGGCTGGTCTTGAACTCCTCAGCTAAAGTGATCCACCTACCTCGGCCTCCCAGAGTGCTAGTACTATAGGCATGAGCCACTGTACCTGGTCCTTTGTGCTTTCTAAACTGTTTTCTGAATACTTTCAGTGGACCTGTATTACTTTCATAGCTGTCATATGTCTATCTCTTTTCATACACTAGGCAGTCAATAGAAACTTCAACTAAATTGTTTTATTAATAGATTTAAAATATTACCAATCTTCAAAGGAGAAACACAAAAGGATCTCAGAAAGCAAGGTACACCTGATATTTTAGTATCTACCAACATTTTAAATTATTATTATATAAATTATCTGTGTCTATACTGCTGCCTTAATACAAATTATTTTGGAGGTTCATGCATTGGGACTACCTTTTATTATGCATATTTGTTATATGGGTCTTACTTCATAAGTTGCAAAAAAGCAAATGCTTTTTTTGCATTATTATAATTTTAAGTGTTCCAAAAATTTTCTGAATTCATCAATAATGTCTTATTGACAAAGCTGTCTTAGAATATCAGCGCTTAGCACATAGTATGTTCTCAAAAATTTGTATACAACTTAAAAAAAAAAACTTAAACTGCCTTGTTCAGTATGAGTTTAACTTAAATAAAATACCAAGTAAGGGCCTAAACAAATTCAGAGATGTTAACAAAGCACTTGTGAAATTCAATTAGAATTTCTGGAGTTTGTTCATATAACCACAAGCTGCCAAAACACAAACACACACACACACACACACACACACACACACACACGAAATTACAAAATAATAGTACTCCAAGATGCTGTGGCATTTTATAAGCTGAATCAAAAAGCAAATCAGCTCCTGGAAGAAAAGGCTCATTCCAGGTCTAAAGCAGGGTAATTACAAAGTTCTTGCAACAGAAGCACTTACATATTAATGAGGACATGTTAAAAGAGCACAGAGTTGGCTTGACTGGACTTCCTCTGGCCAAATATTCAAAAAGAATAATGATGGCAATGGGTTATATCATTGATTTTTAACATATTAATTTTTATAACACATTTTTACAAACACATTTTTACGACACATTATACCATACTGATTTTAATGCACTGATTTTTAAAACTGATTTTTTACAAATCCATGACTCTAACTCTTTTATAGAAAAATCCCTGTGATTAATTACAAAAGTGAAAAGGTACCTTTACTAAGTGATAAAATTAAGCATCACCAATAATGGGACAAACTAACATTGTGTGTCTTAATGTGATCCAATAGATAGCATCTATACAGCATTCTCACACACAAAACATTGCTTAACCTGAATTATAAATAACCAAACAAATACAGGTAATTGGCTTGTAGTTGTGCTTAAAAAAAAAAAAAATGTCATGTTAGGAAGGAACAGAAAGGGCAGGGGTAACTTGTATTAGGTTAAAGGAGATTAAAGAGACATAACAACTAAATGCAATGCCTGACCTTTGATTGGGTTTTGGAATTTAAACCGAATATTTCTCTAAAGACTATTACTGGGACAGGTTAAACATTCTGAATTTGGACTATATAGTATATGATGTTACTTTATGTTAGATTTATTGATTGTAGTAAAAGCATTATATTCATGGAGGCAAATGTACCAGTTCTAAGTAGAGTCATGTTAAAATAGGGGCAACGTGTCTATGATGTCTGCAACATATCGTCAAATTGTTCAGCCAAAGAAAAATTAGAAATAAAAACAGTGAGAGAAAGCAAATGTGGCAAAACAATGAACAATTAGTGAATCTATGTAAAGGGTACTATTCTTTCACCTTTCCCATAAGTTGATTTTTTTTTCAAAGTAAAAGGTTAGGGGAAAAGATGAGACTTTCAATACAGATATCTTAAAGAAATTCATACTACTGACATTTCAAATACTGTTTAAGCTGACTTGGAGCTATCCTTTTTCTTGTAAAATAATAAAAAAATACCAGTTGAAATATAGCCTTAAAGCCTTCTTTTAGCCAGGAGCCATGGCTCATATTTGCAATTCCAGCACTTTGGAAGGTCAAGGTGGCAGGGCTGCTTGAGGCCAGGGGTTCAAGACTGTCCTGGACAACATAGTGAGATCCATCTCTAAAAAAAGTTTTATTTTATTTATATTTTTTGAGACAGGGTCTCATCTGTTGCTCAGGCTGGAGTGCAGGGCATGGTATCAGGTCACTGTGGCCTTGACCTCCTATGCTCAAGCAATCCTCCCACCTCAGCCTTCCAAGTAATTGGGACTATAGGCATGCACCACCACGCCCAGCTAATTTTTTATTTTTAGTAGAAACAGGATTTCACCATGAGGCCCAGGCTGGTCTCAAATTGTTGAGCTCAAGTGTTCTGTCCACTTAGCCTCCCAAAATGCTGAGATTAATTTTAAAATTTTAAAATTAGCTGGGTGTGGTAGCCCAAGCCTGCAGTTCTAGCTACTCAGGAGGCTGAGGTAGGGAAGATCTCTTGAACCCAGGAGTTCAAGGCTACAGTGAGCTGTGATTGCACCACTGTACTCCAGCCTGGGCGACAGAGCCAGACCCTTTCTGCCCCCCAATCTCCCCAAAATAGTCTCTTTATATTTGTACTTTTAGTACTTAGCCCAATACCTGATAGGTTGGTGCAAAAGTTATTGAGGTTTTTGCCAATGAAAGTAACGGCAGAGGAGAGAGATCCAAGATGGCTGATCACTAGCAGCTCGGGATTGTAGCTCCCAGTGAAAGCGTAGAGAGGATGCCACACTTTCAGATGAATTCTTGTTGCTCATGCACCAGGAGATTCCCAGCGGAGGAACCCCACGGGTTGCCAGCGTGACTCATGGCCGGCGAGCCGGTTTCGCCGGTGCCTCAGAGCGGCGGTTCTTGGTGCAGTCAGAAAAGCACCATCAATCTTAACGCCACTGTTTTAGCCAGCGCAGTTGGTTGCTCAGATTCTGGTGCTGCGAATCAATAAGTTGGACGTCCACTCAGAAATCCAATTACAAAGACGGTAATTATAAAGACCACAGATGGATAAATCTATAACGAAAAGAAGAAACCAGCCTAAAAAGGCTTCTGAGAATACCCAAGATCAGAACGCCTCTCCCTCTACAGGGGATCACAGTTCCTCATCAGCAATGGAACAAGTCCTGATGGAGAACGAGTGTGTTCCATTAACAGAAGCAGGCTTTAAAAGGTGGATGATAAGAAACTTCTGTGAATTAAAAGAACTTGTTCTAACCCAATGCAAAGAAACTAAGAACTTTGAAAAAAGGTTTGACAAAATGTTAATAAGAATACACTATTTAGAGAGGAATATAAGTGAATTGATGGAGCTGAAAAACACAACACGAGAACTTCGCGAAGTATGCAGAAGTTTTAATAGTCGAATTGATCAAGCAGAAGAAAAGATACCAGAGGTCAAAGACCAACTTAATGAAATAAAATGAGAAGACAAGATTAGAGAAAAAAGGATAAAAAGGAACGAGCAAAGTCTCCAAGAAATATGAGACTATGTGAAAAGACCTCATCTACGTTTGATAGGTGTACCTGAATGTGATGAAGAGAATGAATCCAAGCTGGAAAATATGCTTCAGGATATTATTCAGGAAAATTTTCCCAACCTAGCAAGGCAGGACAATATTCAATTCCAGGCAATACAGAGAACACCACAAAGATATTCCTCAAGAAGACCAACCTCAAGGCACATAATCGTCAGATTCACCAGGGTGGAAATGAAGGAGAAAATACTAAGGGCAGCCAGAGAGAAAGGTCAGGTTACCCACAAAGGGAAGCCTATCAGACTCACAGCAGATCGCTCAGCAGAAACCCTACAAGCCAGAAGAGAGTGAGGGCCAATATTCAACATCCTTAAAGAAAAGAACTTTTAACCCAGAATTTCACATCCAGCCAAACTAAGCTTCATAAGCGAAGGAAAAATTAAATATTTTGTGAACAAGTAAGCACTTAGAGATTTCATCACCACCGGGCCTGCTTTACAAGAGCTTCTGAAAGAACCACTATCAGCCTTTCTAAAAAATACCAAAAAGTAAAGAGCATCAACATAATGAAGAATTTACATCAACTAATGGGCAAAACAGCCAGCTAACATTAAATGGCAGTATTAAACTCACATATATTATTATTAATTCTAAATTTAAATCGACTAAATCCCCCAATCCAAAGACACAGACAGGCAAATTGGATAAAAAGCCAAAACCCATCGGTATGCTGCATCCAGACCCATCTCACATGCAAGGATACACAAAGACACAAAACAAAGGGATGGAGAAAGATTTACCAACCAAATGGAGAGCCAAAATAAATAAATAAACAAAAAGCAGGAGTTGCAATTTTTGCCTCTGATAAAATGGTCTTTAAAGCAACAAAGATCAAAAGAAGCAAAGGACATTATATAATGATAAAAAGATCAATGCAACAAGAAGAGCTAAAGATATACACACCCAATACATGAATACCCAGATATATAAGACTTATAAAGAGACTTAGACTTCCACACAATAATAGTGGGAGACTTCAACATTAATATTAGACAGATCAATGAGACAGAAAATTAACAACGATATCCAGGACTTGAACTCAGATCTGGAACAAGTAAACTTAATTAACATTTATAGAACTCTCCATTTTAAATACACAAAATATACACTTTTATCAGTACCACATCACACCTACTTACAGCTTTTAATGAAATATTGGTTGGCTGCTTGTTTGTTATTTTCTTCCTTCATTTTTTTCATGTCTCCATTATTAAGCATAATTATAGGCATACCCATTTTTAGACTGCATTCTAGCCTGGACAATAAAGCAACACCACCATTCTCTCTCCCTTTTCCTCTTTCTCTTTCTTCCTCTTCTTTATTCTTCTTTATTTTATTTTATTTTATTATTCTTTTTTCTTTTTCTTTCTTTAAAAAAAAAAAAGTTCAAGTCCAGCCTGGGCAACATGTCAAGACCCCAACTCTACCAAAAATACAGAAAATTAGCCAGGTGTGGTGGTGTGCATCTGTGGTCTCAGCTACTCAGGAGGCTGAGGTGGGAGAATGGCTCAAGCCTGGGAGGCGGAGGTTGAAGTGAGCCAAAATCATGCCACTGCACTCCAGTCTGAGTGAGACCCCCATCTCAAAACAGACAAATAAATAAATAGCAAATATGTATGCCAATGGAGTGAGGAGTGACATGATTTAAAGTAACAAAATGATTCCTCAATTAAATGACTCTAAATGACTCTTCTTGTCAAATGACTTTTTAGAGTCATTATGAAATAACATAATTTTGGGCCAGGGGTGAGGTCTTCTTTTAAATATGCAATTTTTTTTTTTTTTTAAAGAAAGAAAGTAACGGCAAAAATCAGAATTACTTTTGCACCAACCTAATACATAGCAGGTGCTCTTTGAATGTTTGTTGTTTTTGCTGCTGTGAGTAAAAGGCAGCTAGGTACTGTAGAATACATAATAAACTTAGAGTCAAGTTTCTACTAAACGATTAGTAGCTATCTTACCTAATAGGACACTTTACTTCTCAACATCTCAAATACTTCATCTGTAAATTCCATGAAATACCAACTTTTATATTAATATACATATATCTCAATGTACTACTAAAAAACTCAAATAATGTGAGTAAAACCACTTTTAAAAATATCATGCAGGCCGGGCACAGTGGCTCACGCCTGTAATCCCAACACTCTGGGAAGCTGAGGCAGGTGGATCACCTGAGGTCAGGAGTTAGAGACCAGCCTGACCAACAAGGTGAAACCTCATCTCTAATAAAAATACGAAAGTTAGCTGGGTGTGGTGGCAGGAACCTCTAGTCCCAGCTACTTGGGAGACCGAGACAGGAGAATTGGTTGAACCCGGGAGGCAGAGGTTCCAGTAAGCCAAGATCGCACCACTGCACTCCAGCCTGGGCGACGGAAAGACTCTTATCTCAAAATAAATAAATGAATAAATTCATGCAAATGTTATTACCATTTCTATTTCTAATTATACTCAATGTTTCCCATATTATAAATATTATTTCTAAGCCGGGTGCGGTGGCTCAAGCCTGTAATCCCAGTACTTTGGGAGGCCGAGGCGGGTGGATCACAAGGTCAAGAGATCGAGACCATCCTGATCAACATGGTGAAACTCCGTCTCTACTAAAAATACAAAAAATTAGCTAGGCATGGTGGCACATGCCTGTAATCCCAGCTACTCAGGAGGCTGAGGCAGGAGAATGGCCTAAACCCAGGAGGTGGAGGTTGCAGTGAGCTGAGATTGCGCCATTGTACTCCAGCCTGGGTAACAAAAGTGAAACTCCATCTCAAAAAAAAAAAAAAATTTCTAAAATCTTACTTTCATTTAATGTATTTAGGAAAAAAAAATCCTAGGAAATGTATCTAACAATATAATCTTCTAAAAATATCTAAGTGGCCAATAATCCTTTTTTTTTACAAAAAACTCATGAAAGTTGAATCCCATAGCACATTTTTCTATGAGTTTTGCAATAATTTGTAATACATTTAGGTAGATTAGAAGCTAAAAAGAGAAGGGTCCACTTTCTTGGCAATATCATTTACAAAAGCAATTGGATCTTAGATAGCGATACATGATACATATATGATACACATTATATTATGTATATAATATGTATTTGAAGAATCAAATAATTACAAATTGTCAAATGCCATGAAACAAAGAGCTAAGCTAGAAGCTTAGAGGAACACCTTCTTTAAGTAGAATGAAAATTAATTTTTTGTTTGTAAATCACTCATTATAAATTACTAAGCTAGAGGGCTAAGAGAAAGTGCTAGAAACCACTGTCAACTGAAAATGAATCAGAAAAAAAGAACATCTCTGAAATTATAATATAGAACAATGGGAAAGTAGGACAATTTTCTCTTAATCATCTCTGCAACTCAGTGCCCTGCATAGTTTCTTACATATGGCAGACATCTAGTAAATACTGAACAAATAGAAGTGCTAAAAAGGCAACATTTCTAAAACACAGATGTTATTTATAATCAGTCATTCACATGTATATACAATTTATATGTACATTTGACAAGATACAGTAAAGTTACATTTTTAAACACTAAAGACAGAGATTAAAAATTTACACATTAAAATTGACACCTATGAAACTAAAAAGTATTTCTCAATAATCAAAGACAACCAGATATAATTGTATTGTATAATATGGCCCATTAAATATGTGTCTGTCCATAGTGTGGGTACTGTTGTCATTTCTGATCACCCTTAAACACTACACTGTTTAATCGATGAAAGGAACATGCTAACTAGTTATGGGACAGCAAGCAAGTCATGATCTAACCAACCCTGTTTATTCTCTGTATATGAAAAAGAGTAAAACCACCATGTCCAGGTCAAAAATCCTATGAATCCATGAAATGGTCAATGTAAACCTGTACTATTTTCAGGCATACAAACATATATTTATGTAGGAAAAACATCTCTCAAAGATTATCCTCTTTCCATAATTTGTAAGGTATTCCTTGCACAGTAAATGTGCAAGATATTATTTGCACAGTTGACCAAAGCAAATGACCAGATCTTATTTAACAAGAAACCAGTCCATGCTTCCTTACTATATCCACACCATATTGTATTAAAAAACATTTCCTAAATTTAAAAACATTTCAGTCCAACTATCCAAATAGAGAAACCTTGTCATCCATACTTCAGTATTTCAAAATAGCTTTGTATTAATGTTACAATAACAGGAACAAATCTGGTGACTCTTTAGGTCCTAACAAATTATTTTAAATGTAATATATCAATAATGCTAAGTGACTGGGTAGTCCTAAGGTATTTGGGAATGTACTTCCTAAATACAACAAAATTTTGTGAGACTTACTTTGAAATTTGGCTCCAGTTTCACATTCTTCATATACTGAACTAATTCACAAAATTCTCACCAACAACTGGGTTTTCCACACTCCTGGAATTTACTTCCTATTCACCTTTTACCCTTAAGTATGCGTGCTAGAGGTCAATAGCCTTAAAGCTAATGTTAACAACTGGAATTTCTGTTATTCTGATTCCTGGCAGGCAGTACAAAGCTTAACTCTTCTGCAATACACTACATAGTTTAATAATTAAGATGTTTCAGAAGTAGCTAATATTTTATAATTTCTTAGTTAAAATAGAACATTTTAATATAGAAGATTTGACAGAAATAACAAAACCAGTAACTAGTTCACTTTGAAGTGAAAAAGCAACTGAAATTCCTAGACAGAATTTCTTTTTTATGCTTTGGCTTAGCCAGACAATTAGAAATTTTGTAACTTTTATAAGTAATACCATTCCAATTGCATAAAGATTTAAACAAACTCTGATAAATAGAGAGATGTTACCTTATAAATATTGTAATTATTCAAGGAGACAATCTAAATATTTTATAAGTCATTTTTCTTCTTTCTCCCTAGGGCAAAAGTAGAGGGACAAATTTTTTAATTGTGCATATATTTGATGCTTTTTTTGACTTAAGAAAAGTTATTATTTTAAAAAACAGCATGCTATAACTAAAGTACCTTAGGAAAAAAAAATAGCAAAGAGCTTAGGTGCGAGCAAATTACAACAAATCCTTTGCGTTAATTTTATATAGGTTTTCCTTTTTCCTCTATTTTATAATAACTAATATATATAAAATTAACTCTGCTTAAGATGATTTTCAAATATCTAATGTGTTTCAATAGAGTCAAGTTAGGGTAATTCTTGAAGGTATTAAGAATAACTAAAAAATGTAAACATATGAGATCTCCCTTTAAAATTATTTTCACCTTGTTCTAACAGAGCATTCTACCACCATCACCGTTACCTGCTGCGGGGAAAGATGAAAAGATCCATGTAATTAAAGTTTTTGATGCTTGCTAAAATGTATTCTAACTATCTGGAAAATTTACTTACCTGTAACAAATAATCCCCTGACATAATTGGATAGTGGAGGACCTGTCACATGTGTTTATCTTTCTTCATCTTTTGTAATTGCCACTCGGAAGCTAAATAGGCAGTATGAATGTTATGTCCTATAATGAAACCTAAAATTACAACCATAGAATCTTTTTTTTTTTTTGAGACGGAGTTTTGCTCTTGTTACCCAGGCCGGAGTGCAATGGCGCAGTCTCGGCTCACCGCAACCTCCGCCTCCTGGGTTCAGGCAATTCTCCTGCCTCAGCCTCCTGAGTAGTTGGGATTACAGGCACGTGCCACCATGCCCAGCTAATTTTTTGTATTTTTTAGTAGAGACGGGGTTTCACCATGTTGACCAGGATGGTATCGATCTCTTGACCTCGTGATCCACCCGCCTCAGCCTCCCAAAGTGCTGGGATTACAGGCGTGAGCCACTGTGCCCGGCCAACCACAGAATCTTAAGAGTTGAAATAACCTTCCAATTTAGTCCATTTTCCACCCGATATAGAAATTCTTTCTGTGACATATCTAAGCTAGTCCATCTCTCTGCTTTCGCCGAAGAGCTTTATTTCAAACCTCTTCCTTAAATTAAATGACAATCTGCTCTTCTGTGACTTCTACTTATGAGGCCTAATAATGACCTCTAAAGTCCTTCAAAATATTTGAAGATAATTATTGGATTTACCTTTAGGGCATTTGTTGCTATTATCTTACAAAATATGTCAGAACACGGCTGGGTATGGTGGTTCACCCCTGTAATCCCAGCACTTTGAGAGGCCGAGGCAGGCAGGTAACTTGAGACCAGAAGTTCAAGATCAGCCTGGGCAACGTGGCAAAACCCTGTCTCTACTAAAATTACAAAAAATTAGCCGGGCGTGGTAGTGCATGCCTGTAATCCTAGCTACCTGGGAGGCTGAGTCACGAGAATTGCTTGAACCTGGGAGGTGGAGGTTGCAGTGAGCTGAGATTGCACCATCGCACTCCAGCCTGTCTTTAAACAAACAAACAAATGAACACTTTTAGAAGCAATATCTATTTTAGTTTTTTGTTTGTTTGTCTGTTTATTTTAAGACAAGGTCTTGCTCTATCAACCAGGTTAGAGTGCAGTGGCACAATCATGCCTCACTGCAGCCTCAACCTCCTGGGCGCAAGTGATCCTTCTGCCTCTGCGTCCTGTGTAGCTAGGACTACAGGTGCATACCAGTACTCTCAGTTAAAAAAAAAAAAAAAAAAAAAAAAATTGTAGAGTGACGATCTCTCTATGGTTTCTCAGGCTAGTCTTGAATTCCTAACTTCAAGTGACCTTCTTGCCTCCATCTCTCAAGGTGCTGGGATTACAGGTGTGAGCCACCATGCCTAGCCTAGTTGAGTTTTTTTGTTTGTTTTCTTTTGGCATTGGCTTCTCCTCTGCTAATAGATAAACTACTGTGAATATAGCCAGAAAACATGAGAGGCATGGTCTTTGCCACTTATAGATTCTAAAGCCAGCTTTTTCCTCAATAAATTAATAAATTAATTTTTGAATGGCAGAAGAGGGAAGAAATCATTTAGTAATTATTGTTAAATATTACAACATATTAATACACTTTAAAGTGAAAGTTGTTAAGACTAGAAATAATGGAGTCAAATTGGGTTTGAATCCAGTATGGTCATTGACTGGCTGTGTGACTTAGGGTTTATTATTTAACTTATCTGTATCTCAGTTTCCAACCATGTAAATTGAAGGGAAAAAAATCATATCCAAATAAAAGAATGGTTGTGATAGATCAATGTGATAACAAATGTTAAGTACGCAGAACAGTGCTTGGCACAGTGTATATGCTATGTCTTACCCATTAAATTTTTTATTACTATGCATCTACTTTAAATTCAATTATTACAGTAATATATGCAATAAAAACATGAAGATATTTTAATCACCTTCATTCAGATTTTTCCAGATCTCAGTCATAACCTTACTTTTATACTGTACTTTAGCAACCTTACAATGGTTGCTAAACCATTACAAACTATTCAGCCACTCAAAATCATTTTTAGAAAAAAAATGCCATGAAAAATGTATGCAACATGTTAACTGGAAGGTTAAAAAGCAATTTGCCAAAAAGTATAAACCATATAATCTCAATTTTGTTTCTTAAAAATTCAAAAGTATCAGCTGGGCACAGCAGCGCACGCCTGTATCTTAGCACTTTGGGAGGCTGAGGCAGGCGGATCACCTGAGGTCAGCAGTTCAAGACCAGTCTGAACAAAATGGAGAAACCCCTTCACTACTAAAAATACAAATTAGCTGGGCATGGTGGCATATACCTGTAATCCCAGCTACTTGGGAGGCTGAGGCAGGAAAATTACTTGAACCAGGGAGGTGGAGATTGTGGTGAGCCAAGATCATGCCATTGCACTCCAACCTGGGCAACAGGAGTGATACTCCCATCTCCCTCCACAAAAAAAATTCAAAAATATGTATATGGGAAACGGAAAAAGGACAGACAAAGAGATCTCACTGGAAATTTATGTAACAAAACATCAACAGTGATAATATTTTGGTAATAATATTACCAATGACTTATTCTTCACATTGTTTGTGATGTGGACCAATCTTTTTTTTCTAAAAACCATTTATTAAATTTATCAGGCACCTTGGTGGGCTGAGTGGGAAGGATTGCTAGAGTTTGAGTCCAGCCTGGGTAACACAGTGAGACAGTGTCTCCACAAAAAATAAAAAAATTTAGCCAGGCTTGGAGGTGTACTATAGTGGAGGCTAAGGCAGAAGGAAGGACTGCTTGACCCCAGGAGATGGAGGCTGCAATGAGCCATGATCATGCCCCACTGTACTCCAGTCTAGGTGACAGAGTGAGACCCTGTCCCCTACCACCCCCCTAAAAAAAACCCAATAAAACATTATGTATGAGTACCTCTTAAAATTCTATTTCCTGTTTTGAATGCCAGTTCTGCCATCCCTCATATTTCGCTTCTACAGAATTTTTACAGTAAACTTGATTTACAAACATTGAGAGATCACATAGCGCTCCATATGTTATTTCCACTTTACAAATAAGTCAAAAACTAAAGATTCTGTTATAAAGACAGCAGAAAATATTTGTCACAAGAGCAATAAGAAGTTCAGAGTATTATTCTCTCAAAATTCCTTTGTTCTAAAAATTAGAGATGATAAGCTAGTATTTTCCCTATGTTATGCCTTGTATATACTTTCATTTGGAAACTTACTGTAGCTTCTCGATTTTTTTCTTTATCCTTCCTCCTCCCAACAACACCCCTATTCTCCATTTCCCTCTGGCCCCTCTTTCCGCTGTGTCTTGGCTCCTCTCTCTTTTCTAAACAGTAAAATTTCTAGAGTCAAATCAGCAACATTCACTGTTCTTAACAATTGACACACACTTCAGGGTACTCTGAGATATTTGAAATGATATCTATAATCACCCTTCTATAGTTAGGGAATTAAACAAAAAAAGAGGCTGGGCCAGGTACAGTGGCTAACTCCTGTAATCCCAGCATTTTAGGAGGCTGAAGAGGGAGGATCACTTGAGCACAGGAGTTCAAGACCAGCCTGGGCAACATGGCAAAACCCCATCTCTACAAAAAATACAAAAATTAGTGGGGCACGGTGGTGCATGCCTGTGGTGCCGGCTACTTGGGAAGCTGAGGCAGGAAAATCGCTTAAGCCCAAGAGGCAGAGATTGCAGTAAACTGAACTCTACCACTGCACTCCAGCTGGGGTGACAGAGTGAGAAGAGTAAGACCATCTCAAGAAGAAAAAAAGCAAGGCTTAGCAATATTCTTTAAATATTCAACATTCTAACTAAAGCTTTCTAGAATTCTAAATAGAGTGTCATCCATGGTTTTTTAAACAGTAGATTAAAGAATATCTTGTTTTGGCTCTATGAAAAAATTATTTTTCATAAACTAAAAAAAAATGCCACTTCATTATTTTTAAATCTGCTAACTTCTATACATATGTAGTGATGTTAATTTAGTCTAAAGTGAAATTACTACAATTAACAGAGTTAAAGAAGCCCAATAAAGAACCCAGAAAAAAATTTCCTTCCATAGAACCATAGGCATAATAAGAACTCCTTAATAGAACATTTCAGCTATGCAGTACCATAACTATACAGGACATGACAAAAATTATATAGGCAAAAAAAATCTATGCTCTGTCAAAATTTGTCATAAATTCCACATATTAAGTCATCTGCATTTCACATATTTAGGATGTGTGACCTGTAATTCAATACATGTAACACTAATATGCAACATACAGTAATAATCACAATAATCCTCTCTACCACTCTCTCTCTCTTTTTTACTCTTTCAAACAACAAATCCCAAATATCATTTTTTAAACTAAGAAGTAACAAAACTTGAGAACAGAGGTTTTTTTTGTTTTTTGAGACAGGGTCTCACTATTACGCAGGCCAGTGAGTGCAGCAACACAATCATAGCTCACTGCAGCCTCAGAATCCTGGGTTCAGGACATCCTCCTGTCTCACCTTCCCAAAATTTTGGGATTACAGGCATAAACCATGGTGTCTGGTTGAGAACAGACGTTCTTCTTATTACTATTTTTTTCTTTTTTGTGACGGAGTCTTGCTCTGTTGCCCAGGCTGGAGTGCAATGGTGGGATCTCAGCTCACTGCAATCTCTGCCTCCCAGGTTCAAGTGATTCACCCACTTCAGTCTCTGAAGTAGCTGGGATTACAGGCATGTGCCACCATGCCCAGCTAATTTTTGTATTTTAAGTAGAGACAGGGTTTCACCATGTTGGCCAGGCTGGTCTTAAAACTCCTGGCCTCAGGTAATCTACCCGCCTCAGCCTCCCAAAGTGCTGGGATTACAGGCGTGAGCCACCATGCCTGACCAAGAATAGACTTTCAATCAGTCAAAAAAGCATTCTAAACAAACTGCCCTTTATCAGTTTTTGGACATGTGAAAAAAAGAACAAGTTACATTGCTTAAGGTGGGTCTGAAAATAACTTCTCTCAGATGGAGTGCTCTCTATCTATATGCTAGCATTAGAGACTACTTTAGTTATTTGTAACTACCCTCCATTTATTCTGAATCTATAAAAAGGAGTCCTTATGGGCTGGACGTGGTGGCTCATGCCTGTAATCCAAGCACTTTGGAGGCCAAGGCAGGTGGATCACGTGAAATCGGGAGTTCAAGACCAGCCTGACCAACATGGTGAAACCCCGTCTTGAAAAAAAAAAAAAAAAGAGTCCTTATGACTTTTTAAAGCGAGGGAAACATGTTTAGAAATGCATTAATTACAAAACAACAAAACATGAATGAAAATGATGACATGCCTTAGAAAAATAAATTTTTAAAAAGAATTCAATAAGCTCGCATAATTTCAAGTATACACTGGACAAAATGATTGGACAAACTAGTCAGAAACTTATATACAAAGTAGATAAATGCACCTAAGTTCAGTGGAGAGTTTTCCCAGGGTCCTTCTGAGATGCTTGATCTTCCTCCAGTAGAGGGAGCAAAATCACAATATTCAACTCGTCACAAAAAGAAGGGGAGATGAAGGGTTTACAAGTGTCTTTTAAACATTTCTACATCTCTCTAGACATTTCAAAAACTGTGCTGAAATATTGTTCTGAAATAGAACTAAAGTGGCCGGGCGCAGTGGCTCACCCCTGTAATGCCAGCACTCTGGAAGGCTGAGGTGGGTGGATCACCTGAGTTTAGGAGTTTGAGACCAGAGACCAGCCTGGCCAACATGCTGAAATCCCATCTCTACTAAAAATACAAAAATTAGCTGGGTGTGGTGGCACATGCCTATCATCCCAGCTATTCAGGAGGCTGAGGCAGGAGAATCGCTTGAACCTGGGAGGCAGAGGTGGTAGTGAGCCAAAATTGTGTCAGTGCAACTCCAGTCTGGGAGACAGAGTGAGACTCCTTCTCAAAAAAGAAAAAAAGAAATAGAACTAAAGTCAATCCAATGGGAAAGACAAAGATTTTATCTTTTTCAAATACTTCAAGGCTTTAAAATGAAAAACTGATCCCTACATATTTAATTTCAAGAACTATGGTATACTTCATTGTCCACTGAATCTAACAGGTAACCAATGTATTGAAATATTTTATGAATTCTTAATTTAACCAGAGAATTTTTAAAAATATAAAATATTACATTAATTTTTAATTATAAAAGTAATATGTTCACAACATTGTAGAAAAGAAAGAAAAGTTTAATTGCACTACCCTAAACCTATTTTCTTCTAGTATTTTTTTAATATGCAAATTTTCTTTTTTTCCTTAGAGACAGGGTCTGATTCTAATGCCTAGACTGGCAGTGGTGTGATCATGGCTTATCTCAGCCTGGAACTCCTGGGATCAAGCTATCTGCTCACCTCAGCCTCTTCAGTAGCTGGGACTACAGGAGTGTGCCATTATACCTGGCTAATTTTTTTTTAAATGTATTTATTGTAGAGATAGAGTATCGTCCTGCCCAGGCTGGCCTGGAATTCCTGGCCTCAAACAGTCCTCCCACCTCAGCCTCCCAAAGTGCTGGGATTACAGGCATAAGCTAACATAGCCCATATATGTATTTTCATACTACCATGAAAAAAAGTATAATTAATAAAAACAGACTGGGCAGAGTGTCTCACGCCTATAATCCCAGTACTTTGGGAGGCCAAGGCAAGTGGATTGGTTGAGTCCAGGAGCTCGAGATTAGCTTGGGCAACATGGCAAGTCCACATCTCTACAAAAAATACAAAAATTAACTGGGCATGGTGGCATGTGCCTATAGTCCCAACTACCCAGGAGCCTGAGGCAAAAGGATCACCTGAGCAAAGAGAAGTTGAGGTTGCAGTGAGCCCTGATGGTGCCACTGCACTCCAATCTGGGTGACAGAGTGAGACCCTGTCTCAATAAAACAAAAACAATTTATTAATTTCTTACTATATGCTAGGCATAGTCTAAGCATGCTTACATATTGTAAATCTATTAGTCCTTTCCAAAGTCCTATTAGCTGGATCCTATTATTTCACATTTTAAACATGAGGAAAAAGAGATGCACAGAAATTATCTAAGTCAAAGTCTTCCAACCAGTAAGTAACAGGACCTACGATTCTAAACCAGGTAGTCTGGTATCAGAGGCCACACTCTTAAACTTTCTTTATTGTGATCTTAATTTTGAATTCGGCTCTTTCCCCATCATTAACATATTCTCAATGTCAGTGTTCAAAATCTTTTTAGTGCCTGTAGTCTATCTAATATTATTACAATAATGAGCTATGCTTTTTTCAGTTGTCCCTTGTAGTTATATATATATATATATATATATATATATATATATATATATATAAATTTTTTTTTTTTTTTTTTTTTTGAGACGGAGTTTCGCTCTTGTTACCCAGGCTGGAGTGCAATGGCGCGATCTCGGCTCACCGCAACCTCCACCTCCTGGGTTCAAGCAATTCTCCTGCCTCAGCCTCCTGAGTAGCTGGGATTACAGGCACGTGCCACCATGCTCAGCTAATTTTTTGTATTTTTAGTAGAGACGGGGTTTCACCATGATGACCAGGATGGTCTTGATCTCTCGACCTCGTGATCTACCTGCCTCGGCCTCCCAAAGTGCTGGGATTACAGGCTTGAGCCACCGCGCCCGGCCCTCCTTGTAGGCATATTAAGATAAATATCTTTGAGTACATCACTTCTGCTATGTTTGGGTTATCATAATAGAGAATTATTATACTTTTTAATGTAGTATCAAATTGTTTTCAAAATATTTGCATCAATTAACAAGGCCATGTAAGTACCAATTTCACCATAAATTTGCCAACAGTAAGCATTAAGATTTAAAATATTTTTCTAATAGATTAAAAATAAAATCACACTCTAAATTGAATTTTTATTATTAAAGCTGCATATTATTCAGGTTTTGTTTACTAATTTAATTTCCTTTTTGTGAATTTCAGCTTATATGCTTTAGTTATCAACTGAGATTTTAAAAGTTTGCTAATCAATTTATAAAGCTTTTTATAGGAATACGAAGTCAATGCCCATTGCATTTGCAATAAAAATTTCCCAGTCTGTTTTCTCCCTTGTAATTATGATTAAGTTGTTTTTGATAAAATAACTTTCTCTTAAAGGTATTCATAAACATTACAAAAGAAGGCTTTAACCTTATAATTTTCTAAATATAGAAGTTAATCTATTACTTTGAGCATATCAGTGAATCACTTTCAATGAGACTTTTAAAACAATGTAAACATATCAAAATATGTATGTTCACTTAATATGATTACTAAGCTTCAGAAATCTTGACTATGTCTCATATAAAATTAACCCAATGACTAACAGTCCACCCTACCCCCAAACCTCCAAAATAAAGGCAAAGAGTTACATACCTGTCGCTGTAAACATAGGCGATTTCTGTCATGTAAATGCTGATGATTAGAAAACGATGAATGCCAACTCCGAGCCTGACTTTGCAACTGAGTCTGAGCCATATCAGAAGGCCGTGTTACAAGATGTGAAGTAAATTGCCGATCAAGGTCATGATCTAAAATGTGACTTGAATTATCTTGTCCAAATGTTGACTCATCAAAGTGAGGAAGAAGACCCTCCTGAAGGAGGTCCTCGGGGTCAAGTCCTGTGAATGGCTCAGTTTGAGATTCCACTTGATGAAGTAAATTCTCTTCTAAAGATGAAAAGCCATTAGTTTCGACATGATCATTGAAATGGCCCATTTGAGTTCCTGAGTCAACAGGATCTGGGAAGTTCATGTGCACAGGAGATAATTTTGAATTGCTATAACTACCCTGAGGATGTGACGAATGCAACATTTGGAAATTATTTGAATTCAATGATGTATTGGGGTTTAGAATATGCTGAGTAGATTCTTGCTTGATTCCTCTATGAGGTGAAAAGGAATTACTTCCAGTAAAATCAGATAAAGTCTGATTTGTATGATTAGGTGCAAGAACTGCAGAGGACTGAAGTAGACTGTTTGGTGATATATGATTACTGGAAAAGGAATAATGTGAAGAAAACTGCTGTGAATTACTTACAGAACAAGAAGTCATATTTGAGGAAGGTCCATTAAAATTTCCTTCTTGATGATTGCTACACTTGAGGAAGTGTACTGAAGGATTTGACGATTGAGAAAACTGCTGCATTGAAAGAGACTGTTGTGAATTAGATGCATTAGTCATTTGTGGTGGGTGGTTAACGTTCACTCTATGTGGACCAGAAAGATTCATAAAATTTTTAGACTGGCTAAGAGAATTCTGCCCTGGGTTGAGATTATTCCTGTTTTGCTGTGAGCGTAGTGAAGTGCACTGGGTTTGTTGTTCATTGGCCTGAAATAAGGCAAAGTCATGGTGTGCCACAAAGCTTTTACTTTGATGCATAGCGTGTGAATGTCCTTGTTGGTGAAAAGGAGATCCATTTGGATTTGAAATGCTAGTAGCTGTCTGATGGCCCCACATTGGACTGCCATCTGATACATCTGGAAATAAACCATTGGGTTGGTTTTGGGGGTGGATTGGAGAACAATTAAACTGAGAGTGTGGAGATAACACATGTTCAGCTGGGCTACCAAAAGATTGATTAACGTGGTGAAATTTCATTGAATCAAATTGATTTAACTGTTCAAAATCAGTCATCTTCTGATGTGTTGGAGTACCCTGAACATGGTTCAGTGAATCTATGTGCAACGGTTCAAATTCTGCACCCAAATTCAATTCATCAACTAGTGAAACAGGTCCTGGTTGTACAAATGCATCATCTGACAAACCTTCTAAGGTCTCACCAAAAAGATTGGCATCATCAAAAAAGTCCATCATTGGATCTGTCATCTTGAAAATTCTGTAACGATCTGGCTGTTCACTCCAGATGGAGTATATTCAGCTTCTCTATAGTAGATATAATTGGATCATTTCTGAAGATCATCAACTAATCCAAAACAGGTCAATATTCATTATTGCTCTAAATAATGACATGTCATGAAGCATCAGAATGCTAGAAAAAAAAAAACAATAAAAAGAAATTAAGTACTGATATATTTATGCTACAACACAGATAAACTTTGAAAACATTATGCTAAAAGAAAGAGGTCACAAAAAAACCACATATTCTATGATTCAATTTATATGAAATATCAAAAGTAGGCAAGAATATATATAGAGAGAAAAAAGTGGTCACCTAGAGCTGGTGGCATAGTGAGTGGGTAGAAGGACTGGTGACTGGTAAGCATTAGCTACAGGTTATGGGATTTCCTTTGGGGGTAATGAAATGTTCTAAAATTGGTTATGGCGATGGACAAACAACTCTGAATATGCTAAAAGCCACTGAATATAACTTAGATGGATGAATTGTATGGTATCTGAATTATATCTCAATAAAACTACTTTAAGAATAAAATTGTATGAGTAAAATTATTTTGAAACTTCTAATTTTCTGTTATATCTTTTATATAAGGAGGATCGCTTGGGCCCATGAGTTTGAGACCCATGTCAAAAAAAAATTTAAAAACTACCCAGCCATGGTGGTGTGCACCTGTAGTCTCAGCTACCTGGGAGGCTGAGGTGGGAGGACTGCTTGAGCCTGAGAAGTTGAGGCTGCAGTGAGCCATAATTGTGCCACTGGACTTCAGTCTAGGCAACAGAGTGAGACACTGTCTTTTAAAAAAAAAAAAAAAAAAAAAAAAAAAAGATTTCATTAAACCTAATTATCAACTAATTTTACTTGACTATTATTTGCAAGGTAGATTTTTCTCTGAAAAAATTAAGTAGATGAAGTTACTTTGGATGATTTAAGTTATAGTGGAAGTCTGTGTCTTCTCAAAGAAAATACAACTTTGAAACTTAGGACAATGTTAAAATAAGCTAGTAATGTTAAGTAAAAATTACGCTCTGAAAAAATTTTAAAATAAGTAACTGTAGAATAGACATGTTTTTAAATGACTCAAGAAAAAATTTTTTTTTTTTTTTTTTTTTTCTGAGCCGGAGTAAGCTATTGTGATCATTTTAATCAATCAATTTAAAAACTTCAAAAATCAACTGAAATGATTTTTACTGATTGTCATAAATGATACTCTATAACAGGGGTCCCAAAACCCCAGGCTGCAGAGTGCGTGGCCTGTTAAGAACCAGGCTGCACTGCAGGAAGCGAGCCGAAGGCTGGCCAGCATTACTGCCCGAGCTCCACCTCCTGTCACATCAGTGGCAGCATTAGCTTCTTAAAGCAGCGCAAACCCCATTGTGAACTGCACATGTAAGTGATCTAGGCTGTGCTCCCTTATAACAATCTAATTAATGCCTGAGGTGGAACAGTTTCATCCTGAAATCATCTCCCCGAATCTACCCCCCAACCTCTCTACCCCTATCCATGAAACCGGTTCCTGGTGCCAAAAGAGTTGAGGACCGCTTCTCTAGAAGATGCACAGTATCATTCACAAAGCTCCTTATTATTAGGGACCTGAAGAAATATAAAAACTAAAGAATCACCAAAAAACCCTCTGCCTATCCTACACACTTGATACAATGATTAAGTGATACAACGCATATTAAATGTTTTCCACATAAAAGTAAGATGTTGTTTTTATAATCAGTAATAATACTCAGTGATGTCTGGTTTGAGGAAGAGTCAGCTCTAGAATGTCACAGCTCAGAAAATATTAGTAAAATATTAGTGAAATTAGAAAACTTAAATTTAGAATATCTAGAATTCTTACTTTATATAAAAAAATTAGGAAACCCAGATACTTTTGAGTAATAAATATCAATCGAAAGGGTGTTCACATTAAATTAATATGAATTCAATGTTCTCCCTTAATTATTTAGGGCTAGCCCTTTAAAAGGTAACAATAACTGATTAACTCTGCATCCAGTATGAAAGCAGGCAAGGACTTGTACACTTTCCATTCAGTTGTACATTCATTATTTGATCTGATCTCCCCTTTCCGGGGAATCTTACCTGCTAGCATACAGATACTCACATGCCAGAATGACTGTGTCTCCTACCTACAAGCTGAAGTATTTCTGATCAGCTTTCCTCAATCACATCACAAATATGTCTGAAAACCGGCAAGGTGTAGTGGCTCACACCTGTCATCCAGCATTTTGGAAGACTAAAGTAGGAGGATTTCTTAAGCCCAGTATGAGTAACAAAATGAGACCCTTGTCTATGCAAAAAATAAAAAATTTAAAAAATTAGCCAGGCATGGTGCATTCCAGTAGTCCCAGCTACTTGGGAGGCTGAAGTGGGAGGATCACTTGAGCCTGAGAGATTGAGGCTGCAGTGAGCTGTGACTCACTACAGTGAGCTGTGAGCCACTACACTCTAGGCTGGGTAACAGAGATAGGCCCTGTCTCAAAACAAAAAACAAAACAGAACAAAACAAAACACCTTGAAAATTATTAAAGGATATTCTTTCTACAAAGTTTCCTCTACTGTTTTAAAGTTGAAAAATGTTTCATTCTTGTAATAAGCAATAAAAAAAAAAATAAAACTCTTTCTCTGCCTTCCTTCCCCACCTACTCACCTACTCAAAGGCATTGTCCCAGTAATTCTTTCTTCTCTCTCCTGAGTCATCAATTTGTCCCATTCTCATCAGTACACAAACAAGCTGTTATTTCTCTCTTCTTCAAATATTTCCTCTCTTGATCCCACTTATTATCCTTCCAATTTCCTCCCCCTTCTTTCTTCCTCTTGACAACAAAACGTGAGAAATCTGTTTAGGTTTACTGTCTTCAATTTATTTGTTGCCATTCTCATTTGAAACTCAGTTTTATTCCCATCATCTCATCAAACTGACCTGAGGGCATATGGAACCTTCATATAACCAAATCCAAGGGTTATTTTTCACTCCTCATCTAACATTACTTATCAGCAGCATTTGCCGTAATTATCATGAACCTCCTTGAAACACTTACCTTTATTTAATTGTTATATATGATATTCACCTGGTTTCTCTTCTACTTTCCTGAGTGTTCATTCTCATTCTCTTTTTACAGATTTCAATATACAAATGTTGGAGGACCCCAACCTCTTCTCTTTTCTAAATATACTCACTTCCAAGGTGATTTCATCCAATCTCAAGGCTTTAAATAAAATCTCTATATTGGCAATTCCCAAACTTATATCTATTAATTATATATCTCTACCTTAAATCTAGACCCACATACCTAACAAACTACTTGACTTCTCATCTTGGACACTTGATCGGAAACTAATAGCCTGCTATTTACCTTGCCCTGTTTCAAAACAGCTGTGAGAGTGATCTCATTAAAATGCAAGTTATTTCAGGCCACTCCTCTGCTCATAACCCTCCAATGACTCTTTATCTCACTCACATTAAAAACTGAAATCCTTACTATGACTTGTAAGCACAACCCTGTACTACCACCTGAACCAGCTCTCTGCCCTCATCTCTGGCATTTTCTCTCTTGCTCACTCCCTTGCTTCAGCCACAATGGCCTTCTCAGGTTACTAAAAAGCCAAGCATGAGAGAGTGATGTCAGCAAAATGACAAAGTAGACAGCTCCAAACACCTGTGTCTCCACAAAAGCATCAAAAACAAGCAGGAAATATCAGAACCAACTTTATCGGAACTCTGAAAAGCAGCCAAATATTTATAACAACCGAGAGAATGCTGAAAAGATAAAGGCAATGTAAAAAGAAAATACTTTTGGCATTCAAGGAAATCTGTATTAAAACACTGGCTAAACACAAACCTAAGTAATAGAGGCTTTGGTGACCTCAGACAACAACAAATATAGTTACTACAGAAAACAGTTTGAAAAAGTGCCTAAATGAATTACTCCAGCCTTCAACAATCAAGAACAGCAAATGCTAAGGGAGGGAGAAAATCTTATTTCACAAGTTAGGACATCACAGTATCAAATGGTCTGGTTTTCACACACACACACGCGCGCGCGCGCGCGCATGTGGCGCATACGCACGCCCGCGCGCACACACACGTCCTCAAAGTATACAAAGAATAAGAAAGCCCATTCAAAGGAAGAAAAAAGTTGACAGAAATTGTCCCTAAGAAAGTCCATTAGATTTGATGGTCAAAAAGTTGAAATCAAGTGTCTTAGATGTGATCAAAGAGCTTAAGGAAACCAAAGAGAACTGGGATGAGTATATCAGTATCAAACAAAATACCGTAAGTCAAAAAAGGTTACAAGAGGGCCTTGCACAGTGGCTCATGCCTGCTGCAATTCCAGCACTTTGGGAGGCTGAGGTAACAGTGTTGCTTGAGGCCAGGAGTACAAGACCTGCCTAGGAAATACAGTAAGACACCATTTCTACAAAAAAAAATTTTTTTTTAGTTAGCCAGTGTGATGGTGCACACTAGTAGTCCTAGCTACTGGGAGGCTGAGGCTGGAGAAGCTCCTGAGCCCAGAAGTTCAAGGTTACAGTGAACTATGATTGTGCCACTGCACTTCAGCCTGAAAAAAAAAAAAATGGCTGGGTGCAAGAGAGACAGAGAAAAAGGTTACAAGAGACAAAGAAGGACATTACACACTGATGAAAGAGACTCAACCTATCAATGTGATATAACAATTATAAATATATATGCACCTAAGGACAGACCCACAAAATTTATAAAGCAAAAACACACAGAATTGAAAGTAAAAACAAACAATTCTACAATACAGTTGAATAAAATAGTTGTAGAAAGTTCTACAATAGTTTGAGACTTAAATATCTCATTTTCAATAATGGATAGATCAACCAGACAGAAAATCAATAAGAAAATTGGACTTGAACAACACTACAAACCAATTAGACCTAACATACATATAAAGAACACTCCACTCAACAACAGGAAAGTATATATTCTTCCAGAATGCAGATGAAACATTCTCCAACACTGGCCATATGGTAGGCCACAAAACAATTCTTAAAACATTTTAAAATATTACTAGTATACAAAGTGTCCTCTCTGAGTCCAATGGAATAAACCTAAATATCAATAACAGAAGCCAAATTAGAAAACTCATAAATATGTAAAAATTAAACAGCACACAATTAATGGGTCTAATAAGAAATAATGAGAAAAATTAGAAAATACATTTGGGCAAGTGAAAATGGAAACACAATATAGCAAAACTTATCAGAGTCAGTGAAAGCGGTACTCTGAAGGAAATTTATACCTGTAAACAACTAGATTTTTTAATGATGTATCTTAAATTAATAACCTAACTTGACCTCTAAGGAAAAAGAAAAAGAAATGCAAACTAAACCCAAAGGTAGGAGAAGATAATAAAAAGGAAACTGACAGAATGCAAGAAAGTATTTGAAAATTATGTATGTGATTAGGGCTTAATATCTGGAATTTTTAAAGAACTCCTACAACTCAAAAAACCCAATTAAAAATGAAAATGAAAGGCTGGGTGCGGAGGCTCACGCCTGTAATCCCAGCACTTTGGGAGGCCGAGGCAGGTGGATCACAAGGTCAAGAGATTGAGACCATCTTGGTCAACATGGTGAAACCCCATCTCTACTAAAAATACAAAAAAATAGCTGGGCATGGTGGCGCGTGCCTGTAATCCCAGCTACTCAGGAGGCTGAGGCAGGAGAATTGCCTGAACCCAGGAGGTGGATGTTGCGGTGAGCCGAGATCGTGCCATTGCACTCCAGCCTGGGTAACAAGAGCGAAACTCCATCTAAAAAAAAAAAAAAGGAAATGAAAAACAATCCAATTAAAAATGGAAAAAGAATTTCATTAGATGTTTCTCCAAAAAAGATATAGGAATGTCCAAGAAGGGCAAGAAAGGCATGAAGACACTCAAATTCCGTCATTAGGGAAATACAAATAGAAATTGCAAAGAGATATCACTTCACACCTATTAGGAATGGTATAAAAAATAAAAAACAAGTGTTGGAGAAGATGTGAAGAAATTGGAACCGTCACATATTTGTGGTAGGTATGTAAATGTATAGCCACTGTGGAAAATAGTTTCATGGTTCCTCAAAAAGTTAAATACACCAGACATGTACATGTGTGCCTGCAGTCCTAGCTACTCAGGAGGCAGAGGCAGGAGGGCTGCTTGAGCCCAGGAGGCCAAGATTGCAGTGAGCTATGACTGTGCCACTGCACTTCTGCCTGGGTGACAGAGACCCTGTCTCCAAAAACAAGCAAACAAAAAACTAATTAAATAAGCAAATATTTATTTATTTTTGGAGGCAGAGTCTTGCTCTGTCACTAAAGCTGAAGTGCAATGGTGCAATCTTGGCTCACTGCAACCTCTGCCTCCTGGATTCAAGCGATTCTCCTGCCTCAGTGTCCCAAGTAGCTGGGATTACAGGAGCCCACCACCATGCCCAGCTAATTTTTTTGTATATTTAGTAGACACAGGGTTTCACCATGTTGGCCAGGCTGATCTCAAACTCCTGACCTCAGGTGATCCACCCGCCTCAGCCTCCCAAAGTGCTGGGATTATAGGTATGAGCCACCGCATGCTGCCTAAATAAGCAAAATTTTAAAAAGTTAATCAGATAATTACCTTATGACCCAGCAATTCCACTTCTAGGTACATATTATTCACCAAAAGCAACTGAAAATAGGGACTCAAACAGAGAACTTGTAAATGAACACTCACAGCAGCATTATTCACAGTAGACAAAAACTGGAAACAATCCAAGTGTCCATCAACAGATATTTATAATAGAATCTTACTCAGCCATAAAAAGTAATAGATTTTGTTACATGCTGCAACATGGATGAACCCGAGGACACTATGTTCAGAGATACTAGCAGGCAGACACAAAGCAAATATTATGCAATTCCACTTACATGAATTTTCTAGAATAGGCAAATTCATAGAGACAGATGGTACATAGAGACTAGATTAGAGGTTATTGGGGCTAGCAGAAGGGGAGAACAGAAGTTATTTGGTATTGGGTACAGAGCTTTGAGGTGATTAAAAAAAAAGTGGAAACGGGTAGTGATGACGGTTGTACAACATTATGAAGTTGATGCCACTGCACTGTACACTGGACAGTAACAGTAGCACATTTTGTTATATGGATCTTATAATTAAAAACAAAAATATTAATAACAAAAACAAGCCAGAAATATACCTTCCTCAAGGACTTTGTATTTACTGTTTCCATAGCTCAATGCACCATTCCTTCATTACAGTAAGTTCTTTTCTCAAAAGTGACTTTCCTAGTGAGGCCTTTCCTGATCACCCTTTCTAAAATGTCATTATTTCCCCTCCAATGCTTCACACCCCACCTTCCTTGCTTTATTTTTCTGACTTAGTACTAGCTAACATTCTACAGTTTACATACTATCTTAAAGCCTATACTCCCCATAAAATTTAAGTCAATAATTTTTATGAGCTGTATCCTTATATCTACTAAATAGTAGCACATAATATCAGAAATTAAATATTTATTCATGAAAATGACAAAGTTTTTCTTGGGGGAGAGGGAATGCTATATAAGGCAGAAACTGGGTTTTAAAAAATTTTTTGTGAAACTTTAAAAAAAAAATAGCAACAGTGGTTATTTGGACATTGAGTTTATGGCCCATTAAAAAAACCTTTTATAATGTGGTAAAATACACATAGCAAAAGTGACCATCCTAACTTTTTTTTTTTTTTAATTTTGAGAGTCTCACTTTCCCCCAGGCTGGAGTGCAGTGGTGCAATCTCACTTCACTGCAACCTCTGCCTCCCAGATTTAAGAGATTCTCGTGCCTCAGCCTCCCAAGTAGCTGGGATTATAGGCATGTGTCAGCACATCTGACTAATTTTTGTATTTTTAGTAGACATGGGGTTTCGCCATGTTGGCCAGGCTGGTCTCTCCTGGCCTCAAGTGATCCCCCTGCCTCAGCCTCCTGATGTGCTGGGATTACAGGTATGAGCCATTGCACTCATCCCATCCTAACCATTTTTAAGAATACAGTTCAATAGTGTTAAGTATATTCTCATTGTTCTTCACCAATCTCTAGAACTTTTTTTTTCTTTTTCTTTTTTTTGAGACAGAGTCTCATTCTTTTGCCAGGCGCTAGGCTGGAGTGCAGTGGAACTCTTGGCTCACTGCAAGCTCCACCTCCTGGGTTCAAGCAATTCTCCTGCCTCAGCCTCCCGAGTAGCTGGGACTACAGGCGCATGCCACCAAGCCCAGCTAATTTTTGTATTTTTAGTAGAGACGGGGTTTCACCATGTTGGCCAGGATGGTCTCAATCTCTTGACCTCATGATCCACCCACCTTGGCCTCCCAAAGTGCTGGGATTACAGGCTTGAGCCACCACGCCCAGCCCTAGAACTTTTAAATCTTATAAAATTTTAACTCTATACCTATTACTCACCATTTCTCTTAACCCTTCCTCCTGGCAATCACCATCTACTGTCATTTCAATGAATATGACAACTCTAGACAATTCTTATGAGTACAATCATACAGGATTTGTCTTTTCATGACTGGCCCATTTCACTTAGCATAATGTCCTTAAGGTCCTTCCATGCTGCAGCATATGTCAGAATATCTTTTCTTTTTAAGGCTAATACTTCTTTATATGTATATTATGGCCCATGTTTGATTGTTTTTTCGTGAAGATGAAACATGCTCTGCTATAGATTCTAGGCGTTGGTAGTATACTTAACTATTTTAAAAGAGGTAGAGTACAAGATGTCTGAATAGCAAATCCCAAACTGTGACCCATTTTTTTTTTTTTTTGATGGAGTTTCACTCTTGTGACCCAGGCTGGAGTGCAATGGTGCAATCTTGCCTCAATGCAACCTCTGCCTCTCGGGTTCAAGCGATTCTCCTGTCTCACTCAGCCTCCTAAGTAGCTGGGATTACAGGTGCCTGCCACCACGGTCAGCTAATTTTGTATTTTTAGTAGAGACAGGGTTTTGCCATGTTGGCCAGGCAGGTCTCGAACTCCTGACCTCAAGTGATTCACAGCCTCAGCCTCCTAAAGTGCTGGGATTACAGGTGTGGCCACTGTGCCTGGCCTGCTTAGAAAACTTCTAACCAGCTAGGTGCGGTGGCTCAAGCCTGTAATCCCAGCACTTTGGGAGGCCGAGGCGGTGGATCACGAGGTCAAGAGATCAAGACCATCCTGGTCAACATGGCGAAACCCCATCTCTACTAAAAATACAAAAAATTAGCTGGGCATGGTGGCGCATGCCTGTAATCCCAGCTACTCAGGAGGCTGAGGCAGGAGAATTGCCTGAACCCAAGAGGCAGAGGTTGCGGTGAGCCGAGATCGCACCATTGCACTCCAGCCTGGGTAACAAGAGTGAAACTCTGCCTCAAAGAAAAAAAAAAAAAAAAAAAAAAGGAAAACTTCTAACCAAAGTATTCTTAAAGCAATTCTTTTATATGGGCATCGAATGCATCTTTGCTTAATTGACTTAATCATGACTTCAAAAGCCTAAACAGACATTTTGAGACAATATCTCGCTTTGTTACCCAGGCTGGAGTACAGTGGCATGATCATAGCTCACTGCAGCCTCGACTTCCTGAACTCAAGTGAACCTCCCAGTAGCTAAGACTACAGATGTGTGCCATCATGCCTGGCTAATTTTTAAAAATATTTTGTAGGCTGGGCGTGGTGGCTCATGCCTGTAATCCCAGCACTTTGGGAGGTTGAGGCAGGCAGATCATGAGGTCAGGAGTTCAAGACCAGCTTGGCCAACATAGTCAAACCCTGTCTCTACTACTAAAAATATAAAAATTAGCCGGGCATGATGGTGCACACCTGTAGTCCCAGCTACCTGGGGAGCTAAGGCAGGAGAATCGCTTGAACCTGGGAGGTGGAGGTTGTGGTGAGCTGATATCACGCCACTGCACTCCAGCCTGGGCAACAGAGTGAGACTCCATATATATATTTTGTAGACAAGGTCTCACTCTGTTGCCCAGGACACAACAGACATTTTTAAAGTAGGACAAAATGTTCCAAGAGATAAATTTTATTACCCCAAAATATAAATTAAAACTTATTAGAATTGTTGTTTTCTTATCAGGGACCAAATTCTAATCTCTGGTACGAATATATAACAACATATTCAACTCTGGCCCTCAGTTTCCTCATCAATGACAAGTTTTAACTGGATGCTTGTAAAGGTATCTTATATTTTTTACTTTCGGTTATTTTGTTTTCTTTAAAAAAAAAAAACAAAAAAAACTTCCAAGAAAATGGTTAAAACAGCACCACTACACTAATCAAAACAGATATAAGCTTCACAGGTAAGAAGCTTCATCCTGACTACAAAATAAATGAAAGAAGCTGTGAAGTAGTAAGCTCTAAAATAAAAATAAAAGCTCTAAATCTAAAAATAAAAACTTACCTGAGATTTAATCTAAATTTTAATTTAAAAAAGATATTTTTTTCTCCGACTTCAGGAGATCATCCATAATATTCTATGCCTAAAATCACTTTTAAAAAGAAATAAAAAAAGTTTGGATATGAGCAAGAATTTTTAAAAATGTTTTGAAATGCTTAAAAAGGTCATTACATTAATTGTAGGAGTATCACTGCCCTCATTCTTTTACTTTTCAGGATAATAAGACCTTTACGTACAACAACATGAGTCCTAGCACAAATTAGAAGCTAAAAGAAAAATAATCCAACTTGTAATATTTATCCAGAAGTGTATCCTTCTAAATTATTTTCAGTAGCTAATTAGCAAATCCCTGGGTGTTCTATTAATGTAAAATATATAAAATCATTATAAAGTCCACATAAGGGGTTCTAATGCCACGTATTCCATGAGTATACTACTCTATTAAACCCCATCTGTAACTCTGCTCTATGTATGCTTAACATGTTTCTGATAACCTAACTGTATTATCTATACATCTGCTATAGTTTGAGCATGTCCCCCAAAGTTCCGGTGTTGGAAACTAGTCCTTAAAGCAACAGTGTTTCAAGGTGGGGCCTGAGAGGTGATTAGGTCATGAGGCCTCTGCCCTCATGAATGGATTAATGTTGTTATCTCAGGAATAGGTTAGTTATCAAGAGAGTGGGCTTGTTACAAAAAAAAAAAAAAAAAAATCAAGTTCAATCACATCTTGCTCTCTTGCCCCTCTGCCTTCTACTACGGATGATGGAGTAAGAAAACCTTGCATCAGAGGGCCTTCTTTTGAATGTCTGTAAGGTTCTTATACCAGATGTAGGCCTCTTGGCCTTGGACTTCCCAGCCTCCAAAACTGTAATAAATGTCTTTTCTCTATAAATTAACCAGTCTGTGGTATTCCGTTATAGCAACACAAAATGGACTAAGACAATATTTGACTGTTTAATTAGAAAATAAATTCGATTCACCAATCAATTAGACAAACATCTGGCAAACATGAGCCAGTCATGGCATAGCTAAAGGAGCTTAGGTATGAATTCAAGTTCTAACTGCTAGTTCTAAACTGTGTAACCTTGAGTGGTTCTTACAATCTCTCAGTCTAAGCTGGGCACAGTGGCTCATGCCTGTAATCCCAGCTCTTTGCGAGGTTGAGGTGGGAGAATTGCTTGAGGCCAGAAGTTTGAGATCAGCCTGGGCAACACAGTCCCGTCTCTACAAAAAACAAACCTCAGTCTATTTCCTCACTGGATCATCTACGTCACAGGGTTTAGAAAGGCTGCAAAGTTCAGAAAGAAAATATTCAGGCTAGGCGCAGTGGCTCACGCCTGTAATCCAGCACTCTGGGAAGGCAAGGCAGGCAGATCTCTTGATCCCACAAGTTTGAGATCAGCCTGGGTGACACAATGAAACTCCATCCCAAAAAGGAAAAACCATATATATTCAAAGTCCTAAAACATAGTAAGTATTCAAAAATTATTTATTTCCTTCTCATCGACCTTTAGAACTAAAAACATAGAACAATTGTTGACTTGCTGAAATATTATCAAGATCTAAGCCTGTTATATCTAATTGTATTGAATGTATTTTCATTTAAAATTTTTAAAAAATTTTATACAAATCAACAATATCATATTTTATGATACCCAATTTTATCTTTAAATTTAAATATATACTTGCTATTTTATTCCTTTCCTAAAGTTATTAATGCCCTTCCACTCTTATTTGGTACTCTCATAGGTAATCTATGTTTCCACTATATTGAAATGTTGCCGGAATTCAAGAAACTTTCTTATACTTTCATTAATATGTTCTCTATGCCTACAACATCACCCCTTCCACTAGCCTTCCTCTTAACAAAGTAATGTCTTCATGATTAAATTCAGGTACCATCTTTGGGAAGCCTTTACACACTCAAACACTTCAAGCTACTATACTGCCATTTTTTTTGTATTCCATATTTTATATGCTATTTTATCATTCTTGGTCTACATGTCTGTTTTCTCTAATAAACAAAATGAGTGCAGAGGTTGGTTCTTACTCATCTTTGTATCCTTAATATCTACTAATTTAATTCCTGTCACACAGTTAATAATCATACGCTTTCAGGAATTCAATAATGCCATGACATAAAAAAATAACTAAACTCCTTAATCCTTACATTATTCTAAAAGCTAAGATTCAAAAGCATTCTTTTAAGCAACAACATATCATTTTTATGACTTTAAGAATGCCCCCACTGAACTGTACATTTCAAAAGAGTTACAATGATTAACCTTGTTATGGATAGTTTTACAATTTTTTTAAAGCCTCAGTAATCCAATTTAAACTTTAATTCCCATGTATCCCTCAGTGAAAGAATCCTACTTTCATCAAAGAGGAATTCTACAAGGGATCCTATTACAGGCTCTAGAAACAGAATGGCAAGGCTGGAATCCTGGCTTCATCACTTACCAGCTATGTAATCCTAGGCAAGACACTTAATCATTTTGAAGCTCAGTTTCTTCATCTGTAAATGGGGGTTATAACAGTACCGATCTCAAAAAATTATTGTAAAATAATACACATAAAGCATTGTGTAAACACTCTGTGTTTTCAAATTGGGCTTCTTGGAGGACTGGGTAATCTTTCACCACCCGAAGGAAGAGAGGCCTTAGGCCTTCCTTCCCATTTCCTCCCAATAATATCTCATCCTGAATATTTTGCTTTTATTTTACAAATTGAGCTTTCATAAAGGATTTTTAAAAAAACAAATCTTTGGTTTAAAATAACTGAAAAGGACAAAGCTAAATGGCACTCGTCTAATGCTTACTCATCTCCCTCTACAGATAGCCATTTACTAAATTCAATTATTTACTTTGTTGGCATTCCCACTTAATCTAGCCTTGCTTTGCAGGTCACAGAAAGGAAAACTCTTAAAAACATAATCTCCACTTTGGGATTCCAAGGCTGGAGAATTACTTCAGCCTAGGAGTTCAAGACCAGCCTGGGCAACATAGCAAGACCCAGTCTTTCCAAAACATTTAAAAAATATTAGCAAGGTGTGTTGGCATGTGCCTGTGGTCCCAGCTCTTGAGAGGCTGAGGTAAAAGGAACGTTTGAGCTCAGGAAGTTGAGGATGAAGTGAGCTATGATTGGTGTTACTGCACTCCAGTCCAGCACAGGCAATAAGCGAGACTCTGTCTCAGACAAATAGAATCTCATCTCTAATCACGATAAAAACTGATTAAGGGTAACTAATTGAGGGTAACTGATAGAGGCTGATACTGAAAACAGATGACAAATTTCCCAGTTGCCACTGGGTCAGGTCAAATTGTTTAACTGAAGTGGTCCTGAACATTACACCCAAACAAAATCAAGTCTAAATATTTCCTTTTTCTTTTTTTGAGACAGGGTTGTGCTCTGTCATCCAGGCTGGAGTGCAGTGGCATGATCTCAGCTCACTGCAACCTCCACCTCGTGGGTTCCAGCAATTCTCCTGCCTGAGCCACCCAAGTAGCTGGGATTACAGGTGTGTGCCATGACATCTGGCTAATTTTTTGTATTTTTAGTAGAGGTGGGGTTTCATCATGTTGGCCAGGCTGGTCTGGAACTCCTGGCCTCAAGTGATCGGCCTGCCTCGGCCTCCCAAAATGCCTGGATTATAGGCGTGAGCCACCACATCCGGCCTAATTATTTATTCTAATGCTAAATTTCAATTAATATTAAAAGTAGAAAATTGACTTAAATGCAGAATTTTTTTCTTTTTCCTTTTTTGAGACAGGTTCTTGCAGTTGCCCAGGCTGGAGTGTAGTGGTCAATCTCAGTTCACTGCAACTCCGCCTCATGGGCTCAAGCGATCCTCCCACCTCAGCCTCGCAAGTAGCTAGAACTACAGGTATGCACCACCACATCTGGCTAATTTTTGTATTTTTTTTTTTTAAAAACAGTGGTTTTGTCATGTTGCCCAGGCTGGTGTGGAACCCCTGGGGTCAACTGATCCACCCACCTTAGCCTCCCAAAGTGCTGGGATTACAGGTGTGAGCCACTACATCAGCTAAATACATTATTTTCAAAGGCTGTAATAGAAAATTTGAACACTGAGACTCAGGTTGATTATCATTACCACCTACTTTGCAGAGTTGTCACAGGATTTTGAAAGACTATGCTCAAAATACAGTAGTGCTTAACTAAATGTAGCTTTCCCTCTCATGCCAGTTACCTCCAGCACCTCTTTTCTGCCTTCCCAAGAGCATACAGTCATTTAAACTTTTCCATGACCAATAGGCTTCTCCTGATCACCTCAGATTCTTTTGCCGTATCTCCAATGCTGTTCTCTTATTACCTTCAACACTCTTAAGACTTTTTTCATTCATTCAACCTACCATACTGCATTATCATCACCACTGTAATTTTATCTCTAGTCCTCAGTTCAATTAACATTTTCTGAATATTTATATTTGATATTTGTAGTATTTATATTACTAGCATCTTATTAATATAAGGTTAATATTAATTTATACACTTTACCTTCAGTGTGGCCCTTCCTTTGCCTTGGAAATTTTAAAATATATTCCTCTATGGTACTAGGCGACTTTATGTGACTTTATGTTCTCTCTCCTCAAGCCTTCAGTCCTAACGTCCCCATTTCTTACATAAGGACAATTTGTTCTCTGAGGTTTTCCAGCTGAAATTCACTAAATAACCATCTTTTCAGAAGCAAGCACTATCTCTATTTCTTTTTTTTCTAGCTATTCTTAGAGAAGAAAAGATGGCTCTTTTCCAAAGATAAATCCTTTACCTCAAAAAACCGTTTCATCTAGCCTCTTGAAAAGACTTATACCCACCCACATCCCACCTCTCTAGGATCTTTAACTGCCCCTTTGCAATTGCCTGCTTCTCTTCTAACTTTGAGCATCAGCAGACCAATCTTCCCTATCTTAACAAAAATGTAAAAACAAAACCATCCTATTTCTATCCTTCCACTCAATGCCAAATATTGAAAATAAGTGATCTATTGCCTCCATTTTCTAAATACCTATTTACGTGTTAACCTCTTGTACTCTGTAGTTTGTCCCCACAAATCTGTATTTTCAAAGGTAACTATCAACCTCCTAGACAAATCAAAATGCTCTCTCAATCCATCTTTGACCACTAAAAAGTTATCATCACTAACCAAAGTGACAACAGAAGCTAAACACAAATGCTACCTTCTATATAAAGCTTCTGATTTTCTATGTGTCCCCATTTATTACATACCACTTAGGCTTTGATGATTTAAGAATCTTCTGAACTCAGTTCAATTAACCTCTTCATCTCCTAGAAATTAGCTTCTATGAAATCATAGCTTGAATTTTCTTTCCTTTGGCTTTCCTTCCTGATTCATTTAAAGTAGTTTTAATACTAGATGTAAGTTTCTATGTAGTGATTTCATGTCTACCAAATCCACTTACTAGCATTTCAAATTCAATCATACCTGACACATCTTCTTCACTAGTATATCCTCCAAATGTGATTTCACTCAAATCTTTGAGAAATTCAAATCTGCTTTTCTTAGTATACTATAAATTGTTTCTTTGAATTTTTTTTTCTTATTAATGGTATAAAGATATAAAACCCAATATCCCACCACCTTAAGATTATTTAGCTTATTCCCTTCTTGAAATCTTCAACCTAAGGTATACTAAAAAAGTAATAGCTGCCAGGCGCCGTGGCGCGTGCCTGTAGTCCCAGCTACTTGGGAGGCTGAGGTGGGAGGATCACTTGGGCCCAGGAGTTCTGGGCTGTAGTGCGCTATGCCGATCAGGTGTCTGCACTAAGTTCGGCATCAATATGGTGACCTCCCGGAAGCGGAGGAATACCAGGTTGCCTAAGGTTGGGTGAAGAGGTCCAGGTCAGAAATGGAGCAGGTCAAAACTCCCGCGGTGGGATCGTGCCTGTGAATAGCCACTGCACCCCAGCTTGGGCAACATAGCGAGACCCCATCTCTAGGAAAAAAAAAAAAGTAATAGCTTAAGTCTCTACTTAGGATGTATATCCCTTGTCCGCAGCCCAGGGAACTTTTCTTTGAATCTCAAAAATAATAACAGATCTTTGTCATACTTTTCCCCACTCCTCCCCAAGAACTTATTTCAAAGTATTTTGTGCATTCCACCTAATAGCTATCAAGTTCACTTTGATAAAAGTTTTCTTTTATTCTTTATCATTGAATAAGATTTAAGGTTTAGATATGTATTTTATCATTCTTCACATACCATACTCCCTAAAGTGGTATACTGTGAATTCTATTTTAAAAACTAAACTTTTCTAAGAATCAAGAAAAGACAGTGTGTCTTGCCATTTATCTTCAAGAACATAATACTGTGTTCTGTTAGAATCTGCTGTAATCCAACAGGCACAACATGGGTACTCATTTTTGAACTAAAAACGTTTATATTTGTCATCTCATATTCCTTTGTACTGTATCTCATTTAGGCAGAAATAGCTATTCATCATCAAATACTCATCTTTAGAGATGAAAAAAGAGCACAAAATTTTTCAAATATAGCTGTATTTTAATCAAACCACATAACTGAATGTGAAGTAACTGGCACTCTCATACACTGCTAAAAGGAGCAGAAATTGGAACAACAAATTTGAAAAACCATAAGGCATTACTGCTGAAGTTGAACATACATATTTCTATGACCAGTTTTTCCTCTTCCAGAAACACATACTTGACAGAAATGTGTGAATATGTGCACCAAAAGACAGGTGTAGGAATGTTCGTATCAGTATTATTCATAATAGAGGAAAACTAAAAACATCCATCATACATTAGAATCAACAGCAATGAGAATGAATGAACTCTTCCTATATAGAAAAACACAGAATTAGGCCAGGCGTGGTGGCTCACGCTTGTAATGCCAGCACTTTGGGAGGCTGAGGAAGGCGGATCATGAGGTAAAGAAAGCAAGATCATCTTGGCCAACATGGTGAAACCCCATCTCTATCAAAAATACAAAAATTAGCTGGGTGTGGGAGCATGGGCCTGTAATCCCAGCTACTCAGGAAGCTGAGGCAGGAGAATCGCTTGAACCCAGGAGGCAGAGGTTGTAGTGAGCAGCCAAGATTGTGCCACTGCAATCCAGCCTAGAGACAGAGCAAGACTCCATCTCAAAAACAAACAAACAAAATCAAAAAACCACACACACACACACACACACACACACACACACACACACACACACAGATTAGCCTCACAAAAATAACATTACTGGAAGAACACATATTATATGATTCAATTTAATAAAGTTCAAAAATAGGCAGAGCTAATCTACAGTTTTAGACATCAAGATAATGGTCATCCCAGAAAGGCAGAAAGAAAATGGTAACTAGCAAACAGTATAAAGAAAGCTTTCAATAATATTCTATTTTTTGACCTAGGCAGTAGTTTCATAGATGTGTTTACTTTGTAATAAATCATAGACATATATACATAATTTATATACTTTTCTGCATATGTTATAACAAAAGTTTTTAAACACCTGAAACAAGACAAAGAATAAATACGTAAATATTTATAAATTAACATTTACACTATATGTCACTAAAAAAAAAAATTGGCAACCGGGTGTGGTGGCTCACACCTGTAATCCCAGCACTTTGGGAAGCCGAGGCGAGTGGATCACGAGGTCAAGAGATCGAGACCATCCTGGTCGACAAGGTGAAACCCCGTCTCTACTAAAAATACAAAAAATTAGCTGGGCATGGTGGTGCGTGCCTGTAATCCCAGCTACTCAGGAGGCTGAGGCAGGAGAATTGCTTGAACCCAGGAGGCGGAGGTTGTGGTGAGCCGAGATCGTGCCATTGCACTCCAGCCTCGGTAACAAGAGCCAAACTCCGTCTTAAAAAAAAAAAAAAAAAAAAAAAAAAAATTGGCAAACAAATATAGAGTGGTATCTGAAATGACTTCAGTAAACCCTGTATATTACTGATTTCAAGAAACATTCACCAAAGCAAAATAAGTGTGTTCATATACTGGAGTATGTAGTGAATTCACGAAATTATGAAACCCATGAAATAAAGCATTCCCCAATATTAGAAACTTCAGGCAACTCAGTTTCTCTGTACCTGCATTGCTTCAACTGTAAAACAGACTAAGTAAACGAAGTCTGTAATCTTAAATTCCTAGATTTTGTTTTTTTTTTTAGGTAAAGGTACTCAGTTCCTTAAATGGAAGAAAATTTTAGTGACTATTTGATTGCCATTTTAACGATTAACATTGCAAAGACAGAATCAAAAAATACTTTTCCTTCCTCTCACAAAAGAACAAGATACATTGGCAGTTATCTTTCAGAATCAGTCATTGATTTCCAATAGATTAAAATTTAATATTCTTTATACTGCTACTGATTAGTACGTAAACTAATATGAAATGACCACTAGACAAGAAAGATGATCTTTTTTCTGGTTTCAAACTATGTCCCTCTATAGCAATAACAATGTTTAAAATTACTAGTTTTAAAATGTTTTGAAATATAGTAAAAGCCACACAAAAACCAAACTTAGTATTTGCTTGGTTAACTTCATAATGCCAAATTATAACATAAACACCAGTATCTGACAGCTATTTAATAAATAGCTAGTCATGACTAAACTAGAACTTCTACTTATAAGCACCGTTAAATGAGAAGCCTCATTAAAAATTATAAATTTAATATCAAGCTCCCTTACAAGCAATTAATGGAAAAGAATGCTACTCTCCTGAGAATACCAAGATTATAAAACTTTTGTATTCTGCACTATCACCCAATACTATATATATACTCATTTAATATAGTTTCTCTCAAACTTTCACATTTAATATAATCTGTATTCTGAAAATATTCAAATAAACTTTCAAAAACTGAAATGGATTGTTAAAAAATATCATTTCACCAGTTTTTCTAATATAAATATGAAGCTTGTTTCTTCCTCTCAAATAACACACTATGAATATGTCACTGTAAGGTATCACACTTCCAGCTATACTTTTTCTAAGGTGCTTATCATTCACATTAAGGCAAAGTTCTTCTGAAGCACTTGTCCAGGGATGCTGTTGGAAACTTGATCGCCTGCCAAATCTTTCATTTCCCTCATCTTCTTCATCTCAGTAAATCACATACCACCACCTATCTGGTACCTCAAGCCAGGAGCCAGTAAATAATTTTTGACAGTTTTCTTCTAACATCCAATCCATCATGAATCTGTCAGCTGTTCCTCCTTCACAACTTACCATCTCATCTCCAAAATACATGTATAATCTAGCTACCATCATGTTTTTCCTGGACTACTTTAATATTACAGTATCTTTACTTTCACCCTTGCCTTTCACCAGTCCATTCTGAAAGCAGCACTTTTAAAGCCTATCACTTTTCTATTTCAAAATCTTCAATGACTGCAATGTCTTTAGTAAAACCCGTGAAGTCTTTAGTATGTCCTACAAGGTCCTGTATAATCTGATCTCCGTCTCTCATTTCAGCTCATATGGTTTTCTGCGTTATGCTTTTGCTACCCTGAACCTTTCATTTCTTTCACATATTAAGTTCTTTACTGTGTCATAGCCTTCAAACATATTTTTCTCTTTCAGGAAACTCCTTCCTCTCCTGACCTGTCTTCTTATTCTTTGTTTCCACTTAGTATCACCAAATGAGGGAGGCCTTCTTTTGAGCATACATTAAATTCTCCTCACTTTATCCACCACAACACTGTGTTCTTTTCTTTCACTGAATTGACTGTAAGTTGTAATTTTACATTTGTTTATTTACTTGTTCTTTATCTGTTTCCACTGTTAGATGGAAGGTTCCATGAAGGTAGGGATCACTTACTATGCACTTAATACACAGATCATAAATTAAGGGAGCACTTCATATTATATATTTAATGAATAAATGGGTATGAATGACTTTCAGTCCAAAGAATAAATTACAGTTCAAAGTGGTTCCCCTTCTCTTTGTCTCCCAATGTCTCTTGATAGCGTCCCAACTGTTTCTAAAAGAAAGGAGGAAAAAGTGTTTCTGAAAGCTTAAAGACAATACAATAGAGGAAATTTCAGAAATTGTACACGGTATGTCAAATAAGTGCAACAAATAGTAATACTAAGATCTCATGGGAAGGAGAAATCCCTAAGGGCTACAAGGACAAGATACAGTTTTATTCACAAGGTGGAACTTGACCTGAGTATTCATAGACTGGTAAAATTCCAAGAGGTGGAAAAGTAAGGGAGTGAAGCCCAAATAAGGATGTAAACAGAGGCACAAAGTGCTAGAGAAGAGTTTTAAAACTGGAATGTGGCAACTTAAATTTATAACATTAAGTATAAAAAAAGCTAAATCTTATATAAGAAATCTGTATCCCACGTTGACAATGTCAAAGAATTTAAAAGGTTAAAATAACCCTATTTCATCAGTATCAATGTATCTCTTCTGACCCCAGTCTTTGGCTTCTAAAGTTTTCCAAGCACTTACAACATGCTTCCATTAGTTTTCACTCTGACCAACTGCCTCAAGTTTCATATTCTTATCTATGTTTTTTATTCACTCATTACCTGATGAAATTTCCCCTGTAGCTCTGTTAATTCATAGTTTTTCTTTATAGACCCTCTAGGATTTCATTTTTCTTCTCTGCTATATACGGGTGGTAAGCTTTTTCTTCTATGACATTTCCATCAGTAAACAAAACACATCTTTAGAAAACCTACTTTTCGCATGTACCAAAATTTTATTTTTATTTTACTATTGATAGCAGATTCAACAGATTTTAAAATCTGTATTCCTACTTCAGTTCTTGCCTCTTAAATTCATATACTGAGCCCCACCTTCAGCTCTATTCTGTTTCCAGAGGTAAATCAGGAAGGTGCAGCACAGTGCTTTGCAGAAGGCATTCAGTTGCATTAGAGGAGTTTGGAGTTAAAAGTTCCTAAAGAGGGGCCGGGCGCGGTGGCTCACGCCTATAATCCCAGCACTTTGGGAGGCTGAGGCAGGTGGATCACGAGGTCAAGAGAGCGAGACCATCCTGGTCAACAAGGTGAAACCCCGTCTCTACTAAAAATACAAAAATTAGCTGGGCATGGTGGCGTGCGCCTGTAATCCCAGCTACTCGGGAGGCTGAGGCAGGAGAATTGCTTGAACCCAGATGGTGGAGGTTGCGGTGAGCCAAGATCGCGCCATTGCACTCCAGCCTGGGTAACAAGAGTGAAACTCCATCTTAAAAAAAAAAAAAAAAGTTCCTAAAGATACTTTCAAGTTGAAAATCCTACAGTTTCCTTAATCTTACCTTGCCATAGGCTTTCTCAACGGACATTATTTTCTATCTATATTCATATCTGCCCATCCAATAATAGTCTTTTTATTTCAGGGGACAGATCTCATGGGGTACTTAGAATCCTAAAATCGTAAAACAGGAGGAAACGAAGTTTTATACAGGAGAAGACTAAGGCTCACAGAGGTCAAGAAACTTGAATATTATCTACACAGTTAAGTGACGAAGTCCCGATTCTCTCTAGCCAGCACTCTATCCAAGAGAATTTCACTGGTTATAAATGAATCATAATTTTTTTTTCTTAATAGAGACGGGATGCAGTCTTACTACATTGCCCAGGCTGGACTTGAACTCCTGGCTCAAGTGATCCTCCTGTCTCAGCCTCCCTATTACAGCAGTCCCCCATTAAAGCAGCCTACTCACACACCTAACTAGTACTATGTTTGACTAGCATTGCTTTTATCTTGTTATTTCTTATGCCATTAGGATATCATCTTCTGGTCAATCAATCACAAGGGTTTTTTGTTGTTGCCGTTTTTAACTACAACACTGTACATACTTACCTGAAACTGTTCAGGAATGACAAAGTTACCCTTAACCAAAACTGGGAGGCAATGACTTTTCCCAATGCACTTCATGTCTGTAATACACTTCATGTCTACATTATATGGTCTGTAATTTACAGGAAACTCTCCAAGGGCAGAGACCTGCCAATACATTGTGGTAAACTATTACTATGTAACGTGAATTTTTAAAGCAACAGAAGAAATGGCCAGGCATAGTGGCGTGTGCCTATAATCTCAGCTACTGGGGAGGCTGAGGCTGAAGAGTTGCTTGAACGTGGGATGCGGAGTTTGCAACGAGCCGAGATCACGCCACTGCACTCCAGCTGGGGCGATTGAGCGAGATTCCGTCTCAACCAAAAAAAAAAAAAAAAAAAAAAGGGAAGAAAAGGAAAGTCTTGATACACAATACCGATTGATCATGCTACCAGCAATAGATGTCTTTTATTTAACAAATACTTATGAAATATCGAACTAAGGCTCTGTGCGGCCTGATGTTACCAAAACGCAGCTCTAAACTCACATTCTGTAAACTCAAAAGAAGAAAGCTGTGATCATCCTTTTGCATTGCAAAAAACAACAAACTCCTCCCTTTGCAATGTAGAATCCTCCCTTAAGTTCAGCTTTTGTACATTCAAGTGTTTGCAGACCTAGTGGTTCTTTTAAAACTACTTGTACAGTCATCTAGAGTCTAGGGAGCAAGTAACAGTACACAAGCCTTCTTTTCGTTTAAGATCATGGCTAGTTAAGTAGAACTAGAGACTTTAAGAACTAGAGAAAAGGAAAAGGTGAAAAGTAGCATGCAAAATTGAGAAACTAAATTGTTATAGTAATTTTATTAATGAAGATAAACTTTATTTAATACAGGGGAATTATGAGGTAGGTATGAGTATTTCACATAAATATATGTCACAATAGCGTCAAATCCCAGGCTTCCAGGAAAGTAACGGTAGCACTATTAATATGACAATAAAAAATAAAAAAATTTTCGTCTACTTTGTTCTGAAGAGTTTTATTTTTCTTTAAAAAAAAAAAAAAAAAAGCAGCAGCAAACCAACACCCCGCCCCCCCCGCCCCCCAACCACCATTTAAAAAACAAAAATAAGAACAAACAGAAACCAGTCTGAGCTGGCGGCTGTGACAGCCAGTGAGACACCAGGGCTTTCCGGGTCGTGCTTGGTTTTGGGCTGGATGTCCACGCAGAGAGCCCTGCAGCCACCCCGCACGTCCCGCACCTAGACACCCAGCAAGCGACCGCGGCCGCACACACGGGGGCTGGTGGGGTCTGGGCCACGCTGCAGACGAGGCGAGGCCCTCGGGGTGAAGGATCGCACGGAAGGCACTGCGGTCGGAACCAAGAGGCAAGGCCTGGGAAAGCGCCGGAGGCGTTCCGAGCTCCGGGACACCGGGTGCCCGCGCGGGACGCCCTGTCATGAGTCACGGAGGCGAGACGGCACGGGCGGGGAAGAGGCTGCAGGACGGAGGGCAGCCCGACCCTCGGGAGGGAACCCAGTCCAGGGGGAGGCCCCGACCTCGCGCGGGGCAGGGAAGGGGGGCCCGCCTCCCCCACGCCTTGCCTGCGGGGCCCTCACCCCCACCCGACGCAACAGGCGAGGCGGCCGGGTCCCAACCCCAGGGGCTGCGGACCAGGGGGCGGGGGCGGCAGCCCGCAGCCATGACAGGCGCGGGGCGGGCCGCGGGCGGGCAGGGCCGCACGTGCGGGCAGCACCCCCTCCCCGGCCTCCCCGCGCGCCCGCCCGCGCAGCCCAGGACCCGGGCCCCTCACCTCAGGCGGCGGCGCGGCCGGGCCCGCCCCGACCCCCAACCCCGGGCCGAGCGGCGGCGGCTGCACGTACTCACCGCCGCTCGCTGACTCTCGCGCTTCGCCATGACTGAGGCGCCCCCGCCGCCCCCCGCCTCGACCGAGACTGACACGGGCGGCTGGCCGGGCGGGGGCGGCCTCAGGCGACCACCCGGCTGACACGACCCGCCCCCGCATCTCCCCACCAGTTGGGCAGCGGCCCCTGCCCCACGGTGCCCCCGGGCTTCCTCCCCACGCCCGAAGCGGCGGGTGGCAGCGGCACTTACCGGCTGCGCGGCCAGGCCCCCCTGTCAGCGCGGGGCCAGGAGGGAGCGGAGGGAGGAGTGAAGGGGCACCGCCTCCCCCGCGCCGCCACGCACCCGCCTGATTGGCCCAGTGCACTCCCCCGGCGCGACCCCACCAGCCCCTGCGAGCGGCACTCCGGCAGCACCGGCGCGCCATTTGCATATTTGTGCCCGCGCCGCTGATTGGCCCGGACGCGGAGGGGCGGCCGTGACCGCCGCCGCTCCCGCCACCGCTCCAGCTGCGTTGGGATGCCCGAAAGGGAGGATTTCTCTCGCCGCTCCCCTTCCCTCCCGGCGGGGCCAGACCCGGGGCGGAGGGCGGTGAGAGGCGGGGTCGCTGCCCCGCTCCAACATGGCCCCGCAGCACCGCCGACCCAATCGCCGGCGCGGTTACTCCCAGAGCCCTGGGCGGCCTCGGGGCGGGGAAGGCTTGGGGCCGGGCGCCCTCTGGCCGGAGCGCGGGGCAGTGCAGTGGCCTGGGCTCCCCCGGCAGCCCCGCCGCGGCCGCCACGTCAGGCCGCGCCCTCGCAGCGGCCTCTCCCCTCGCGCCGCCCGCCTGGCGGTCCCGCGGCCACGTCAGGCCCCGGCTGGGCACGCCCCAGTCGGGAGCCGACCAGTGGCGGGGTCGACGCCGAGGTCACTCATACGCAGGGCATCTCTAGGGCAGCCCGGGTGCGCCGAGGAAGGGCGAGGGTTTCCAAAGACGTCCCGAAGGAGCCGTGGATTCAGCCCCACGTTCTCCTCGCACGCGGAGACCCGGGCGTCAGGCGCCCGTGCTGTGGACTCGGGAGCACGGAGCGTACCGCGATGATGCAGCGACTGAGCCCAGGTGCCAGCACCGGCGGTGCCCGGCGCCCCGAGCCGGAGGAGAGCGCGCACCTCGGCTGGGGCGCAACCCAGTCTTCCCGAGGCTCAGACTCCGGTTCTCAATGGCAGAGTTAGGAAGGGAGAGAAAAATAAACGCAAGAATTAAAAAAAGGAGAGAGCGCCCTGGGGGAGGGTGATACGGGTTTTGGAGCAGGGGGCGTCCTGGAAAACAGCCGGCCTAAGAAGGTGTTGGGACACCTGAGTTCTCTCTAGATCCATCCCGAACTAACTCAGTGACCTACATCCAATCCTGGCGTGTCCCAGGGCCTTGGTTTTGCCTTCTGTGAAAGGAAGAGGCTGCACAAGTTTTCTAAAAGTCTTCCAGCTCTAAAATTCTAAGGGTCTCCTTTCAGGCCCTTAGATGGCTTTCTACCGAATTAAAAATTTAAAATCCATAAGACAAATGAATTAAATGGGCCGGGCGAGGTGGAGGAGGTGGCTCACGCCTATAATCCCAGCACTTTGGGAGGCCGAGGCGGGTGGGTCACGAGGTCAATAGATCGAGACCATCCTGGTCAACATGGTGAAACCCCGTCTCTACTAAAAATACAAAAAGTAGCTGGGCATGGTGGCGCGTGCCTGTAATCCCAGCTACTCAGGAGGCTGAGGCAGGAGAATTGCCTGAACCCAGGAGGCGGAGGTTGCGGTGAGCTGAGATCGCGCCACTGCCTGGGTAACAAGAGCAAAACGCCGTCTCAAAAAAAAAAAAAAAAAGAATTAAATGTTTGAACTTCGGTCGTCCTACTTTATGTTTGTTCAGAACTGTTGACCATGGTGATATTTCACGTTCACAGTTAACAGAAATCTCTTCAATTTCAGTCTCCACTAAGGAGCGTCACTGTGCTTGTTTCTGTCTAGCCAGAATGGAATGGTTGCGTATACACAGTGGTAGCTGCCAAGTAATTTCATTCTTTATATTCCCCATGAAGGCCCTCCAGAGTAGATCAACATAACGCTATTTAGCTGAGATACTGACAGCGCTGGGAGGAAACTCTGCTGAAAGGGCAGTTACAGTTGCAACTTTGATTCCCTGAAGGAACACATATAACAACCACATATTAGACTAAGAATGCACAGAAACAGTTTATCTCTGCCCCCCCCCCACCACACACTACTTATTTGAATAGTGCTTTAGTTTGCAAATTCAACTTGTTGAGTCAAATTTAAGGCCAGTAACATCTCGTCTAACTGACATCACAGCAAATAAGACATCCCGCTTACATGAAACACTTGAGTTGCCTCCCCATCATCTGATCGAAAACGTTCATATTTTCTTGAATACAGCCCTCTGGAAATTATGCAGTGCTGTAATTATCAACATCATTGTATACCATTATAATCAGTGAATGTTCTCTAAAGTATGCAAAATTTGTCCCCATAATAAATGGCCTCTAGGATGCTGGTTTTGTGTTTTTGTTTTGTTTTTAACTTGTTTTTGCTATCTCCTTCTTCTACTGGGTTGACACTTCTCAATTCTTCTACCTAACAACCTTCTTTCTTACTTTTTTTTGATGTTTTATTAGCTTAGACTCTCAGGTTTTGAAGAAAGATTTTCTGCGGGGTTCCCCTGTGTTAAGTACATGAGGTTTTTTTTTTTTTTTTTTTTTTTTTTTGAGATGGAGTCTAGCTCTGTCACCCAGGCTGGAGTGCAGTGGCATGATCTCAAATCACTGCAATGTCTGCCTCCTGGGTTCAAGCAATTCTCCTGCCTCAGGCTCCTGAGTAGATGAGATTACAGGTGCAGACCACCACACCTGGCTAATTTTTGTATTTTTAGTAGAGACTGGGTTTCACTGCGTTGGCCAGGCTGATCTCGAACTCCTGCCCTCGTGATCCACCCGCCTTGGCCTCCCAAAGTGCGGGGATTACAAGCACGAGCCACTGCGCCCGGTCAAGTACATGAATTCTTGTGACATTTATTTTCACTGCTCAGTGAATGGTTTTCATTTTTGTCTTAAATTTTGGAGGTATTCTCAGTAACTGTGGTTTCTGAATGTGGGGACTCTGGAAAAAAATCTCACAATTTAGGGGCCAGATTAGTAAACATTACATTTTGCAATTGAAGTTAGCAAGAATAAAAATGTCAAGTGGTGGCTATGCTCTCTAGGTCCCTCAATCCCACTCCAGAATAAGAATGTCTCCATTCCAGGCCAGGTGTGGTGGCTCATGCCTGTAATCCCAGCACTTTAGGAGGCTGAGGCAGGCAGATCACCTGAGGTAAGGAGTTTGAGACTAGCCTGACCAACATGGAGAAACTCCCATCTCTACTAAAAATATAAAATTAGCTGGGCATGGTGGCACATGCCTGTAATCCCAGCTACCAGGAGGCTGAGGCAGGAGAATTGCTTCAACCTGGGAGGTGGAGGTTGTGGTGAGCCAAGATGGCATCACTGCACTCCAGCCTGGGCAACAAGAGCAAAACTCCAACACACACACACACACACACACACACACACACACACACACACACACATATACAATGTCTCCATTCCTACCTAATGTCTTTCTAATTAAAAGGGCCCTCTTATTGACACAGGGATTTGGGTATCCAGAAAGTCTGTGGTATGACAGAAGTGGCCTCTCCACACCTTGAAAGAAACATCCTACAATTGATGCCATTTACTGAAATTTAAAATGATACAATTTCATTTTATCTTCACAACCACTTTATGAGAAAGGGATTTTCTTTTTTCTTTCTTTCTTTTTCTTTTTCTTTTCTTTTTTTTTTTTTTTTTGACAATCTCACTCTGTCAGCCAGGCTGGAGTGCAATGGCACAATCTCGGCTCACTGCAACCTCCACGTCCCAGGTTCGAGTAATTCTCCTGCCTCAGCCTCCTGAGTAGCTCAGATTACAGGCATGTACCACTACACCCAGCTAATTTTTGTATTTTTAGTAGAGGTAGGGTTTTACCATGTTGGTCAGGCTGGTCTCGAACTCGTGACTTCAAATGATCCACCCACCTCAGCCTCTCAAAGTACTGGGATTACAGGTGTGAGCCACCGTGCCGTTGAGAAAGGGATCCCTCCCCGCCATTTTACAGAAAAACATAGTCTAAAATCTTGCCCTAGTTACACAGTCATTGAGTGACAGAAAAATACTCAAACTTAGAGCTGTGAGGCCCCAAAGGCTGTAACATGTAACCATTATACTATATTCTTCCCTTCAGCCTGAGTTTCCAATTCCATGTTTATCAAGCATGTTTATTTTAGTAACTAATTCAGCATCTTGGAATGGAAAATTCCCTGTATAAGCATTTTGGTTTAGGTCACCAAAAGACAATCCCACAATGTAAATTTGTGGAGTTCTCTGGCAAGTTTAAGGAATATGAACCAATGCTTTAGTACCTGTTCACTTCTGGAGAAAACTTATACAATCAAGATCCTGAAACTAGCTGGGTGTGGTGGCTCAAACCTGTAATCTCAGCACTTTGGGAGGCTGTGGCAGGTGGAATGCTTGAGCCCAGGAGCTTAAGACCAGCCTGGGCAATATGGCAAAACCTTATCTCTGCAAAAAATAGGAAAAAAAAGGCCGGGCGCGGTGGCTCAAGCCTGTAATCCCAGCACTTTGGGAGGCCGAGGCGGGTGGATCACGAGGTCAAGAGATCGAGACCATCCTGGTCAACATGGTGAAACCCCGTCTCTACTAAAAATACAAAACATTAGCTGGGCATGGTGGCACGTGCCTGTAATCCCAGCTACTCAGGAGGCTGAGGCAGGAGAATTGCCTGAACCCAGGAGGCGGAGGTTGCGGTGAGCCGAGATCGTGCCATTGCACTCCAGCCTGGGTAACAAGAGTGAAACTCCGTCTCAGAAAAAAAAAAAAAAAAAAAAAAAAGGGGAAAAAAAAATAGCTGGGCATGGTGGCATGTGCCTGTAGTCCCAGCTACTAGGGAGGCTGTGCTGGGAGGATCACTTGAGCCCAGAAAGTTGAGGCTGCAGTGGGGCTGTGATCACGCCACTGCACTCCATTCTGGGTGAAAGAATGAGACCTAGCCTGCTGTGGTGGCTCACTCCTGTAATTCCACCGCTTTTGGAAGCCAAGGCCGGTAGATCACCTGAGGTGAGGAGTTCGAGACCTGCCTGACCAATATGGGGAAAACCTGTCTCTACTAAAAATACAAAAAATTAGCCAGGCCTGGTGGCACATGCCTGTAATCCCAGTTACTCGGGAGGCTAAGGCAGGAGAATTGCTTGAACCCTGGAGGTGGAGGTTGCAGTGAGCCAAGATTGCACCACTGCACTCCAGTCTGGGCAACAGAGCGAGACTCCATCTCAAGCAAAACAAAACAAAACAAAGCAAAAACCTGAAACTGCAAAAACTAAGGTTTGGCTCCTACCTCAGTAAGACCTGCAAAAGTGATACCCATGGAATAGTCAAAAAAAGAAAGTTGGAGAACTCATACCTCCTGATTTGAAAACTTAACTACAAAGGTATAATAATCAAGACACTGTGGAAGTGGCATAAGGATAGGCATATGGATTAATGGAATAAAATATAGAATTCAGAAATAAACTCTAATATTTATGGTCAACTGATTTTCGACAAGAGTGCTGAGACATTTAGATTGGGAAAGAGTAGTCCTTTAAACCAATGGTGGGACCATTAGATATACATATACTAGAGAATGAAGTTGGACCCCTACTTCACATCACACAAAACAATGAACCAAAAGGGATCACACACCTAAATGTAAGAGATAAAGCTATAAAACTCTAAGAAAAAAACAGAGTACATCTTCAGGATCTTGGATTAAACAATGATTTCTTACATGACACCAAAACTATAGGTGATAAAGGAAAACATAAACTGAACTTCATTAAAACTAAAAACTTTCATACAAGAAACCACAAAAAAGTAGATACATTAAACTTCATCAAAATTGAAAACCTTTTCAGTGTCAAAGGACACCATTAAGAAAGTGCAAAAGACAAAACAGAATGAAAGAAAATATTTGCAAATCAAATACAGATGCTCCTCAACTTGAACTAAGTTTTGTTCAGATAAACCCATTATAAGCTGAAAATACTGTTATGTTGAAAATGCAGTTAACACAGCGTACTGAACATCATAGCTTAGTCTAGCTATGAGCTCAGAACACTGACTTGAGCCTACAGTTGGGTAAAATCATCTGGCAACACAGCCCAACATACAGTACGGGCTGTGAATCTTTGTGATCACATGGCTAACTGAAAGCTGAGCCATCATGGGAGATTATTTACTATACATTGCTAGCCTGAGAAAAGATAAAAATTCAAAAATCTGCAATTTCTACTATATGTGTATCACCTTAACACCATTGCAAAGTCAAAAACTTGTAAGTCAGCTGGGTGCAGTGGCTCATGCCTGTAATCCTAGCACTTTGGGAAGCCAAAACAGGTGGATCAACTGAAGTCAGGAGTTCAAGACCAGCCTGGCCAACATGGTGAAACCTCATCTCTATTAAAAATACAAAAAATTAGCCAGGTGTGGTGGCACATGGGAGGCTGAGGTGGGAGAGCTACTTGAACCCAGGAGGCGAAGGTTGCAGTGAGCCAAGACTGTGCCACTGCACTCTAGCCTAAGTGACAGAGTGAGACTCTATCTTAAAAAAACAAAAAAAATAAGTTGAACCATAAGGTAGAGACAGTCTGTATCTGATAAGGGTTTAGTATGCAGAATATATAAAGAACACTTACAACTAAACAATAAAGACATAAATAATCCAATTAAAAAGTGGTCACAGTATCTGAGTAGACATTTCTCCAGAGAAGATATACAAACAGCCAATATGCACATGAAAAGATGCTCAACACATTAGTTGTTACAGAAATGCAAATCAAAACCACAATGAGATACCACTTCACTCTTATCAGGATGACTACAATAAAAGAGACAAACAATAGTAAGTGTGATATGGTTTGGCTATGTCCCCACCCAAATCTCTAACTCTAGCTCCCATAATTCCCATGTGTAGTGGGAGGGCCTGAGTGGGAGGTAATTAAATCATAAGAGTAGGTCTTTCCAGTGCTGTTCTTGTGACAGAATAAGTCTCATAAGTCACCTATAATCTCAGCACTTTGGGAGGCTGAAGAGGGCAGATCACTGGAGGTCAGGAGTTTGAGACCAGCCTGGCCAACATGGTGAAACCGCCATCTCTACTAAAAATACAAAAAATTAGCCAGGCATGATGGTAGCACCTGTAATCCCAGCTACTTGGGAGGTGAGGCAGAAGAATCGCCTGAACCCAGGAGGCAGAGGTTGCAGTGGGTCAAGATCATGCAACTGTACTTCAGCCTGGGTGACAGAGTGAGATGCCATCTCAAAAAAAATAAAAGTCTGACCAGATCCAATGGTTTTATAAAGGGAAAGTTCCCCTGCACATGTTCTCTCTCTTGCCTGCCACCAAGTAAGATGTGACTTTACTCCTCCTTTGCCTTCTACCATGATTGTGAGGCCTCCCCAACCCCATGGAACTGTGAGTCCATTAAACCTCTTTTTCCTTATAAATTACCCTACGTGGGTATGTCCTTATTAGCAGCATGAGAACAGACTAATACAAAGTGTTATTGAAGATGCAGAGAAATTAGAACCCTCCAACCCTGGTACATTGCTGGTGGGAATGTAAAATAATGGTTGTTTTGGAAAAGTTCTTCAAAAAGTTAAACATAGTTACCATATAACCCAGCAACCCAAGAGAAATCAAACCATATGTCCACACAAAAACTTGCACACAAATGTTCACAGCAGCATTATTCACAATAGCCCAAAAGTGGAAACAACCCAAATGTCTATCAGCTGATGACTGGATAAACAAAAATGGCATACATACAAACTGGAATGTTATTCAGCCATAAAAAAAAGATTAAGTACTTATAGTACAACACAGATGAACTTTGAAAACAGAATGCTAAGTCATAAAAGCCAGATATATTCCCTAGCAAGCCAACTAAGAGGACAGAATTATTACACAAAGATGTGTAATTTTTAAAAATTAGGCCGGAGGTGGTGGCTCATGCCTGTAATTCCAACACTTTGGGAGGCCAAGGTGGGTGGATCACTTGAGGTCAGTAGTTTGAGACCAGCCTGGCCAACATGGTGAAACCCTGTCTCTACGAAAAATACAAAAATTAGCCAGACATGGTAGTGTGCATTTGTAATCTCAGCTACTCAGGAGGCTGAGACAAGAGAACTGCTTGAACTTGGAAGGCAGAGGTTGCAGTGAGCCAAGATAGCAAAACTCTGTCTCAAAAAACAAAACAAAACAAAACAAATTAAAAGTATGAAAGCCAGATACAAAAGGCTTGACTGTTTGATTATATTTATATGAAATGTCCAGAATAAGTAAATCTATACAGACAGAAAGTAGATCAGTGGTTGCCTAGGGCTGGATTGGGAGAAAGGGGATGAAGAACGAAGAGTGACTGCTAATAGGTATAGGGTTTGTTTTTGGAGGCAATGACATAGTTTTAAAATTAGATTACGGAGATAGCTGCACAAATCTTAATACAGTAGAAACCACTGAAGCATAAATTTTGTCAAGTAAATACTATCTTAATAAAATTTAAAAAAAAGTGATTCCAGACCGGTCGCAGTGGCTCATGCCTGTAATCCCAGCACTTCGGGAGGCCAAGGCAGATGGATCACCTGAGGGTGGGAGTTCGAGACCAGCCTGGCTAACATGGCGAATCCCCATCTCTACTAAAAATACAAAAATTAGCTGGGTGTGACGGTGCATGCCTGTAATCCAAGAGCATGCCACTGTACTCCAGCCTGGGTGACAGAGTGAGATTCTGTCTCAAAACAAACAACAGCAACAAAAAATGATTCCCAGCCAGCAATTTCCAACTTTGTTACAGTATTATACACATTAAATCCACATATATAAATCTAACATATGAACACATGTTGAGACAAAAAGACATATTTTAACTACATTCATAAAATTAGTTACACAGTAAATAATTTTTTAAAGTTTGAAGATTGCTGTAGTGGCACTGTTATTTTTTATGTTGGGCTCAACAGTTTTGTGACTTTGTTATTTACTTAATTTATACATATTTAAACACTGACACTATGTATGTATACTAGGGTAGGTGCTGTGTTGGCTACAGAAAAGAATATTATTCCCATATAAATAATAACAAATTATAAATAATAAACATGTAATAAATATCGAACAAGTGTGTGATTATAAAATATCTTCTCACTCATCTTTATTGACATCCATCCACTGGCTGAGGCATGAATGAAAATGTTCTTTCACTGATCAATGACAAATACTGATAAACATTAAAGTACACTTTTTTCATCTTTTGCACATTTTATGCAGATTCATAACTTAAATGTTTTATGCCCCATTACATGATTTTCATCTCTCAGCACTAATGAATAGTAGCTTGAAGAGCTCAGATACTTCTCCACTCTAGGAAAAGAATCTGAAAGGAACTTCAGTTGATTCAGCAGTGAGTGAAAACGAACTCCACATTAGCCCCTGGGAGTTGAGAAATTTCCTTAACCCAGTGAAGAACACAGGTTCTTTTTAGAACAGGAGTGAAGGATATCACTAGAAAGTTCTTTAGACTTCTTTTTCAGGCTCTTGCTTAAGCAAACAGAAATGAGGGCTAGGTATGCTTTCAGCTGTAGATAGCTTAAAGTACCTCAAAGATCATTTAAAAGCATGCTCAGCACTGTTCTCAAATCTAGAGGCAGCTGGTAATAACAACATCCAAAGGATATGTTCAGCCAGTGAGCTGTTCTTCAGATTCTCACCCGTAGGCCCATTTAATCAGGGACAGGTCTTACAGTCTCCAAGTTTTATCTAGTTTATCCCCTGCTTTTAGCCAGGAATATACTTCAAAGCATGATCCTACTTGACAGTTCAAATCTTAACACTGTTCTGCTTTTATAAACAGCTGCTTGTCCTAATCTTAAAAGGTCTTCAGGAAAAAGAAGGTTTGCTGGTTTCCTTGATAAAACATCCCCGAGCATCTCATTCCTTCTCTTTGTGCATCTGTTTCTCTTTGGGTAACATAAGCACTCCTGGAGAAGTTGCATCTAAATCAAGTTTGGAGAGATCAAAAGGATGAAATGTGGCTGTTATTTAAAAAGTGAATTCACTCAACAAGTATTTAAAGGGGATCTGTGATGTCTCAGGCACAACACTAGGGGCTGGCAATATGACAATGAACTAGATAGATATGGTCCTCTGGCCTCATGGCAAATTATTTTCTAACACAAATAAATATTAATTTTTTAATTCGTTTTGGTAACACTTAACCTTCATTTACAGGTACTATAATTGGTATGTTTATAGGGTTTTTTATTTGTTTGTTTATTTTGAGACAGAGTCTGGCTCTGTCAACCAGGGTGGAGTGCAGTGGCACGATCTTGGCTCACTGTAGCCTGCAACTCCCATGTTCAAGTGATTCTCCTGCCTCAGCTTCCCAAGTAGCTGGGATTACAGGCACGCACCACCACATCCAGCTAATTTTTTTGTTTTTAGTAGAGACAGGATTTTTACCATGCTGGCCAGGCTGCTCTCAAACTCCTGGCCTCAAGTGATTCACCCACCTTGTACTCCCAATGTGCTGGGATTACAGGCGGGAGCCACCTCACCTGGCCTGGTGTGCTTTAGAAAGCATGTATGACCTATATCACTTAGCCTAAGAATTGATGGAAACTGTACACATGTATTTTTTTTACAACCAACTAGTTTTACAGGCATTATGGGCATTCTATTTCCAGAAGAAACCCATCCTAGTGCAATTAAAATTTTTTTTTTTTCTTTTAGAGACAGGGTCTTGCTCTGTTGCCCAGGCCAGAGTGTAGTGGTGCAATCATAGTTTGTTGCATCCTCCAGGTCCTGGGCTCAAGCAATTCTCCTGCCTCAGCCTACTGAATAGATGGGACTACAGACATTGCCACCATGCCCAACTAATATTTTATTGATTTATTTATTTTTGGAGACAGGGTTTTGCTATGTTACCCAAGCTGGTCTCAAACTCCTAGGCTTAACCAATCCTCCCGCCTCAGCTTCCCAAAGCACTAGGATTACAGGTGTAAGCCACTGCAACCAGCCTCCTGGTAAAATTTTAAACCATTTTGTCTTGTATAAGGTTCAACAAAAGAGAAGATGGCATTGAGTTCCCTGGATATTTCTTGACTTTTCTTTTTGTGTGTGTGGGGTTTTTTTGTTTTGTTTTGTTTTTTAATGTGGAGTTTCCCTCTGTCACCCAGGCTGGAGTGCAGTGGTGCAATGTTAGCTCACTGCAACCTCCGCCTCCCAGGTTCAAGCGATTCTCCTGCCTCAGCCTCCCAAATAGCTGGGATTACAGGCATGCACCACAACACCCAGCGAATTTTTTGTATTTAGTAGAGACAGGGTTTCACCGTGTTTGATAGGCTGGTGTTGAACTCCTGACCTCAGGTGATCCACCTGCCTCGGCCTCCCAAAGTGCTGGGATTACAGGCATCAGCCACCATGTCCAGATGACTCATTTTTCCTTACTCAATAGCCATGCTTATGATTCTGTCACCATTGTTTTGCAATTCCATCAGCTAGGTTTCACACTCCTACTTGGATCTTGGGAAGAGCTCATAAAATTCATATATTACTATCAGGAATAAAATAAATCCTTTAACGATTACCACAATCTTGTATTTTTTTTAAATAACAGTTTTCTTTACAAGTGGATTTGCAAATTTAATGTAAAAAATGATAATCTTTAATAATTTTAAAATTAAATTTTTCTTCCCTCCCCAGCTTTATTGAGGTACAATTGCTATGCAGAAAGCTGCACATAATTAGTGCCTACAACTTGGTGAGTTTGGACATATGTATACATTTGTGATACCATTACCATAATCCAGGTAATAAACATATTCATCATCTCCAAAAGTTTTCTTGTATCCCTTTTTTTCAGGTTGGGGACTTCTTAAGAAAGGTTATGTTAGGCTAGGTGCAGTGGCTCACGCCTGTAATCGCAGCACTCTGGGAGGCTGAGGTGGGCGGATCACTTGAGGTAAAAAGTTTGAGACCAGCCTGGCCAACATGGTAGAACTCCATCTCTACTAAAACCACAGAAATTAACAGGCATGGTGACGGGCACCTGTAATCCCAGCTACTTGGAAGGGTGAGGCAGGAGAATTGCTTGAACCGGGGAGGTAGAAGTTGTAGTGAGCCAAGATCACGCCACTGCACTCCAGCCTTGGCAACAGAGCAAGACTGTCTCAAAAAAAAAAAAAAAAAAGCTTATCTTTTTTTATTGAGATGTTTCGAAGCACTCCTGTTGTATCAAAACATCATTATGATTTCTTATGTAAAAGTATTTGGAGATTTTTTGAATTCTTGGACATTTTGGTTGAGGATGCATATTAATTATAGTTGCTTTATTTGCACTAAACCTCATGGTTTTAAAGGATGAGTAACAACATGCCAACCAAGAAAATTAATTCTAGGTTATATGATTGAAAAGAAAATTAAAAGCAGTGGGATTTTAGAGAATATTTTGCGGAAAATAAATCAGTATAGCCTTTTTCTCTGGTTACCATTAGATGTTAAGCAGTTAGTGGCCTTGCACAATTTAAGCAGAAGTCTTAAGTGGAAAAAAAGAAAGGAGATTTTTTGAGACAGAGTCTTGCTCTGTTGCCCTGGATGGAGTGCGGTGGCATAATCTTGGCTTACTACAACCACCTCCCAGGATCAAGTGATTCTCATGCCTCAGTCACCCGAGTAGTTGGGATTACAGGTGTGCACCACTGCACCCCGCTAACTTTTCTATTTTTAGTTGAGACAGGGTTTTGCCATGTTGACCAGCCTGGTCTCAAACTCCTGGTCTCAAGTAATCCACCCATCTCCGCCTCCCAAGGGGAAATTTCTTAAACTATGAAATCCATAGAAATATTTAAGTCTTACATAGGCACATATTTGATTTCTCCAGCATTACAGATAAATAAGAAACATTCCACCTTTCAGAAAGTTTGGGTAAAGACCTCAAAAACAGTATGTCAGGCTGGGTACGATGGCTTACATCTGTAATCCCAGCACTTTAGGAGGCCGAGGCAGGTGGATTACCTGAGGTTGAGAGTTTGAGACCAGCTGGCCAACATGGTGAAACCCCGTCTCTACTAAAAAATACAAAAAAGTATCTGGGCATGGTGGTGGGTGCCTGTAATTCCAGCTACTTGGAAGGCTGAGGCAGGAGAATTGCTTGAACCAGGGAAGCAGAGGTTGCAGGGAGCCGAGATCGTGCCATTGCACTCCAGCTGGGGCAACAGAACAAGATTCTGTCTCCAAGAAAAAAAAGTATGTCAGAGAACTGAATGTCTGTGGCTATTGCCACAGGAATAGTGTATATTCTAAGACTAAGAGATTAGCACAAATCCTCTGAATATCAAATATACAATTGACCTTTTTCCTTTTCATTGTTTATCATTGTCATACAGGACTGCCTAAATTTTTTTTCTTTAAAAAAATTTTTTATGCCGGGCGCGGTGGCTCAAGCCTGTAATCCCAGCACTTTGGGAGGCCGAGGCGGGTGGATCACGAGGTCGAGAGATCGAGACCATCCCGGTCAACATGGTGAAACCCCGTCTCTACTAAAAATACAAAAATTAGCTGGGCATGGTGGCGCACGCCTGTAGTCCCAGCTACTAGGGAGGCTGAGGCAGGAGAATTGCTTGAACCCAGGAGGCGGAGGTTGCGGTGAGCCGAGATCGTGCCATTGCACTCCAGCCTGGGTAACAACAGCGAAACCCCGTCTCAAAAAAAAAAAAAAATTTTTTTTTATTATTTTTTTATCAAGATGGGGTTTCACCATGTTGGTCAGGCTGGTCTTGAACTCCTGATCTCAGGTGATCTGCCCGCCTTGCCCTCCAAAGTGCTTGGATTACAGGCGTGAGCCACCACGTCCAGCTTCTTTTTTAAAATTTTAAGATCTGAGGTACATGTGCAGGATGTGCAGGTTTGCTACATAGGTAAAAGTGCACCATGGTGGTTTGCTGCACCCATCAACCCATCACCTAAGTATGAATCCCAGCATGCATGAGCTATTTTTCCTGATGCTCTCCTTCCCCTCCTTGTCCCTGCCCCATAGGCCCCAGTGTGTGATGTTCCCCTCCCTGTGTCCATGTATTCTCACTGTTCAGCTCCCACTTATGAATGAGAACATGCAGTATTTGGTTTTCTGTTCCTGAGTTAGTTTGCTGAGGAATGGCGTCCAGTTCAATTCATGTCCCTGCAAAAGACATGATCTTGTTACTTTTTATGGCTGCATAGTGTTCCATATGGTATATGTACCACACTTTCTTTATTCAATCTATCATCGATGGGCATTTAAGTTGATTTCAAGTCTGCTATTGTGAATAGTGCTGCAATGAACATACGTGTGCATGTATCTTTATAATAGAATGATTTATATTCCTTTGGGTATATACTCAGTAATGGGATTACTAGGTCAAATGGTATTTCTGGTTGTGTGTCTTTGAGGAATCATCACATCCTCTTCCAATATAGTAGAACTAGAACTATTTACATTCCCACCAATAGTGTAAAAACGTTCCTATCTCTTCACAGCCTCACCAGCATCTGTTGTTTCTTGTCTTTTTAACAATAGCCATTCTGACTGGGACTGCCTAAATTTTTCCTCATAGTCAACAATTACTGACTAGTAAAGCAGAACACTCTGTTCAGCACACAGGCTCCTGGAGGATGCTTCTCTTTGTGTTTCCCTTGCAGAGTGTGTACTATTTGACAAGAACATACTGAGTGATTCGTGCAAACTATGAGAAACATCAGGCCAGGCATGGTGGCTCATGCCTATAATCCCAGCACTTTGGGAGGCCAAGGTGGGCAGATCGCTTTAGGTCAGGAGTTTGTGACCAGCCTGGCCAAGATGGTGAAACCCTGTCTCTACTAAAAATACAAAAATTAGCCAGATCGTACCACTGCACTCCAACCCAGGCAACAGAGTGAGACGCCGTCTCAAAAGAAAAAAAAAAAAGAAAAAGGAAATGTCAGCCTGGCATTTGCTTATGATCTGCCATTCCTTTTTCTAGATAACTGAAAGCACCTGCAGTCTGTTTCTCAAACACACCCTCGTTGTCTCGGAACCTTTTCACCTTCTCTTCCCTCTGCCTTACCACTTGCTCTAGTTACAGCCGCTCCTTCTTCCTCTTCAGGTCTTTCAAGAATAATTCCTCATATTAGAGGCCTTCGTTGACTCCTAATTACCTAGTTTATTTCCTTCCTAACACTTACCACAGTCCTGTTTATGTATTTACTTTTTGTTTCCATCCACTAAAAAAGAAAGCATCTTAAGGCATAAGCAGGTTCTGTCTTGTTCCTTGAAAAAGCACCTAGAACACAGATGCTGAACAAATGTGAATCTTACACGGAACGAACCGATCACTCAACATACCCATATTGTTCTGGCAGAAAAACTGGCTGCCATTTGGAGTTACCTGACCTGGTTTTGAGCAAGACACTGGAAGCCTCTATCAGAGGTTCTGAAACCTAACTCCATATTATTAGGTTGGTGCAAAAGTAATTGCGATTTTGGCCATTACTGGCAAAATAATAGAACCTAATAGAATCTCCTAATAGAAAATTAGGAGATTCACCAAATTAATAAAATCTCCCAGGAAACTTTAAAATTATCTTTGCTCAGATTTAGCGGTGATAGGTCAGTATGGAAGCCTTATTTTTTAAAAGCTCTTATCGTAATTACTTGTGCAACCAACATGGAAAAGTACTGCTCTGAGTGACACAGAACTGAATAAATTACCTGGCTACCACATTCATATTCTCTGGCTGAGTCCTTTTTTGTGTCATCTATGTTGACAGCATCCCTAAGTGTTCTTTGGACCACTTTCTAGGCTGCTATAAACACTTGCCTCATTATCACAAAGGGGCAGTCTTAGGCACAAACCAGATGAAAAATCAACCTCTCAGGAAAGAGAAGAGGCATTCAAGTAACCTACGTTCATCTGTCAACACCTGTCCCAAAAACCTCAAACTAAAGGGGGAAAGAAAACTGCAGCATACTTTTATTTTCTTTCTTAGAAGAAAGTCGTCAACAAATCCCTTCATTTAGCTACAGAAGTGAGAGGTAATCAATCAACAAATCAAATACTTGTGCTACAAAGCGAATTAAAAAAAAATAATGCTGGCCGGGCGTGGTGGCTCACGCCTGTAATCCCAGCACTTTGGGAGGCCGAGGCAGATGGATCACCTGAGGTCAGGAGTTCAAGACTAGCCTGGCCAATATGGCGAAAACCCTTCTCTACTAAAAATACAAAAATTAGCCAGGTGTGGTGGCATGGGCCTGTAATCCCAGCTACTTGGGAGGCAGAGGCAGGAGAATCACTTGAACCTGGGAAGCAGAGGTTGCAGTGAGCCAAGATGGTCGCACTGCACTACAGCCTGAGTGACAGAATGAGAGTCAAAATAATGATAATAATGCTCACAGAACAGCAAGGTGGCCAGATTCCATCCCATTCATGGAAGAAACGAGACCAAATAGTGGTAGGTTCAGAAATGCTTGTTCATATTTTTTTGTTATGGCAAACTCTAAATTTTACGGCCTTGCTTATTTTTAAGAAAAAACCATAGTTATTGATATTTTTCTCAAGCGATGTAATTAGGAACCTTTTTCCTCAAAATCATCACTATATGTTAATAAAGTTTGGATGTGGTGACTCACACCTATAACCCCAGAATTTGAGGAGGTGAGGCCAGGAGTTCAAGAACAGTCTGTGCAACACAGCAAGACTCCTACCTCTAAATACATACACACATACACACATACATACATACATACAGAGCCAGGCGTGGTGGTGCGTGCCTGCAGTCCTAGCTACTCAGGAGGCTGCAGTGGGAGAATTGCTTAAACCCAGGAATTCAGCTCGAGGCTGCAGTAAACTACAATTGTGCCACTACACTCCAGCCTTTTTTTTTTTTTTCCAGAAATACAGAGTAAGACCCTGTCTCTGTAAAAACAAACAAACTAACACAAACTAGCCTGATTCTGGAAGTCAATTGGAACCCACTCTCCTACTTCAGTTAAAAATGCCAAGACTATAGTAAAACAGAGAGAACACAGGATTAAAAGTAGAAGTATATGAGTTGTAGTCCAGGCTTACCACTAACCAACTGAATGAATGATCAGCAATTTTTTCTTGCCTGTGAAATAAGAATCATAACATCTATGCTGTCTGCCTCACATTTTGTTGTTTCTTTCTCTCTCTCTCTTTTTTTTTTTTTTTTTTTCTGAGACAAGGTCTTGCTCTGTCACCTAGGCTGGACTGCAGTGGTGCAATCATGGCTTACAGCAACCTCGACTTCCCAGGCTCAAGCGATCCTCATGCCTCAGCCTCCCATGTAGTTAAGACTAGTCACATACAACTGAGTCCACATAATTTATTTATTTTTAATTGTAATTTGTTTTGTTTTGTTTTTAGAAGGTCTCGCTCTGTCATCTAGGGTGGAGTGCAGTGGTGTTATCATAGCTCACTGCAGCCTTAACCCCCTAGACTCAGGCAATCTTCCTGCCTTAGCCTAGAACTACAGGCATGAGCCACCACCCCCAGCTTATTTTTATTTTTGTGGAGATGAAGGTCTCTCACCATGTTGCTGAGGCTGGTCTTGAACTCCTGTACTCAAGTGACCCTCCTGCCTTGGCCTCCCAAAATACTGGGATTACAGGTGTAAGCCACTATGCCTGGCCCTGTTGTTGTTTCTTATAGGTAATATTTACAAGCATTCTCTGAAAATACTACATTGTGCAAATAAAAAGTACTGATCTTGGCCGGGCGCAGTGGCTCATGCCTGTAATCCCAGCACTTTGGGAGGCCAAGGTGTGTGAATCACAAGGTCAGGAATTCGAAACCAGCCTGGCCAACACAGTGAAACCCTGTCTCTACTAAAAGTACAAAAAGTAGCTGGGTGTGGTGGCAGGCGCCCGTAGTCCCAGCTACTAGGGATTCTGAGGCAGGAGAATTGCTTGAACCCAGGCATGAGCCGAGATCATGCCACTGCACTCCAGCCTGGGTGACAGAGCAAGACTCTGCCTCAAAAAAAAAAAAAAAAAAAAAAAAAGTACTCGTCTTTTGTCTTGTTAGGGAACTTTAAGGAAAAAAAAATCCAGTTATAGGAATGAAAAATATTGACTAAGGATATATCATGTGCCCAGCAAAGTGCTAAATAAAAAGAATAGTGCATAATTCTTACTTTGTGACACATGCTTGGCATATACCTACCACTAGAAAAACTGAACCTGTTACACTTAGAACAACAGGTAGATCAACAAACAGGGAAAGTCATTTCCTTTGCAGCCTGAAAGAAGCTCAGCTCAGCCACGTTCAGGAATAACACTGAAAAATCCACTTACTCGTTCCTCAAAGTCTGTTTTCATCCCCAGATCTATAAATTATTTCATTTCCACTGAAACAACCCAGGCCACAGCCGGGAATATTTAAATTCAAGGGCCCTCTTATCAGTTAAGATTAGGGCAACAAACTTGAACAGTTCTGAGTTAACAAGCTTCCATTCAAGGCATCTTCAGTAGATAAGAGGATCTGGAAAGTTGAAAGTTGAAAGCAGTTTTGCAGGTGATCTTAGGACAGCTTAAAACAGGAGACCTGCTGTTGCCCGATTTCTCAAATCCAGAAGCAAATTTAGAGGTTGTCTGGCCGACAATATGCTGGGACTGGCACAACCTGGAATCCTATGTGTTCAAGACAAGTCTTTAACCTCACCTAGACTTAGTTTCCTTATTTATTAGCAAGACACAGACAAAAATATCTTCTCTGCAGGGTTAAGAATCTGAATCTTAGAGATGATACATACAAAGTCATATTAAGTTGTCAACAAATTGTAGGTAATCTTTTTTTTTTTTTTTTTTTTTTTTTTTTTTTTTTTTGAGACGGAGTTTCGCTCTTGTTACCCAGGCTGGAGTGCAATGGCGCGATCTCGGCTCACTGCAACCTCCGCCTCCTGGGCTCAGGCAATTCTCCTGCCTCAGCCTCCCGAGTAGCTGGGATTACAGGCACGCACCACCACGCCCAGCTAATTTTTTGTATTTTTAGTAGAGACGGGGTTTCACCATGTTGACCAGGATGGTCTCGATCTCTCAACCTCGTGATCCGCCCGCCTCGGCCTCCCAAAGTGCTGGGATTACAGGCTTGAGCCACCGCGCCCGGCCAGGTAATCTTTTTAAGGCCAGTTGAGTGATTTTCAGACTTCTTCAAGTGGCAGAGCACCTGGAAGCTGCAGATCACTGTGAAATGCTGAAATGTGATATCAAACCATATAAAGGTTTTTTAGTAGCAACTATGACTACATTGCCTGTGAGCAATATAATAACAGAAAAAAGAACATATATGTTCACACACAAAAAAGAAGATTCCCCAAAACAAGCTATTGAACTGGAAAATGAGTCAGAATCTTCCCATGGTATTTGTTGGCTACTTGTTTGTTTCATCAGCCTGGGGTTGGAGCTAGTGGTAACTGTAAGCAGACAAGCCAAGCACATGAGGCAAATGGAGAAAAGACTAAACATTCAGATTAACTGCAGGCCTCAGAGTTACAAACCTCTGCTAATAATCTTACACTACAGCTGATCAACTAATCCAAAGATTTTCAAACATTTTTAAAGTGAGGAAATTCCGTCTTCAAAAAGACTTTTTTTTTTTTTTGGCAGAAGCTGGAGATGTAAAATAGAAAGGCAGAAACCCCAAAGAGAAAATAGAACAAAGGCTCAGCTGCCCCTCCTGGAATTCCCCACGTTTCCCCACCTCTCCCAGGCATCTCTGAAGACATCTTGCTCTTGGTGGGGCACATGCTGAAAACCTGTAAGTCCAGCCCCTTCATTCTGCAGATGAGAAAATTAAAGCTGGAAGGGCTGAGGGATTTATCTGAGGTTGCACAGTGAGTTTGTGGGAGAACCAAGACTAGAACCCAGGACTATGAGTCTCACTTCAGCATTTTCTTCCACTCTGCCAGGACTACTCAGACGTTACTCCAAAGTAATCTATTGGCTAAATAGGTGAGGCAGAACTTTGGCAAAGGGGTCAACTTTATAAAGGTCAACTCTCTAAAAAATATACTCTCTCAAACTGTGAGGTTGACCAGATGTCCTTCCTTTGCCTACTTTTTTATCATGTTCCATGCTGCACCCAGATTACCTGTTTATGTCAGAGATCATACACTGACCTCATGCACCATGTCTTTAACTATCTTGAATCAGTTGCCAGCATCTAAAAATCAGAATACTTGGGGTTTAAAAATTTTTATTATTATTATTATTTTATTTATTTATTTTGAGATGGAGTCTTACTATCACCCAGTCTGGAGTGCAGTGGCTCAATCTTGACTCACTGCAACCTCCATCTCCCAGGTTCAAGTGATTCTCCTGCCTCAACGTCCAAGTAGCTGTAACTACTATAACATTTGATTGTTATAAGTGTTAAATGAGATCATATGTCAAGTGCCTAGGGTATCATTGAGCACACATTAAGTGTAATAAATATTAGTTTATTCCTCTTTTCTTTTTATATTATTATAAATAATTATATAAAATTATTATATAATTTTATAGTCGCCAACTCCTGACATCAGGTGATCCACCTGCCTTGGCCTCCCAAAGTGCTGGGATTACAGGTTTGAGCTACTGTTCTGGCCCATGAAAGCAGCATTTTTTAAAAAATATATTTTTTAAAGTTTTTAATAGAGAGAGAGTCTCACTATGCTGCCCAGGCTGGTCTTGAACTCCTGGACTCAAGCGATCCTATGGCCTCAGCCTCCCAAAGCACTGGGATTACATTACAGGCATGAGCCATTGCACCCAGCCAAGAAAGCAGAGTATTTCTGAGGGCATTCACCTCATCTTTTGAAACTGGATTGTCCTGTTCTCAGAAATACTTCTATAGACATAAGTTTTAACCACCAGTCACAAACTCAAATGCCTACAGGGACCAGAAAGTAATGGGCACAAGCTAGGTATGAGGCAATAGGGACTGCTGGGGACTGTGGCAAACTGCAGAGTGCATAGCTCCACTCAGCTCCAGGATTATTATCTATTGGGTGTAAGAGTTCAATGTTGCTAGAAGTTCAGTGTTCCAATAGAAACTGGAAATCCAAATGTTTAGACAAAATATTCTGATTTTAGGCTGGGCACTGTAGCTCATGTCTGTGATTCCAGCACTTTGGGAGGCCAAAGCAGGTGGATCACCTGAGGTCAGGAGTTCGAGACCAGCCTGGCCAACATGGCGAAACCCTGTCTCTGCTAGAAATACAAAAAATTAGCAGGGCATGGTGGCACGCACCTGTAGTCCCAGCTACATGGGAGGCTGAGGTAGGAGGAAAAAAAAAAAAAACAAAAAAAACGGCCAGGCACGGTGGCTCACACTGTAATCCCAGCACTTTGGGAGGCTGAGGAGGGCGGATCACCTGAGGTCGGGAATTTGAGACCAGCCTGATCAACATAGTGAAACCCCGTCTCTACAAAAAATACAAAATTAGCCGGGCATGGTGGTGCATGCCTGTAATGCCAGCTACTCAGGAAACTGAGGAAGGAGAATTGCTTGAACCCAAGAGGCGGAGGTTGCAGTGAGCCGAGACCTGCATTCCAGCCTGGGCAACAAGAGCAAAATTCCACCTCAAAAAAAAAAAAAAAAAAAAGCTACTTTCTTGCATTGATTAAGAAGAAGGAAACTTTAAGTGTTTCCTGAATTGCTTCTTTTTCTGAGGGCTGTTAAATTAACTATAAACTAGCTGAACTACAAGTCCCAGAATTGCCTTCTGGGTGTCCCTGTTTATACTACTATCAGTAGCACAACTGCCCCTCAGGAGATGCGTCACTAAAACACACAGCAGCCTGTTTCCTGCACCCCCAGGCACCTCACTCAGCACGGGGATTAGGAGAAACTGGTGAGAGCCCCGGCTTATCCCCAGGACATGACAACCAGCATGGCATGAGAGAAAGAAACCATTCTCTTTTTTTTGAGATGGAGTCTTCCTCTGTCGCCAGGCTGGAGTGCAGTGGCGCAATCTCGGCTCATTGCAACCTCCGCCTCCTGGGTTCAAGCGATTCTTCCACCTCAGCCTCCCGAGTAGCTGGGACCACAGGCGAGTGCCACCATGCCCGGCTAATTTTTGTATTTTTACTAGAGATGGGGTTTCACCATGTTGGCCAGGATGGTCTTGATCTCTTGACCTTGTGATCCGCCCTCCTCAGCCTCCCAAAGTGCTGGGATTACAGGCGTGAGCCAAGAAACAATTCTTAAGGTGCTGCTTGGTCCCCGCTTTCCAGCAGTGGTAATCCAGATTCTCATCTCATTCTTCCTCCTGCACAACCCAAGATCAGTTACCCCCATAGACACTCCCGCTCCTTCAATCATCTTACTCTCTTTCCTCATGAAAACTTACCAAAGTATCAGATATTCACACAGAGGTTTTATTATTTATTTTATTATTATTTTTTTTTGAGACAAAGTTTCACTCTTATTGCCCAGGCTTAAGTGCGGTGGCACTCCCTTAGCTAACTGCAACCTCTGCCTCCTGGGTTCAAGTGATTCTCCTGCCTCTGCCTCCTGAGTAGCTGGGATTACAGGCATCCACCACCAAGCCCAGCTAATTTTTGTATTTTTAATACAAAATTACATCTATCTATCTACCTATGTATCTATCTATCTTTCTTTCTTTCTTTTTCAAGACAGGGTCTCACTCAGTTACCCAAGCTGCAGCCTCCACCTCCTGGGCTCAAGTGATCCTCTTGCCTCAGCCTCCCAAGTAGCTGGGACTGCAGGTGCATACCACCACAACTGGCTAAATTTTTTTGTATTTTTTTGTAGAGATGGAGTTTCAACATGTTGCCAAGGCTGATCTCATACTCATGAGCTCAAGTGATCCACCTATCTCAACCTCCCAATGTGCTGGGACTACAGCAATGAGCCACTGTGCTTGGCCTGATATCTGCATGTTTTTATTTTACCATTTTAACCTAAAAATTAATAATAAAATTTTAGAGATCATGGTAAGTGAGTAAAAAGAACATTCTCAAGATAAAAAGGTTTTACCCTCAAATTATACCACAAGGAAAGTTTATTACTTTATTTGAAGGGCCCCGACTTTTTAACCTGTATTCCTTCAAGACTTGGTTCAAGTGCTACTTTCTCAATGATGCCCTTCCCTGATTGAGACCTCTTCCTTCACCCCCCTCCCTACTGTATCCCCTGCTTTGTTTCTCTCCCTATCACTTAGCACCACATGATACACTGTGTTTTACTTATTTTTTTATTATATCTCTCTCCATTAGAACATAACCTTCATGGGATAAGAATTTGTTTGTTCATTGGGATGTCCTCACTGCTATGACCATACCTGGCCTTCAGTAGGCACTCAATAAAGGTTTGATAAATAAATGAACTTGTCATGCTCAGATAACAAGGTGATAATTATTTATTTTTATCAGTTTTTTTGAGCTAGGGTCTCACTGTGTCGCCCTGGCTGCAGTGCAGTGGTGCCATCATGGCTCACTGCAGCCTCACCTCCTGGGCTCAAATGATCCTTCTGTCTCAGCTTCCCAAGTAACTGGAACTATAGGCATGTGGCACCACACTTGGCTAATTTTTTACATTTATTTATTTATTTATTTATTTATTTATTTATTTTGAGATTGAGTGTTGCTCTGTCACCCAGGCTGGAGTGCAGTGGCATGATCTCGGCTCACTGCAACCCCCGTCTCTTGGGTTCAAGCAATTCTTCTGCCTCAGCTTCCTGAGTAGCTAGAACTACAGGTGCACGCCACCATGTCCAGCTAATTTTTGTATTTTTAGTAGAGATGAGATTTCACTGTATCAGTCAGGCTGGTCTCGAACTCCTGACTTCAGGCAATCCACCTGCCCCAAAGTGCTGGGATTACACGCATGAGCCACCACACCCGGCCTACATTTATTTTTATAGAGATAGGGTCTCACTATATTGCCCAGGCTATTGAAAATTATTTCAATAAACAGATGCAAAACAGAATTTCTAGATGATGAGGGTGACTACATATTGCAAAGATGCCTCTTTGTGTGTGTGGTAGTGCACTCTTATTCTACAACTTGATTTTCTCATTTGAAGTCATTCTAATTCATTTTACAGTCTTCTCATTTTTAAAAATGATTTTACTGTATTCCATAATTTGGTCAACCAGTTCCCTGGAGCTCAGAAGTTTTCATGCCATCTTTCCTTTGCATATGTATCTTTTGCAATGAACAGACACATTTCCTTTCCTAAATGTTTTCAAGGATAAGATCTAGTCCTCTTCCTCCTCCTCCTTCTTTTTTAAAATCTAGAATAGATGTAGGGTAGGCCATTTTGGGAAGCAGGATGCTAGATTCTGCACTATAACCACACCATATGCCCATTGTGCTGTGTGTGTCTGCGGCAGTTACATCTTTAACTAGATTATAAACACTTTTTCTTTTCCTCTCACTAACAATGAAGGGGTTCAGTTTTTTTTATCTGAAATGTGTCCTAGCAAATACATGTAATAAGACCTAATTTGAAAAAGAAACAGAAGATGTCCCTAGCTACTTAACTTTAAGCACTGCCTTCCAGCTGTCCTTTGGGAAATATCCATTTATCATTTTTTGTTGGTGGTATTTATACCTTTTACTATGCTTCTCTGAGTTCACCAAATAGCACACTTAGGAAGCTTTGGTTCACTTTTCAAATGCAAACATTCTGAAGGCTGAACTTCCAGTTCAAGTGTTCTAACTTGGCTCCAAGGTCAGAACACACACTAAGGGATAGATCCCAGACCATTTTAGATTCATGATGGCAACACATATGTCATTTGTTTTGAACTAACTGACCGACGTGCTGAGCAGAGACAATGCAAAGGAGAATAATGAGAAATAGGCCATTTCAGTACACAAAAATAATCTATTTTAAAAGGTTCTGAGCCGGGTGCAATGGCTCACGCCTGTAATCTCAGCACTTTGGGAGGCTGAGGCGGGCAAATCACTTGAAGTCAGGAGTTCAAACCAGCCTGGCCAACATGGTGAAACCCGGTCTTTACTAAAAATACAAAAAATTAGCCAGGCGTGTTGGTGGGCACCTGTAACCCCAGCTACTTGCGAGGCTGAGGCAGGAAAATCGCTTGAACCTGGGAGGTGGAGGTTGTAGTTAGCTGAGACTGAGCCATTGCATTCCAGCCTAGGCCACAGGAACGAAACACCATCTCAAAAAAAAAAAGAAAAAAAGAAAAAGTTCTTATCACTCTTGTGACCAGAGGCAGATATCATAGTGAAAATTCAAGACCCACAGCGTGGAAGATTAGGTTCCCAGATCAAAGGAATGTGTAGAGACAAGGAATGCCTCTTCTCCAAAGTACCTGAATTTATGAAATTCTGGACATAGTCTCAGAGTATAACTTTGATTCCAGGTTCCATGAAAAGGTGCTAAATAGTCTTTTACTCCTACGAAATAACATACATAAAAGACCATTCATTGGAGTATTGTTAATATTAGCAAACGTTTGGAAACCACCTAAGTGACCGGCTTAGGGAACTGGTTGACCAAATTACGGAATAGCCATACAATGGAATCCAGTAAAATCATTTTATAAAAATGAGAAGACTATGAAATAAATTATTAATAGAATAATTTCAAATGAGAAAATCAAGTTGTAGAATAAGAGTATGCTACCACAAAAAAAAGGCAAAACAAAAATACACATATAAAACCATATTTACTTATATACATTTACATACATATACATATGAAATATCTCTGAAAAGGCCTATAAGAAACTGAAATTATTAGCTTCTTCTAGAAAGTGCATTGGATACTGGGGGACAGGGTTTGGGGGAGACATTTCACTATCCTTTCAAATTTTGAATCAAACAAATATAATACCTACCGAAATAAATAAACAATATTTTAAAGAGGCTGCACATGGTGGCTTATGCCTGTAATCCCAGCAGTTTGGGAGGCCAAAGTGGGAAGATCGCTTAAGGACAGGAGTTCAAGACCAGGCTGGGCAATTAGCAAGACCTCCATCTCTAGAGTTTTGTTTTATTTTTTCAATTAGCCAGTCATGGTCTTAGCTACTTGAGAGGCTGAGGCAGCAAGATGACTTGGACCCAGGAGTTCGAAGCTCAAGGTAGAAAAATGACATTAAATTATTTTTTAAAAATTAAGCCCTTCATCTGGGGAGTATAGAGAAAGAAGTTCATTGAAACTTTCTTTTTTTGCTTGTTTGTTTTTTTCTGAGATGGAGTTTCACTCTTGTCATCCAGGCTGGAGTGCAGTGGCATGATCTCGGCTCATTGCAACCTCCGCCTCCCAGGTTCAAGCAATTCTCCTACCTCAGCCTCCTGAGTAACTGGGGTTACAGGTGCCCGCCACCATGCCCAGCTAATTTTTTGAATTTTTAGTAGAGATGGGGTTTCACCATGTTGATCAGGCTGATCTTGAACACCTGACCTGAAGTGATCTGCCCACCTCGGCTCCCAAAGTGCTGGAATTACAGGCATGAGCCACCGCACCCAGTCCATTGTAACTTTCTTATACAATTTCTGTAGGTTTCCATTTTTTTCAAAATAAAATAATAATTAAAAAAAAATAAGAATTGCTCCTCCAGGGTGATGAGTTAAGTGCTTTCAGCTAGGGGCTGTCACGGAAGGAGAAGTATCCAGGAGAATTTGCTTGCTTCCAAGGTATACTTAGAGTGGCCTGAGAGCCAAGGGCAGAGTGGAAATCCCTGCTTTGCTGCCATCATGAAATGGTTTTCCAACACTGGCGATGTAATTTCTAACTATGCCATCAGAATCAGAAACAACATTCTTTAACTGAAAATGGCCAACTCCTTATGCTGGTTAAATACACGGGGGGAAAAAATAAAATGTCAGAGTTCACCCTTTTCCCCCAAATATTTAGGAAAGGAGTTAAATGCAGTCAAAGCTTCAATTTTAGAAAAATTCCCCTGACCAACCCCAGTGAAGAAGAACAGCTCCACGACCAGAGCAAAGCAGGGTGTATTTCCCGTGCAGGCCCAGCAGGAATCCTGTGCAATGAAGTAGTTTATAACAGAGGAGTGCTTTGGTGAGAATGGAAGGCCATGGAGTAGGAAATCAACATATTTGTGTTCCAGTCCTGGTGCTACCTCAGCACTTTTCATATACGAACTTAATGTTTTAAGCCCAAGTAGCCGCCTCTATGAAATGCAATCATAAAAGCTGCCTTACCCACCTTCCTGTGCTGTTGTGATGACCAAAAGGTAAAGACAAAAGCATTTTAAAAACCGTAAGGCACTAGAGACCAATGTTAGGTGTACACAACACAAAATATCTTTTGAGGATAATTTTGAAGTTTTCAATCAGTGGAACAAGCAAATGTGATCTTTAGGATGAGATAGATAAGAACTTTATAGCCTTAACTCCTCATCTGCTGGATGACTTAGGGCAAGTCTCCTAGCCATTCTGAGCCTCAGTTTCCTCACTGCAAATTGAGGTTAATGCTCCCTATTTAACAAGCTGGCTGTAAAAATAAAGTGAATAGCATATATAAAGTGCTGGGCACATAGAGAACTCACACAAAGATGAGTTCCCTTTCAACCTGCCTTGGGTAATCAGGGTCTCCATTAATGAATACTCCATTCACTGATTTGCTCATTCATCGAACTCTCTGTGCTATCTGCTCAATTTTTTTCTGCAAATCTAAAACTGTTCTAAAAATAAAAGCTAAGCTGGGCGTGGTGGCTCACACCTGTAATCCCAGCACTTTGGGAGGCTGAGGCAGGAACATCACTTGAGCTCAGGAGTTTGAGACCAATCTGGGCAACATGATGAAACCCATCTTTCTTTTTTTTTAAAAAAAAAAGAAAAAAAAATCGAAATAAAATAAAAATCGCAATTTTTTTTTTTAAGAGATAGAGTCTCACTCTGTTACCCAGGATGGAGTTCACTGGCACCATCACAGCTTACTATAACCTCGAACTCCTGGGCTCAAGCAATCCTTCTGCCTTAGCCTCTTGAGTAGCTAGGACTACAGGCACGTTCCACCATGCTTTGCTAATTTTTTATTTTTTTGTAGAAGTGGGGTCTTGCCTATGTTATCCAGGCTGGTCTTGAATCCTTGCCTCAAGTGACCCTCACACCTCTGGCCTCCCAAAGCGCTGGGATTACAGGTTTGAGCCACCATGCATGGCCTAAATCCATTAATTAAAAAAAATATATTTATTGTGGACATAGAGTGTCACAGTTAAGAAGAGAGACTCTGGAGTGAGACTGTTTGGGTTTGAATTAGGTTCTGCCACTTACTAGGTGGGTGACCTAGGGCATTTATTTAACAGCACTCCATTTTAGTTTCTTCATCTGTAAGCATTATGAAAAAAATCTCACTTTTAATATAATAATTATTATTAGACACTGTACCCAACAAAGGGAATACAGTTGTGAACAAGGCAGTTTTGAACTTTGCTCTTATGAAGCCAAAACAAGAGGCTCTGAAATCACCTATCAAATATTCTAAATGTAGAGAAATGTAGGCCCAAAGAGGTGAAGTGACTTCCACCAAGGCCACACAACTAGTGAGTGAGTGAGTCCTAATGAAGAATAGCCAGGACTAGCGAGAGAGTTCCAGATTGCAAGCCACTGTTTCTCCACTGACCCGTGCAATGCAACCAGCATCACCCAGATTCACACCTTCTGGAAACTTAAGAGCCCTGAAGTATCAGAGTAGATTACAGAAATCAGCTGGAAGCAGCCCAATAGTTCTGCACATTCGTGACCTCCACCTTTTTCCTACAACTCCTTCCTCACGCTGTTATGCTTACCTGACCTATATATGATCTCATTACAAATTTCAGGTTTGGAGTTCACGATGGAGACCACATGGAAATGTCACACTCCCTGATACCACTTGATTTTCACTTGTGCTTAAAAATCTTAAACAAGAACAAGGGTTTAGTCTCTCACAGACCTCTTGTAAAGGGTCAGATCCAGGTATGGTGTGGCCTAAAGTATATATAATACTAGGGGACTCACTTTAGAAAAGGAATAGATTATTGTGAATTAAAAACGAGGTAAAAGGCCTTGGAAGGGACACCTGCAAATGAAGTGCCCTGAGGTTTCCTGGCAAATACAGCTCTGCTCCTACAGTTGCCTAATTTCCTTCCTTCTTCCTTTCTTCTTTCCTTCCATTGATCTAACTTGTACCTACCCTACTGTCTAGTACCCACTGTGCACCAGGCAGTAACTTCGTAAGTCTACATCCTGCTTTAAAAATTGTCAGACTGGGCAACTTAGCGAGATCTCATCTGTATCAAAAATTTAAAAATTAGCTGGGTGTGGTGGCACATGCCTGTGGTTCCAGCTGCTCAGGAGGCTGAGGCAGGAGGACCACTGGAGTCTGGGAGTTTGAGGCTGCAGTGAGCCTTGACTGCACCAATGCACTCCAGCTTGGGCAACAGAGTGAGACCCTGCCTCAAAAAAAAAAAAAAAAAAAAAAAAAAAAGAAAAGAAAAAGAAAAAGAAAAGAAAAGAAGGGAAAGGGAAAGAAAACAAAGGAGAAGAAATGGAGATTGGAGTAAAAAAGATTTATTTCAGTCGGCAGGTTTTTATCCATCTTATGATAAATGTGCTTTTCTTGATATAAAGAAATAAAATGATGTATACCTAATCTGTTGGTAATGTGTAAACAAGCTATGTGGGGCTGTTTGTTAGATGCAGTAAATCGTAATTTAGCCAGAGGCTACAATTTTCTATTTACACTTGTGAACACACCCAGAGGCAGGCTCTTCTATGTTGAGTACATTGAACAAATAAAACAACCCTTTCAGATGGTAGGGGGCAGTGACTTAGTCATCTAGAGAAAATGTTATATAGTTACACATAATTACATCTAATAATATGCTTTATGCACATCATCTGATTTCATGTTCACACCATCTTATGTAGTAGTAGGATGGTTTTATTAAAAATCCCCATATTGCCGGGTGCAGTGGCTCACACCTATAATCCCAGCACTTTGGGAGGCTGAAGCAGGTGGATTACAAGGTCAGGAGTTCGAGACCAGCCTGGCCAAAGTAGTGAAACCCTGTCTCTACTAAAAATATAAAAAATTAGCTGGGCAGGGTGGTGGAAACCTGTAATCCCAGCTACTTGGAAGGCTAAATCAGGAGAATCGCTTGAACCCGGGAGGCAGAGGTTGATGTGAGCCAAGATCACACCATTGCACCCAGCCCGGGCAACAGTGTTAGACTCTGTCTCAAAAAAAAAAAAAAAAAAAAAAAATCCCCATATTACAGATTGGAGACTGAGGCCTATAGTGACTTGCCAAAGTCTAGAACTACTAAGTGTTTGTGAAGCTAGATTCTAAATAATTACTCAAGCTGGGGGGAGGGGAGGGGCAGGCAGCAGCTCATGCCTGTAATCCCAGCACTTTGGGAGGCCAAGGGCAAGGTGGGTGGATTCCTTGAGCCCAGGAGTTCAAGATCAGCCTGGGCAACATGGTGAGACCCCATCCCTACAAAAAATAAAAAAGTCAGTTGGGCATGGTGATGCATCCCTGTAGTCCCAGCTATTTGGGAGGCTGAGGCAGGAGGATCACTTGAGCTCAGGAGTCCCAGGCTTCACTGAGCTATGATAAGCCACTTTACTCCAGCAGTCTGGGCAATAGAGCAAGACCCTGTTTTTTGAAAAAATAAAATAAAAAATAAGAAGAATGAGTCTAAATTCAGAGTGCTCTCTAATTCAAAAGGAACCTGATTTTCAGTTAATATTGCTTTTTACAGGCGTGATACCCAAGGGTGAGGCTCAGAGTTTGACTCTGAACACTTCTCTTTTAATTTCCTTTCCCATAGCAGCCCCATTATCCTCACATTCAGAGGACACAAAGACGGTACAGGCAGCAACTGCACAAAGAACCCATAGACGAAATAAGTAGGGGCCATTTTGTGGATAATTTGGGAATGGGAATTCGGCCCTTGTGGCGGGGAGAAGTTTTCTTCGGCTCACATTCTCCGGATGAGTCATGTAGGTTTATCCCATTATTTGCACAATTCCTCACCTCTCCCTGTGGGCCGCAGTATCACCCAGCCACAATGGCATCTGCCCTTCACCGCCTCATCGCCTGCAGCCTGCTCGGTCAGGGGCCTGGCAGGGAGCTGAGGAGCCCAGAGAGGGAGGGGAGGAAGCCCGCGGCTGCCAGTGGCTGTCAGCTTTCCCGGCTGACTCAACTCCCCACCTCCTCCTCCCCCGCCCTGCATGCAGCCACCAGCCTCCTAACTTTCCATTTCCAGGCCTCTGGGGTGGGAGCTCCCCCTCCCGCTGGCTGGGGCGCCTGGTCTGCAGTCCGGGGCTGTCAGGGCACTACGCCCGCTGGCCTGGCGGGCCCTCTCTTAGGACACCTAGAGTCGGCTGTCATGGAGAGAATGGAATATAGGTCAAGGTGCTCTCGGAAGGGCCCTGGGGAGGATCACCTGACTGGGAGGTGTGTGACTCAGCGGGAAGGGAAGGGGCGGAGCCCAATCTCCTGCCTGCGGAGCCGGGAGGAGGAGGAGGTCAGATTGCCTGGGTCTGGCTGATTGTCAGGGGAGGAAGGAGAAAGCAGCTGGAGGCAGAAGGAAGGATAAGATGACCTCTGGTGACCTATCTAAGGTGGAACGCAAATCCACTCCAGGGCCGGCTGTCCCCCTCAGTGTAGGTGAAACCACTCCTAGCTCAGAACTGTCTCTGTGGTGGTGAAGACCTAATTAGCTGCCAAAGTGAGAAACCAAATTAACAGAAGGCTTATCACTCCGGACTCCATGGACCCAGGCCCCTAAAAGAAACCAAAGACCCTGGTATATCACACAAAGGCGACCATCCCTCTTAGAGGCAGTTTGACCGTTTCCCCCAATCAATTCTGAATATGAAAATTACTAACCCATTATATTTTACGGGTCCACACTGCAGGGGCCTTTCAAGGGTGTGGCAGTTGCTGCTGTTGCTTGAACAGCAGCTGCTCTGTCTGAGCCTCACTTCCTCTGGCTCCAGCTGCAGGTTCCTCCTGGCCAAGCAGGGAGTTTCCTCATTCTAAGGGCTCTGGGCCCAGGCCCTGCTAGTCGGCCACCCTCACCTCCCACCCTCAGCTGCTCACCACCCACCCTCTGTGGGTAGTGCTTCTGGGACTCCCTAGTTCCATGAGTCAGAGCCAGGCTGGAGACAGACAGCAGGCTTCCTTTATTAAATCAGCCTCCTGCCCTGTACACTATAGAGGAAAGCTATAATTACTCCTTTGGCCTGGCTCTGAGAACTGAGCCACAGAAGCTTGACTAGGAGCGACGGGTTCCTGATTTCTGCATTTACCTAATGATGCACCCCAGTTTGGAAATAAGAATAACAGCCAGGGGTTCAGGGCTTGTTACACAGCAGTCAGATGTTTTGCATATGCAATGGGGTACATTGGACCTGGATACTCATGTAGATTGCTAGAAAAAACACTATATTAAAGCAGCAAGAATTTTTTGTTTTGTTTGTAATGCCTCCTGCCTCATTGCCTGAGTCACACTTGAGGCGGCCTGCTCATTGCTGATGTTGGTTTACAAGAGACAAAGGAAAAGGCAGCCGCCAAACATTGTTTTGGGTCTCCAGGTCAGGGCTGTTTTCATCCCTTAGGTATTATAGACACAAAATCTCAGGCCTCCCAGCCTTTTCTTTTCTTTCTTTCTTTTTTTTTTTTTTTTTGGAGACGGAGTCTCGCTCTGTTGCCCAGGCTGGAGTGCAGTGGCACAGTCTTGGCCCACCACAACCTCTGCCTCCCAGGTTCTAGCAATTCTCATGCGTCTGCCTCCCGAGTGGCTGGGACTGCAGGCACCCACCACCATACCCAGCTAATTTTTGTATTTGTAGTAGAGACGGGATTTCACCATGTGGGCCAGGCTGGCCTCAAACTCCTGACCTCAGGTGATCCACCTGCCTTGGCCTCCCAAAGTGCTGGTATTACAGGTGTGAGCCACCTCGCCTAGCCACCTCCCAGCTTTTCTACTGGCCTACAGAAATGTCTGAAACCTGAAAAAATAGTTGGTTCCAAAATTTTTAAAACCACAAAATCGAAATAATATAGTTGATTTTCATTAACTATTCAATTTAGTATTCATTGATTCATTCATGCATGCCTGCAAGCATGCATTTGTTTCATTCATTCAATGAATATTTGTTGAGTTACCTCTCTGTGCTACACACAGTTACAGGTCCTAGGGACACATGAAGTGCTAAGCTCATTAAAGATACAGACAAAAGTAAGCATACAAGTATCTCTGCCCTTGTGGGTCAATAACAGACATAACAGGCCAGAAATGGTGGCTCACACCTGTAATACTAGTGCTTTGGGAGGCTGAGGTGGGCCAATTGCTTAAGCCCAGGAGTTTGAGGTTGCAGTGAGCTATGATTGCATTACTGCACTCCAGCCTCGGTAACAGACCAAGACCCTGTCAGAAAGAAAAGAAAAAAAAAGGAAGGAAGGAAGGAAATAAGGAAAGAAAAAAGAAAGGAAGGAAAAAACAGACAACAGAGCAGGACTAGAAGAATTGTTGATAAAGGAGAAACTGGCATTTGAGAACAATCTGTGGGTTAGATGTCTCTCACAGTGAGAGAGTTCTCAAGTCTGCCTGATTGCTGAGAAATTATAACCAATCATACATCAAGTTAAATCCTTTAAGCCATGTTTATAATCAAAATGTAAGTACATTTCAAATATACTTGATAAGAGATAAAAAGTAAAAGTACCATGGCATGTGACCCTATCTCTGGTTATGGGTAGGTGCTATGGGTTGAATATTTGTCTCCTTTAAAACTCATGTTGAACTTTAATCCCCAAAGTGGCATTGAGAGATGGGGCCTTTAAAAGGTGATTGGATCATGAGGGTTCTGCTCTAATGAATGGGTTAATCCACTCATGGACTAATGGATTCATGGGCTCTCATGGGTGGGGACTGATGGCTTTATAAGAAGAAGAAAGACTTCAGCTAGAAATGTTGAAGACAAAAAAGACGACGACGAAGAAGAAAGACCTGAGCTGATATGTTAGCACACTCAGCCCCTCACCACCTGACACCCTGGACCCCACCTCAGTACTCGTCAGAGAGTCCTCTCAAGCAAGAAGACTGTCACCAGATAGGACCCCTTGACCTGGGACTTCTCAGCCTCTGTAACTATGAAGAAATTTCTTTTATCAATTATCTAGTTTCAAGAATTCTGTTATAAGCAACAGAAAAGAGAATAACATAGTAAAGTTATTTCATTCAAGAATTTATTGGGCACCTGTAATATAGTAGCTAAGAACTTAGGTGTCAGATACCAGCATTCAGATTCTGGCTCTATCATTTACTGCTTGTGTGATTCTGAGAAAGATACTTAGTTTCAGTTTCCTGGGGGTAATACAGAACCTAGTTTATAGAGTTTCTGGAATAATTAAATGAAACAATAAAAGTAAAGGTGTCAGGGCCGGGCTCGGTGGCTCACACCTGTAATCCCAGCACTTTAGGAGGCCGAGGCGGGCAGATCATGAGGTCAAGAGATTGAGACCATCCTGGCCAACATGGTGAAACCCCGTCTATACTGAAAAATACAGAAATTAGCTGGGAGTGGTGGCACGCGCCTGTAGTCCCAGTTACTCGGGAGGCTGAGGTAGGAGAGTTGCTTGAACCTGGGAGGCGGAGGTTGCAGTGAGCCAAGATCATGCCACTGTACTCTAGCCTGGCTCCTGTCTCACAAAAAAAAAAAAAAAAAAAAAAAAAAAAAAGGAAAAAAAAGGAAAGGTGTCAGTTAACATAGCACCCAGTACTTAATAAGTACTCAATAAATGTTATGGGAAAAATGCAATTATGTTTGCACCAACCTAGTATTATCATATTATTGTTGCAGTGTTGACGATGATAATAATGAGGTATCTGGCATTGTGCTGGGTACTGGAGACCCAGAGCTGAATAAGACAGTGACATGGTCCTAATTGGGAAAGGCTTTGCAAGCATTCTGTACTTCATTAAATCCTCATGTCTTGGCTGCGCACAGTGGCTCATGCTGGTAATCTCAATGCTTTGGGAGGCTGAGGTGGGTGGATTGCTTGAGCCCAGGAAGTTGACACTGCAGTGACCCATGATTGTGCCACTGAAGTCCATCCAGCCTGAGTTTTAAAGACCCTATCTCTCTCTCTCGCACTCTCTCTCTCTCTCTCTCTATACATATATATACACATATATATATACGTATATATACACATATATATATACATATATATATACATATATATATACATATATATATACATATATATATACATATATATACATATATATATACATATATATATACATATATACATATATATATACATATATATATACATATATATACATATATATATACATATATATATACATATATATATACCAACCAACCACTGTAAACCATATTTGGAAAGACAATAATCATGAAGCGATCACAATGAGATATCACTTAATACCCTTTCAGTTGGAATAAATTAAGCAGCTTGATAATACCAAGTTGTTGGAGAAATACAGATCAATTGGATCTTTACGTTTGTTGCTGTTAGGATTTTAAATTGATAAATGCACATTGTTTTCCTGGAGACACAGACAAAAATGATTAGCTTAGAATGTTCAAAGGCATGGAAAGCTGTTAACACAAATGTTCACTAACAGGAGATTCAGTAAATTCCCAGGAAACATACTAGGGAGAACTGCAGTAGAGCAGGGTCAAGTGCACCATAGCTGAACGCTATGCTATGGTGAGTTTGAGCCACATAATATTATGAGAAAAAAGTATACCCAAGAAGTCTGCATATAACAGGATATTCTTTTTTGTTTTAATTTAATTATTTATTTTTTAGAGACAGGGTCTTGCTCTGTTGCCTAAGTTGGAGTGCAGTGGCACTACCACGGCTCACTATAGCCTCAATCTCCTGGGCTCAAGCAATCCTCCTGCCAATGCCTTCCCAAGTAGCTGGGACTACAGGCACACACCCAGCTAAATTTTAAAAAAATAAAAAATAAAAATAAAAAAAGGAAGTTAGGCACGGTGTCTCACGCCTGTAATCCCAGCACTTTGGGAGGCTGAGGTGGGCGTATCACAAGGTCAAGAGATGGGGACCATCCTGGCTAACATGGGGAAACCCCATCCCTACTAAAAAGACACACAAAAAAATTAGCCTGGGCGTGGTAGCATGTGCCTGTAGTTCCAGCTACTGGGGAGGCTGAGACAGAAGAATCACATGAACCTGGGAGGTGGAGGTTGCAGTGAGCTGAGATCATGCCACTGCACTCCAGTCTGGGTGACAGAGTGAGACCTCCATCTCAAAAAAAAAAAAAAAAAAAATTTTGTAGAGACAGGGTCTTGCTATGTTGCCCAGGGTGGTCTTGAACTCCCGGCCTCAAGGGATCCTCCTGCCTCCCCCTCCCAAAGTGCTGAGATTATAGGTGTGAGCCACTGCGCCTAGCCAGGATGTTCTTTTAATCAAGGAACAACAACAAATCTAAACAATATGGCTTTTAGAAAAATATTTGAAAAAAACATTATTTTTTAGAGAAGCAAAGGAACCATGAACTCAAGATTCAGAATGGGGCGGGGAAGGCAAAGTAATGGGAAGGAAGGAACACAAGGGAAGAACGTGCAGTGGAGTCACTGTATTATAAGGAAATACACAAAGAGATAAATAACCAATTACCAGATGCAGGTTGCACAAGGTCTAACTGAAGATGAACGAATGTCATGAGTCAAAGATTGTGAATAATACTATGCACCTAGATTCAGTAAATAAGAAAACAAGGCCGGATGTGGTGGCTCATGCCTGTAATCCCAGCACTTTGGGAGGCCAAGGCAGGTGGATCACCTGAGGTCAGGAGTTTGAGATCAGCCTGACCAATGTGGAGAAATCCTGTCTCTACTAAAAATACAAAATTAGCTGGGTGTGGTGGTGCATGCCTGTAATCCCAGCTACTCGGGAGGCTGGAGCAGGAGAATCACTTGAACCTGGGAGGCAGAGGTTGCAGTAAACCAAGATCTCGCCATTGTGCTCCAGCATGGGCGACAGAGCCAGGCTCCATCTTAAAAAAGAAAAAAAAAACAAAGAGAAGAGAAGGAAAGAAGGAAGGAAGGAAAAGAGAGAGAGAGACAGAAAGAAAAAGAAAGAAAGAAAAAGAAAGAAAGAAAGACAGAAAGAAAGAAGGAAGGAAGGAAAGAGAGGAAAACAAAAGCCTGCTCTTGGACTGGTATGCAGTACCCGTGGGAAGGGCGTTGAGATGGGAAGTAAAGGACACTGAAGGAGAGCTGGGTGTGTGTGTGCTTCCAGGAGGATTAGGCAGAGGCGACACTATCGGTCACGCACTGCTGTTTCAGATTCAGAATTGTCACCTGGGGTCACGGCGTAGGGGTGAGTTTTCACGCTGGCATGGCTGGGAAACACCCCTGTCCCAGTCAAGTTCAGTCACTGTTCTCTCTGTGTGGTGCCTGGCCCTTGGTGTCCTCCCCGCTGGTCTTTGCCAGGCCTATTCCTGCCACCTGCCCTCGTACAGACTCCCAGTTCCTGTGTTCTCAGACAGGATCAGCCCTGCCCCTCCCAGCCCAGACTAGGTGGATGCTGGGTGTATATAAGAGATCTTGCACAGCAGGAGTTCCAGGTACACTGCCCCAGACACCACGCAGTTTGGTCGCCAAGCCCATAGGCCTAGACACCCTCTCTCCTGCTCTGCGGGTAACCCAAGGGGAAGTGCTCTCAGACAGCTGAGCTGCCTGCTGTCATTTTCAGGCCCCACTGGCCCCCCAGCTGAAGCAAGTACTTTTTACTTAAGACAAAGTCTCCTCTAGGCCCCCAAGGCTGACACCAGGCAGATGCACACATTGTTAGGGCCAGTCACTGACAGACTTCCTGGACAGAATGAACTGCGACACTCACAGTCAAACCAAAGCCAGTCCCTGGCTCTCTTTTGTGCTCCTGCTGGTGGGTCAGAGCTCTCAAGACTCTAGAAGCTGCTTCCACACCCCTCACTACCATACCCCAAAGCAATCATCATTGTCTATCAGGAGAAAGCACAGAAACTGGAGCCAGGAGGACCCCAGATCAAGTTGTACCTGGCCGCTTTCTAGCTATCTCCATTAGCTTCATTCTCTAAGCCTCAGCTTTCTACATTTCTGTACAATGTGGACAACCATATTGCCTTTGCCTGATTAAAAGGCATTATCGAGAATGACATGACACAATGGGGAAGAAAGTGCTTATCAAACAGAAACGTGCTGTACATGTGTACTAGAATGTAAGCCCCTAGAAGGCAGGAACCTTGTATGACTCCTTCACTGCCCTACTCTCAGGGTCAAGGATAATGCCTGATACATAGCAGGTGCTCGAGATAAACAGTTCTTGAATGAGAGAATTGGGTTATGATAGATTAAAAATAATGATGATGATGATGATGATAATTCCTAACATTAATTGCATCTTGGCTATGGGCCAGGCATAGTGCTTAGGGCGGTAATAGATAATCCCATCTAAACCTCATAACAACCCAATAAAGGAGGTACTATTGTTATTCACCTTCTACAGATGAGTAAATTGATTCAGAGGAGTCAGTGATTTTCCTAAGGCCACACAGCTAGCTGAATAGGTTGTTACCTAAGTGATATGAATCAGCAGATTCAGAGAAGGCTCACCACCTAAAAGTGGAACACAAGCGTGGCCCTAGTGCCTGAGAGGCGATGATGAGAGTCACTGAATTTTGATATCTTTCTCACTCTTCAAGAATCTAATATTAAAGTACAGATGCCACAGGGCCCAATGGCTCATGCCGGTAATCCCAACACTTGGGGGAGGCAAAGGCAGGAGGATGGCTTCAGCTCATGAGTTTGAGACCAGCCCTGGCAATATAGTGAGATCCTGTTTTCACAAAGAATGCAAAACTTAGCTGAGTGTGTTGGTGCCTGCCTGCAGTCCCAGTTATTCGGGAGACTGAAATGGGAGGATCACTATGTTTGAGAGGTTGAGGCTGCAGGGAGCCTTGGTCACACCACTGCACTCCAGCCTGGGTGACAAAGTAAGATCCTGTCTCCAAAAAAAAAAAAAAAAAAAACAAAAACAAAAAAAAAAACAAGAGCCTGTGGAAAACAGTCAAATCTAAATTTCCAATCAGAAAATAATCTAGGATCTGTTTGCTTCCTAAGTGTGGCGACTGGGATTCTTTTGCAGGGATGGGATTTAGGGTGAGTAGGGGTTACACATAACAGATCAACACAAAACAGAGTTTGCTAGGGAGGGAGATGAGGAGGCACCCAAGATGAATGTTGACTGTTTTCCTTGAGAACTGGCCTAGGACTTCAGGAGGGCAAAGGGTATTTGATCTCCCAAATCACCTTCATGGGGCATCTGTCACCCAGCAGCCCAAGGGCCCTGGAAGGTAAAGAGCTGTATGACAACAGTTGTTTGTCTCCGAGAGACGTAGCAGAACAGAGACATTATCAAAGGGGGTTTCCTTTATGTTTGCATATTTTATGATAAGCATGTATTCACATATCACCTATGCAGTTAAATGTGTATTTAAATAAATGAAAAACTGGAAATGGGAGTGGAAGAAGGTTGAGAAAAGGTCATGGGTTGGATTCTCCAAAGCAACACAGCTTCCAAGACCGTACAGCCTGCGCCAGGCTGCAGCTCTCCAGGGCTTGGCTGATTTACTGGAGACGAACGGCAGCCCCCAGCCTTCCCAGGGCATGACAGCCAATGAGGCTGATCCACAGCTGGGGGGAAGTATTTGCCTTTGCAGTTGGCAGCATCTCCCTGCCTCCAAGCCTTCCTCATGAGAGACTCATTATGCAGTTTGGTCACATGCCCTATGCATTTTAATGAATGAGTCTGGGGACAGACTCAATTTGAAAGAGGAATCGCTGCTCTCGGCTGGGTGAAGGGCTCTCAAGGGATGCTCTTGCAGCTTGGATATTACAAGAAAAGGAAAGGGGGAAGCTCTTTCCATTTAGCAAGAAGAAAGGGAGGCTGAAGAAGGAAGGTCAAAAGGAAGGAAGGAGAGAAGGAAGGGAGGGAGGGAGGAAGGAGAGGGAAATGCAAGGGGCAGAAATAACTGCCTGGAGTTCAGAAAACAGTCCTTGAACAGATGCTGCCCACCAGGCACTCGTTTGCTCCTTTATCCTCCACTTATTTATTCCAAACATTTAGTGCTGTATAAGTGCCAGGACCACACCAGGCATGGGAGTTATAAGACAAATGAGACAGAGTCCTTGTCCAAAAGGAGTCTGCAGAAAACCAAAGCAGTTTGGTCACGTCAGAGTAACTACGGCAGAGGTCGAATCTGGGAGGTGGGATAAGCACAAGGAGACGGCGTTCGCCCCTCCCTGTGAGTACACCCAGGGGAAGGCAAGGGTCCCTGACTCCAGGGCCACCACTTCTCAAGCACTTCCCACCTGCCAGATGTAGGAGTGAGGGCATCACAGTTAGTATCTCCCTGAATCCTCACAATCATCCCAGGAGGCAGATCCTGTTACTGTCACATTTTTTACAGATGAGGAAACTGAAGCTGAGAGAGCAGCTTGCCCAAGGTCACCCGGGGATTTGAACTCAGGTCTGTCTGACTCCAGCGTTCTTGGCAGCTCAGTTCTATGCTGTCAGCCAACCACTGGATGGGGAATGCTGGAGAAGGCCTTTCCCTTCCCAGGCTTCCTTCCAAGAACACTCTGAACCCCCAGGAGGAAGGGGTTGGTGTGGATCCAGATGGAGTCAGAGCCAACCAGCCTGGGAGCAGATCTGAAACCTCAGAGTGGGGCTGTGTGTGGGACTGAGAGCCTGAGGGCAGGAGGAGAGGAAGGAAGCTGAGCCTCACCGCGGTCAGTCGGGTGGTGAGCCTGTTCCCATCCTCCACACCACAAAACACCGGGCAGCAGATGCCTAGCAAATGGGCGTGTGGGAGTGAGACTTGCCCTTGCATGGTGGGCGGGCAAGCAGGCAATGTCACCAAATTACTCAACAAAGCCACCCCGGCTTTGAACTTTGAGCCAGACTCTGCTGGGACAGGGCATGGGGGTTGGGGTGGGGTGGCAGTCACCACTGTGAAAAGGATGCCTGCCACTCCGCCGCCCCCAAGTGGGAGAACACAGCCTGGGGAGAAGCCAAGAAACTGGAAAGGCACCGTACACTTACATTCTCATGAGTTTTTACAGCTGGAGGGAAAGAGCGATACACAAGCCCAGCAGGACTCTGGGGCCCTGGGCTTCGTGCCGGGGAGGAAAGCAAGGCCACCTGCCACGAACCTGGACTGCACACAGAAACAGCCCTTACTGAGTGATTACTGTATGCCAGGAACATCACACACGTGATCCCACAGAGCCCTCACTGTCATTATCCCCATTATACTGAAGAAGAGAGAATGATGTGCAGAGAGATTAATACCTTGCCACGGTCACATGTTTTCCTGGTTTTGGTTTTCACAAGAAGGGGTTTTCCCTAAATACCCCTTTTTATCTTCACTCTCAGTGTCCACGGCAATGGAATGACTGATGTGAGTGGGTGACTTGGGAAGGCTCTCTGGAATGATCGGCTCAGTCCCATCCCTCTTCCAGGCTTAGTCAGGAGGCTCATTTTGTTCTCACACTCAGCTGCATCCTCCATGCTAGCTTTAGTGGTAATTAAGGTGGTATGTTGGCTCCCTGCCATTCCTTTGTCTTCTTTCTCAATGTGTTCAGAACCTGGAGGCAGGGGAGGGACGCTGGTTTTTGGAAGACTCTCTAGAGATGTCAGCAACACTTAAGAGGATGCTGAGACTCTGGCCAAACCATCCCCATTTGACCAGGGGATTCTTCTCTCCCTCCACATCCTGGCAAAGGACGCTCTTGGCTCCAGGATCAGGCTCCCTTGAGAGAAGTCCAGGAACCAGCCCTGTAACCAGTGGGGCCTCCCCTTCTTTTTGTTTTATTTTTGATTGGCATTTTTTTTTCTGGGATGAGGAAGACCAAATCTTGTACCCAGCTCTCTGGTGTAAAGGGGATCAGTCATGTGAGGGTGCTCCTGGGGTGCCAGTGTCTTTCCTATGTACCAGTTCTTTCCCTTGCCACCTGCCAGGGCATCAACAATGGGTCCTTGCAGACTCAACTGCCATCAGTCCAGACTGTTTACTCAGGAACCAACCTGGGTGGCTGATCCAACTCCCAGGGCAGGCCTTGATTAACCCATACCCTGAATGTCCTAGTTTCCAGTCCCAGTGGATCTGCCAGGGAGTTCAGAGCCAGCTGTGTCTCTGTGTGACTCTAGGCACAGTCCACACTACCTTGCCATGTTGACTGTGAGCAAAGTCCTCACCCGCTCTGTGCTCTGATTTCCCGTCTGTAAAAATGAAAAGATAATACCTGTACTCCTGTTTGTGTCATAGGACTGTTATGAAGCTTAAAGAGATTAAATATGTGAAACTTATTTGAAAAGAAACAAAAAATGCCCATGAGATAGAAGGGAATTATTGTTTTATGATTTTCGATAATGTACCTGAGGACTTAGAAAGCACTTACTGCATGCATCTTCAGTTTTGCCATCAGTATCTATTCATCTTCATTTTATTTTGTTTGGCTTTGTTTTTTGAGACAGTATTCACTCTGTCACCCAGGCTGGAGTGCAGTGGCACCATCGTAGCTCACTGCAGTCTTCACCTTCTGGGCTCAAGTGATCTTCCTGCCTCAGCCTCTCAAGTAGCTGGGACTACAGGTATGTGCCACCATACCTGGCTAATTTTTTATTGTAAAGACAGGGTCTCACTGTATGTTGCCCAGGCTGGTCTCAAAATCCTGGCCTCATGCAATCCTCCTGCCTTTGCCACCCAAAGTGTTAGGATTACAGGAGTGAACCGATATGGCTGGCCTCACCTTCATCTGGGTAATCATGCCCAATACCCTCTGCAATGCCCTGTAATGAACCACTCCTCCTGCCCTCTTAGTTCATATAGATGCAGTGACATCATCCTAATAAGTGTATCTCATTTCCCTTGGTTACAGTGATTGTTTCAGGGTGGTAATGGGACCCAATCAGGGTCAATGAGACTTTTGCTAGGACTGTTAGGAAAGAGAATCTCTCTGACCCCAAACCTGAAAGGATGCAGGGTATAGAACTGATGCTGTGAGCTTGTCACACATTAATCCAAGACTGGAGTTAAGAGACAGAAGATGGAGCCAAGACATAAGGAGATTCCAAGTTTCAATTTTAACATTTGAACCTCAAATCTATCATGTCCATCCATGGAATTTTCATCTTAAGATGAACCCCTGAACTCCTGTTTTGCTCAGAATTATCTTGGATTGGATTGCCTTTTTTTTTTGAGACATAGTCACCCAGACTGGAGTGCAATGGCACAATCTCAGCTCATTGCAAACTCAGCCTCCTGGGTTCAAGTGACTCTCCTGCCTTAGCCTCCCAAGTAGCTGGGATTATGGGAACCTGCCATCATGCCTGGTTAATTTTTGTATTTTTAGTAGAGCCAAGGTTTCACCATGTTGGCTAGGCTGGTCTTGAACTCCTGATCTCAAGTGATCCTCCTGCTTTGGCCTCCCAAAGTTCTGGGATTACAGGCATGAGCCCCATGCCAGGTCTTAAATTGGATTTTCTGTTACCTGCTACCAAAAGAATCCTAAGGGATATGGCATTATCTCATACAATCCTTTCAACAACTGTGAAGTGAGTATTGTGACCCCCATTTTACAGATGAGGAAGAGAAACTGAGGCACAGAGAAGATATGTGGTATAAATAACAGAGGCACAATTTGAATCAGGTCTCCTGGCTTCTGGAGCTTACATGCTCTCCACTGCACAGGGACTTGGGAATAGACTTCGGTCTCATATTCACAGCTTAGTCACATACTTCAAGTCAGCAGTAGAGTATCTGCCAGGAGAGGAGAGCCCTGATTCCCCTGCAGACAGAGGCTGAGAGGACATAATTCACTGGTATTCTCTGCTCCATGTGCCCTCTCCCTGGAAGAAAAGCACCAACAGGAGGAGGAGCTCAGTCAATTCCTATAAGGCTTATGCTTGGTGTCAAGGGTTTGGAGGGCCCTTAATGGCTCACCACCTCCTGCTGCTTCCAGGGACTGATGCTTCAGTGTTTACTTGTTAGAGGTCTCTCTTCTCTCTAAAGACACTGGGGCTTGATAAAATGCAAATACATCTCAGGCCTCCCATGGCTTACAACCTGAGCTACTATCAGTCATGACAGTTTCGTAGGAATAATAGATTTGAGAAGGTTTAAGGCACCAGGTGCGTGGTGGGATTGGAGGTATGGCCTCCTGGAAGAGGAAAAGGGTACAGAAAGGGACACCCGAGGATTGGGTAAGTTTCAGTTGGTCGAGGAAGCAAGTTGGCTATATAAATTTGATAGTGAGATACAACAGAATATTTTGGATTTGATTCAAAATAACACAGGTATGGAGAAAGTGGGTAGAGATATAGACACAATAAAATTGGTCATGAGTTGATAATTCTTGAAGCTGGGTTATAAGGGTTTATTCTGCCTACCTGAAGATATATTTGAAATTTTCGTTGGTAATTTTTTAAAAGGATAATGAATAATAAAAACAATACTTTGTGCTTTTTTCTTTATATATTTGAAATTTTCGTTGGTAATTTTTTAAAAGGATAATGAATAATAAAAACAATACTTTGTGTTTTTTTCTTTGGAGAGCCTCTCACACTTATCTTATATGCACCTCACAAATGATTTTTTCCTCATTTTAAAGACAGCAACACTGAGGCTCAGAGAGGCGAACTCATTTATGCCAGGTGGACTTGAGAGGTGAACCTGCACCTTCCAACGCCTCTTGCATTCCAAGGTTAGTCTGGGGCAGGAGGCAACAGAGACAGGAGGCAACAGAGGCAGGTTTGGCAGCCTGTTTAGCAGGGGCTGACAGGCAGGGACAGTTACCCAGTGAGCCAGTCTGTCCCATGTACTTCCAAGTCCTGCCCTAAGGCAGCCCAGTCTGTGTATAATTGCTATGGCACAGACCCCAGGAGGGCCTCAGGGAGCCACTGAGCACACCATGGAAAGCTCCCAGCCACTGATTTCACGTGCCTCTTGGTAGTTAAGAAAACAGTGAGTCTAGCTCAGCAGGCTCTAGACCTTTTCATGGGCATCTTGAGAACTGTTGCCTGAACATCTGGGTCTGATAAAGGGAGACCCACGTGGGCCTCCCTGCCCCCTTTCCTGTAACTATTTCCGCACGTCCCCTTGAAGCTCTGTGCGTGTGGCTGTTCTTTTCTTTTCTTTCCTCTCAAACATATGGATTCTCAGCTCCTATTTCAAACTCAAATGCTTCTCTGCTATAAACTCCCCAAAGCTCTCAATTTCCTTTTTCCATTGCTCATTCTTTCCTAAAGTGCATGAAAAAGCTTCTCTTAGCTCTGTTCCAATTTCCTTGTTTATGAAAGAAGGGCAAGGAGAACAGTGATTTTAATTATCAAGGTTAAGCAAGGCCTGATTCCTTCCTTAGGAGAACACAACTCGATAACCCGGGAGATCAGAGCTTACCAGGCACGAGGAGCAACTCACAGAAAAGCCCTGGCTCCTCCAAAATATTTATCCGGCAGGAGGCCTGATACGGTGCCATCTGCTCCTTTTATCTGGCTGAAACTTCCTCTTTGAAAATCACTAATGGAATAGAAAAAAGAAAAGTCACGGGCATGATTCCCAGAAGGTTATTGCTAAAGCGAGAGTGTGTTATCTGGGAAGCAAAGAACAGGTCCCTGCCTGTTCCTTAGCCTGTGGCCTTGTGTGTCTTTATGGAATGGGAACTCATCCCCTTGAAAGCAGAAAGAGCCCAACCCTTAGCTCCGGAATACTAGATAAATCAGCATCAATGTGGGCAGGGAGGAAAGGTGTGTGATGTACCAGGAGCCCAGGGGATAGAAGGTCCTCCTTCAGGCAGATGTCAGGAAACTCAGGTGCCTTTAGGGGACCGGCAGGCAACATAAATATCCTGGGGGGTAAGATGATCAAAGGCAGGCTGGGTCTGGTGGTAATCACAGTGCTTTGGGTGGCCAAGGTGGGAGGATTGCTTGAGGCCAGGGTAAAAGATCAGCCTGGGCAACATAGAGAGACCTCATCTCTACAAAAAAAAAAGACGATCAAAGGCAGCTGACCAGAGTGATAGGAACTGGACACAGCAAGTCCTCTCTGAAAGGGGCAGCATCTACTCACTTCTGGCTCTAGCTGATTGCTGTTACAGAAGAATGTGAGTCCTCTGTTGCCAGATCTTTATTTTTTCCAAAAGAAGTGAAGATCTGGATTTTACGTGAAGTCTCCCAATTTGGGAATCGATTCAAGTAAAAAGTATTGCAAAATACGGTGTTATGACCCAAACAAAAACTGTCTAGCAGTCCAAGTTAACCAAAGTAGCCCCAGTTTGCAACCCTGACCTAGGAAGTGGGTCCCTATGCCTGCAGTATGGTAGAGGATGTGGACAAATGAAACCAGGAAGGAGGAGGTCAGATGAAGCCACACCATGAAAGGCCGACCAGCATCCTAACGGATTAGGATCGCCTGCTGTTCCTGGGGCTCACAAAACACTTTCAGGCTTCTGTGATTTTATCATGCTGTATCTGCTGCCAGTTGGGTCCTTACCAACAACCCTCTCAACCTCTTCAGAAATCCTCCTCCTCTTCAAGGCCAGTTCGGGACTCTTTCTTTGGGTAGGGCAAGTTTTCACTGGAGCCTCTGACCACATTTGGGTCAACCTTAAGAACTTATTATTTTTTAATGTATTTGTATTTTTTTGAAATGGAGTCTCACCCTGTCACCCAGGCTGGAATATGGTGGTGCGATCTCGGCTCACTGCAACCTCTGCCTTCCAGGTTCGAGTGATTCTCCTGCCTCAGCTTCCTGAGTAGCTGAAACTACAGGTGCGTGCTGCCACGCTCAGCTAATTTTTGTATTTTTAGTAGAGATGGGGTTTCATTGTGTTGGCCAGGCTGGTCTCAAACTCCTGACCTCAGGTGATCCACCCGCCTCGGCCTCCCAAAGTGCTCTGATTAAGAACTTAAAATTCACCTGCCCATGGAAGAATTAAGTAACACCTTCCTCTCCTTCACATTCCACAGTCATGACCAGCAAGTAACTGTGTATTTAAGGAGCTCTTCTGCTGGTGCAGTGGCTCACACTTGTAACCTCAGTACTTTGGAAGCCCAATGCAAGAGGACTGCTTGAAACCAGGAGTCAAGACCAGCCTGGGCAACATAGTGAGACCTCATGTCCACAAAAAAAATTCAAAAATTAGCCAAGGCTGGGTGCGGGTGACTCACACTTGTAATCCCAGCACTTTAAGAAGCTGAGGCAGGAGCATCATTTGAGCCCAGGAGTTTGAAATCCCCGGCTAGGCAACAAAGTGAGACCCTGTCTCAATTAAAAAAAAAGTTAGTTGGGCATAGTGATGCAAACTTGTAGTCCTAGCTACTTGGGAAGCTGAGGTGGGGGGCCATGAGTTAGAGGCTATAGTGAGCTAATGATTATGCCACTGCACTCCAGTCTGGGTGACAAAGAGCCTGTGTCTAAAAATAAAAAAAAAGGCCAGAGGTGGAGGAGGTCTTATTTTCAAAAAAATGTTTTAAAACATATTACGTTTCGCAGGGCATGGCCGAGGCAGGCGGATCACGAGGTCAGGAGTTCGAGACCAGCCTGACCAACATGGTGAAACCCCATCTCTACTAAAGATATAAAACTTAGCCAGGTGTGGTGGCGCACCAGCTACTCAGGACGCTGAGGCAAAAGAATCGCTTGAACCCAGGAGGCGGAGGTTGCACTGAGCTGAGATTGCACCATTGCACTCCAGCCTGGGCGACAGAGCGAGACTGTCTCAAAAAAAAAAATTATGTTTCAAAGACAACTTCTGTTTCTCATCGCTATGAGAGAGAAGAGGGAAACTGAGGCACAGAGTTGGGGCTATTTGCCAAAAGACACCTTTGGCAGGACTCCAAAGAGTGGGCAGAACCACATACTAAGCTATTTTTCAAAGTTCAGGAGTCTTTCAGGAATTGCCCATAATAAAGATAAGTGGAATTTCCAGACAATGGAATGGTGCAGAAATCTAATGGGCAGGGGGCGGGGCAGGGGGAACCTTAAGCAAAGGTGTGACAATATAACCTCTTTCTCTGGCATTACCTTTTTGCTGCCAGTTAGATTATTTTAGTCTTGCAATTCCCTATATATAGGAAATGAGAAAGATGAGCGGAAAGAGATAGCAAAAAGAGGTATTTTAGATCAAGGGAAAGTGTGTTGCACAAATGACTGCCTCCAGTAGGGTGTGTCCAGGAATGTCTGGGGGGGGGGTGTTTGCATCCTTAGTTTGGGGCAAGTTCATACTTCAGGAAATACAATACCCTCCTTCAGGGACCTTGGTGACTTGTCTCCCTCTCTCCCATCTCCCCAACACACTGTTGCCAGTCACTTAATCAATGCCTATTTGTGGAGTATCCTCTTGGTATCTGGCACTGTGACATGTACTGGGGTTACATCAACGAACAAGAAAGACACAGTCTTAGTCCTCAGGGGGCCACAGTTTAAAAGGGAGGCAGACGAGTGATGGGAAACTATAGTTCAGCAGGGTGAGCTCTCAGATAGGGGACGCAAAGAGGGAGGGCACGGAAGAGGAGGCTTAACCTAAGAGAGCAGAGATGAGGAGCTGGGAATGTATCCTGGAAGAAGTGAGTCCAACCCGGGATCTGAAGGATGTGCTAGAATTGGATGGGTAAAAAGCAAACAGAATGCTTCAGGTAGAGCCAGGTGCATGGGCAAAGATCTGGAGGTCGAATTCCCCCAGCACCTGATGAAGATCTGTCGTTGAAGCTAAGGCAAGTTCTGTCCTGGGAAGCTTTCCAGGATTCTGGAGCCAAGTAAGGGACCAACAGGGCAGTGGCTATAAGCTGAGGCTGAGAACCTTAAAAATCTTTGTTCTCAAATTTAAACTGATTGGTTAATAGCAGGTGTTCCCAAACTTTTTACACAGGGGGCCAGTTCACTGTCCCTCAGACCGTTGGAGGGCCGCCACACACTGTGCTCCTCTCACTGACCACCAATGAAAGAGGTGCCCCTTCCTGAAGTATGGCAGGGGCCAGATAAATGGCCTCAGGGGGCCGCATGTGGCCCGTGGGCAGTAGTTTGGGGAGACCTGGTTAATAGCATTTAAAATAGGCTGGGCGTGGTGACTCGCAACTGTAATCCCAACACTTCAGGAGGCAGAGGTGGGAAGACTGCTTGAGCTTAGGAGTTTGAGACCAGACTGGGAAACATGATGAAACCCTGTCTTTACCCAGATAAATGTAAAAATTAGTTGGGCGTGGTGGCAAAGGCCTGCAGTCCCAGCTACTCAGGAGGCTGAGGTGGGAGGATTTCTTGAGCAGGGGAGGTCAAGACTGCAGTGAGCCAAGATCACACCACTGCACTCCAGCCTAGATGAACAGGGTGAGATCCTGACATACATGAATGAATGAATGAATGAATAAATACATAAAATGTTCTCCTGTCTTTAAGATATTTAGAATATAGAATGGAGAACTAACTGTTTACTGGACACTGGAAAATAGTCCTTCTTCCTGGTAAGTAACATCAACACCAAGGTTAAAGCACAGAGCCTGAGACAAAGTGACTTTTAAATTCCAGTATTCAGGATACAAAGAACATTTATACATTTTATCCTTTCTTTCTCTCTCTCTCTCTTTCTCTGTCTCTCTCTCTCTCTCTCTCTCTCTCTCTCACACACACATACACACACACACACACACACACACACACACACACACACACACGCTAACCTGGTGAGGTAGGCAGAGTAGCCGTTAGTTTTTTTTTTTTTAATATTGTTTTTATAGAGGAAGAAACTGATGCCCAAGGAGGAAAAGTATCCGAGGTTATTGGTTTATTCATTCATTCACAAACTTGACAAATATGAGCAGAGCACTTACCAGACTGGGCAACATAGTGAAACACCATCTTTATAAAAAAAAATTTTTTTTTAATTAGCCAAGCATGATGGTACACACCTGTAGTCCCAGCTACTCAGGAGGCTGAGGAAGAGGATTGCTTTAGCCCAGGAATTTGAGACTGCAGTGAACCATTATCATGCCACCGTACTCTAGCCTGGGCAACAGGGCAAACCCCCAACTTGAGGGACAAAAGAGCACCTGCTGACCTGCTGTTGGCAGGATTATGCTTGACACTGTGGATAGAGTGATGAATGAGACATGCCGACTCATAGGAGTCAGGGTTCAAACCCATGGAAATTCTGATTCCTAATACAGTGCCCTTCCGAATACAGTGAACTGCAGGTGCGATGCTTGTCTCCAGTGCTCCAGGGGCTTGCGTGGGTGCTTTATGGCTCCGTAGTCTTTGTCAGCTACCACCTCCCAAAACATTCCATCAAAGACAAAATAGCATAGTTGTTTTGCAAACGTATCTTTAAGACAAGGTGCAGAACCAGATTCTCCCTGTAAGTCCCTCCCACCTAGAAACTCTGTACCCACCAAATGATTGTCCTGAACTGGTTGCCTCTGAGAGTTCCTGGGAGGTTTTCCATCCTACCTCCATGCTCTGTACTAGCAGAGAGGAAATGCTTTTAAAATCTTATCTTTGGCATATCTTCTCTCTGAACACTGACTGATGGAAGTAGGGATGGGACAAAGGTTCTTTTAAAGCAAAAGTGGGAAGACTGGAGTGGGAAGGAGAAGGTAGGGAATGAACAAGGAATAAGACACCAGACCCACCTTGCCTAATGCACAACTTTGCTGTGAGCCAGCACTGGCCAAGGTCAGCCAGCCAGACATCCCTAAAAGATGCTTGGAAGAGGCTGGCGTATCTCCCCAGAGCTGGGCAATGTTATTTCCTGGGGCAATGCAAGTCACAGAGGATGAAAGCTGATGACTGAACGTCTGGGGCAGGGTAAGAGGCCTTGCCAGGAGGTGGGGGTGGAGCAGTAGAAAGGAAGAGGGGTGGAGACTTGGCTGGTTTTTGCACAGACAAATCTCTTCATTTTTCCAGACTGGAAAAAGCTGTTTGGGCTGTGCACATTTGCAGAGAGTCACGGTATTTACTATGCTTCCTGGCTCAACAGATTTCTTTTTGTCATTCAGTCACACGCAGCTTGTATTTCTTATAGCGAGAACTGAACAGACTGTGGGAGCTCTTCCCCCTCGTTGTGTTCAAAAACACATCACGAATGACTCAAAAAGCCCAGCTCACTTGGGCAGCAGGGGTGGGTGGGGTAGCATGTTGTAGAGACAAAGACCTGTGTTTAGACAAACACTGTCTCCCCCTTGGAGGTGTAGAGTGACACTCCTTATTTTCCCAGGACACATATTTCCTGGGCAACTGTAATAACAAACTGCTGTGCTAGAAACTGATTCCTGCACTTTGCATATGCCTCTCAGTTATCCATGTTGACGGGAGTGTGAATAGGGTACAGGGAAGGGATAATCAGAAAAAGTGGTTAATTAAAAAAAGAAGAAACCCTTCTTGACAAAATATGTCTCCTAAGATCTGTTTCTACCCACAGAATACTTCTGATAACAAATGTGTGGGTTTTTTTCCCCCGTGCCAACCAATTCTCCAACACCAGCTGGTGTCCTATAATTTAATTCAATTCTGACACTAACTACCAGGAGATTCCACAGGTTAAGGGCTTAGTTGCACAGATTACTCCAACTTCAGATGCCAGTTGAAAGTCCCGCACTTCTGGGACTTCTGACCAACCAGCTATAAATTCAGGGGGTCCCCATGACCCCCTCCTCACATTCAATAATTTTCTAGAAAGACTAAAAGAATGCAGGGAAACACTTTCCTTATGTTTACTAGTTTCCTATAAAGGACGCAAGACAGGTACAGCTAGATGGAAGAGATGCAGAGTGTAGGGTATGCTGGGGGTAGACAGAGTTTCCATGCTCTCTCTGGGAGCACCACCTTCCTAGTTCCTCCAACTGTTCACTACCCCAGATGCTCCTCAAATCTCATTGTTCAAGAGTTTTCACAGAGCTTAGTCTCTGGCATTGCACCCCAAGTCCCTTTCTAGGGGCTGGTCAGTAGGTAGGGCTAAAAGTTCCAGTGTGGTCTTTTTGGTGACCAGCCGCACCCTGAGGCTATCTAGGATTCCCATCAAAAGATACCTCACTAACATAAACTGAGGTGTAATGGAGAGGGGGCTTATTATGAATAACAAAAGATACTCCTACCATTCAGAAAATTCCCAGAGATTTAAGAGCTGTGTGCCAGGAAACAGAGACAAAGACCAAACATAATTTTGTATTATACCACAGTGCCTAAACAGAACTCAGTTCTAGAAGTGTTTCTGGCCAGATGTCAGATTAGAAAGTCATCTGCTGAACCATTTTATGCTAAGTCATTAATTCAATCCAGCAAACTTTGCATGAGCACTTGAGGTGTGCAAGATACAGCTCTAGGGGTGGAGGTATCCAAGCTGACCAGGCTTAACATGCACTTTGCAGTTTTAATAGAAAGCAATCTGGAAGCTCAATGGCATGATCAGCCAATGGTATAAGTTTGCCACTGAATGCGGACCAGGTCGGTAAGGAAAGTCTTTTAAGGGGTAGGAGAGGGAAAAGCTTTTCCAGGTCCCTTCATACTCCAATGCTCCTGTACGTATAATGCTAGCCAAACAACCATACTGAAAGTATAGTCATCAAATCTTGCTCAACTGACCTAGGATTCATGCTGCCCAAGAGCTGCAGAGTGGGAGCTTCACTTTGAAAGATGACATAATGGCATATTCAGGCAACCTTTGACCTGTCCAGGTAGGAGGAGGGTAAATAAGCAGATAACTCTGGTGATGCTGGTTAGCATCACATGATAAAACGTAACAGTGCCTCAGACCTCTTGCTCTTCTCTGAATTGGCAAAGCACAATGTTATCTTGGATTAATTTAAGGGGAGAAAGGATCCACACAGACTTCTCTTCAAATCTGCTTCCCAGCCAGAAGCCATGAAAAGTTAAGGGAATGAAGGTGAAGAGGGAAGCAGTAAGGGTCTTTAAGGGACCAAGATTGTTGGGGAGCTAAAAATTCTGTATAGTCCAAGTTGACTATGCTAGATGGAGCTCATTTTATTTTCTTTTAAAAGATTATTATGGGCACAGGCAAGAAAAGAAAAAAATAGACATGATCAAATAATACTGTCTTAGTCTGTTTTATGTTGCTATAACAGAATACTACAGACTAGTAATTTACAATGAACAGAAATTTATTTGACTCATAGTTCTGGAGGCTGGGAAGTCCAATAGCATATCACCAGTATCTTGAGAGGACCTTTGTGCTGTGTCATCCCATGGGGGAAGGTTTGGAATAGCAAGTGAGTACAAGAGACAGAGAAAGGGAAACAGGGCCAAACTTCATCCTCCTTACTCCCAAGGTAACTAACCCCCTCCTGTGAAAACATCATAAATCGATTCAGAAAGACTGCTCTTATGACCTAATCACCTCTTAAAGGTTCCACCTTGTAATACTGTTACAATGGCAATTAAATTTCAGCACCGCTTTTGGAGGAAACATTCAAACCTTGGCAAGTACAAAGTTTCAGTTACATAGGAGACATAAACTTAAGTGATCTATTGCACAGAACGGTGACTATAATAAATAAAAATGCACTGTATAGTTCTTTTTTCTTTTTCTTTTTTTGATACAGGGTCTTGCTTTGTAGCCCAGGCTGTAGTGCAGTGGTGTGATCTCAGCTTACTGCAACTGCCATCTCCCGGGTTCAAGAGATTCTCCTGCCTCAGTCTCCCAAGTAGCTGGGACTACAGATGTGCACCACCGCAACCGGCTAATCTTTGTATTTTTAGTAGAGACAGAATTTTGCCATGTTGGCCAGGGTGATCTTGAACTCCTGACCTCAAGTCATCCACCCTACTAAGCCTCTCAAAGTGTTTGGATTACAGGGGTGAGCCACTGCACCTGGCCACACTGTATATTTCAAAACTGCCAAAGAAGTAGATTTCAAATGTTTTACCTCAAAAAGAGATAAATGTGTGAGGTATGGAATTCATCAATTAGCCTGATTTAATCCTTACATAATCATCTCTCTTGAGTTCAAAGTTCCTACAGATCTCTAGGGCAGGGGCAAAATGCCGCCACTCTCTTTGCTAAAACACAAGTCACCTTTGCTCCAGTTCCCAGCAAGTTCCTCATCTCCATCTGAGACCACCTCAGCCTGGACCTTATTGTTCATATCACTATCAGCATTTTTGTCAAAGCCATTCAACAAGTCTCTAGGAGGTTCCAAACATTCCAGCATTTTCCTGTCTTCTTCTGGGCCCTCCAAACTCTTCCAATCTCTACCTGTTACCCAGTTCCAAAGTTGCTTCCACATTTTCGGGTGTCTTTTCAGCCACACCCCACTCTACTGGTACCAATTTACTGTATTAGTCCATTTTTACAATGCTGACAAAGACATACCTGAGACTGGGGAGAAAAAGAGGTTTAATTGGACTTACAGTTCCACATGGCTGGGGAGGCCTCAGAATCATGGTGGGAGGTGAAAGGCACTTCTTACATGGTGGGAGAGAAAATGAGAAAGATGCAAAAGCAGAAACCCCTGATAAACCATCAGATCTCGTGAGACTTATTCGTTACCACGAGAACAGTATGGGGGAAACCATCCCGTGATTCAAATTCTCTCCAACTGGGTCTCTCCCACCACGCGTGAGAATTATGGGAATACAATAAAGATGACATTTGGATAGGGACACAGAGCCAAACCACATCACCATATGATCTAGCAGTTCCACTTCTGGATATGTATTCAAAAAACTGAAAACAGGGTCTCAAAGAGATATTTGTACATTCACATTCATAGCAGTATCATTCACAATAGTCAAGAGGTAGAAGCAATCCAAGTGAACATCCACAGACGAATGGATAAGACTGTGGTATGTAAGCATATATGATGGAATGGTATTCAGCATTAAAAGGAAAGAAATGCTGACATATGCTACAACATGGATGAACCTTGAGGACATTAATGCTAAGTAAAATTAGCCAGTCACCAAAAAACAAATACTGCATGATTCCACTTGTATGAGGCACTCGGAGTAGTCAAATTCAGAGACACGCAGCAGATTGGCTGTTGCCAGGGATACAGGGAGGCGAAAATAGAAAGTTAGTGTTTAACGGGTACAGGGTTCTGGTTTTACAAGATGCAAATAAGTGTGGAGATAGATAGTGGTGATGGTTACACAGCACTATGAATATGTTTAATATCACCGAACCAGACACTTGAAAGTGGTTATAGGGATGGCCAGGCGTGGTGGCTGAAGCCTATAATTCCAGCACTTTGGGAGACCAAGGTGGATGGATCACCTGAGGTCAGGTGTTCAAGACCAGCCTGGCCAACATGTTGAAATCACGTCTCTACTAAAAAGACAAAAATTAGCTGTGCATGGTGGCAGGTGCCTGTAGTTCAAGTTACTCAGGAGGCTGAGGCAGGAGAATCACTTGAACCTGGGAGGCAGAGTTTGCAGTAAGGCTGAGACTGTGCCACTGCACTCTAGCCTGGATGATAGAACTAGACTCCGTTTCAAAAAAAAAAAAAAAGGTTATAGGCTGGACATGGTGGCTCATACCTATAATCCCAGCATTTTGGGAGGCCCAGACAGGAGGACTGCTTGAGCCCAGGAGTTTGAGACCAGCAATATATTGAGATCCCGTTTCTACAAAAAATTAAAAAGTTAGCCAGTCATGGTGGGGTGGGGTGAGGTGGGGTGGAGTTGGGGGGGTCACCTGAGCACAGGAGGTAGAGGCTGCAGTGAGCTATATGATTACATCACTCTGTACTCCAGCCTGAGCAACAGAGCAAGACCCTGTCTCAAAAAGTTATGGTGATAAATTTTACATGTATTTTTTAAATTGAAAAAAAATATTGCAGGGATCCCAATTTAAAGAAAAAAAAAAAGACTTATGGGTTTCCTCCCAAAGTAGAAATGCAGAAATGGAAAAATGAGTTTCAGTTGCTATGGAAATAGGAGTTGGCTGGGCCTGCAGGAGCAGCAGCTGGAGGGGAACAAGTGGCCGGGAAGTTGGCCCTGTGACAGAGGGGGGCTTCCGGCTGGGGATAAGACAACAACAGGCTTCAGCAGGGAGAGTAGGAGGTAGAAAAGGAGACAGAGCCTTTTCTGTCACGTGGGTGTACGTGCATGTGTGGCTGTGTTGCACATGTATCCCCAGAGGCCAGAAAAACGAGGCAAAATCAACTCAATGCCTGAAAAAGAACACAGTTTCACCAGCTATCCTGAGGGCAAGAAAGCCCCCAAACTGTTGAGGGACAGAAGAGGAAAGGTCTGCCATTCAGACGCTTTCTGGGGGAGTGGGGAAATGCCTGAGCAGGGGCTGGCCGTCACACTGTCCCTCACTTTTGTCCTCAGCACAGTTCTTCAAACTGAAACCGAGATGGGCCAGAAACACAGACGATGAAATCCCCGCAGGGTGAGCAGGATGGCGGGGATGGGTGAGCTGATGGCGCTCTCTCTTCTGTAGCTCTGAGTGACTGTTTCTACTTCAGTCTCCGTAATGCTGGGGCTCTGGGGTCTTCCAGCCTAGGGCTTTAAAGACACCTGAATGTTCTCAGAATCACTTTCTGGGAAGATGTCTTGATTAGGCCTATGGTAATGGCAAGTCTTTGCTGGTCCCCAGGAGGGCTCACCTGAGGGAATATTAGGCTATTCCCATTCCTACCCCCAGAAGAGGAACCCCCAACCCTTTCCTACAATCACAGTGGGATGAATGGATAGGGGCTCACATTTTTGAAATGACTTAAACCTAGGCTTTTGACTCTTTATAATACTATCATTGTCTATATACATTGTCTCAGACACTGAAGGGTAACTACCATATTAGTATGCTATTTTGCGTTTCTTCATTTCTAAATGTATCAACAGTCTAAAAAATGAAAGTGAGTATTGAAAAGAGCATAATATTTAGGAATAAACTTGATCGAGGAGGTGAATGTCTTCTACACCAAAAACCACAAAACACTGGCGAAAGAAGCTAAAGAAGACATAAGCAAATGGAAAGACATCCCATGATGACTTGGAAGACCTAATATTGAGATGTCAGTACTACCCAAAGTGATCTACAGAGTCAATGTAATCTCTATCAAAATCTCAATTTTTTTTTTTTTGCAGAAATAGAAAAATCCACCCTAATATTCATAAGCAATCCCAATGGACCCCAAATAGACAAAATAATCATGAAAAAGAACAAATTTGGAGGACTCACACATCCTGATTTCAAAACTTACTACAGTAATCAAAGCAATGTAGTATTTGCATAAAGACAGACATGCGGCCAAGTGTGGTGGCTCATGCCTGTAATCCCGGCACTTTGGGAGGCCAAGGCAGGGGGATCACTTGAGGTCAGGAATTTGAGACCAGCCTGGTCAACATGGTAAAACCTCATCTCTACTAAAAATGCAAAAATTAGCTGGGTGTGGTGGTGCAAACCTGTAGTCTCAGCTACTCGGGAGACTGAGGCAGGAGAATCACAAGAACCTGGGAGGTGGAGGTTGCAGTGAGCTGAGATCACGGCACTACACTCCAGCCTGGGTGACAGAGCAAGAAAGACGGAAAGACAGAAAGAAGGAATGAAGGAAGGAAGGAAGGAATGAAGGGGGGGAGGGAAGGAGAGAGGGAGGGAGAGGGAGGAAGGGAGGGAGGGAGAGAGAGAGAGGGAAGGAGGTGGGGGGAGGGAGGAAAGGAGAAAGAGAAGGAAAGAAGGAAAGGAAGGATAAGAAAGAAGGAAGGGGCCGGGCGCGGTGGCTCAAGCCTGTAATCCCAGCACTTTGGGAGGCCAAGGCGGGTGGATCACGAGGTGGAGAGATCAAGACCATCCTGGTCAACAAGGTGAAACCCCGTCTCTACTAAAAATACAAAAAATTAGCTGGGCATGGTGGCGCGTGCCTGTAATCCCAGCTACTCAGGAGGCTGAGGCAGGAGAATTGCCTGAACCCAGGAGGTGGAGGTTGCGGTGAGCCGAGATCGCGCCATTGCACTCCAGCCTGGGTAACAAGAGCGAAACTCCGTCTCAAAAAAAAAAAAAAAAAGAAAGAAAGAAGGAAGGAAGGAAGAAAAGAAGGAAGGAAGGAAAGAAGGAAGTAAGGAAAGAAAAGAGAAAGAAAGGAAGAAAGGAAGAAAAAGAAAGGCAGGCAGGCAGGCATACTATTCACATGCAAAAGAATAAAGTTGTACACTTAGCCTTACATGATAGACAAAAAATAACTCAAAATGGATGAAAGACTTAAAATATAAGAGCTAAAACCATAAAATTTTAGAAGAAAACATAGGGGGAAAGCTTTATGACATTGATTTGGCAATGATTTCTTGAATATGACACCAAAAGCACACATACAAAAAATATAAATTGAACATTAAAATTAAAAACTTCGGTGCCTTCAAAGAGTAAAAGAGTAAAAAGCCAATCCACAGAGAAAATATTTGCAATTGTTATCTGGTAATGGACTGATATTCAGAATACATAAAGAGCTCCACAACAAAGAAACAAACAACCCAGCCTGATTTAAAAAATCAGCAAATACCTTGAGTAGATATTTATCCAAGGAAGATATACAAATGGCCAGTAAGCACATGAAAAGATGCTCAACATCACTAATCATTAGAAAACTGCAAATCAAAACCACAATGAGATACCACTTCACACCAGGATAGGACAGCTGTGATCAAAAAAACCACGTACAAGCAAATAGAAAATAACAAGCGTTGGCAAGGATGTGGAGAAATGGAAACCTTGGTGCATTGCTGGTGGGGATATAAAACGGTAGCTGTTGAAAATGGTATGGCGATTCCTTGAAAAATGACACAGAATTACCGTAAGATCCAGTCATTCCATTACAGGTATATATTCAACAGAACCGGAAGTAGAGACATAAACTGGTATCTATACACCCATGTTCATAGCAGTGTTATTCACAATAGCCAAAAAGTGGAAGCAACCCAAGCACCCACCAACAGACGAATGGATAAACACAATGTGGCAGATACATACCTTAGTCTCTTATAATGGAATATGAACCTTGAAGACATTAGGCTAAGCCAGTCACTAAAGGATAAATACTGTGTAATTCTACCTAGATGGGGTACTCAGAGTAGTCAAACTCATAAAGACAGAAAGTACAATGGTGGTTGCCAGGGGTGGGGTTAAAGGGCATGGGAAGTTGTTTAATGGAGACAGGGTTTCAGTTTGGGAAGATGAAAAAGAGTTCCAGAGATGGATGGTGCTGATGGTTGTGCAACAATGCACTTAATGCACTGAACTAAAGAAAATGCAGGCCAGGCGCGGTGGCTCACGCTTGTAATCCCAGAACTTTGGGAGGCCGAGGTAGGTGGATCACTTGAGGTTGGAAGTTTGAGACCAGCCTGGCCAACATGGTGAAACCCCATCTCTAGTAAAAATACAAAAAATTGGCCAGGCGAGGTGACATGTGCCTGTAATCCCAGCTACTTTGGAGGCTGAGGTAGGGAGAATTGCTTGAAAACTGGAGGCAGAGATTGCGGTGAGCCAAGATGGCACCACTGCACTACAGCCTGGTGACAGAGGGAGACACTGTCTCAAAAAAAAAAAAAAAATGCATTAAGATGGTTAAAATGGTAACTTTCAATGTCATGTATATTTTGCCACAATAAAACATGTAGATATATATAAAGTAGTGGAAGTGACCTAGGGTCAGCCTCTCAACCTCTGCGAAGTTGAAAATGGTATGGCGAAGTTGAAAATGGTTCAGCCCTCACAGGCTGCCTAGTTAGGCCCAGTTAGCACTCAGGATACGGCATTTCCCCTACTTCCTTTGTCTTGTCAAAACTTACCACAGATGGAAACAAGACCACAAACTTGCACTGAGCCCAGTGTGTGCAGGTGGGAGAGAAAGATGAACAAAGCCGAGAATTGTTCAGAGAAAGAACAGTGCACCTTGCATTGACACCAGGTTGAAAGTGACGAGGGCTGCGGAAGATGAGGGAACACAGTGGAGCGGGTGCTGTGGCAGTTCCCAGGAGGAGAGGGGACTTCTTGCTTGGCTCTCTTGGGCGGTGTCACAGAGGAAGTGGTGCTTAAGGTGGGTTTGAGAGAATGAGGATGTGCAGATGTGTGCATCGGTGGAGGGCACTTTCACAGGCCCTGTATTTCGCTGAAGTACTGTGTGACTGAGAGGCAGAGGTGGAAGAGAATGCTGGATCGGCGGCGGAGAGAAGGTGACCAGTGAGAAGGTGACTTAGAGCAGGAACATCTGCCACACAAGCCTGTTGTCTTGTTATCTTGAAAAGTGGTGGTTGGATCTGGAGTCAGATCCAGAAGGAACTTGAATGGCAGGCTAACAATAACAACTTCTATTCACAGACGACTTACCATGTGCCTGTTATTTACTAACCTTAAGCAGCAGGTAGTGACATTAGCTCTATATTTCAGCTGAGAAAACTGAGGCTCAGATTAAGCAACTTATCCAAGGTCAAACACAGCCAGTGAATAACGGAGGTAGTGTAGGAACCCAGGCCTACATGCGTTTCAAACTGTATTTTAATTTATTTTTGAGACAGGGTCTGGCTGTGTTGCCCAGGCTAGAAGACAGTGCATGATCTCAGCTCACTGCAGCCTTGACCTCCTGGGCTCAAGCAATTCTCCTGTCTCAGCACCTCAAGTAGCTGGCACCACAGACACATGCCACCATGCCCAGCTAATTTTGTTTTTTAGAGATCGGGTCTCACTATGTTGCCCAGGCTGGTCCCAAACTCCTGGGCTCCACTGTGGGCTACTCAGTGACTTCATTCCTAGAGGATACCATGAAAAGGAAGAAAATGAGCAACTTTAGAGTGGAGAAACCTGACAAACAATAGAGGTGATCAAGGGCAGTTTCAACAGTGATAAGTCACGTTGATATTACAGATGCTTGATATGATGTGATAAAAATGGCACTTCAAAAGTAAACTTCTGTGGCCTTCCTCTTCAAAACCCACAAGGCTAAGCATGAGAAAAATATGAGACAAATTCCAGTAGAGGAGTATTTCACAATATATCTGACCAGTATTCCTCAAAACTCTCAAGGTCATCAAAAATAAGGACATTTGTAGAAAATGTCACAGACAGTGACACAAAACAAACAAATGTAATGTGATTTCAAGCCCATTTTTTGGTGGTATATGAAAAAAAGGGATATAGGCCGGGCGCAGTGGCTCAAGCTTGTAATCCCAGCACTTTGGGAGGCCGAGGCGGGTGGATCACGAGGTCAAGAGATCGAGACCATCCTGGTCAACATGGTGAAACCTTGTCTCTACTAAAAATACAAAAAATTAGCTGGGCGTGGTGGCACGTGCCTGTAATCCCAGCTACTCAGGAGGCTGAGGCAGGAGAATTGCCTGAACCCAGGAGGCGGAGGTTGCGGTGAGCCGAGATCGTGCCATTGCACTCCAGCCTGGGTAACAAGAGCGAAACTCCGTCTCAAAAAAAAAAAAAAAAAAAAAAAAAAAAGGGATATAAATGTAATTTGGTATTCTGGTTGGGATCCTGGGACAGAAAAAGGACATTAAATAAACACTAAGAGAATCTTAATAAACTATGTTCTTTAGTTAAAAATAATGTATCAATATCAGGTTGCAACAAATATACCATATCAAATATCAATATCAGTTAATTTTAACAAAAGTATCATAGAAATATAAGCTGTTAATAATAGGAGAAACTGGCTCTGTGGCTCATGTCTGTAATCCCAACACTCTGGGAAGTCAAGGCAGGCAGACTGCACGAGCCCGGGAGTTCAAGGCCAGCAAGACTCCATATCTACCAAAAATAAAAATAGTAGTTGGGCATGGTGGTATGTGCCTGTAGTCCCAGCGACTTGAGAGGCTGATGTGGGAGGATGGCTTGAGCCCAGGAGACAGAGGTTGCAGTGAGCCAATATCCCACCACTGCACTTTAGCCTGGGTGACAGAGAGAGATCCTGTCTCAAAATTTAAAATAATAAAAATAATAGGGGAAACTGGATGTGGGATATGTGTGAACTCTGTAGTATTGTCTCAATGTTTTCTGTAAATCTAAATGGTACCAAAAATACCTGAAATCTTTAAAAAACAAATTCCTGAGTCACATCCTCAGAAACTGGCCTTCTAATCTGCACTGATGCAGGTATAACAGAGTTGTGAACGATGACAACCTCTCTGTCCCTGCCTGCTGATTGACCAAAGAGAGGGGGCAGCAGACACAGCAGTGCCTGCAGAGAAGCTATCACTCACACCAAGACTGCATGGCTCTCCTCCATCAGGCTCCTGAGGTTAAATATGGGGCCTCTATAGACTAGCAGTCTTCCTAGGGCAAGAATCTGGTCTTCCCTGTGAGACTGGGCAGGGGCCACCTTTCCTTGAGGAGCTCAAGATCTCTCTCAGCTCCAGGTGCCACCGATTCTCCAGATGCATTTATTTTTCTTTTAGGCAAGTCTATTTCTCTGTATGGGTAGAAAGAGAGACCTTGTACATAATATACTTTTTTTTTTTGAAGGCTGGCAAAAGGTCTGCTTGTTCCAAAATAATTAGACTCCTAACTCTTTTTTTTTTTTGAAATGAAGTCTCGCTCATGCAATGGGATGATATTGGCTCACTCCAAGATAGAAACTCCATCTCCTGGGTTCAAGTGATTCTCCTGCCTCAGCCTCCCGAGTAGTTGGGATTACAGGCATGTGCCACCACGCCCGGCTAATTTTTGTATTTTTAGTAGAGATGGGGTTTCACCATGATGGCCAGGCTGGTCTCCAACTGACCTCAGGTGATCTGCCCGTCTTGGCCTCCCAAAGTGCTGGGATTACAGGTGTGAGCCACCACTAACTAACTGGCCTAACTCTTCAGTTAAGCATAACAAATGTTAAAAAGCAGCAAACTTGATGACTTGGGTTTAGTGCCTAAATTTCCTCTGCTGACTTGCTGCTTTCCTTTGTACCCTAGGCTCCAGTTGTAACTGAAGGAAAACAGTAGTAGCAATTTAAAATTGTGATGGTGTCAATTCTGTATTTCAGCTGAGAAACTAGGCTCAGGAGGTTAAGCAACTCATCCAAGGTCACACACAGCCAGTAAGTGATGGAACTAGGGTAGGAATCCTAGTTTGTTTTATAATGGAGGAAGCCCCAGCACCCCAGCAAATTGCCTCTTGGCTGCAGGTTCTTACTTGGGGGTATGCAGTAAGCCACCCCAAAATGCGAGGAGAGTAGATAGCAGAGGACTGCACAAGACATCTGTGATTACTAATTTGCGGAAGTCCTTAAGGACAGGACAGGATGTGTCTCTGGACAAAGCTGGAAGAGCAAAGCCTGGAAATTAAATCAAGACTTGACAAAACAAAAAGCGAGCCAATTGCATTAACATAAGCTGAAGGAATCATAGGTAGAGGCAAATGGTGATGCGTGAGGAGCTCTGAAAAAGAAGTACCAAAGGGCAAGTCTTTGAGGTTCATTGTCTTCCACATTGTGCAGAGTAGTGGAAACTCTGAAAACCTCCTTGAGCGTTACAGGCAGCTCAGAAGTCTGGCCAGAGCTTCCTGGATAATTCTCTTCCTTTTTTCCTTTTTTTTAAAATTTAAGACAAGGTCTTGCTTTGTTTTCCAGGCTGAAGTGCAGTGTTGTGATCAGAGATGACTGCAGCTTCAAACTCCCAGGCTCAAACAATCTTTCCACCCCAGCCTCCCAAGTAACTGGGACTATAGACACTTGCCCCCACATTCAGTTCATTTTTAATTTTTTTTTGTAGAGGTCGGGTCTCATTATATCGCCCTGGCTGGTTTTGAACTCGTGGGCTCAAGCAATCCTTCTGCCTTGGTTTCCCAAAGTGTTGGGATTACAGGCGTGAGCCACTGCACAGGGCCAGAATACTCTCCTGCTAAGAATTTTAGGGCTGGTCCAGGGAGCAGTAAGAAGGAAAAGACAGTGTGATTGATCCGATAGTTCTACCACAAACACAGGGAGGGGGAATTATACCGGCAGTACTCCCACTCTAGACACTTGTATTCCTCAGAGGGTACAAATATCTTAGGCTCCCCTGGTGATTAAAATCATTCATTTTGCTCACCTTGCTTAGATTCCATGAAAACCAACCTTCTAACTAGATTCTGACTTTCCCACAGGAGAAAGGGTGTGCTGAGAAGTTGGCATGGAGCTTTCAGGCTGCTTTGCAGTTGCTTCTCCCCTTGTGATTTTTTTTTTTTTTTTTTTTTTTGAGACAGAATCTTGCTCTGTCACCCAGGCTGGAGTGCAATGGTGCAATCTTGGCTCACTGCAACCTCTGCCTCCTGGGTTCAAGTAATTCTCCTGCCTCAGCCTCCCAAGTAGCTGGGATTACAGGCATGCACCATCATGCCTGGCTAATTTTTGTATTTTTAGTAGAGACGGGGTTTCGCCATGTTGGACAGGTTGGTCTCAAACTCCTGACCTCAGGTGATCCACCCACCTCGGCCTCCCAAAGTGCTGGGATTACAGGCCTGAGCCACGGGGTGCCCAGCCTCCCTTGTGATTTAATACATTTGCAGCCTGGCTTCCTCACCAGGCTCCTGTGAATTTGGTTAGTCCGCCCCTTTTGGTCTGCTCAGTTCCAAGTACACTGAAGAACCTTCATCTCTGGCCTGCAGAGAACCCGCCTCCAGCCCCCTCTACTGCTGGCCCTAGTGGGGGTTTTCCCTGATTGACAGCTGGCACCCTCTTTGATGTCACTCTCAAGCCACCCTTTGCATGTCAGTCACCCCAATCACACTCTCCCTACCCTGAGCCCAGAATGAGCTGTGAGAGACCTGCAGAACAAGTGCTTCGACAACACCGTAACTTTATAGGTTCTGTTGAAGAAACAGGAATAAGGAAGAGGCCTCGTGCTCACGGGAAGATGCCAAGAACATGCAGCAGAAAGAGTAGAAGGAAATGGTGATGTTTAGCCTAGAGCAGGGAAGATCCGGGAAGGCCAACCCGTTCTCTGTCATCAAATATCTGAAGGACTGTAGTGAGGAAAAGGGAACAGATTTATCTTTTGAGGCTCCAAAAAAATATGCGAACCTGGCCACATGTGGTGGCTCATGCCTGTAATTCCAGAACTTTGGGAGGCTGAGGCAGGAGGATCATTTGAGGTCAGGAGTTTGAGACCAGCCTGGGCAACATGGCCAGACCTGTCTCTACCAAAAAAAAAAAAAAATTAGTTGGGCGTGGTTGCCCATGTCTGTACCCTCAGCTACTCTGGAAGCTGAGGTGTGAGGCAGGAGCCTAGCAGTTTAAGCTGTAGTGAGCTATGATCATACCACTGGACTCCAGCCTAGGCAACAGAGTGAGAATCTATCTTTCCTTAAAAAAAAAAACAAAAAAAAAAAAAAAAGAAAGAAAGAAAGAAAGAAAATATGGCAACCAAAGGGCAGTAGATACAGGGAAACAGATAAAGAAGAGGAAACTTTTAAGGCAGTTTCCCCCTAACTTCAGTTATTCACATATCACCTTCACATTGTGTGTGTGTGTGTGTGTGTGTGTGTGTGTGTGCATGTGTGTGTGTGTGTGAAATTTATGAGAAGCAGCATAATCCTGCAATTCAAAGTAACAATCTGGAGCAAGACTAACTGGGTTTATTTTCCAGCTTATTCACTTCCTAGCTATATAATTTTGGGCAAGTTATTTAACTTCCCTATGCCTGTCTGCTCAGCAGTAAAATGGGGCAAATAGTCCCTACTTCAAACAGTACTTAACCCACATTGGTGAGGATTAATTGAATGATTTGAATTATTATATATATTTTAATAAATAATTTTTTTTAAGAGTTAGGGTCTTGCTTTGTTTCCCAGGCTGGTGTGCAGTGGCACAATCAGAGCTCACTGTAACCTCAAACTCCTGTAAACCATCCTCCCACCTCAGCCTCCTGAGTAGCTAGATTACAGGCATGTACTACTACACCCAGATAATTTTTTAAATGTTTTATTGACATGGATTCTCATTATGTTGCCCAGGCTGGGGTCCAACTCCTGGCTTCAAGTGATCTTCCTGCCTCTACTTCCCAAAGTATTAGGATTATAGGCATAAGCCACCACCCATGGCCTATTATATTCTATCCTCATACCATCAATCCTCTTATTTAATATTTTTCTTTAAATAAACACATGATTTATACACATTTATTTTAAAGGAAACATTATATTACTACTATACATGAAAAGCCGTGTATAGGTGGAAACAGTGAAGATAAACTTAAAAGCAAACAATGTAATTAGATGTTACTGTTTTAACAATGTTATTAAACGGCCACACTTACTGTTGCCTCTTAAATGCCCTTAACTGGAGGACTGCTGTCTTTCCAAAGTGTTACAGTAGCATTCTACCACTGCACCCAGACTTTTGTTGACTGCCCTCAGAAGGAAGCCTCTCAGTCCTGCAAGCTGGAGGAAGTGAAAGGCCAGTGTGGGTGGAACACCTGCTCTGGGGAGAGAGGGCAGCCCCAGGGGTGAGAGGCAGGCAGAGCAGGATCAGAGAGGGCTCAAAAGAGAAAAATCCCTTTCCTAGTCTGAGACTTTGTGCTCTTGGGTACCGTGTCTCTGTGCCACACCAAGTCATCTCACAAGGTCCCCTGTGGTATATACCGCACATCTTAGAAAGCAAAGTCAGAAAGACCATGTTGGAGACACTGCGGGTGCCCCACCCATACTCCTCAGCTCACCCAAGGTTACCTGCAGACATTTCCAGACACCCTGGCTGCCTCTAAGTCATTTTCCGGTCCCAGGGTATGCACAGCAGACAGTTACCAAAACAACCCTCAATAAGGAGGAACGAGAGAGAGTCGGAGGAAATATCCCAGCCTCGCTGCCTCTTGGTGGGACACTTCTGAAATACCTTCTACAGTCTCTCCAAGCGTCCCTGAGGGATGGAGACCCAATTGCCCAGTGGTAACTCACTCATCAACACTTTTTTTTCTTGGCTTTCTTCCCTTTCTCAGTTCATTTCACTCTCACTGGGCTTCCTGGGATCATTTCCTAAATAAATTTCTGAATCCTTTTCTCATCATCTGCTTTGGGGGAAACTGCAACTATGACATCGCTTTAAACTTCTGTCACTGGAACGAGTTGCCCAGTGAGATGGGAAGTTCCATTTTACCGAGGACTCAAGAAATGGCTGAGAATGTTCCATGGAGATTCATAGGTCATCAGATAAGGACTCAAACTAGATGAACACTTAGTATTTTTTTGTGTGTGTCTGTCTTTTTTGTTGATTTGTTTTAAAGAAATAGCATCTTGGCAGGGCATGGTGGCTCACACTTGTAATCCCAGCATGTTGGGAGGCCGAGGTGAGTGGATTACCTGAGGTCAGGAGTTTGAGACCAGCCTGGCCAACCCAGCGAAACACTGTCTCTACTAAAAATACAAAAATTAGCCAGACATGGCAGCAGGTGTCCATAATTCCAGCTACCTGGGAAGCTGAGGCAGGAAATTCACTGGAAACTGGGGAGCACAGGTTGCAGTGAGCCGAGATTATGCCATTTCACTCCAGCCTGGGCAAAAGAGCGAAACTCCATCTCCCTCCTATATATATATAAAAAAAAAAAAAAGCCAGGCGTGGTGGCTCATGTCTTTAATCCCAGCACTTTGGGAGGCAGAGGCAGAGGCAGGTGCAACACTTGTGGTCAGGAGTTTAAGACCAGCCTGACCAACAAGGTGAAACCCCGTCTCTACTAAAAATACAAAAATCAGCCTGGCATGGTGGCGCATGCCTATAATCCCAGCTACTCAGGAGGCTGAGGCAGGAGAATCACTTGAACCTGGGAGACGAAGGTTGCAGTGAGTCAAGATTGTGCTACTGCATTCCAGCCTAGGCAACAGAGCTGGATTCCGTCTCAAAAAAAATTAAACAGACAGCCTCTTGCCCTGTCACCTGGGCTACAGTGCAGTTGTGCACTATAGTCTCAGACTCTTGGTATGAAGTGAGCCTCCCCTCTCAGCCTCCCCAGTAGCTGGGACTGCAGGTGCATGCCACCAGGCCCAGCTAATTTTTGTTTTTCCAAGCTGGAGTCCACTGGCATGATTATGGCTCACTGCAACCTCAAACTCCTGGGCTTAATTTATTCTCTTGCCTCAGCCTCCTGAGCAGCTGAGACTACAAATGCATACCACATCGGGCTAATTGTTCTTTTTTTGTAGAGATGGGGTCTTGCTATGTTGCCTAGGCTGGTCTGGAACTTCTAGACTCTAGTAATCCACCTCAGCGTCCCAAAGTTCTAGAAATACAGGTGTGAGCCACCAATTCAGGCCCTGGCTAATTTTTAAAAATTTTAAAATAGAGACAAGGTCTCACTATGTTGCCCAGGCTGTCCTTGAACTCCTGGCCTCAAGCAATCCTTCTGCCTCAGCCTCCCAAAGTGCTAGGACTACTGGCATGAGCCAGTGCCCGTTGCCTGGCCTACTTAGTATCCTTCTGATCCTCAGTCCCATTATTCTGGATAAGAGTCAGCAAACTACAGCCCATGGGCCACATCTAGCCTGCTGCCTGTTTTTGTATAGCCTGTGAGCTAAGAATGGTTCGTCCCTTCCTCCCTTCCTCCCTTCCTCCCTCCCTTCCTTCCTTCTCTCTCTCCCTCTCTCACTCTTTTTCTCTGTCTTTCTTTCTCTCTCTCTCTCCCTCCCTCTCCCCCTCCCTCTCCCTCTCTTTCTTTCTTTAAATTTTTTTTTTTTTTGAGACCGAGTCTGGCTCCATCTCCCAGGCTGGAGTGCAACGGTGAGATGTCGGCTCACCACAACCTCTGCCTCTTGGGTTCAAGCAATTCTCCTGCCTCAGCCTCCTGAGTAGCAGGGACTACAGGAGTGTGCCAACACACCTGGCTAATTTTTTTTGTATTTTTAGTAGAGACGGGGTTTCACTATGTTAGCCAGGATGGTCTCAATCTCCTGACCTCGTGATCCACCTGCCTCAGCCTCCCAAAGTGCTGGGATTACAGGCGTGAGCCACTGTGCCTGGCCACATTACTTATTTATTGTTTGTTTGTAGAGATGGGTTGGTTTTGAATCAGGATGGTTTTGAACTTCTGGCCCCAAGCAAGCCTCCCTCCTCGGTCTTCCCAAAGTCCTGGGATTACAGACATGAGCCACCATGCCTGGCCAGTTTGCACATTTTTAAATGGTCGGAAAAATGTTTAAAGAATAATATTTTGTGACACAGAAAAAATATGTGAAATTCAAACCTTCAGTGTCCATAAAGCTTTATTGGAACCCAGATATACTCATTTGTTTACATACCATCTACGGCTGCTTTTACTCTACAGTGGCAGTTTCTCATCAACATTACAAGAAACAACGTTATTTGAGAACTTAGTGTACGTCATTTCGCTTAAAGTTGCAGTTTCTAAGAACTTATCGATGACATTGAGAATTTACTGCAGTTGCAACTAAAACCATATGGCCCATAAAGCTCCAAATATTTACTCTCTGGACCTTTACAGAAAAAGTTTGCTGTTGCCTGTACAAGGTCATTATCCTGCAGAGACAAGAGGCAGATTGAGGCCTGGCTGCCCCATGAATGGGGACGGTGATCCCCAGACCTAGTATCTGGGGGCAGTTTGAATCAGAACGACACATTTCCTTTTGCCACAGCTTTACGACCACGGTCATCACTCCCACCCTCTGCAAGTATCTAAGACTTTTTCACAGAGGCATTCATGTCTTTATACCAGGAATACTTTTTGATTAAAAATCTTTCCCCATTTTTCTTGTTGTTAAAGATAGAGGTGGGATCTCACTATGTTGCCCAGGTTGGTCTTGAACTCTTGGCCTCAAGCATTCCTCCCACTTCGGTTTCCCAAAGTGCTGGGATTATAGGCATATGCCACTGTGCCTAGCTACCAGGAATAGTTTTCTTTTTCAAAGGACATGAGAAATTTTCTTCTTCACATCCTGCCACTATCACACATGGTTTCATCCACGCTTGATCACTTTCACCATCGCTTAGTTACTGATTCCTCCCCCAAACAAGCCAAACCTCCAGACTACATCCTGAAATTTCAGATCAATACCCAAATGTCAGCTGGGTAAGGTAGATCATGCTTGTAATCCCAGTGCTTTGGGAGGCCGAGGCAGGAGAAACACTTGAGTCTAGAAGTTTGAGTTTGAGATAGCAAGACCCTGTTTTAAAAATTAGCTGGACATGATAGGGTGCACATGTAGTCCCAGCTACTTGGCTGGGTGGGAGGAGCCCTTGAGCTCAGGAGGCTGAGGCTGCAGTAACTATGATCATACCACTGCACCCCACCATGGGTGACAGAGCAAGACCCTGTCTCTAAACACAACAACAAAAGAAACCAAAAACCAACAAAACAAAACAAAAAACCCAAACATCTGATCAACATTAGATTAAGTTGTGGGGTGAGGGAGGGTTGCTGCCTACCAGCAGTGCAACTTTAGGCAAGTCACTTAACATGATGGAACATCAATTTCATCATCTCTCAAAGGTGGAAATGATCCTGTCCAGCCTGCCAGGATTACTGTGCTAATCGTATGAAATGAGAGCTGCCCACAAAACATTGTGCCGCCTGGCCCCAGCCTCTCTCCCTAGCACACTCCTGTATTATCGCACCTCTGTTCCCTTTCACCACCACACTCCCTGCCCACTGGCTCTCCTTGAGTCCCCTGGCCTTGACAAGCTCTTGGCCATCTCTGTAAATGCTGACCTTTCTGCCAGAAACATCTTTTCCTCACCCCACCTTCTGCCTGGCAGATCAACACATAACCTTGTTTAAAGACACCTCATAGGCCAGGCCCAGTGGCTCACGCCTGTAATCCCAGCACTTTGGGAGGCCAAAGTGGGTGGATCACCTGAGGTCAGGAGTTTGAGACCAGCCTGGTCAATATGGTGAAACCCCTGTCTCTACTAAAAATATAAAAATTTGCTGGGCGTGGTGGCATGTACCTGTAGTATCGGCTACATGGGAGGCTGAGGCAAGAGAATCGCTTGAACCCCAGAGGTGGAGGTTGCAGTGAGCATAGATGGTGCCACTGCACTCCAGCCTGAACAACAGAGTGAGAATCCATCTCAAAAAAAAAAAAAAAGAAAAGAAAAAGAAAAGACAGCATATTCAGTATATATTGTTGTTTCATCAACATTGAACTCAGCCAACTGCATTATAACTCATGCCGGAACGAAGCTTACCTAACAGACATGTTTTCTCTGCAAGGCACATTGCAGCCTTCTCGTGCTTAGGAACACAAGACAGCACATCAGCAGTACGCTTGGGGCCATTTCAAACCTCGACATCGCAAACAAAAACGCACAAACATGCAAAAAATGTGGCACTAAGTACACCACAAAAGGGACACTTGTTTGCAGCACAAGAGCTGAAACCAGAAGGCAGAGTGTCCCCTGTTTGCCCTTGGCTGGGAAAGTGCGTGTTGGGTGACTCAACTTTTTCACTGTTCTGCACGCATCCATATATGATTGTGAAAGTACTATGGATATTGATTTGGAAGTTACAAACACATTATTTTCTTTTTTTTTCTTTTCTGAGATGGAGTTTTGCTCTTCTTGCCCAGGCTGGGATGCAATGGCGTGATCTTGGTTCACTGCAACTTCCACCTCCCAGGTTTAAGCAATTCTTCTGCTTCAGCTTCCCAAGCAGCCAGGATTACAGGCTTCTGCTACCACATTCAGCTAATTTTTTGTATAGTAGAGATGGGGTTTCGCCATCTTGGCTAGGCTGGTCTCGAACTCCTGACCTCAGGTGATCCACCAGCGTCAGCCTCCCAAAGTGCTGGGATTACAGGCATAAGCCACTGCATCCGGCCTTTTTTCCTAATTTTTTTTTTTTTTTTTAAATGAGCCAAGGTCTCACTATGCTGTCTAGGCTGATCTCAGACTTCGAAGCTTAAGTGATCAGGCTGGACTCAAACTCCTAAGCTCAAGCCTCAGTCTCCCAAAGTACTGGGATTACAGGTGTGAGCCACTGTACCTGGCCACAAACACATTTAAAAAAAAAATTCTTTAAGTATATAATTTTTAAAATAAAGAGATGGGGTGTTACTGTGTTGCCCAGGCTGATCTGGAACTCCTAGCCTCAAGTAATCCTCTGCCTCAGCCCTTCAAAGTACTGGGATAATAGGCGTGAGCCACTGCGCCTGGCCACAAACAAATTTCCTTAAAAAATTATTTAATGTATATAATTTTTAAATAAACAAACAGGGCCTTGCTATATTGCCCAGGCTGATATCCAACTCCTAGCCTCAAATGATCCTCCAGCCCCAGCCTCTCAAAATGCTAGGATTACAGGGTACAAATTTGCAAATTCAGAACTTGTAAGTAATGAGAATCGACTGCACTTTCTTCCTGTTTCTCTCATTCAAGGCTGGCTGAATTCTGTCTTACTCACATTTTATCTCTAGCATCTGGAAAACTGCCTGACCCACAGTAGGCTCTCAATAATAAATGTATTTTGAATGAACGAATGAATCAATTCAGTGGAAGTGCTCAGTTCACAGCAGTGATAGCTAGTGTTAATGAAGACACACCACACACCTGCCCAGTGCACGCTTTCCCAGTCAACAAGGGAAACAGCGGGGTATGGTTCTTTTGCACCTGGGCTCAAGAGCAGACAGCCTGGGTTCAAATATGGGACATGCTTCTTATTAATTAATTATGTAACCTCGAGCAAGGTCATTGGGCTCTCTGAGCCTCAGTTTTCTCAGCTATCAAATGCAGTACTCAGTACTACCTTGGAAGTTATGGTCAGGAGTGAACGTGGCCCTGCGAAGAAAGCTTCTAGCACAGGGTGAGCCCTTAGTAAACAGTAGCTTTTATTGTTAATTACCACGGCAACCCTAAGAGCTATCATACCCATTTAGCCGATACAAAAACTGAAGCTGAGGATGGTTCAGTGAATGTCCAAGGTCACACAGAAGGAAGGGCTGCCTCTGGGGAGTCTAAGCCCATGCTAGTAACTCTGCTGTTGTATACCTATAAGGGGTCGGCCGGGCGTGGCTCATGCCTGTAATCCCAGCACTTTGGGAGGCCAAGGTGGGAGGATGGCTTGAGCCTAGGAGTTTGACACCATCCTGGGCAATATAGTGAGGCCTCATGTCTATAAAACAAACAAACAAACATAAGGGCTAATTTTTACTAGTTACAAGGACCCTTACTTATTACAAGGGCTCTTACTGCCTGATCAGCTAGGTTTGCTAAAATGATGAAGACAGTTCCGGCCAGGCTCCTGATCTCTGGGATCAGGATGGGGAGGAACCCCTTTCTACTGGTAAACCCCAAGAGTCTTCTCTCGCATTCCATACTGGTGTCTTTCTGTTCCCTGCCCACTTTAGAATTCAACCCTTTCAGAACCAGCCCTACTGGGAAGAGGGGGGTTAGTTTGTTATCTTGGGTTTGACAGTACAAAGGCAGAGGCATTTCCTGCTTAAAAGGCACATGAGAAAGGAGGAGGAGGACGACGAACTGGAGGAAAAGGAGGAGGAGGGAATCATCATTCTGGGTTAGAACAAACAAATGTCCTCCGTTTTTCTCTAACTCCTTAGATCAAGGGTCCTCAAATTTGGCTGCCAGCTGGAATCTCCTGCACACATTTTAATAGCCAGATGTCCAGCCCCCCACCCAGACCAATCACATCCGAGTCTCTGGGGGGGTGGGGGTGAGTGGAACTGGGGCATCGGTATCTTTTTAATGCTCCCCAAGCCACGCCAACATGCAGACAAGTTTAAGAAGTGGTGCTCTGGACCTTAGCAGCACTCGGCTACCACCCTGGAGCGGCTCTGGGCGACAGTGGCCGCTCTCCGCTTCGAAGACGCGCGGCTTGGGGATTCGGGCATGCTCTCGGAGGCGAGGGCTGGGGAGGATGCGATCGTGCCGGCGACCTGGTGCTCTGCCCTGCTCTAGGCCCAGCTCGGAGGCTGCTGGTCTCCGGGTCCCCCCACCGCGCTACGACACGTGCGGCCGCCCCGACTCCTCCGGTTACCTCTGCAGACCGCAAGCAGCGCCCAGCGGCCGCCCCGCTGCCCACCCCAGCCTCAGAGGCTCCAGGGAGACGCCCGGGGCTCAGGAATCCTACCTTGGCTGCCGGCGCTGCCCTCCAGTCCCCGGAATCCTGGGACTCAGGTTCGAGCTGCCGCTGTCGCTGCGCCTGTGAAGCGCCCACTAGAGCGCAGGCGCCACCTAGTGGGCGCTGGGCGGCCGCGCAGGGACCGCGCTGGGAGGCGGGAGCGCGGTCCGGGGCGGAAATGCAGCCAGGGCTTCCCACGTGGGCGGTTTTCCAACGCGCCGCCAGCCCTGTGGCCAGATCCGGCCTGGGGCGGGACCACCTTCCCTCGCTGCGGGGCACTGGGATCTGAACTTGGTGAACTTTCTCTTGGGGCACGCAGGGACGGCCAGGCCCTGGCCCTCGGCCTGGTAACCATCCTCCGGTTTTCCTGGCTAGGCTCAGGGATCTTTCCCTTCATCCGGCAGCTTTCAGTGCTCCCCCTTTGGCACTGCTTCTCTTTTAACTGTGCTGGGAACGTCCGAGGATGCAAAGGGCTGGGATTCTCTCAAACTCAGGGAGGCCCTTAGCCTATCAGCAACCCTTTCTTCCTGCCACCCCCTAAACCGGGCCTGAATGAGAGAAACAGCCCGCTCTGCTGGCTTGCCCTTTGGAGGCCGGGGCTGGTGGAGGATGGGTGTGTGCCAGTGACTTCGTGCCATGCTCTGCTCTGCTCTGCTCTGCTGGAAGGGCTTCCCTAAGCAACAGTGTGGGGGAAATTGCCCCTCATGATCCAATCACCTCCCACCAGGTGCCTCCCTCAGCATGTGGGGATTACAATTCCAGATGAGATTTGGGTAGGGACACATTGCCAAACCATATCACCTCATCTGTCATCTGTTTTTGTAAATAAAGTTTTCTTTTTTTTTTTTTTTTTCTTTTTTTTTTGAGACAGAGTTTCGCTCTTGTTACCCAGGCTGGAGTGCAATGGCGCAATCTCGGCTCACCGCAACCTCCGCCTCCTGGGTTCAGGCAATTCTCCTGCCTCAGCCTCCTGAGTAGCTGGTATTACAGGCATGTGCCACCATGCCCAGCTAATGTTTTGTATTTTTAGTAGAGACGAGGTTTCACCATGTTGGCCAGGATGGTCTCGATCTCTTGACCTCGTGATCCACCCGCCTCCGCCTCCCAAAGTGCTGGGATTACAGGCTTGAGCCACCGCGCCCGGCCTTTCTTTTTGTTTTTGAGTCAGAGTCTCGCTCATTTGCCCAGGGTGGAGTGCAGTGGCGCGATCTTGGCTCACTGCAACCTCTGCCTCCGGGGTTCAAGTGATTCTCCTGCCTCAGCCTCCTGAGTATCTGGGATTACAGGTGCACGCCACCACACCCAGCTAATTTTTGTATTTTTAGTAGAGATGGGGTGTCAGGCTGGCCTTGAACTCCTGACCTTGTGATCCCGCCTGCCTCGGCCTCCCAAAGTGCTGGGATTACAGGTGTGAGCCACCGCGCCTGGCCTGTAAATAAAGTTTTATTAGGTCACAGGAAGGCAAAGGGGCGGCTCAAGGGATTTTGTGTGTCTGTGTGGAGACAAGGTCTCTCTATGTTGCCCTGGCTGCTCTTGAACTCTTGGTCTCAAGTGATACTCCCATTTCCAGCCTCCCAAAGCTCTAGGATTACCGGTGTAAACCATGGCGCCCAGCCGTGTGGTATTTTTTCGATGAAGACATGCCAAAACGCTTATAAATATGGTGGGCCATTTAATGTGTTTATATTTCATTTATTTCTTCATTTAACAACGATTAACTGAGCACCTACTATATGCCACTTTTCAACAATCAAGGGATACAATAAAGAACAAAACACAAAAATCTCTGCTCTTGTTGAATTCACATTTAATGTAACACATGAATAGGTGAGGGGGAGGAAGGCAGCAAATCAAACTGCCACATGTGTATCTATGCAACAATCTTGCATGTTCATCACATGTACCCCAAAACCTAAAATTCAATTTAAAAAAAAATAAAAAAAGAAAATATTCTAAACCACAAAATGATAATAATAAAAATAATAATGTAACACATGAATACTTTTAACACACACAACCGACAATTGAGCTTGTCATGGGATAAGTACAGGATTTATTAAAAATATATATATTTAGAGCTGGGCACCATGGCTCATCCCTGTAATCCCAGCACTTTGGAAGGCTGAGGCAAGAGGATCGCTTGAGGTCAGGAGTTTGAGACCAGCCTGGCCAACATGTTGAAACCCTTTCTCTACAAAAAGTACAAAAATTAGCTGGGTGTGGTGCCAGGTGCCTGCAATCCAACTACTCTGAGGCTGAGGTGGGAAAAATCCCTTGAACCCGGGAGGTGGAGGTTGCAGTGAGCTAAGATCACACCATGCACTCCAGCCTGAGTGACAAGAAGAAAAAAAAAAAACCAGAATCTATGTTTAGGGATACAAGTGTTAACAGAGTTCTATGGGGACATCTTCACGTTTTCTTTTAATCCTGGCAATTTATCTCTGTGGCAGCATTTGGGCATAATGCATCAGTGGAAATTTGAGGCAATTTGTGAAAGTGAGGCCTGTAATCCTCCTCTCCCCCTCCCCACTAGCCCCCACTCTGCTCCCCCAGGACCAACTGTAATTGTTCTAGCTGTGTGTGTGTGTGTGTGTGTGTGTGTGTGTGTGTGTAAGTGTGTGTGTACCTACTAAACATTTGGACTCTCTGTTCTGGTGTAATCTGGTCAAAGTGAATATCAAGGGCAGAGGAGAAAGAGGAGGAAGAGGAGGAGGTGGAGCAGGAAGAGGAAGAGCAGGAGGAAGAGCAGGAGGGGGAGGAGGAGCAGGAGAAGCTGGATGAGGAAGAGGAGGAGCAGGAGCAGGAGGAGGAAGAGAAGGAGATGCAGGAGAAGCAGAAAGAAGAGGAGGAGGAGCAGGAGGATGAGGAGGTGGAGGAGCAGGAAGAGGAGGAGTAAGAGGAGGAGAAGGTGGAGGAGCAGGAGGAGGAGGAGGAGAGGAGAAGGAGAAGGAGGAGGAGCAGGAGGAGGAGCAGTAGGGGAAGAAGGTGGAGGAGGGTGAAGGGGAGCAGGAAGACGAGCAGGAGGAGGAGGAGGAAGAGGAGGAGCAGGAGAAGAAGGAGGAACAGGAGGAGAAGCAGGAGGAGGAAAAGGAGCAGGAGGAGGAGGAGCAGGAGGAAGAGGAGGAGCAGGAGGAGGAGGAGGGAGGAGCAGGAGGAGGAGGAGGAGCAGGAGGAGGAGGAGGAGCAGGTGAAGGAGGATGAGCAGGAGGAGGAGGAGGAGCAGGAGGAAGAGGAGGAGCAGGAGGAGGAGGAGGAGGAAAGCCTAAAGACACACAGAGGGTGTCAGTAACAGGAACCAGCCCCAGCTACTGCACCGCAGGTGGGTGCCCTGGTGAAGGTGAATCAGTCAGAGGAGTGCTGACAGCCCACAGCAAGTACCAGCTGGCAGACAGTTTCCCATTCTTTCACTTTAAAGGGTCTGAGTCATTTCCAGACCACTCTTGCCTCATCTTTGCAACAGCTCCCTCCCCACACTGTGCCCCAAAGCAGGCCTGGGCAAAGTCCTAGATTACAGCCTCCGGATTCTGGCATCACCTGATGAGGTTAAAGTCTTCCCAGTGACTTTCTCTTCTGAGTTCTCCTGGCATTTTTCTCATTCTACTAATCCAATGCTTTTGGAACCTGCAGAGTTATCAACAGGTCTGTTTTCTCTAGGTAAAACAGGAGTTTTGATAGGCTGATGTATGTAAATAATAATAATAACAAAATTTTTAGAATGCGCTAGACACTAAGAGTTTTCTTTTCTTTAAGACATGGAGTCTTGATCTGTCACCCAGGTGATCATTGCTCACTGCAGCCACAAATTCTTGAGCTCAAGGGATCCTCCCACCTCAGCCTCCCAAGTAGCTGGGACTACAAGCATGCGCCACCATACCTGGCTAATTTTTAAATTTTTATTTCTGTTTTTTAGAGATGGGGTTTGTTGTCGTTGTTGTTGTTGTTGTTGTTGTTGTTTTTATGTTGCTCAGGCTGGTCTAGAACTCCTGGCACCTCAAGCATTCCTCCCACCCTGACCTCCTAAGTAGATGCAAGCCGCCATACCGGGCTCATGCACCAAGGATTTCATATTGACAATTTAATTTAATCCTCACAGTAATCCTACAAAGTAGGCACTGTTACTCTCCCCACTTTCTCAGTGAAGAAACTGAGACTTGTAATGTTTAAGTAACTTGCCCTAGGTCGAGGAGTTAGCAAGTAATGTACCCAGAACATGAATCTGATTATCTGATTCCAAACATGAATGTGCATTATCTGATTCCAAAGGACATGCCCTGCATGGCTCACTACTGTTTGCTGAGCATCTACTATGTGCTGGGCGCTGTGCTTTGTATATGGAACAGGATAGGTAAGGTACTCGTTTTCATCCCTTTTGCTTTCTTGTTCTGTTCATCCTTTTCTTCAAAGGGATAATTTTGTTTACTTTTGTTTTTTAAAATAAATTCATAAAATTATGAGATGTGACCTATGTTTTAGTAAGAAGGGTCATATTTATCTTCTAGAGGCGTCCCCAGACCATGGCCCGCGGGCCGCATGCGGCCCCCTGAGGCCATTTATCTGCACCCCCGCCCCCCCGCACTTCAGGAAGGGGCACCTCTTTCATTGGTGGTCAGTGAGAGGAGCACAGTATGTGGCGGCCCTCCAATGGTCTGAGGGACAGTGAACTGAACCCCTGTGTAAAAAGTTTGGGGACGCCTGTTCTAGAGTTATTCTCTGTTAAAGAGGGTGAGAATCCTCTGTAGTCTAAAGTGGATGGAGCTAAAACTGGTGACACTAGAATCATGAGCAAGATGGTGTCAGGAGCCCAGCAGGAGGAGGCAGAAGTGCCAAAGAGACCAAAGGGAAGGGGCCTGGGTGCCCATCCTAGGAAGGACACTGGACCTCATGAAGCTGGCTTGTGGACTGACTGGCAACTTAACTCTTCAGGTTGCAGTGTGTCTATGATTGGTAAGAATAAGCCTGGTCACTTTCTGGTTCTGGATCATACCTGCAAACCCTCTCAGGTGTTACGAAGTGTAATCGCTGATGAACTGATTCTGTCTCATTGACTCTTTCCAAAAGTCCCAGGAAGAAATCATTTTATTTTATTTTATTTTGAGATGGGGTCTCACTCTGTCACTCAGGTTGGAGTGTGGTGGTGTGATCTTGACTCACTGAAATCTCCACCTCCCAGGCTCAAGTGATTCTCCCACCTCAGCCTCCCACAGTGCTGGGATTACAGGCATGAGCCACCGAGCCCAGCCCAAATTTTCTTAATGAACGGTAAATTTGATTTTCTTTTTTTTTTTCTTTCTTTTTTTTTTTTGAGGCAGTGTCTCTCTGTGACCCAGGCTGTAGTGCCGTGGCACAATCACAGCTCATTACAGTGAGGACCCCCCTGCTCCCGCCGACCCAGGCTCAAATGATCCTCCCACTTCTGCCTCCCGAGTAGCCAAGACTACAGGTGCATACCACCACACCTGGCTAATTTTTGTATTTTTAGTAGAGATGGGTTTTTACCATGTTGACCAGACTGGTCTTGAACTCCTTACTTCAAGTGACCTGCCCACTTTGGCCTCCCAAACTGCTGGGATTAAAAGTGTGAGCCACCATGCTGGCCCCACCTCCAAATGTATATGTTGAAACTCCAAACTCCAATGTGACTGTATTTGGAGATAGGGACTCTATGGAGGTAATTAAAGTTAAATGAAGTCATAGGGATGTGGCCCAAATCTGAGTGTACTGGTGTCCTTATAGGAAGAGGAAGGGATATCAGAGCCCTGTCTTTCTAAGAGCACTGAGGAAAGGCCGTGTGAGGACGCAGTGAGAAAGGGCTGTCTACGAGCCAGGAAGGGAGCCCTCAGCAGAACCTGAGCTTTGCAGGCGCCTTGCTCACGAACTTTTAGCCTCCAAGAACTGTGAGAAAATACATGTCTTGTGTAAGCCACTAAGTCTGTGGTATTTTCTTACGGCATCCAGGGCCCACTAAAACAGGTAAATACCCTATGGTAAATATATGTTTAATTCTTAAGAAACTGCTGAACTGTTTTGTCGAGTGGCTGAACCATAGCAGGGTTCCCACTCGCAATATACAAGAGTTCCAGTTGCTCCACAACCTTACCAACATATGACATGATCAGTGTATTTTCCAAGAAGTTTTTGTGTTTTTAATGTGGCTTTGTGTGTGCGTGTGCATATGTGCTATGTTTTGTAGGTAGTAATGTCTAAGGAAGCAGTTTAAAGGTGAAAATCCGTATTTAAAATGTGATCTAATGAGAGCCCATCCATCTTTGGGTTGCCCATACCTCATTTCTGTGTTCTGGTCTTCTGGCTGCATTCTATTCCTAGAGCCATGTACCCTGAGCTCAGCCAGCTAGCAGATCTGGCAAATTACAGTCCTCATCTGAGGTAAATCCACTGCTGGGAGTTGAGGAAGAGGTTGGGTGTGGACAGGGCTGGATTCATGGGCCTTGTGCTTCATCTAAAGTTCTGCTGTCACTGTCTTGAAATTCTCAGTCATTTTGAACAAGGAGCCCAAATTATTATTTTGCACTTTGTCCAACAGATTATGTAACTCATCCTGGATGTGTCAGGGAGAGGTGGTCACAGGCAAGCCAAGCCTTCTTTTTAAAGAAGATTTTTAAATTAAGAGAAGGTCTGTTTACTAAGACAGCCTATTTACTAGGCTGGAGGGCACTGGCACAATCTTGGCTCACTGCAACCTCCATCTCCTGGGATCAAGCCATCTTCCTTCCTCAGCCTCCTGAGTAGCTGGGACTATAGGCACGCCCCACCATGCTCATCTAATTTTTGCATTTTTTTGGTAGAGATAGAGTTTTACCAAGTTGCCAGGCTGGCCTCAAGCTCCTGGGTTCAAGTGATCCACCTGCCAAGGCCTCTCAAAGTGCTAGGATTACAGGCATGAGCCACTATGCCCAGCTGCAAGCCAAGGTTTCTTACATGCTCATTTTGTAAAGACTCCCTTGTCTAATCCCATGGACCATCCCTCTAAACTGGTCCATGCACAATCCTAGGGTTTCTCGTCTGGCTCCTGGGTGCTCCTGCTGCCTATCTCTTGGGCTGACTTGGGTTAAGCATGATTCATCTGGAGGCTTCACAAGAGGATTGTTGGCCCTGGATCCCAATATCCAAATGAGGATTAGCCTCAAATAGGGCATCTTAATTGGAAGGTAAATGAAACCTCCCTCTTCCCTCCTGACAGCCCCAAAGTGTACTTTGGCATTTATATGCGAGAGGTAAATAGGCACAATCATGTCTTCTGAATTGTCACTCTGCCAGGCCCTGCTGGCAAGAAGCTTGTTCAAAGAAAGTTGAACTGGAGTTTCGTGGCTTTCTTGCAGGTCACTGAATGTGCAGGCCCAGGGAGGAGGAATGGCACTCACCAGAGGCAGGGTCAGAAAGGGGCTTGGAGTGGGAAGGTCACAGGCTCTGGAGGCAGTGGGGATTATGCTTGCATCCTGAGCTGGCGGCTTATTAGGTTTGTGACTCCGGGTAACCGACCCTTAACCACTCTGGACTCAGTGATTTGAACTCTAAAGTGGGATTAATGATACTTCCTTGTAGGACTGTGTGATTATGCGGAGTAACCAAGAAGGTCTGTGTAAAGTGTCCAAGGCCGGTATGCACCTGCCCTCCGCAAGTGAAATCCGAGTCAATGTCACCTTTGACTGCTGTGTGCATACACAAAGAATCATTGTAAATGTACTTCTCTGAAAAGCCGCTTCACAGTCCTGCATGACCCTTCTTCTAGCTTCCTAGGAGCTGGGTCAAGATTATCAGTCCCCTACTAGAGTTAGGAAAAGGAATGCTAAGTGATTGGGAAATAACACAGGGTCAACTACAGAGCACAGGAGTTCCGAACTCCAGTTCCGTACAACAGTAAGCTTCACTCAGGAAGTATTTACATGAGATCGCTCACCGCTGCAAAAACCTTTACCCATGAGTCCCAGATTAAAAACGCAACAACAGCCTACAAACTGGATAACATCTGTCATGGTATGTGAAGATAGCCTGATGGGGTCTTTAAAATACCTAAGATTGGCCGGGCGCCATGGCTCATGCCTATAATCCCAGCACTTTGAGAGGCCGAGGCGGGCGGATCATGAGGTCAAGAGATCAAGACAATCCTGGTCAGCATGGTGAAACCCTGTCTCTACTAAAAATACAAAAATTAGGCCGGGCGTGGTGGCTCAAGCCTGTAATCCCAGCACTTTGGGAGGCCGAGGTGGGTGGATCACGAGGTCAAGAGATCGAGACCATCCTGGTCAACATGGTGAAACCCCGTCTCTACTAAAAATACAAAAAATTAGCTGGGCATGGTGGCGCGTGCCTGTAATCCCAGCTATTCAGGAGGCTGAGGCAGGAGAATTGCCTGAACCCAGGAGGTGGAGGTTGCAGTGAGCTGAGATCGTGCCATTGCACTCCAGCCTGGGTAACAAGAGCAAAACTCCGTCTCAAAAACAAACAAACAAACAAACAAACAAACAAAATTAGCTGGGCATGGTGGTGTGTGCGCCTGTACTCCCAGCTACTCGAGAGGCTGAGGCAGGAGAATTGCTTGAACCCAGGAGGCGGAGGTTGCGGTGAGACGAGATTGTGCCATTGCACTCCAGCCTGGGTAACAAGAGCGAAATTCCGTCTCAAAAAAAAAAAAATAATAATAATCCTATAAGATTAACATAGTGATAAAGAGAGTGGGTGCCTTACACCTGTAATCTCAACACTTTGGGAGGCTGAGTGGGCAGACTGCTTGAACCCAGGAGTTTGAGACCAGCCTGGGCAACAGGGTGAGAACCCCACATCCCCTCCCCTGGGATCTCTATAAAAAAGAGTATACAAAACTTAGCCGGGCATGGTGGCACACACCTGTAGTCCCTGCTACTTGGGAGGCTCAGCTGAGAGGATCACTTGAGCCTAGGTTGAAGCTGTGCTGCGCCGTAATTGTTCCACCGCACTCCAGCCTGGGCAACAGAGGGAGACCTTGTGTAAAACAAATAAAAAGAAAATAAAAAGGAAAATATAAGTGGTTGGGCCAGGCGCGGTGGCTCACGCCTGTAATCCCAGCACTTTGGGAGGCTGAGGCAGGCAGATCACAAAGTCAGGAGATCCAGACCAGCCTGGCCAACATAGTGAAACCCTGTCTCTATTAAAAATACAAAAATTAGCTGGGTGTGATGGCGCGTGCCTGTAGTCCTGGCTGCTCGGGAGGCTGCGGCAGGAGAGTCACTTGAACCCAGGAGGCGGAGATTGCAGTGAGTCAAGATCATGCCACTGCACTCCAGCCTGGTGACAGAGCGAGACTCCATCTCAAAAAAAGAGACTGGAAGGCAGAGGACTTGGGTTCAAATTCCAGCTCTGCTATTTCCTGGCTGATAAAACTACCTCAGATAAATTACTCAATCTCTCTGTGTCTCGGTGTCTCCATGTGATAAATGAAGATCAAATAATACACCTACTTCTTAGGATTGTAAACAAGATAATGGGTGTGAACTGTGCTGAGCACAAAGTAGCACCTAGCATCTACTAGCTAGTTATTTTAATGACTTACCTGTTTGGATAACTCCGAGAGTCCACAGTCCTAAGACTCTCTATTCCTCAATACTGGGTGGAGTTGGCATTCTAGGTTAAAGGCTGGTCTCTAAGTGGAGGCTTCCTTGAGTCCCAGGAACTGAATGTGGCCCTGAGATATGGAGGGAGGCCACAGCCTGTTGCATAGTGACAGAGCTTGCTTTGCATAGATAGAGACTGGTGTTTACAGGTAACTAGGAGGTGGTGGTGGGGTGATTTGTAAGTTATAGATTAAACAAAAGGGAATTCTTCTGATGGAATGAATGAGGCACAGTGCCTGGAATTGGCCAGGTTAGCCCGAAGGGCAGCCCTCCAGGCCCTGCCCACCATACAGGAGGCTCCTTATGCACAGGGGGCGTCTGCTTGTGGCCATAGAAACAGAACCAGCTCTTTTCAACAGAGCTCCGAGGACGGTTATTTAACGCTGGCCCCTGAGGATCCGCCACACAGACCTTCTTCGTTCCGGAACGTCCAAGGGCACTGGATCCTCTGTGTCCCTCTGAGATGGGGTGCCACGCCAGCAAGACCACCACGGTGGCAGCTGAGTCCCAGAAGCCTGGAGAAGAGTGTGAGGGAGGAGAGCCAGGTCTGGAAACCAGCACCCAGGCAGCAGACTGCAAGGATGCCCCACTAAAGGATGAAAGCCCTGAGCCAAAGAACTGAGATGCGTCTCTCTCCAGAGTTGAACCCTCACCTCCTTCCTGGAACTGCCTTTGGCCTGTGAACCTGAGAAAATCACCACCCTGAGAAGCTCTGATCACTGGGAGGAGAGAGAAAGCCTCCAGCTTTGGGATTCAGGCTTCAGACGTTTTAGCAGCCTTTACTCATCATTAAAGGGGTGGGGAGGATGAGTCTATGAGGAATCCTATTTCCCCAGCTCTCCCACACATTGTGGAACTTTCCTGCAACTACTGGATGCAGACAAGCCTCAGAGCAGATTGTTCTGGCTCCAGTGAATACCTGCTGCCAGGCTGTGAGAGTGATCCTTGCCTGCCTGGCTTCCCTGAAGTCAGGAGCTACCTTGGTTGTAATGTGTGGGGTGTGTGGATGCCAGTTTGCTGTTTCTTTCTCCTTTCTGCAACAGCTGGCGGAGCAGCCATCACCCCTGACGGCAACGTGTTGCACTTGGCTCACTCCACACCGTTTCTATGAATAATTTAATATCTAACTTGAAATGTTGTTAAGGAACTATGGAAAATATCAGGATCTGACTGGGATCCCGTAAATGGAAGGTAACAAGGCCTCCAGTAAGTGGGACATAGAGCCCTAGTGGGAAAGAAAGCAGAGAGATTTGTGTTCCTGGCTCCTAATCCCCCGGAAAAAGGTCCCTCTGCTAACATGCATTTATCTCTTCATAGCCAAAGTGTCCGTTTCAGCCCTCTAGCATCTGAGCTATCTGCATCCAGCTTTCAAAAATATTTCGCTGTTTACTAACATGTCTGTCAGCCTTTCTTTTCTCCTCCGCATGCGTTTTGTTTTCAATTCCACTCAAAAGCGTTTTCATCTGAAATCAAATAGACATGTTTGCAAATAAATGATGACACAACACATTTGAAAGACAGAATTGGGGATCTGAGATTAGAGGATCAGCAGGGAAGGGTGGGTGTAATTCTGTGGAACAGGAGTGAGAAGAGAGGCAAGGGAGCTGTTGCTTTGCGCCAGGCGCCACGCTGAGAACTTTCCATAGAAAATTTAATGCCACCCAGCCACCCCCATTTTACAGATGAGGAAATGGAGGAAATAAAGTCACTTGCCTGAGTATGGGGAGCCAGGAAGGAGCAAAACCCACAGTTGAGCCCCAGCAGTGTGGCTTGGGAAATGCATATGGAGTGCTGCTTAAAATGCAGAGTCTTTCTCACGATTAAACTGAAATACGAGTTCCTTTAGAGCCTGTGCCTAGTGAAGACCATTTCTCTTTATTCACTGGGACATACCTGCCTATTGAGAGGTAGGTAACTGGTCAGCCTGGAGTTGCCCCACTGCAGGTGGAGTGATGCAATGAGGGCCTTTTTAGTTTTACTCTGATGGTGGGAGAGGAGGAGGGAGGAAGAGATGGAGAAGGAGGTGGGAGAAGGGAGGGAGAGAAGGAGAGGGAGGTGGAAGGAGGGAGGAAGAGAGGAGGGAAAGAAAGAGAGGGAGGGAGAGAAAAAGAGGGAAGAGGTAAGGGAGAGGGAGGAGGAGGGAGGGAGAAGGGGAGAAGGGAGGAGAGAAAGAAAGGAGGAGGGAGAAGAGAGGGAGGAAAAGAAAGAGAGGGAGATGGATAGAAAGAGAGGGAAGAGGTAGGGAGATGAAAGAGTGGAGAGAGGGAGAAAAGGAGAGGGAGGACGGGAGAGGAGGGGGTGGGGGAAAAGGGGTAGGGAAGAGGGAGGAAGAGAAAGAAGGGGAGAGGGTGGGTGAGAGGAAAGGAAGTAACTGAGGGAGTTGGAGGAATGAGGGATGAGGGAGGGAGAGAGGGAGGAAGAAGCAGTAAACTACTGCAAAGGACCCTTCTTTTTGGCCATAAAAACCTGAGAAACTGAATGAGATTCTTTTGAGCAACAAGGCAACTGTGGTGAGGAAGAAATACAGAGGGAGAGAGGCACGAGAAGCAAAGCAGTTCAGCCTGAAATTGACTACAGAGCTTCCCTCTGCTTCAGCAGAGCCCGGAGGAGCAGGAGGGATGGGGGCCCTGTCAGCTGGCCCAAAGCCCTGCCCTGTCCCAGGGGTGCTAAGCTTGCTGCAGGCCAGAAAACAGGCCTGGGCTTGCAGCTTGGGATCAGGAAGTTTGGGGCCTCTTTGCACAGCTTACTACTGGGGATAGGCCAAGCTCTGGGAACTGCTTTCAGGTTTTTTTTTTTTTTTTTTTTTTTTTTTTTTTTTTTTTGAAACAACTCTTGTTTTTCTCCCTCCTCCCTCCCAATGGAAATTCACCTTGCAAAACAGGACCATGCACGGTGAGAGCTGCTTCCAATGCCCACACTCAGGACTCTGTGGAATGAGTTCGCAGCTGGTGGTGAGGCTTTGAGGTGGGGCTGCCCTGATTTCACTAGCTCCTGAGGGGCAGAACTCACTCAGCTTTTTACCAAATCAAAGGAAGGACGCTTTAGGTTCTTAGAAGTTCAGAAACTGGGTGGTTTGTTTTGCTTCCTTTTGGAATGGAGTAAAATGCTCATTTAATTAAATTCAAGTTCTCTGAGGGCTTTTAAAAACATAATTCTTCATTCACCTCCAGCTGTGGCAGCCATGCTGCAATTTACTAGCAAGTTAATCTGTAACAGAAGACAGCACCCAGTTTCCTTTTAAGGACATTCCAGTTACCCACTGGAGACTGAGGATCACTCATCTGTCTCCCTTTGAGGTTCAAGAATTTCTTAAGTGCCTGGTAAAAGTGGTCAGGATTATGTCTACTCAAATAAAACTTTAACCTCTGGAAAAACAGGCCTGCAAAGGCCAACTTTCCAAACTGCTGGAAGATGAGGGGTTTATTTATTAACTTATCTATCCATCCATCCCTTTTTCCTTTCTTTCATCCATCCATCTATCCATCCATCCTTCCATCCATTATCCATCCATCCATTCATCCATCTGTTCATCAGTCCTTCTGTCTTTCCTTCCACCTATCCATCTATCTTTCCATCCATTATTCATCACCCTTCCATCCATCCACCCATCTATTCACCCATCTGTTTGTCAGTCCTTCCATCTTTCCATCCATCCCTCCCTCCATCCATCCATCCATCCATCCAACCATTTATTCATACATTCAGCTCTTACCCTGGATTTTTAGTTACATGAGGCAATACATATTTTCCTTTTAGCCGATTGATTCATTCAAAAAATATTTGTTGAGTTTCTACTCTATCACTCATCATTCATTCATTCATCCCTGTGAGTGAGTTGAGTTTCTACTCTATCAATTTGTTGAGTTTCTGCTCTATTATTCATCATTCAGTCATTCATTTATTAATTTAGTGTTTACTGGGCAACTACTCTATGCCAGACTCCTTAGTGTTCAAAAATGTTCAAAAAGTGCCATCTTTGTGACAGCCTGGAACAGGGTAGTCCAGGGAAATCCTTCCAGTCTAGGTGACACCCAAGAGCATTCAAGAATAAGTTGGAATTAGCCAGACAAAGAGGATGGGTATTTCAGAAGGGAATGCATGACCCAGAGTTGGATACATGAACTGCATGGGGCACAATGTACAGTGTTGTAGGCGCCTAAGGTGCACATGGCACAGTGACAGGGAGGTAAAGCTTCGCAAGTAAAAAGGATCAAATACAAAAGCCTTGTATTTTATTCTGAGAGCTTGAGAGTTTATCCTGATGGGTGTAGTGGGGTGTCTTTCTGCAGAATGATGCTATGACATCAGTAGCCTTTGACTGCTTAGTATCCTATCTTTTAGTAGCAAATCTTATCTTTTCCTCTTGGGGAATCCTTTCCTTACTCTCAGTTTACATGATTGGGTGGGGCTGATCCCATTCTCAGACTTCAGGCTGAGCACTGCATAACCCCTGTCAAAGTAATGGGTTCAAGGATGATGTATGAACCCATACTAGTCCAATGAGACTCTTCTTTGAACTTTTCTTTTTCTTTTTGAGGTGGAGTCTCACTCTGTCACCCAGGCTGGAGTGCAGTGGTGCCATCTTGGCCCACTACAACCTCTGCCTCCCAGGTTCAAGCTATTCTCCTGCCTTAGCATCCCAAGTAGCTGAATTACAGGTGCCCACCACGATGCCCAGATAATTTTTGTATTTTTAGTAAATGTGGGGTTTCTCCATGTTGGCCAGGCTGGTCTCAAACTCCTGACCTCAGGTAATCTGCTGCCTTGGCCTCCCAAAGTGCTGAGATCACAGGTGTGAGTCACTGTGCCCAGCCTTCTTCAACTTTCAATTGAAGCAATCAGGAAAGGAACATTCACCTTTTTTTTTTTTTTTTTTTTTTTTGGCATTAATAAAATTATAAGAGTTAGCCCTGGAAACTCTTAACCACTGGGGAGAGCCTGCTTGAGAATGAAGCCACAGAGCGGAGTGGAGCGGCGTGGAGAGAAGGAGAGACATTGTCTTGATGAACTTGTCTGGGCAACTGGATCCAGCCATGCCAGAAGCTGATTCTTCCCCTAGATGATTCACATGAGCCAATAAACTCATTCTTTTTGTTTGTTTGTTTGTTTACAGTGGTTTGAATTTGGTTTCTGTCATTTTCAGAGGGTTCTGAGTAAATCAGATCAACTTAGATTTTCATATTCGATAGAGCACCCTGGTAACTGTTTAGGGGATGGAGTTGGCAGGGATAAAGCTAGAAGCATGAATACCAGTTAGAAGGCAACCTAGGAAAAACAGATGCAAGAAGGGGCAGGATTAGAGGGAAGATGAGAGGTTGAGTTTTAGAGGAGTTGAGTTTGAGATGCCCATGGGACAAGATATAAATAATGACTGCAAACGCTTATATTACTCTTACCTCGTCTAAGCATTGTTCCAAATGCAATATATATAGAGCTCATTTAATCCTCACCATCACACTAGACTCATTTTATAGATGAAAACACAGGCGGTTTTAATCCATTCACTGACCCCTAACTTGCTCCTTGGCTATAAGTTCCCACACTTCTTTGTTGTGTTCTGAGTTAAGCCCAATCTGTCTCCCCTACAACAAAACCCCATTGTAGTATAAGGGAGACAGGGGGTGTGATGGTTAATTTTATGTATCAAGGCTGGGTGCAGTGGCTCACTCCTGTAATCCCAGCACTTTGGGAGGCTGAGGTAGGCAGATTACTTGAGGTCAGGAGTTCGAGACCAGCCTGGCCGAGATGGCAAAACCTCGTCTCTACTAAAAATACAAAAATTAGCCAGGTGTGGTGGCATGTGCCTGTAATTCCAGCTACTGCTCGGGAGGCTGAGGCAGGAGAATTGCTTGAACTGGGAGGCAGAGGTTGCAGTGAGCCTAGATCACGCCACTACCCTCCAGCCTGAGTGACAGAGTGAGACTCTGTCTCAAAAAAAAGGTGTCAATGTAACTTGGCTAAGGGATGCCCAGCTAGCTGGTAAAACATTTCTGGGTGTGTCCAGGATGGTGTTTCTGGAAGAAATTAGCATTTTAATCAGTAGACTGTGTCAAGAAGACCCACCCTTATCAATCTAATCCTTTGAAGGTCTGAACAGAACAAGGTAGAGAATTCTCTCTTTTCCTGAGCTGGGACATCCATCTTCTCTTGCACTCAGACATTGGAGCTCCTGGTTCTTGGGCTTTCAGACTCCAGGATTTAGAGCAGTGGCCTCCCTGGTTCTCATGCCTTCAGCCTCAGACTGAATTACAGCACGGGCTTTCCTGGGTCTCCAGTGGACCAATGGCATAGCCTGGGACTTCTTGGCCTCCATAATCATGTGAACCAATTCTCATAATAAATCTTCCCTTACATATCTCTATATTTTCTGTTGGTTCTGTTTCTTTGGAGGACCCTGACTAATGAAGGATGTTAACCAGGTCTTTCAGCTCTCAAGGACACAACTGGGACATGAGCTAGGCAGTTTGCCTTTAGAGGCTGAGACTTGAGGAATTCATTCGGGAGTGTGGGAACCCTTTTGGACCTCTAGAGTTGCTGTAAAGGTTATTTTAAGGTGAAAATATTTGACCTGCAAAAGATGCAGAAATAACTCTTTATCTGAACTAAAGCACATCTGACTAAAGCAGAGCCTTCCAAAATTACAGCCCCATTAACCCCCTCTGGCAGAGTTTTCTGCAGATTTAGCTGCCAAGAAGACAGATTGCCCATTTATTAGCAACAAAAAGCCCACTAGGACCTTCCACACTCCCTCATCGAAGCCCTAAAAACCTCTTTCTTTTGTTAGATTGATAAAATGAGCCTTTCCTTTGGGCTATTCTGTGAAACTCCCACATATGTAGGTGGGAAAAAATTTTTGTTAATCTATCCTTTCTCAGTTGAATTTGTAGGCCCCAAAATGCTGGACCGAAGTTGGAAGAGGAAGAATTTTCCTCCCAACAGGGTCATCAGAACACAGCGGCAGTTAAAGCCCTTGTTGACCTAAGGGAAGAAGCTGAGGCATAAAACATAATTTTGGGGCTGGGCGCGGTGGCTCACGCCTGTAATCCCAGCACTTTGGGAGGCCGAGGCGGGTGGATCACGAGGTCAAGAGATCGAGACCATCCTGGTCAACATGGTGAAACCCTGTCCCTACTAAAAATACAAAAAAAATTAGCTGGGCATGGTGGCGCGTGCCTGTAATCCCAGCTACTCAGGAGGCTGAGGCAGGAGAATTGCCTGAACCCAGGAGGCGGAGGTTGCGGTGAGCCGAGATCGGGCCATTGCACTCCAGCCTGGGTAACAAGAGCGAAACTCTGTCAAAAAAAAAAGAAACCAACAACATAATTTTAAAGAGTTTGATGGAGCCAACGTGAGGACAGCTACCTGGGAAACACTTTCGAGTTGCCTTGGGCAGTGTTCTTTTCAGCCTCTGTTACAGTCAGGGTTTGAAAGGCAAAAGGGAACAAGGGGTGGGAGGATCCAAAGTTGTTTGACAGGAATTCTCATTGGCTTACAGAAATAACATTGGTTAGCTTTAAACGTTGAACTATAGGGTATGAGTTATGGTGTCCAGACATTATGAGGTTAATTTTATGGCTGTTTGGCATCAATCTACAGCCCACAGAGCAAGTGGTTTCAAGAGGTGATTACTTGATTCAAGGCAGGAGTGAGGTGTGGCTGCTGCCACGCTTCAGTGCCTCTCTGGGTCTGATGATTAGAGGGCTGGCATTTGTAGATGAAAAGTTTCTTTTCTTTCTTACCCTGCAGTAGATAAGGTGCCCGCATCCTCTCCCCACATACATAGACCCTAAGGGGAGGCACTACCTAGAGCAGCAGAGCATCTATCAAGGAAAAATCTCTGGAAAAATCAACATGTAAAGGGCAGGTGGAGTAGCTAAGCTGGAGATGAGCCAGAGATGGACTGGGGGTTGGATTGATGGGAGACGGTGACCAATGGCTTCCACTCACAGAACATTCACCAAGTGCCAGGTATTGCACTCAGAGATGCTTTACAGATGTTACCTAATTTGCTCTTCACAAAAGCTCTACAAGGAAGGTAAAATTCATACCTTAAGGGTGAGACAGCACATTTATGAAGGTTGTATGTATTTCCCTAGGTAACATAGCTAGTTAGTGGCAGAACAAGAATTTGAACTCTAAAGGCCAGGGTCTTAACTACAACAGTGCATTGAATAGTCTCCTCCCAAAGTTCATGTCCATCTGGGACCTTTGAATGTGACCTAATTTGGAAATTGGGTTTGAACATGTAACCAAGTTAATATGTGGTCGTGCTGGATTAGAGTGAGTCCTAAATCCAATGACTGGTGTCTTTTTTTGTTTTGTTTTGCTTTGTAGACAGGTTCTCACTTTGTCACCCTGGCTGGAGTGCAGTGGTGACAGTTGGGATTAGGGGTGATCCACTTATGGCTATGATCATGGCTCATCGCAGCCCCAACTTCCTGAGCACAAGTGATCCTCCCACCTCAGCCTTCCAAGTAGCTAAAACTACAGGCATGTGCCACCATGCCAGCTAATTTTTATTTTTATTTTTGTAGAGATAGGGTCTCACGATGTTGCCCATACTGGTCTCAAGTTTCTGGGGTCAAGTAATGCTCCTGCCTCAGCCCCCTAAAATGCTGGGATTATCAGTGTGAGCCACCACATCTGGCTGACTGGTGTCTTCATAAGAGAAATGAGCAGACTTAAACACAGAGGCATAGAGGAAGAAGACCGTGAGAAGATGGAGGCAGAGATGGGAGTGATGCTGCCACAAGCCAAAGAACAGCTGTTGACAAAGACTCCTTTGACCTAATTTTGATCACACTCCTCTAAGCCCTCAAGGCCCTGACCTTAGTCTCTGCATCTGGAATGTGTAGTCTAGTTTAGCTGGATCGATTTAGTGAAAATCCCCCATTCTTGATATCTCATCCAATTCCTCATCCCCCACTCTCAATATCTTACCCTGGCCCGCCTTCAGTCTTGCTAGACTGACACTGAGTTAGTCTAGCACGAATATCCCTTTATAGGCTGAGTGTCGATGGCTTATGCCTGTAATCCCAGCACTTTGGGAGGCCAAGGTGGGAGGATTTCAAAGTCTGGCGATCAAGACCATCCTGGCCAACGTGGTGAACCCCCGTTTCTACTAAAAATACAAAAATAAATAAATAAATAAATAAAATAAGCTAGATGTGGTGGCACATGCCTGTAATCCCAGCTACTCGGGAGGCTGAGGCAGGAGAATTGCTGGAACCAGGTAGTCGGAGATTGCAGTGACCCAAGATCATGCCACTGCACTCTAGCCTGTTAACAGAGCAAAACTCCATCTCCAAAAAGAAAAAAAAAAATACCCCTTTGTCTCTGATGTTTCCTCTCAGTGATTTTTCCATTTACAAATCCCCAGCTTGCTCCTTGGCTGTAAATTTCCACATTTCCTTGCTGTATTCTGAGTTGAGTCCAAACTCTCTCCCCTGCAACCAAACCCCGTTGTAGTAGTCCCCCTGAATAAAATCTTTAACAAGTGTCATGAAAATTCTTTCTTTAACACATGGACCATAAGAAGCTGGAAGAGGCAAGAAAGAATTTTTTCCTAGAGTCTTCAAGGAAGCATGGCCCCGCTGGCACCTCAATTTCAGACTTCTAGCTTTTAGGGCTGAGAGAGAATAAATTCCTGTTGTCATTCATTTTGTAGTACTTTGTTACATCATCCCTAGGAACCTACACCAACCCAGTCACCATGTCATCACTCTTCCGTAGAGGAGAATAATCTGAAGAGTGATGTCAACAAGTTCCAGAAGGAGAGATAGGAAACTGCCTTAGCAAACTTTGCCTTAGCAGAGAAATCTAACATAGCTGATTCTATCTTGCTTCTACCTTCACGAGTTAATTGTTTTTGCTCATCCCTGGGCATGGGCCACACTAACTATGGGAGTAATTTAGTTTATAGTTTAACTTTAAAATGAAGATGATAAGAATCTCTTCCTGAAACTAACCCCCTCCTTGCTTGGGGACCAGAACTGGCTCTATACAACTAACAAATTGGCCACAATATTAGAATTATAGTTTGAGAGTCATATAGACGGAGGTCATAAGATTTGTAACCTTCCAATTGCTTCTGTAGATAATGTCATTATCACAAAACCTAAGACTGGTGTTTGAGACATTTTTCTGACCTTGCATTCTGATGGACCAGCTGGCATCACTCAGACTTGTAGTCCATACCATGAAACTGACTCAAGTGGTCCTGTGATTCCCTCCTAGGAACTGACTTAGCACAAGAAGACAGCTTTGAGCCCTCGTGATTTCATTCTCAACACAACCAGTCAACATTCCCCATTCCCTAGACCCCTGTCTAGAAAACTATCCTTGAAAAACCCTAACCTCTGAATTTTTTGAGGCCCTGCGATTATTTTCTTTCTTTGCTGCAACAACTGTTGTGCTCAGTGCATTGGCTTTTCTGGGAAGACGGCAAGAAGAACTCATTGGACAACTACAGATAGATTTTCAGGGTTAGGGGATGGTAGAGCCTACCCACTGAGATGTGTTTCTGAATCATGCTTGGGTCTTCTTAAAGGCATGCAAGCTCCTCCCTTGATTTAGAGGAGAAATTTACCCACTTTCTCCACACCATGGCTTTCATGAGCCACTGATTATGATAAGACTGCATCACATTCATTTACTCAACTCACCTTGAGAACATTGTTCTTGATGCAGAATTACAGGCCAGGATGTACTTTACCTGGTAAACTGTGTGTAAGGGTTGGAGGTAGAATGGAGAATAATTAGGATAGTCTCTTCCCATAAAATGGTAACTCCACTGGGTTATCTCTGGGCCCTGAGGCCAGTTGTTTCTGGAATGGAGAGTTGTCTGTCTCGTCTCTCTCGTGGCACGCTTTGATAGTGTGTGAGAAGTAAAAAAGGTAATTTTCTCTCTACCTATCTTAGATTCATTAGTTGTGACCCTAAAATTTAGATTTGTTGTGGTCTTTTTGCTCTTTGGCTTAGCTAAGTCTGAGTTCTTATCTCACATCCAGGAAGAATTAGGTGCATGGATACTGGAAAGTGAGTGGAGTACAATTTACTAAGGAAAAGGAAAGCTCTCAGTGGAGAGGGAATGCAGTGGGGTGGTTCCCCTACCTGAAGGTGGGAAAAGTTCCTTAATATGACTGAGCCTGGGGCTTTTATGGGCTCATGATAGGGAGTCGTGCTGATTGGTTTGTGAGTATGCAAAAAAGTTTAAAGCAAAGATACCACTCAAAGGTGGGCACAACAGTGTAGAAAACCAGTTAGGAGGATGGGCACAGTGGCTCATGCCTGTAATCCCAGCTACTTGGGAGGGTGAGGTAGGAGAATTGCTTGAACCCAGGAGGTCGAGGGAAGTGGAGGTTACGGTGAGCCAAGATCATGCCATTGCACTCCAGCCTGGGCAACAAGAGTGAAACTCTGCCTCAAAATAGAAAGAAAGAAAAAAAGAAAACCAATAAGGAAAATGCACGTATATGTAAAATAGGTGAAGGGTCTTCAATTAGTGGTCCTCAGTCAGTGGAAAGTGTGCCAAACAGGAAGACAGGTTCTCAGTCTCATCTGAGGATTTAACTTGTAGCTTGGCTTTCAAGGCTTTAAATTGCCTTTGGCTTGGAGGTAGGGTTTCACTGGGTACCTGCCCCATCTGCCTCCACATTTAGTTGACTCCTGTTCCTATCAAATTGATAAAAGACAGATTAACAAGAGACAGCAAGGAGAAATTTCTTGATATGTACATTGCACTTACACACGGGAGTACTCAGTGATAAGCAACTCCAAGGAGTGGTTAGAACTTGAATTTATAGAGCATCTTTTTTTTCTTCTTTAGACAGAGTCTTGCTCTGTCATCCAGGCTGGAGGGCAGTGGCAAGATCCTGGCTCACTGAAACCTCTGCCTTCTGGGTTCAAGCGATTCTCCTGTCTCAGCTGAGTAGCTGGGATTACAAGTATGCACCACCACACCCAGCTATGTTTTTTCATATTTTTAGTAGAGACAGGGTTTCACCAGGTTGGCCAGGCTGGTTTGAACTCCTCACCTTAGGTGATCTGCCTGCCTCAGCCTCCCAAAGTGCTGGTATTACAGGCATGAGCCACTGTGCCCGGCTTATATAGCATCTTAACAAGATAATAATACATTTTAGGGCAGGTGTGGTGGCTCATACCTGTAATCCCAGCACTTTGGGAGGCTGAGGTGGGTGGATTATTTGAGCCCAGGAGTTTGAGACCAGCTTGGACAAGATGGTGAAATCCCATCTCTACTAAAGATACAAAAATTAGCTGGGCATTGTGATGAATGCTTATAGTCCCAGCTACTTAGGGGGCTGAGGCAGGAGGAGCACCTAGCCTTAGGCGGTCAAGGCTGCAGTGAGCCATGATCAGGCCACTGTACTTCAGCCCGAGTGACAGAATGAGACCCTGTCTAAAAATAAAAATAAAATAAACAACAAAACCCCCCATTTTTAGCAGCACGATGAGGGCATTTCCCCATGTTTTCTGCAGGTGCCATTAGAGTGGCGAAGGAGTAGGAACAGTGAGACTTTCCAGAAAAATTCAGAAGAAAAAGAAAAGCAAGCTTACTCACTCAGTTTTGATTCTCTATTATTGCATAAACGCATTTTTTCTCATTAAAAGTAATACATGCTTATTATAGAGAATTTAGAAAAATGGATAAACAAAAGAGGAGAAAATAAAATCATCCTAAATCCTACCACTTAATAATACTTATGAAAAACGTTCTAGTAAACATTGTTCCCAAGTGTAGCACGTGGTGTTTGTTGTTAACGCCCTGGACTAAGAGCCATCTGTAGCAGATACTGAACTTGAAAACAGAGGAATGTCAAAAGCGACTGTAATCCTTCCAAATTCCACAGTCTTAGAACCACAATCTACCAACCCAAATTAATTAAAAAGGAATTTCAATCGTTTCTGCCTCTCTTAAAAAACATTAAAGAGGATCCATTTTGAAACCCACAGCAAACGTATCAAAATTACTTTCCTTCTTCTCCCTGATTCTCTTAACCCCGAGCTGCTGCCGTTGAGTGTCTTATCAAATCCCCTCAAACTCACCCTCAACTTCTAGCCTTTGTGGCTCTTCTGTTTCTTGACTCTCCCTATCCCACTTTTGTTCTTTATTATGTAGATCAGTTTTGCCTTGCCATTTAAAAAGAAAGTTTCCTTTCTGCTCGGCTCATTACCTAATTCTCCCCAACAAAAAAGAGCCCCAGGAATTAAGCAAGTAAGACTTCGTTCCTTTCTCCCTCTCCACTCTCCTGCAGAATCATTTTCATAATTCTATATTACAAAATTCCTGAAACCAGTTTGGAAAAGAATTCTCCAGTGGGAGAAGGTTGGGAGTGCTCACACCTCGATAAACTTGTTCCTGTTACACAATTATATACTTTTTCTCTGTTCCAAGATTACTTTCTTTGTTTTTAAAAATTGTCACACATCAGCCAGTCCAGTAGCTGATGCCTCTAATCCCAGCACTTTGGGAGGCTGAGGCGAGAGGATCACTTGAGGCCAGGTGTTTGAGACCAGCCTGGGAAAATAGTGAGACTCTCGTCTCTACAAAAAATTAAAATAAATAATAAAAGTTGCTAAACATCAAATGCTTTTGTATACAATTATTCCAAAGTGCATCTGAACACATATATCACCTCACACTCTCTCAGTCTCTTTTCTCTTTCTACCTTTCTCTCTAGTCCTCCAATAATTACATACAAGTAATTTTTGCCATCTTGGAAATTAGGGAATTTTTCAAGATAATGTGAATTATGCAAAATATTTAGAAGACCTAATTTAAGTCCTAGTTTACACACTGAGTGTAGTCCACTTCTGAAAGTATAATTATTGGCCAGGTGAGGTGGCTCATGCCTTTAGTTCTAGACCTTGGGAGGCTGAAGTGGGAGGATCGTTAGAACCCAGGATTTGGGGACCAGCCTGGGTAACACGGTGCGACCCTGTCTCTAGTCCTAAAAATGAAAAATAAAAACAGTATAATTATAACTAAATTTTGTTATTTTTTATTGATTTTTATTTTTATTTTTTGAGATGGAGTCTTGCTCTGTCACCCAGGCTGGATTGCATTGGAATGATCTTGGCTCACTGCACTTCCACCTCCTGGGTTCAAGCAATTCTACTGCCTCAGCCTCCCAAGTAGCTGGGACTATAGGTGCGCACCACCATGCCAGGCTGTTTTGTATTTTTAGTAGAGACAGGGTTTCACCATATTGGCCAGGCTGGCCTTGAATGCCTTACTTCAAGTGATCTGCCCTCCTTGGCCTCCCAAAGTGCTGGGATTACAGATGGGAGTCACCAGGCCCGGCCTAAAAGGGTAACTTCTAGTCATCTTTGTCTTCTGTTTCCCAAAATAACCAGCTTAAAATAATCCTTATGCCATGAAAGCATATTTAAGGTAGCGTATTCTGGTCTCCCACAGTCCTATTTTGGGGTGGTATGTCCTGAACCCTATTAGCACTTACCAGTTATATGGCCAGTAGCTCTACCACTTACCAGCCTGGAGAAATTAATTCTCCATTCTGAGCCCCAGTTTTCTTATCTGTTAAATGTTACATAATAGATCATGTATATGTTACATGTACCTGTCAACCTTAAATAATAAGATTAAGAAAATATGATTAAGTGTAGAGTTTGCTTGAGTGCAAAGCTTGAGTATAGCCACTCAGGAAACACGGACTGCAAACGAATGGAGTTAGCATTCCAAAGTGAAGTTAAGGATTCACTTACCTAGGCAGAGACAGAAATGTTAGCAGGATTACATTTTCCACAGAAGACAAGTGCATACATTATAGCAATTTGATTACAGATGGCTACATTCCAAGGAAGGTTACTTTGTTGCTCTGTGAGGCTGGCAATGATCTGAGGGGATCTTTCATGCTGCTTCATCTTCCTAGTTATCTACGGTATAAGAATAAGGAAGAGAGTTAATCTACACTCAGAGAAGCAGAAGTTGGCATGTGCATGCTACGTGACTCTGGCTGCATAGCCATGTTTCTCTTGAGGCTCAGAATAACTTGAAGTTTCAGCAACTTTAAGTTTGAATTATCTAGTTTCACACACACACATATAATAATATATAATATATTTTATATAATAATAAGTTATTTTTAGGATTAAATGAGATGATGATAAATATGTAGCAAAGAATGAATAATAAATAATAATGAGCATTATTATAACCATTATATCAATGTATGTATTTCACAGAATATAATCTCAGGCATGTTGATAGCTATTATGAGAAAAAAAGTGTTGGATAGTTTAATAAGTTTGGGATTTCAAACAGGTTTCTTGGCTGTAAGACTTTTTAGATTCTTGATTGATTGATTGACTGAGATAGGGTCTTGCTCTGTCACCCAGGCTGGAGTGCAGTGGCATGATCATAACTCATTGCAGTCTGGAATTCCTGGACTCAAGCAATCCTCCTTCCTCAGCCTCCTGAGTAGCTAGGACTACAGGTACACGCTATCACAAATGGCTACTTCTTCCAAATTTTTTGTAGAGATGAGATCTTACTCTGTTGTCCAGCCTGCTCTTAAACTCCTGAGCTCAGGTGATCCTTTGCTTTGGTTTCTCAAATTGCTGGGATTACAGGTGTGAGCCATGCTGTCTGGCCACTCTTCAGATCCTTTACTATCTTAACCTACCCCATGAAGTTCTAAGAGGACAATAAAGCATGAAAGATTTTCCAACTGTTGGAATCACGGTATCATTTTGTTTCTGGGCATCTTTAGAAGCCAGTGTTCCATGGAATTAACCCTGGGAAAGACAGGTTAGACGGATTCTAAACTTCTGTCCTTCTCAAGACTCTGTTTTTCTGGTTTCTCTGTTTAAGAACTCATGGGATTTTCTTTATCAGCTTCTGCTACTACTTTTTTATTTTATTTTGAGACGGAATCTTGCTCCATCACCCAAAATGGAGTGCAGTGGTGCGATCTCAGCTTAGTGCAACGTCCACCTCCCTGGTTCAAGTGATTTTCGTACCTCAGCCTTGTGAGTAGCTGGGACTACAGTTGTGTGCCACCACGCCTGGCTAATTTTTGTATTTTTAGTAGAGACAGGGCGTTACCACATTGGCCAGGTTGGCCCCCCTGGCTTCAAGAGCTCTGCTCACCTTGGCCTTCCAAAGTGCTGGGATTACAGGTGTGAGCCACCACACTCGCCTTCTCCATCAGCTTCTCAAAAATCCTTGAATCTTAAGGCCTGGAGATTTGCAGGGAGAAATGCTTCTCATGGTCAAAAGATCAGTTAAGTAGATGAAAAAACAGGAGCATGTATTTCCTCTGCTTCTGATGTGAACAGTTTACTAGCATGTCCAGATAAACAGAGATAACCTTCATGACAAGGTCCCTATCCAACACAATCCAGTTTGGTTTTTGAGTAATGTCAGGAAGGGCCACTGGGAAAGGGCAAGGCAGTAAATAAAAGTAAGACATGGAATTTTTCTGCCTGGAACAGTGACTCACGCCTGTAATTCTAGCACTTTGGGAGGTCGAGACAGACAGATCACTTGAGCCCAGGAGATCGTGATCAGTCTGGACAACATAGCAAAACCCAAAACAAACAAACAAAAAATAGCATTTTTTGTAGGCTCTACAAAAAATACAAAAATTAGCTGGGCATGGTGGTTCGTGGCTATAGTCCCAGCTACTTGGGAGGCTGAGGTGGGAGGTTTGCTTGAGCATGGAAGGTCCAGGTTGCAGTGAGCCATGATTGTGCCATTGTACTCCAGCCTAGGTGACAGGAAGAGACCCTGTGTCAGAAAAAATAAATAAAAGAAAAGAAATGGAATTCCCCTTTCTCAAAGCACTAAAAATAGAATTACCATTTGACCCAGCAATCTCATTACTGGATATATGACCAAAGGAAAATAAATCTGTCTACCAAAAAGATACCAGCACTCACACATTTATTGCAGCTTTGCTATTCACAAAAGCAGAGACATGGAATTAACCCTGGTGCCCACCAATGGCAGATTGGATAAAGAAAATGTGGTATACCAGGGAATATCACACAACCATAAAAAAGAACAAAATCATGTCCTTTGCAGCAACACGAATGCCACTGCAGGCCATTATCCTGTGAAACTAACGCAGGGACAGAAAACCAAATGCCACATATTCTCACTGATAAGTGGGAGCTAGGCCAGGTGCGGTGGCTCACATCTGTAGTCCCAGCCCTTTGAGAGGCCGAGGAAGGCAGATCACGAGGTTAGGAGTTTGAGACCAGACTGGCCAACATGGTGAAACCCCATCTCTACTAAAAATACAAAAATTGACTGGGTAAGGAGGTGGGCGCCTGTAATCCCAGCTACTCAGGAGGCTGAGGCAGAAGAATCATTTGAACCTGGGAGGTGGAGGTTACAGTGAGCCAAGACTGTGCCATTGTACTCCAGCCTGGGCGACAGCAAGATTCCATCTCAAAAAAATAAAAAAAGTGGGAACTAAATATTGGATATACAAAGACACAAAGACGGGAACAGTGGATATCCAGGACTGCAGAAAGGGAGGGGGAGGGGCAAAAGTTGAAAAGCTGCCTATCAGGTACTATGTTTGTTACTTGGGTGATGGACTCATTAGAAGCACAAACCTCAGCATCATACTGTGATATTATCACTGTAATAAACCTTCACATGTATCCTCTGAATCTCTCTCTCTCTCTCTCTTTTTTTTTTTTGGTGACAGAGTCTTGCTCTGTCACCCAGGCTGCAGTGCAGTGGCACGATCTCAGCTTACTGCAAACTCTGCCTCTGGGGTTCAAGCAATTCCTGTGCCTTGGCCTCCTAAGAAGCTGGGATTATAGGCATGTGCCACCCTGCCTGGCTAGTTTTTGTGTTTTTAGTAGATACGGGTTTTTACCATGTTGGTCAGGCTGGTCTCAAACTTCTGACCTGAAGTAATCCTCCCACCTTGGCCTGGACTTCCCAAAGTGCTGGGATTACAGTGGTGAACCACCAGCCCAGTCTCCCTTGAATCTTAAAACCAAAAGAAAAGAAAAACAAAGAAAAGTATGGAATCATCTAATCAATCAGGTAGAACACTAAGCTCAATGTCTCATATGTAGCCAGCTGCAAGAAAACGCTTATTGAATACTCAATGGATATTTAACTGGCGAGGATAGGCAGGCAGGGCTCTATGCAGAGGTGAGGGGATGAGCCTCAATGTAAACTCTGTGGGAGATAAAGCCCAGAGTAGTGCCTGACGCATATGAAGGGCTGAGTATTTATTGAATATATTAATTGACTGCTATGGCCATTTGAATGTCCTAAAGGCACATCAACCTTACTTCTTCCAGCACAAAACGCATACCTTTCGCACCTCCCGCCTGCTGAACCTGTTTCTCTGCCAGTGTTCCCTGTCATGCTTGCAATCCCAGGACTTCTGGGGGCCAAAGTGAGAGGATTGCTGGAGCCTAGAAATTTTATTTTTTTATTTTTATTAATTGCATTTTAGGTTTTGGGGTACATGTGAATAAAATGCAAGATTGTTGACACACATGGCAGTGTGATTTGCTGCCTTCCTCCCCTTCACCTGTATCTGGCATTTCTCCTCATGCTATATCTCCCCAACTCCCCACCCCCCACTGTCCCTCCCCTATCTCCCCCCAACAGACCCCAGTGTGTAGTGCTCCCCTCCCTGTGTCCATGTGTTCTCATTTTTCAACACCCACCTATGAGTGAGAACATGCAGTGTTTGATTTTCTGCTCTTGTGTCAGTTTGCTGAGAATGATAGTTTCCAGGTTCATCCATGTCCCTACAAAGGACACAAACTCATCGTTTTTGATGGCTGCATAATATTCCATGGTGTATATGTGCCACATTTTTTCTGTCCAGTCTATCATTGATGAGCCTTTGGGTTGGTTCCAGGTCATTGCTATTGTAAACAGTGTGGAGCCCAGAAATTTAAGACCAGCCTGGGCAACACAGTGACACTCCATCTCTACAGAAAATCAAAAACAAATTAGCTGGGCCTGGTGGTTCATGCCTGGAGTCCCAGCTACTCAGGAGGCTAAGGTGGGAGGATCACTTGAGTTCAGAAGGTTGAGATTGCAGTGATCCATGCTTGCACCACGACACTCCAGCCTGGGTGACTGAGCAAGATCATGTCTCGAAACAAAATCAACCAACCAACCAACCAACCAACAAACAAAAAAGGGAAATGATATCACTATCCTGTTACTCAAGCCAGAATTCTGAATCGTCCTTGATCCATCCTTGTCCTTCCCCGTCCTCCCACATCCAACCCACCACCAAGCCCCATTATCCTCTCTCCATTATCCTCTCTCGACTCCATCTCCTTTTTCCCACTTCTGTTCTTATCACTGAGCCCAAGTCACTATCATCTCTCACCAGGACTATAGAATAATGGCCTTTGACCTCGTCTCCTGTAAAGCAGTGGTCCCACTTCAATCCATCTTCCACGCAAAACTGGCGGGATCTTTCCAAAACCCAAATCTGATCGTCTACCTTCTTCTCCAACAAAATAAGACAAACAAGCACTCTTGGTTTTAATAAAGATCGAAATTCTTATGTGGTCAACCAGGCCACATAAAGGCTGTCCCTCAGTTGTCCCGCCAGCCTGTCCTCCCACGCTGCCCTGAGCTCCTGCTTTCCACATTCCAGCTAAAGGGGCTTGCTTTCACTTCTTCAGATGCATATGCATCCTACTCCCTTTTGAACACAGGGGTCTTGTTGCACTTGCTTCTCTCCCTGGCCTTTTTTTCCTTCCCTAACGTCATAACTCTGGTCCTTCTTCATATTTTAGTTCATTCACTTCTCCAGAGAAGCCTTCCTGGATCTCCCTAACAGGTGGATCTCCAATGCACCTCTCCTTTGCAGCATGGTCACGATTGTCATTTCACATCTGTTTGTGAGATCTCCTGTCAGTCTCTCCTACCAGGTCTCCATAAGGGCAGAAACTATATTTTCTATTAAATAAAACGGAGCTTTTCTGTCTGGTAATAGGCACTCACTCAGTAAATATTTAACAGATGAATGCATGGGGAGATTTTAAAATGTTTTTAATTGAAGTTTAAGATATGTATGTACAGAAAAGTGAACATATCATATAGATACTGCTAGATGAACTTCCATGAAGTGATGGATAAACTTTTTTTTTTTTTTTTTTTTTTTTTTTTTTTTTTGAGACAGAATTTTGCCCTTTCACCCAGGCTGGAGTGCAGTGGTGAGATCTCTCAGCTCACTACAACCTCCTTACCACGGGTTCAAGTGATTCTCCTGCCTCAGCCTCCAGAGTAGCTAGGATTATAGGCTCATGTCACCACACCTGGCTAAATTTTGTATTTTTAGTAGAGACAGGGTTTTGTCATGTTGGCTGGGCTGGTCTTGAACTCCTGACCTCAGGTGGCCCACCTGCTTCGGCTTCCCAAAGTGCTGTTATTACAGGCATGAGCCACCGCGCCCAGCCTCGATACACTTGTAAGAAGTTTTGTTTCCAGATTTTGGATTCCTAAACTTAGCACCAAAAAGGAAATGGTATCTAAAGATGACTATAGGGAGCGACCACTAGAGGGCAACAGAGGCAAAGGAATGCAGAGCCTCTCCATCAGGCTGTGGTCCCGGACAACGGTGGCTGCCCTGCCGTTTCTCAGAGGTGCAGAGGATTCTGGAAAGCTGCAAAGCCACCCAGACACCTTTCTTTGAACTGAGGCCAAAGAATTCTCCTTTGAGGTGTTCAGCAAGTGAGGGGATGCCTTGTTATGGTCACTCCTTAACTGGACTTTTCAGGTGCAAGGAGTATTAATTTTAGGAATACCGATGGATGTGAAGGAGACAGAAAGTTGTCCAAAAAATTGCACAAGCAATGTCTCTAAAATGAGTTCTGGATCGAAAGCAGCAATAGTGACCTGGCAATCTTGTCACCCCTTAAGGTGAGCATCTGCTACCCCTAATTTGGTGATGCGGCTGGACTCGGGATTCTTGCCATGTGCTTCTTTCCAATGGCTCTCCCTCTGTTCCTGACTTCTAGCTACTGCCCCTTCACTTCTGCTGCCCTTCCCCAGCTGCCACCCTTAGAGGTATTACTAAAGGTTTATTGTGAGCTGCTGATGGGTAGTGATCAGGGAGTGATGAAGAAGAAATGATCCACCATCTACCTGGTTGTAAGGGGCCTTTTTAGAGGTCATTGGTTTGCCCTATGTCCTGCCTACTATGATCAGTAGTGTGGACGAGGTAGCAAGGCCACACACAACACTAACTGCAACTTTGTGAAAGGAACCACCTCAGAAGGATGACAGGTACTGGATTATTCTCCAAAATACTTGAAAACAAATTAAAAGCACCACCAGCTCCTTAGCAACCCAGTTAAGCAGCCTCAGGCTACATTGCCTTTAATCATCATTCTTTTTGGCCATGGAGTATACACCAGCCTCCATTCATTCTGGATTAAAGGACTTCAAGGCTGACATCTCTGTTGGAGTCTAGATAAGTTCATTTGCAAACTGTGTGTCCTTGGGCAAGTCACTAACCTTCTATGAGCCTCTGTTTTCCTATTTGTACAATGGGGCAATTAGTGCTTACCCTTTGGGAACAGGGTGAAATCTTTTAGCAAGTTGTAGAGAGCTGTTGTGTCAGTGGCTCTCAATCTTACTTACGTATCAACACCACTGTGGTGCTTTAAAGACATAGATGCCAGTTGGGTGCGGTGGCTCATGCCTATAATCCTAGTACTTTGGGAGGCTGAGGCAGCTGGATCACTTGAGGTCGGGAGTTCAAGACCAGCATGGCCAACATGGTGAAACCCCATCTGTACTAAAAATACAAAAATTAGCTGTACATGGTGGTGTGAGCCTGCAGTCCCAGCTACTTGGGAGGCCGAGGCAGGAGAATCCTTTGAACCTGGGAGATGGAGGCTTCAGTGAGCTGAGATTGCTCCACCGTACTGCATCCTGGGTGACAGAGCCAGACTCTATCTCAAAAAACAAACAAACAAACAAACAAACAAACAAAGCAATAAGATGCTTTCTACCTATTCCTGGAAAAGTTGATTTGAGGCTTGACAGCATTCAAAATGTTCTATAAGTGAACACTGTACGTGCTGAGTTAAGGAGCTCTGTTCATGATGGTGTGTTTTTATTTTTATCTTACTTATTTGTTTTAGATGGAGTCTTGCCCCTGAGTAGCTGGGATTACAGGTGCCCACTGCTCTGTGTGGCTAATTTTTGTTTGTTTGCTTTTTTAGTAGATATGGGGTTTTACACCATGTTGGTGAGGCTGGTCTCCAACTCCTGATCTCAGGTGATCCACCTGCCTCGGCCTCCCAAAGTGCTGAGATTACAGGTGTGAGCCACCGTACTTGGCCAAGATGGCATTTTTATTATTTAGGATGGACAAAGAGAAACAATTTGCAGAGCTGAGGCCATGACTCCTGCCCACCCATCTATTTTCTGGTCATTATTCTTGGCAGAAACTAGCCTGTATTAAAGTACTCAATTTTGTCAGGGGCCCGTACTGAGGAACGTACAGAAAAAGATACACTTCCTGCGGCCAATGACCCTGGGCAGGACCTAAGTCATGAGCAAGACATAAGTCATATAAATGAGAGAAGGGGTGTATAGACCTGAGACCAGACATTTGTTATATCAGAGGTAGGCTGAGGTCCAAGTTCAGGGCATAACTGTGGAGGAAACAATAGCTCTAAGGAAAGTCAAGCTAGGATGAAGATGCATTCTGGCCCTTCCTCTATTAGAAAGGACGACTTCTAACATCCCCAAAGCCACATTGACTTGTCCTTTCTAATGAAGTGGCTGAGAAAAACCCAGTTTCTGCCCATGAAAATACAGGTTAAACAAAAATCAATTTCAGTTTAAATGCATTCCCCCCTTTTCATATTATAGTTGTGGAGCTAATTATTCCTTATTGTCTTATGCTGTAGGGCAGAAAGGCATCATTACAGTACTAAAACTTATTTCCATGAAATGAATTTGTGCCAGGGAGACCACTGATAAATTCTTCTTAAGTTAGTTGTTTTGGAGGTGGATTAAAAAATAAAATGGTGGGCCAGGCGTGGTGGCTCAAGCCTGTAATCCCAACACGTTGGGAGGCCGAGGCGGGTGGATCAAGAGGTCAAGAGATCGAGACCATCCTGGTCAACATGGTGAAACTCCGTCTCTACTAAAAATACAAAAAAGTAGCTGGGCATGGTGGCGCGTGCCTGTAATCCCAGCTACTCAGGAGGCTGAGGCAGGAGAATTGCCTGAACCCAGGAGGTGGAGGATGCGGTGAGCCGAGATCACGCCATTGCACTCCAGCCTGGGTAACAAGAGTGAAACTCTGTCTAAAAAAAAAAAAAAAAATAGCATCTTTGGGGCCAGGCGTGGTGACTCAGGCTTGTAATCCTGGCACTTTGGGAGGCAAAACACGTAGATCACTTGATGCCAGGAGTTTGAGACCAGGCTGGCCAACATGGCAAAATCACATCTCTACTAAAAATACAAAAATTAGCTGGGTGCGTTGGTACATGCCTATAATCCCAGCCACTCAGGAGGCTGAGGCATGAGAATCTCTTGAACCCAGGAGGCAGAGGTTGCAGTGAGCTGAGATTGCGACACTGCACTCCAACCTGGGAGACAGAGCAAGACTCTGCCTAAAGAAAAAAAAAAATATCTTTGGAAAAAAAAAGAGTCAAATTTGCGAGAGGAGCTAATTTGACAGAGCCTGTGTAAGTTCTGAAACAGTACTTATTGGGGTCAGTGGATTTGGAGATTTCATTGATTCGTTGATTCATTCTTGTTTCATGAACTCCTTATTTGTTATTTGACAAATGTTGTGTGCCTACCATATGCAAAGCTTTGTGGGGTCAGGGAGACTCTGAGGGATCCACTGGTCAGCAAGGGAGACATGATCTCATTCTTCATGGGGCATATAGTCTCGTTGGGATATTAACGAAGTAATGGAATAAGTAAATGTAGAACTCCTACCGTGACAAATGCTTCAGAATAACTAACAGGGACGCATCAGGGAAGCTTGTTCTGAGGAAAGCTTTGTGTGATCTGAGATCTCCAGATGTCAAGGATAAGTAGATATTAACCAGACTGAGGAGTCAGCATGCGCAAGACCCCATGGTAGAAGGACCCTTAACTACCGGGAGGAGAAAGTCAATATTCCTGGAGCTCAGAGACAGCCGTGGGTGTGAGATGAAGCTGGAGAGCTAGCCAGTGCTCAGACCGTGCTGGGCTTTTTAGGCCACAGTTCTGCTGTTGGTGTTTATCTTGAGAGCAATAAAGCCCCCTAAGGGCTTTAATTAGCATCGGGTATAATGGCCGGAGGTATGAGAACTCTGGCCACAATTGTCTTTGGGCAGGAGATGGGAGCTTGAAGGGAACTGAAGGGAACAGAGGCTCATTCCCTCCTCAGAGCAGGCTGAGTGCTTCTCTCAAGCCTAGGCATCTATGCGGCTCTTCCAGGGGCTGAGGTTACAGACATAGAACAATGTCTTCTTTCTCCTCTCTTTCTTTACAAGTTCTTAGAGGTTGCACAGCAAGTCTTTTTGAAGAAGAATGAAAAGAGAATGTGCTTTTAATAATTTCATTTGTTTTCATAGTTCAAACGTTTTTAAGTTCCTGAAGACATGCTGGTGGATGTGTGTCAAAGAGTTTGAATAACAATCCGGAATTCATGATTGTTTTTTCTCCCTTACTATGTGTGTGTTCACTTATTAAAAGTCATCAGCTAAGAGGTATTACATAAACAAAGGAAATGATGTATTGGCTGTATTTAATATACGTTAGTATTTTTTGTTTAGATTATTTAAAAAACTTGACTGAGGTATAATTCACATAGGATACTGTTCATTCTTTTAAAGTGTCCAGTAGTTTTTAGTGCATTCAGAGTTGTGTATATATCATGTTGCTTTTTAAAATGGTGCCATATAGCTGGGCACAGTGGCTCATATCTGTAATCCTAGCATTTTGGGTAGCTGAGGCAGGAGGAATGCTTGAGGCCAAGAGTTCGAGGTTAGCCTGGGCAGCATAATGAGACCCTGTCTCTACAAAAACTTAAAAAAATTAGCCGGGCATGGTGGTATGCCCTTGTAGTAGCAGCTACTTGGGAGGCTGTGGCAGGAAGATCTCTTGACTTGGAGTTTGAAGCTGCAGTGAGCCAAGATTGTACCACTGCACTCCAGCCTGGGTGATAGAGTGAGACCCTGTCTAAAAAAAAAATAGTGTCAGGTTTCCTTTCACCTTTTTTTGTTTTGCTTTTTAAATGTGCTTTCTATTTTAGAAACTTTCAAATTTATATAAAAGTTGAGACCAGTAAATGAACCACATAGTATTCAAGAACCAGCTTTAGCAATTATGAAAACAAGCCAGTCTTGTTATATTCATGCCTCCCCTCCCCACTGGATTCTGTATTTTTTATTTTTATATATTTATTTTCAGTAGTCATGCATTACTTAACCTACTTAACTTACTAGATTCCTTTTTTTTTTTTTTGTGTGACAGAGTTTCACTCTTGTTGCCCAGGCTGGAGTGCAATGGCACGATCTCAGCTCACTGCAACCTCTGTCTCCTGGGTTCAAGTGATTCTTGAACCCTGGATTAAGCCAGGATTCTTAACTCCTGGGTTAAGTCTCCTGAATAGCTGGGATTACAGGCGCCTGCCACTATGCCCAGCTAATTTTTTGGTATTTTTAGTAGAGACAGGGTTTCACCATGTTGGCCAGGCTGTTCTCAAACTCCTGACCTCAAGTGATCCAACCGCCTTGGCCTCCCAAAGTGCTGGGATTGCAGGTGTGAGCCACCACGCCCAGCCCCTACTGGATTCTTTACACACACACACAACACACACACACACACACACACACACACACACACACACACACACACACACACACACACACACTTTGTTTTTTTTTGATAGAGACAAGGTCTCACCATTGTTGCCCAAAGTGGTTTCAAACTCCTGGCCTTAAGTGATCCTCTCACCTCGGCCTCCCAAAGTTTTAGGATTACAGGTGTGAGCCACCAAGCCCAGCCTTCACTGGATCCTTTTGAAGCCAATGTTAGATATCATGTTACTTCAATAACCAAAACTTCAGTATGACTCGTCTGTTTAAGAAAACAAGCAGAGTATTACTATCAAGCAAAAATATCAGCAATAATTACTTAACATAATCAAATATCTGGTTAAATTTTTCTGACTGAGTCACCTCTCTTTTTCTTTTAAAAAAGTAAATTCATCTCTTTGAATCAGAATTCAAGCAAAGTATATATATCACATTTTATTGATAGGTCTCTTAAGTCTCTTTAACTTACAAGTTCCTCCTTTTTCCATTGCAATTTATTTTTTGAAAAAATTGAGTTGTTTGCCTTGTAGAATTTCCCAAAGTGTTTATTTTTAATAGTAGGAAAGAGTAGGAGGTAGAGTAGAGGTTGTAGCATGGACTTTGAAGAGTTGTATACATTTGGGTTTGAATCCTGGCTCTGTCCCTTACTTTCTGTGTATCCCTGGGAAAACAAATCATCTCCCTCGAGTCAAAGTGTCCTCCACTGTAAAATGGGCATAGATGTAAGATTATGTTGAAGATTAAGTTAGATAATGTGTGGAAAGTGCAAGGCAAAAAGTAGGTGCTCAGCAAATTCTCCTCTGCTTTACTTTTACATTTATTTTTAATTTTTATTATGATTTTTTTCTCCCCTCCCCCCCCGCTTGTTTTTTGAGACAGGGTCTTGCTCTGTTGCCCACGTTGAAGTGCAGTTGTGTGATTTCAGCTCACTGCAGCTTTGACCTCTAAGGCTTAAGTGATCCTCCTGCCTCAGCTTCCTGAGTAGCTAGAACTACAGACATGCACCACAATGCCCAGCTAATTTTTGTATTTTTTTGAAAAGATAGGGTTTCACCATGTCATCAAGTCTGGTCGTAAACTCCTGTCCTCAAGCGATCTCTTGCGTTGGCCTCCCACAATGCTGGGATTATAGGCGTGCTTCACCATGCCCAGCTTCTCATTTTAATTTTCAAGCCGAGAGGAAAATCATCAATCCTCAGCACTGGTTGGTCTTGAAAATTATTTTTTGCAAGTTTAAAGGAGCAAAAATGAGCTGGTCTAGAGACCTGAAAAGCACTGTATCTGGGGTTGTGACTAAAAACGGGTCTTCTGACCTTGTACACTGTTGGTGAGAATGTAAATTATTAAAACCACTCTGGAGAACAGTTTGGAGTTTCCTAGGGAAAAAAAAATTAAAATTGAGCTACCATACAATCCAGCAGTCCTACTGCTGGGCATATATCCAAAGGAAAGAAAATCAATATATTGAAGAGATGTCTGTACACCCATGTTTGTTGTAGCACTGTTCACAAGAGCTCAGGTCTGGAAGCAGCCTGAGAGCCCATCAACAGATGAATGGATAAAGAAAGTGGAACATACACACAGTGGAGTACTATGCAGACATAAAAGGAATGAGATCCTGTCATTTGCAACAACATGGATGAAATTGGAGGTCATTATGTTAAGTGAAATAAGACAAGCTCAGAAAGACAAACTTTGCATGTTCTCACTTATTTGTGAAAGCCTAAAATTAAAACAATTGAACTCATGGAGATAGAGAGTAGAGGGATGGCTACCAGAGGCTGAGAAGAATAGTGGGGGGTGATAGTGGAGAAGTGGGGATGGTTAATGGATACGAAAAAACAGAAAGAATAAGACCTAGTATTTGATAGCACAGCAGGGTGACTATTATAGTCAATAATAAATTATACATTATTATAGTCAATCACAATTTAATTTAACATTTAAAAATAACTAAAAGAGTGTAATTGGATTGTTTGTAACACAGAGGATAAATGCTTGATGATGTGATGATTATGCATTGCATGCCTGTATCAAAATATCTCATGTATCTTATGAATGTATACACCTACTATGTACTCACAAAAATTAGAAGTAACAAAATAATAATAATTAAAAAAAACCTCTCTGTATGACTAAGGGGCTTAAAAAAAAATCACTAGCTACCCCCCAAGTACTTTTTCTAACCTTTGCCATGTTTCTGGCTCTGCTGTCAAGCCCCTTGTCATTTTGTAGTCCACAATATCTTGATACATAGGGAGGGAGGTGATGAACAAGTCCACACTGAAACGTTGTTCATTCAAATCTTGCCTCTTCAAAGTACATTAAAAAATAATTTATAAGAGGGGAATATTTAATCCAGGCAAAACCACCGGGGACTACTAGGAAATATATACACACTGTGAGACTTAGAGGGAGGGAAATATTTTTGAGTGTAGGGGGCATTCAAATCATATCACAAAGGTGAGGTTTTCATGAGAGCTGCAAATTGTCTTTCCATAAATTTATCCATCCGGCCGGGCGCGGTGGCTCAAGCCTGTAATCCCAGCACTTTGGGAGGCCGAGGCGGGTGGATCACGAGGTCAAGAGATCGAGACCATCCTGATCAACATGGTGAAACCCCGTCTCTACTAAAAATACAAAAAATTAGCTGGGCATGGTGGCGCATGCCTGTAATCCCAGCTACTCGGGAGGCTGAGACAGGAGAATTGCTTGAACCCAGGAGGCGGAGGTTGCGGTGAGCCGAGATCGCGCCATTGCACTCCAGCCTGGGTAACAAGAGCAAAACCCCGTCTCAAAAAAAAAAAAAAAATTTATCCATCCATCCATCCATCCATCCATCCCCATCCATCTATCCATTTATCCATCCATCCATCCATGATTTTATTTATCAGCCAACATTCATGCCCTGTGTAGTTAAACAGACAAAGCCCCTGGTATCTGTTTTAAATTAGGTCTAATGCCCACATGGTATCTTAACTCCACTCAACACCTGTCTGCAGCCTGAGCGTGAATCCAGATGGCTCTAGGTGGCTGAGAAATGAGATGACCCAGATCCCTCAACACCAGCCCTGGACTCTGCAATTTTCCATCACATGTTCCGAATATAGCTTCCTTTCATGGCTGCTTAATTATTATGGCTTAGAAGATCATAATATTAAATTAAAGTGAAATGTAATTGCTCTGCCAGTTTTCACACTGCCAGAATTCAGCTGATAACAACAGGATTCCGTGAGCATCTCCAAGTAAGAATTTGTTGTTGGTGACATGGGGAAGAAAGAAACAAAACTCTCTTTTCCACATTTGCCCTGCAGTCAGGCTGACACAACAAAAATGGAAAACAATTGGCACAGGCATAAAACTCTATGACAAAAGGAAACTTGTGCAATAGAAAAATAGATTTCTTGGGGGAAAAACATAACTTCCTTTGACAAAACCCTGTATTTAGGAAAAAATTCTGTAGTTTGAGGATATTAAGTTCATTAAAAGTAGCAGGCTTTTTTGGTCTGGGGAGATAGAGGCTCTTAATACCCTATGCACCATCCCCCCAACATTTCCCTTCAAATCCATATTAAAGTTAATCATCAATTGGAAGCCAGAAATGATATTGGAAAATCATTCTTTTACAAACGGAAACGATTATAATTTAAAAGGGTGCAAATGAAACCATACATTTTCAGAAGGAGATCAATGAAAACCACTTTATTAGAAAATATAAATCACTTTTTAATTTCAGATGCAACAAGAAAAGAACTCATTTTTTCTGTTTCATTGAAATTGATTGGTACACCTGCAGAGCAAAGCAGCTTTATCATCTCGTTATCAGCCAATTAATATGCAGGTCTAAATGTGAATACTATTCCAGTTAACTAGAAATGGATGATTTTATTGAAGTCTTAATAGACTAGGAAAAGCTGCCTTCCACTCTGCTAAATGAGGTCAGTAGAGAAAAAAAAAAATCAGAAGTGCATAACTTGGAATGGGTGGAATCTAAAACAATTTCTCTAACTCTTCGACCACAGAGAAAGGAAAGCGAAGTTATGTGTGTGCAAGCAGAGGACCTGTTAGGTGGAAGAAAAATTAGGATATTGAGTTTTCTTTTAATTGGAAAGAGAGCTGTTTGGGTTTGATTCTGAAGTCTGACACTTTTACTATTCAAAACTTGACAGTTCTTAGTCCTTGGTCGCATCTCCGTTTTAATCACAGGTCAAGCAGAACTGCAAAGTAGATGAAGTCTATTTACCATGCTCCCGTTTTCCCCTTTCTGTGCTTATTTTCTACCCTGCGATGTTCTCCCTGGCCCACCCAAACCTGTGGCATCCTCAAATTTTTTTCTTTACATTAAAAAAATAAAAAAAATTAAGGGATACAAGTGCAGTTTTCTAACATGCTTAGGTCGCGTAGTGGTGAAGTCCGGGTATTAAGTGTACCTATCTATCACCCGAATAGTGAACATTATACCCATAGGTAATTTTTAAACCCTCACCCCACTCCCACCCTCCAACCTTTTGTAGTATCCAATGTCTATCTTTCCAGTCTTTATGTCCATTTGTACCCACGGTTTCTCTCCTATTTATATATATTCTACTTTATTTATTTAGCAGACAGGGTCTCACTCTGTCACCTAGGCTGGAGTGCAGTGGCACAATCACAGCTCACTGCAGCCTCCAACTCCTGGGCTCAAGTGATCCTCCTGCCTCAGCTTACTGAGCAGCTGGGTCTACAGGCATGTACCACCATGCCCTAAAAAACAAAACAAAACAAAACAAAAACCACTTAGACAGCCATCCATAAACAAAAATACCCCTGGGATGGTTGAAGAGTCTAATTATGAACCTACAGCAACACAGTGGAGCAAAAACCAGAGAATAACTGCATGAAAATGGTCACTGAGGAAATGGGCATGGCTGAGATATCTGGAACTGACTGGAAGCAAAGATGCAAGGGGCTGTCAGTATCAGCCACACAGCATTGTGCATCAAAAATTGGTGCCACCTCCACTGTGAGCACAGTTATGAGCTGGTGCCAAGAGAGATTCCTCTGGCCATGACTTCCTCCATGGGAGAAAAAAAGATCATAAGGACCCCGAAGCACTCAGCACTGAAAATCCTAAAAGCTCTTGTTGCCATTGTGGACACCCACAGCTCTGGCTGCTGAGGAGTCCTGCAGTCTTCACCAACACTGCTCTCAGCTGATGGAGCTGCACAGACGATGTTGCTGTGACTTCACCAGACACAGTACTGCTGGACCCCACTCAGCTAGAGCCCTTATACCCACCCATAAGTCTATTTAAGTCTCTTCTACTAAATATAGCCCTTATACCCACCCATAAGTCTATTAAGTCTCTTCTTCTACTAAAATGAATCAGTAAAGTCTGGAGGAGGTGATAGCTCCATTAAATGTGTAGACATTAATACAAAGCAGTAAGAAACACACAAAAAATCAAGGCAACATGGCACCACCAAATGAACACAATACTTTCTCAGTAACTAACCCCCAAAAATAGAGATACAAAAATTACTTGACAAAGAACTCAAGATAATTGTTTTAAGGAAGCTCAGTATGCTACAAGAGAACACAGGTCAACAAAGTCAGAAAAACATTAAATAAACAAAATGAGAGTTTGAGAAAGAGGTGGAAATCATAAAAAAGAAACAGAGCATCAACAGCAAACTTGATCAAGCAGAAGAAAGAATCTGTGCACTCAAAGACAGATCATTTGAAAATATCCAGTCGGGGAAAAAAAAGAATGAAAATGAATGAAAAAAGTCTATAAGATTTATGGGACACCATCAAGGGAGCTAAGATTCACATTATAAAATCAAAAGGAGAAGAGATTGAGAAAGAGGCAGAAAGTTTATTTAAATAAGTAATGGGGTCAAGCATGGTGGATCCCTGTACTTAGGGAGGCCAAGTCAGGAGGATCACTTGAACTCAGAAGTTTGAGACCAGCCTGGAGAACATAGTGAGATCTCATCTCTAAAATAAAAATAGTAAATTAGCCAGGCATGTTGGTGCATGTCTATAGTCCCAGGTACTCAGGAGGCTGAGGCTGGGAGGATCAATTTAGCCCGGGAGGTTGAGGCTGCAGTGAGCCATTATCACACCACTGTACTCCAGCCTGGGCAGCAGAGCAAGACCCTGACCCTATCTCAACAACAACAACAACAACAAGTAATAATAATAAATAATGGCTGAAAACTCCCCAAATCTGGGGAGAGATATACACATTCAGATACAGAAAGCTGAAGATTTCCAACCAGGTTCAGCCCAAAGAAGACTTCACCGAGTCTCATTATAGTCAAACTGTTAAAAATCAAAGACAGGTCCATTTTCAGGTGCCATTATGGAAGACGTAGCCAGTCAGGTGCTTCTGGGCTCTGGTCTCACCATACAGTCTCAGCAGCTTATGTATGTGGAAGTGCTCATCCAAGTGGGAGATAAGCATATTTTTCCAACAATAGGACAACATATTTTTGGGTGGCATGTCAGCTTCCTGGTATCTTTAGTTGTGCTTAGCACATTATAAGCATCAATGAGTGGCCTTAGCACATTGTGAACATCAACTCCAAGGCTGTGTTCAAGAGTCCCTAAAAATATGATTCATTGTAAAGTTTTACAGCATTACCAGGAATGTGACAAGATTGAGGAGTTAGGACCTGGTAATGTACAGAAAGAAGTCTCATCTTCGTTTGATCAAGTTATCAAGAAGACAGTTTGAGAGATGATCACTCATTTTGCTGCTGTCCCCATCACAAATCCCTTCCATATGATCACTGAGGTACAATTCATTGTCAGAGAATCCAAATACTGCAGACTTTGTGATTCCATAGTAACCATCTATCAGGAAGAAGGCACCCTATGATTTTTCATGGATCTTATTCCTCACCTCCAAGGTGACATCATTTCCTTGTGGCTCTGTAACTTACTGGCCTACCTCATCAATATCTATGCACTGAATAGTGGGGTTTCCACCATGAATGAAATAAAGAATTATTCCCAAGTTGTTACAGAAACTTTTGCCAGTTTGTTGATCTAATCTGTTGTGTTTGTCTCTAATCTTATGTCTGTTGACAGCTGCAGCTTGCTGGTGGATCCTCTCCTTATTGGCCAATGTATACTTCTTGCATAGATTGTTGGTGCATGCTATAATACAGGAAAATATGAGGTGAGTTTGAAATAGCTTGCTTTTCTGGAATGTCTTCTTTGGGAAGACTTACTATTGTGACCTGAGAATATAATTTGAATATGTGGGATAGGGATAGTGATATTTCTATAGTCCCAGATGCACAGAATTATGGGAGAGAGTGTTGATTTCTGTACACTGTGGGATGCATTTAAAATAATCACTTAATATTGGGGAAGAATAAAAGACAGAGAAGTTTGAAAGCAGCAAGAGGAAAGAGGTGCATATAAGGAGACACCTTATATGACAGCCATAGAAAGCTGCCAGTGGATTCCTCAGCAGAAACTTTGTAGGCCAGGAGATAATAGAATGATATATTTAAAAGTGCTGAAAGGAAAAAAAAATAAAGTACTGAAAGGAAAAACTGCCAACCAAAATACTTTAACTGGCAAAACTGTCTTTCAGAAATTAAGGAGAGGTAAAGAGTTTCCCAGACAAATAAAAGCTGAGAGAATTTATCACTACTAGACCTCCTACAAGAAATGCTAAAGGAAGTTCTTCCAACTGAAATGAAGGAATGCTAATTAGTAACATGAAAACATAAAAGTATGAAACTCATTGTTAAAAATAAGTGTACAGTCAAATTTAGAATGCTTAATACCATTAGAGTGATATGTAAATCACTTATAACTCTAGTATACAGGTTAAAAAGACAAAACTATTAAAAATAACTATAGCTGCAAGAATTTGTTAATTGCTACATGATACAATAATATGTAAATTGTGACATAAGCATCAAATGTGTGTGGGAGGTAAAGGTGTAGAGTTTTTGCATGCAATCAAAGTTAAGTTGCTATCAGCTTGCAATAGACTGTTATCACCATAGTTGTTTAATGTAAGCTTCATGGTACTCACAAAGCAAAAACCTATAGTAGATACACAAAAGATAAAGAGAAAGGAATCAAAACATTCCACTATGGAAAATCATCAAATCACAAAGGAAGGTAGCAAGAGAGGAAGAAAGGAACAAAGAATCAACAAGATAGCCAGAAAACAATGAACAATGGTAACAGTAAGTTCTTACCTTTCAATAATTACCTTGAATGTAAATGAATTAAATTCTCCAGTAAAAAGACATAGAGTGGCTGAAAGGGATTAAAGCAACAAGACCCAATATGCTGGCTACAAGAGATTCACTTCAGCTTCAAGGACACACATAGACTGAAAGTGAAGGAATAGAAAAAGCTACTCCATGCAATTGGAAACCAAAAGAGAGTAGAGATAGCTATACTCATGTCAGAGAAAATGACTAAGCCAAAAACTGTAAAAGGAGTCAGCAAAAGTCATTATATAATGACTTATATTAAACTCTCAGGGGGTCAATGCATAAAGAGGATGTAACAACTGTCAATATACATGCGTCCAACACTGGAGCTCCTACATATAGAAAGCAAATATTAATGAATCTGAAGGGAGAAGTAGCAACGCAATAATAGTAGGGGAGTTCAATACCTCACACACACACACACACACACACACACACACACACACACACACAATTTTTCCATAAGTTATTGATGTACAGGTGGTATTTGGTTACATGAGTAAGTTCTTTAGCGGTGATTTGTGAGATTTTGATGCATCTATCTTCTAAGCAGTGTACAGTGCACCATATTTGTAGCCTTTTATCCCTTGTCCCCCTTTCACTCTTCCTCCCAAGTCCTCGAAGTCCATTTCCATTGTATCTTTCTTATGCTGTTGTGCCCTCATGGCTTAGCTCCCACGTATCAGTGAGAACATATGATGTTTGGTTTTCCATTCCTGAGTTACTTCACTTAGAATAATAGGCTCCAATCTCATCCAGTTTGCTGCAAATGCCGTTAATTCATTCTTCTTTATGGTTGAGTATAAATATATACTCATTGCATAAATATACCACAGTTTCTTTATTCGCTCATTGATTGATAGGGATTTGGGTTGGTTCCATGATTTTGCAATTGTGAATTGTGCTGTTATAAACATGTGTGTGCAAGTATATTTTTCATATAATGACTTCTTTTCCTCTGGGTAAATACCCAGTAGTGGGATTGCTGGATCAAATGGTAGTTCTACTTTCATTTCTTTAAGGAATCTCCACATTGCTCCATAGTGGCTGCACCAGTTTACATTCCCAACAGCAGTGTTGAAGTGTACCCTTATCATCACATCCACGCTAACATCTACTGTTCTTTGATTTTTTGATTATGGCCATTCTTGCAGGAGTAAGGTGGTATCACATTGTATTTTCTATTTGCATTTCTGTAATCATTAGTGATGTTGAGCATTTTTTCATGTTTGTTGGCTACTTGTATATCTTCCTTTGAGAATTGTCTATTCATGTCCTTAGCTCACTTTTTGATGGAATTGTTTGTTTTTTTTCTTACTGATTAGTTTGTGTTCACTGTGGATTCTGGATATTAGTCCTTTGTCACATGTATAGATTGGGAAGATTTTCTCCCACTCTGTGGGTTGTCTGTTTCCTCTACTGACTGTTCCTTTTGCTGGGCAAAAACTCACAATACAATAATGTATTGTATACTCAAAATTTGCAAAGAGGGTAGATCTTAAATATTCTACAAATGCACACACACACACACACACACACACACAATAACTATGTAAGGTAATAAATATGGTAATTAGTTTGATTGTGCTAATCAATATTAAATGTATACATATATCAAAACTCTACACTAAAAGCTTTTAATATAGACAGTTTTTTATTTGTCGATTATACCTCAATGTAGCTGAAAAAAAAATAAGAAAAAACGTAAAGCAAAGGGTTGGCAAAGTTTTTTGATAAATGTCCAGACAGAAAATATGTTCAACTTTGCAGGCCACAGGATCTCTGGCATGAGTACTCAACTCTGCTTTTTAACATGAAAACAGTCATAGACATAAACAAAAAATGGTGTGTCTATGTTTTGACAAAACTTTATTTGCAAAGCAGAAAGTGGGATAAACTTGGCCCGGGGGCTGTAGTTTGCTAATTCGTGATCTAAAGTAAGGAGGCTGTAATGGTGGAATGTCAGGTGCCAAGGAAGGGTTGCAAGGACAGATTATTTTTTAGGCGATTACGGGAGTTCATTGGGTTAGAAGACCTGTCCGGTATCCTTCAACCACTTCTGATGTTTCTGAAATTCACTTGTTCATTTATACATTTATTCATCTATTCTTCAAGCCATTGATTGAAGAATGTTGTTTCCTGCTATCAGAGTCTCTGTGAACAAGAATGACTCTGTCCATAGCTTGGTGCCAGTGGCAACAGTTGGTGTAACACTTCTGCTGCTGGCTTCAAGCAGGCATCTTGTGACAGTGGCACTTGCTGTGGAGTGAGGAAAGGCTGGTTTCGAGTGCAAGAAATGGGTTTTGCAGCTTCACTGTGCACTCAGAACATTGCAAATATGTCTAAAATAATGAGACCCATTTTCTACACTCAAACCAGTACTTACAAAAGAGTTAAAATTTTTAACTATTTTGGAAGATAAAAAAACAAATTTTGTCTTCCAAAATAGTTACATGGAAGTCTTAATATTCCCAAGATATTGTTATTTTTCCAAAAAGTTTAAAATTCCAAAGCACATAGAATGCTCCTTTGAAGATTTTTCATTTATAAGTTCTATATATTATATTACAGAATGTTTCCAAAACAGAGAAATGGAAATAACATCGTGTATAATCCTAATAACCCATCAAAATGTAGCAAGTGCTTAGCACAGAACCTGGCAGATAATAGGTGCTCAGAAAGTATTTGTTGAATGAATGCATGGAGTCTTTTTGCACCATCAAAATTCTGCAATTATCTAGAAATGATGCCAACCAGCCATACCCTACTTTCCCATTTCAAAAATTAGAAAATAGACTAGAAGTATAGAATGTTTCAATCTCAAGACTGGATGGGTATTAAGTATACTTTTTATTGTTATTGTATTTTGTGTAGAGACAACATCTCCCTCTGCTGCTCAAGCTGGAGTGCAGTGGTGCCATCATTGCTCATTGAAACCTCAAAAGAGGGCTCAAGCAATTCTCCCACCTTAACCTCCTGAGTAGCTAGAACTATGGGTACATGCCATGACACCTGGCCAATAATGTGTGTGTGTGTGTGTGTGTGTGTGTGTGTGTGTGTGTAGATGTGGTCTCACTCTGTTGCTCAGGCTGTTTTTGAACTCCTAGCCTCAAGTGATCCTCCTGCCTAGACCTTTCAGAGCACTGGGATTACAGGCCTTAGCTACTGTACCCAGCCTCAATTTTAACATTAGTTTTAAAAAAGTTATTTATAAAAGTAATACTAATCAATGCAGAAAATATGGAAAACAAAGAACAGTAATACTAAACACAAACCTGCTTATACAGTCATGTGTTGCTTAATGATGGGGATACGTTCTGAGAAATGTGATTAGGTGAGTTCATCATGGTATGACCATCACAGAGGGCACTTACACAAACCTAGAAGGTGGTGTCCACTACACCTAGGCTATATGGTATAGCCTATTGCTCCTAGGCTACAAACTGTACAGCATGCTACTTTACTGAATACTGTCAGCACCTGTAACACAATAGCAAGTATTTGTGTATCTAAACATGGAAAAGGTAAAGGTACAGTAGGCTGGGCGAGGTGGCTCACGCCTGTAGTCCCAGTAGTTTGGGAGGCCAAGACAGGAGGACCACCTGAGGTCAGGAGTTTGAGAACAGCCTGGCCAGCATGGCGAAACCCCATCTCTGCCAAAAATACAAAAAAAAAAATTAGCTGAGTTTGGTGGCATGCACCTGTAGTCCCAGGTACTCAGGAGGCTGAAGCATGAGAATTGCTTGAACCCAGGTCACAGAGGTTGGCAGTGAGCCAAGATTGTGCCACTGCACTTCAGCCTGGGTGACAGAGCAAGACTCCATCTCAATAATTAAAAAAGAAAAAGAAAATGTACAGTAAAAAAATCTTAGGGGATCACTATTACATACGCAGTCCATTGTTAACTGAAATGTCCTTGTGTGGCACATGACTGTGTGTGTGTGTGTGTGTGTGTGTGTGTGTGTGTATAACTCAGATCATTGTGTTACATACCCACGGGTAGCCACCACACATGTAGATGAATCTACCTTTATTGATAAATCTATTTTGTCTATAGAGGAATTAATAACATCTTAAGAAATGAAATCATGCCCTACATGTTTTATAACCTCCTTTCACTTGGCAGTATATTGCAAATATTTTCAACATTTGCCTTTCTACAATGATTTTTTTTTCTTTTTCTTTTTTTGGTCACAGAGTCTCTCTCTGTCACCAGGCTGGAGTGCAGTGGCACGATCTCAGCTCACTGCAACCTCTGCCTCCTTAGTTCAAGTGATTCTCCTGCCTCAACCTCCTGAGTAGCTGGAACTACAGGCGCATGCCACCACACCCGGCTAATTTTTGTATTTTTAGTAGAGATGGAGTTTCACCATGTTGGTCAGGATGGTCTCAATCTCTTGACCCTGTGATCTGCCTGCCTCGGCCTCTCAAAGTGCTGGGATCACAGGCGTGAGCCACTGTGCCCGGCCTCTACAATGATTTTTAAAAAAAGATTGAAAGATATTCCGCTGAATATCTATGGATAGTAACGACACTTTCAGATGTAACTTTCCCCTTCTATAGGGCAAAACAGCTAGAGCCCACACAGTTCCATGGACCTGCATCACCATCTCACCTCTTTTACTTCTCCTTCTCCTTTTTCTGTTTTTCTTCCTCCTCGCTCTTGTTTTTCTTCCTTTTCCACTTTCTTCTCCTCCCTCCTATTTTTATTCTTTCTCCTTTTTCCCGTCTTTCTCTTCTTTTGGTATTATAAGGGAGCTGGTCATTTGCAGAGATGTCAGGCCAGTAAATAGATTATGTGAGTGTATATGTGTGTGTCTCTGCATATATTTTTTTTAAATTTTAATATTTAGAGAAGGGATCTTGCTCTGTTAGCCAGGTTGAAGTGTAGAGGCACAATCATAGCTCACTGCAGCCTTGAACTCCTGGGCTCCAGTGATCCTCCCTTCTCAATCTCCTGAGTAGTTGAGACTATAGGCACAAGCTACTGTGCCTTGCCACCTGTGTGTTTTGATGGCTGCACTGCTGCTCTGCTGAGTCACTAAAGGCACATCTTGGAGACAACCTCTGAAAGTCAATCAGTCTTCAGGGAGCTCATTAGAAATATTCAAGGTGGTAGACATGGGTCCAATATAAGACAGGCCTTTCTTTTCTTTGTTGGGGTAGAGAAACACAGAATTGAATTAAATCATCTTGAGTAGTGAGTCCCCTGTTACTGGTTGCATTCAAGTAGAGGCCATTTGACCATTTCTTTTAGGCATTGTGTTCCTAGACAAAAAAACAAAAACAAAAATAAAAAACAAAAAACAAAAAACCCAAATTTTGTCCTGAACCAGATTTTCCCCGAAGCTTCCTCAAAACGTTTTAGAGTCTAGCTATACCTTTAGGTTAGATTCAGTGAGCTCTAAATGTGACACTTCTTCCAAGTATCAGATTCTCTGATTCCATGACTTGTGACAAAGACTATTTTCTAAGGTCCTAGTATTTAACTTTCTGAAACGGATGCCGGCAAACAGGCTTACGTGGAAAGGGAGATTTAACTAATTGCAAATAATGAGATTTCAGTTTATTTGGAAATTTTAGTAATTCATGCTTTCCACACCCCTCATTTCTATAGGTACACGATGGGATATTTTAATGATGAAAGTATTAAATACATGTGGAAGCACGCAGGATGGATAACATACATACATTCTAGATGGACAGATGTTAGTTTCTACCTGCGTGCTTGAATAAGCTACTAGATCCTGCATGGAATGTCACGCTAAAGACTCTTTAAATGCCTTGACTGAGCAATTTGGCTGTACCCCCATTTTCCCATTTCAAAACATTTCAGATTCCCTTTGCTCCATGAAATGCATGAAAGCTGCTTCTGACCACAGAGACTAATGTGCTATCCGTTTTATCTCCAAAACAGGCTCCCAATTGGTTCCAGGGAAAGTGATTTCCCCAAACTTGGCTGCCAGCTGTAATTGGCTTATATGTGACCCATCCATTTCTACATGCTCATTAGAGCTGGGTGCTGGGGTCTCTTCGGTCTCTGGCAAGCAGCTGGACCAAGTAACATATGCTGGCTGGTGTGGTCATAGAGCCCTTGGAATTAGGAGGTCTACCCTCTCTGTGTGCTCCATGCCCTGTTGGACGAAGCGGGTCCAGTACGAAGACTTCCCTTGAAGCCAGGCAGACACTGGGAAACATCGGAGGAAAAAAAGACTTTCCCCACTTCCCCTCATTTCCTTCTTCGGTTCTTGGTTCAGAGGTAGCAGCAATACGTTATACAAACTGCTTGGGTTTGAACATGGCTTTGCCACCTAAAAACTGCAAAACCTCAGACAAGCTTTTAAGAATCTCACTGCCTCAGTCTCCTCACCGGTAAAATGGGAATAATAATAGCACCAACCTCATAGTATTGCTGTGAGGAATAAATTGGTTAATGTAAATAAAACCCTTAGGACGGTGCCTGGTAAAGTCAGGAGGGCTGAGCACATGTTTGTTAATAACATTTGATTCAAGGGACTCAGTGCTTACTATGAACTGAGTGCAGGCTCCAGGCTGGGGGCTGGGAACATGTGCCCATCACCCTGGAGAGGCTCACATTTGCAGAGCCCCAGGGAGAGGTGATCAACTTTTCCTCTTCCTCATTTTCTTCCCTTCCCAGATTTCTTCCCCTCCTCCTCTCTTCCCTTCTGTATCAGGTTTCTCTTGCTGCTGTAACAAATGCTCACCAACTTCTTGGCTTATAACTAAACAGATTTATTGTCTCACAGTACTCTAGGTGGGAACTCTCATTGGACTAAAACAGTCAAGGTGTCTGCAGGAAGGTGTGCCATTCTGGAGGTTCTAGGGGAGAATTTCTGTCCTTGCATTCTCAGCTTTTAGAGGCTACCCCCATTCCTTGGCTCAGGATCCCTTTCCCATCACTCTGACTTCTCTGATGCTCCTGGCTCCCATTTTCTCACATAAGGACCACTGTGTTTACATAGGGCTAACCCAGATAATCCAGGATAATCTCTCCATCACAAAACCCTTGATTTAATTGCTGCAAAGTCTCTTTTGCCACAGAAGGTAGCAGAGTGACAGATTCTAGGATCAGAACATGGCTACTAGTGTGGAGGGGTGTTTTAGTCTGCCTACAGTGTGTTTTTCCTCCTTCCTTTAAAAAATGCTTGTCCTATTCATGAGCTTCCTTGAACCACTGTGGAGCATCAGGGGAGCTGGGTTCTAGGCCTGACACTCTCTCCGACTTGCCCTACATGGAACCTTGGGTAAGAAATAACCCACATGTCTGTAACACAAGGGGTTGGACTTGTCATGCCGTATTTCACTTCATGTGTGCAAAAACACCATTTCCTTGGTGTTCTTTTAATAGATCGGAGAAAGTGATCTGACTCTGATGCTGCTGAGCCCCTGAGCCCCTGCCTTGCTCACTGAGGGGAAATTGGCTTTGCTTGTTGGAGCGTTCCTCGTTCCCCATTGTTCTAAGCTTGTGGCCTCCCAGAATGCACGAATATCAAGTGGGCTACTCAGGGTTTCACACTATTGGTCTCTAATGCCACCGCTGAGATGTCCATTGTCCCAGCCCATGTAGTCCCCTATAGGTGTCATGTGCGCAGCTAGGGGACTTTGTTGGCTCTGATGACCCCACTGCCTACTGCCCTGGCACCCCGGGTGCATCTCGTAGCCCTTCCTCCTTGAGGCTTAACCACCTCAGGAAACAGGGGCTGAGGCCCTGGACCTGCTGACCTCCCCCTGTTCCCAGGCTGGGGGACATTTTCTTGGTACTTTCCTCTTGCTACACTTGGTGCAACCTCGTCAAAGGGCTTTTTACAAAGTCCAGGGGGAGAAATGTCTTTCAGGCAACGTCTGCTTTGTTCTTTCCGACATCAGCTCCTCCTGAAGCCAAAGATTCTGCCTTTCTGCTTGAAATAAACAAACAAAAAAAATTAAACTATATAAATTCATTTGAGGGGATCAATAAATTATCTTGCTTCAAATCGTTTTCTTTTTTCTTTTTGAGACAGGATCTTACTCTTGTCACCCAGGCTGGAGTGCAGTGGTGCAGTCATAGCAACTGCAACCTTGAACTGCTGGGCTCAGGTGATTCTTCCGGCTCAGCCTCTCCAGTAGCTGGGACTACAGGCACGCACCATTGCTTCCAGCTAATTTTTAATTTTTTTTTTTTTTTTTGCAGAGAAGAGGTCTCACTATGTTGCCCAGTCTTTGAAAGCTGAAAGTTTTCAAACTATTGGTTTCAAACCCTTGGTTCTTTGGAGGATAGATATAGTGGGTGGAGCCCTAGAGCTGCCTCCCTCACTTCAGTCAGAGCAGCCACTGTGACGTTGGTTTTATGTATTGAAGATTCTCCTAAGATTTTATTTAGAGGAAGCATTCAAAAAATATTTGAGTTGGCTGGGCGCGGTGGCTCAAGCCTGTAATCCCAGCACTTTGGGAGGCCGAGGCAGGTGGATCACAAGGTCAAGAGACCAAGACCATCCTGGTCAACATAGTGAAACCCTGTCTCTACTAAAAATACAAAAAAAAAAAAAAAAAAATTAGCCGGGCATGGAAAAAAAAATATTTGAAACCACTGGAGTAGATAATCTCTGGGGCCTCAGTCAGTTCTAAGGTGTGTAATTTTATATATGTTTCAGCAAATTCAGCAGCCTTATGAAGAAATCACTTATTCTCTATCATCTGGTTTTCTATTTAGCCAGAGTCTTTTGTTAATAAAAATATCTGTACAATTCATCCACAGCACAATATTCTTTATTCATAGGAACACAGTATAAGACTTTGGGAAGCAGAAAGTCTGATCTGTATCCCTTATTTATTTTTTATTTAGGATGTGTTTTTTTTGGACCTACAATTATTTCATCAAAGGAGATGAACATTTAAAGGTGATAGAATACATATACATGTGTACACACATACAAACACATAATATATATAAAATGATAAAATGCAGGGTCACGGGAGACAATTTGGAAAATACAGAGCAGCATAAGAAGAAAATAGTGATCACCAATGATTCCAGATTGGTCACTGTTAATGTTTTGGTATATTTTCTATCGATATTCAAAAAAATTATGTAAACAATGTCTACACGAATTATTAGTACAAAATAGGGAACACACCATGTTTGTAGTTTTATGAGTTGACTTTTTCATATAAAAATCTCATGACCATTTTTCTTGTGCCATAAACTTTTTTTAAAAAAATTATATATATATATATATATGTATATATTTAAAGACGGGGTTTCACCATGTTGGTCAGGCTGGTCTTGAACTCCCGACCTCAGGTGATCCGCCTGCCTTGGCCTCCAAAGTGCTTGGATTACAGGTGTGAGCCACTACGCCCGGCCAACTTTTTTAAAAACAAAATTTTTTTTTGAGACAGAATCTTGCTCTGTCACCCAGACTGGAATGCAGTGGTATGATCTTGACTCACTGCAACCTTCTTCTCCTGGGTTCAAGTGATTCTCCTGCCTCAGTCTCCCGAGTAGCTAGGACTACAGGTGTGTGCCACCATGCCAAGCTTATTTTATTTTATTTTATTTTTAAGTAGAAATGGGTTTTGACCACGTTGGCCAGTCTAGTCTCGAACTCCTGACCTTAGGTGATTCACCTGCCTTGGCCTCCCAAAGTGCTGGTATTACAGACAGGTGTGAGCCACTGTGCCCAGCCAAAAAAACCCCACAATTTTAATGAGTGTGTATGACTCTATTACGTGCCATATATATAAAATATATATATTTTACCAAGTTCCCTATTACTGGATATTTGAAATATTTCTAATTTGTTATGATTATCAATGAGTATGATGAACATGTCCATAGACTCATCTTTACTTACATTTCTAAACATTTTTCTGAGATGATTCAAAGGTGTAAATTTACTGAATCAAAGGATATAAACTTTTTTTGCCAAAGCCGTTGATATATATTTCTAAAGTACCTTCCAAAAAGTATATGGCTTTACATTTCCATCAGCTCTGTTGGAGTCTTGGTCTCACCAAATCTATACTAACGGTATTATTAACAATTTGCTAATCGTTAAATGAAATGTTAGTGAGAGTTTTAGTGTCATGTGTAATTTGTTAGATTCTCATACTTCATTTTATTTTATTATTATTATTATTTTTTAACAAATCCTCCCTCAGGTTTATTTGTACAAATAGCACAGGAGGACCCCAGCCCCATGCAGATGGCAGCCCCGGGGGGTGGCACCAGTCCTTCTGTCCTCACATTGGCAGAGATATCTACTCTGAAGCCTTTGTAGGGGCCTGGGCACCTTTGGGAGACTGAGCTGGAACTGAAGCTGGAGCTGCAGCCTGGACCTTGTTTTGATCCTTGGCCTTGGCCTTGGCCTTTGGCCGGCAGAGCCTGAGCCCCTTGGCAATGTGAGCATGAGCACGTTTCCCAAGCTTGGCGTGGGCAATGTAGGCAAGTCGATCGAGCTTTTGGCTGACACCCCCCTTTGGGATCTTGGGCTTAACCTCCTTGGGCTTTCCGAGGGCCGTGATGGCCTCAGCACGTGCACTCCTGGCCTTGGCGTTGTTGGCCTGCATCTTCCTTAGGCTCTTCTTGTTGTGCTTCCTGGCAAAGCGCATGGTCCTCAGGAACTTGGGGTCCACCCCCTTAAGAGATTCGTATCTTTGTGATAGGGGTTTCTTGATACCATTTCTGTGCCATTTTCGGGACTGGTTGTGTGTGGTGTGGTTCTTGGACTTGGCCATGTCTGCACTTAAGCCGCGCTTCCTGAAGCGCCTAAGACCGGAAGAGAAAGGCGCCGCAGTGCAGCACCACTTTATTTTATTTTTATTATTATTTTTGAGACTGGGTCTTTCTGTCACCCATGTTGGAGTGCAATGGCACAATCATGGCTCACTGCAGTCTTGACCTTCTGGGCTCAAATGATCCTTCTGCCTCAGCCTCCTGAGTAGCTGGGACTATAGGTACGTGTCACCACACTTGGCTAATTAATTGTTTTTTCTTTTTGTAGAGATGGGGGTCTCACTTTTGTTGCCTAGGTTGGTTTTGAACTCCTGGGTTCAAGTGATTCTCCTGCCACAGCCTCCCTAAGTGTTGGAATTATAGGTGTGAGCTGACCATGCTTTAAAAAGTGGCAATCTATGTAGCTTTTAAATTAATGGCACATGTCAGCATCTCCAGTGGAGATTTTTTTTTACTGAAAAACAAAAAATGCACAAATAAGAACAGGTCTAAAATAAACCAGAGTGTTTACATACAAAAATGGAAGAGGAGAAAAACCCACAGTCTTCCAATTCTGACTAATCCACTGCTAAGGTCTGAATGTGTACCCCCAAATTCACACCTTGAAACTTAATTGCCACTGTGATAGTTTTAAGTGGTGAGTTCTCTTGGACGTGATTATGTCATTGAGGGTGATTCCCTCATGCATGGAATTAGAGCCTTTACAAAGGGCATGAGCGCAGGTGTTCATTCGTTCTCTCTCTCTTTTCTTTGAGACAGAGTCTTGCTCTGTCACCCAGGCTGGAGTGCAGTGTTAAGATCTTGGCTTACTGTAACCTCTACCTCCTGGATTCAGGTGATCCTCCTCCCTCAGTCTCCTGAGTAGCTGGGACTACAGGCACATGCCACTACACCTGGCTAATTTTTGTATTTTTAGTAAAGTTGGGGTTTCACCTTGTTGGCCAGGCTGGTCTTGTACTCCTGGCCTCAAGTGATCCGCCCGCCTCAGCCTCCCAAAGTGCTGACATTACAGGCATGAATCACTGTACATGGCCTCAAAATACCATAGCATAATTAGTGGGAGAGAAGGCATGGAACAGTTAGTGTATTTAGTGGTCAGGTGACACACTAGCAGCATGTACTGTCTGCAGTGAATGGCTACCACTCTATCACATGGAAACAGACTGCAGACAGAGGTGGCTACTGCAGTAATATTTCTTCTGTCTTTTCTAAATCGCCAGTAAAAGATTTGCTAATTAACCCACAGTATCAAAAATGGATTTTTATTGGTGAATCTAGTGGCTGTTAATTAGTTTGATGTATGTTCAACCTGAGCTTCAGCTATGCAGTTTGGGCTAAAATATGTAGCTCAGAGACATTCCGCTCCTTTGAATGAACTTAGCGAGGCTTGTAGCCTGCACCTTTAGGGATGGCACCTGAACTGGAACTGGTTTCCTCATCAGTCCTGTGTCCAGCCACTTCCCTAAGAGGTTTCTGATCATAATGATTCTGACCAACAATTTGTAAAATCTTGCTCTAATCTGCTTTGAATAAACTTTCATACAGGAAAAGATTAGAGCACATGAAAGGTCAGAAAGCTGGGACTTCATCAAGCCCCAGAACGGACTGCTTGAAGTGCTTAGTGCCTGCTTTGCTAAGGAATGTTTATTTAATTAATGTTGGTAGCAGTGACTGTTGGCAATCCAGGTCAAGAGCTTTCTTTCCCTAAATCAGAGATCACAGGTGTCAGTGGAGGGGTTAGCCTGTGTGAGGTAGTCTGTCTGGCCTTTCCTCTTCTTCCAAGTATGAGGATGAATGAGGAGGGACCAGCCCATCTAAGATCTACATTTGATTTGATTCAGCGAACCTCATTTGAGTTCCAACAGTAGCTCTGGCTCTTAAAACATTAAAAAAAAGGGATGGTGCAGTGGCTGACACCTGTAATCGCAGCGCTTTGAGAGGCCGAGGAGGGTGGATCACCTGAGGTCAGGAGTTTGAGACCAGCCTGGCCAATATGGCAAACCCTGTCTCTACTAAAAACAAAAATTAGCTGGGTGTGGTGGCGCGCACTTGTAATCCCAGCTACTTGGGAGGCTGAGGCAAGAGAATCACTTGAACCTGGGAGGCAGAGGTTGCAGTGAGCTGAGATTGCGCCACTACATTCCAGCTTGGGTGACAGAGAGAGACAGTCTAAAAAAAAAAAAAACAAAAACAAAAACAAACGAACAATAGTAAAAAAAGAGGCCGGGCACAGTGTCTCACGCCTGTAATCCCAGCACTTTGGGAGGCTGAGGCGGGTGGATCACAAGTTCAGTAGTTCAAGGCCAGCCTGGCCAACATGGTGAAACCCTGTCTACTAAAAATACAAAAATTAGCTGGTCATGGTGGCATGTGCCTGTAATCTCAGCTACTCTGGAGGCTGAGGCAAGAGAATCACTTGAGCCAGGACCCAGGACATGGAGGTTGCAGTGATCCGAGATCGCACCACTGTACTCCAGCCTGGGCTGGAGTGAGACTCCGTTTCAAAAAAATAAAAAAATAAAAAGAAGAAAAAGAAAAATAAAGAAAGAGAGAGAAAGAAAGAAGAGCTTAATGACTGCTTTTTAAGCTTCTGTGTATGATTTTACTTTTGAAGAATCCCTTTAATGTTGGACATCCGTAATGGATGTAATATGGAAAGACAAACAAAGAGAACACAGAGGCTCTAAGTCCCTGGTGTGGCGATGTCAAGTGACTGAAAGGCTACGCTGGCTGTGACACTGAGCCCCGCATTTGCATTTCTAACTGTGACCCGGGGGCTGATCTGATGAATGAACAGGGAAGGTAGCTTCTCACCCGGATGGTGTCCCCATGACCTTTTTCTGTCACCGCCTCCTGAGAGCATGTTAGGAAACGTTTTCTAACTTGGTTGGCATAAAAGGCCACTTAGTGTAATAAGCTTGAAAAATTCTACAATATTTCTCCTGTTACACATGTAAATTCAGTTTCTGACACATAATGGGTGCTAATAAATGTTTGTGCAATTACAGGTGCCTACCACCAGGACCAGCTAATTTTTTGTATTTTTAATAGAGACGGGGTTTCATCATGTTGCCTGATGGGTAATCTTTCAATGCTCGCCCCTCCCACCCTCCTCCCTTTTGGAGTCCCTGGTGTCTACTGTTGCCATCTTTTTGTCCATGTATTCTCAGTGTTTAGCTCCCACTTAAAGTGAGAACATGTGGTATTTGATTTTTTAGAAAAGATTTAAAAAAATTTCAAAAGCGTTGAGAGTACAAGTAGTTTCTGGTTACATGGATGAATCGCATGCATGGCCGTGAAGTCTAAGATTTTAGTGCACCTGTCACCCGAGCAGTGTACATTGTACTCAATATGTAGCTTTTTTTTTTTTTTTTTTTTTTTTTTTTGAGACAGAGTTTCACTCTTGTTACCCAGGCTGGAGTGCAATGGCGTGATCTCGGCTCACTGCAACCTCCGCCTCCTGGGTTCAGGCAATTCTCCTGCCTCAGCCTCCTGAGTAGCTGGGATTACAGGCACGTGCCACCATGCCCAGTTATTTTTTTTTTTTGTATTTTTAGTAGAGATGGGGTTTCACCATGTTGACCAGGATGGTCTCGATCTCTCGACCTTGTGATCCACCCACCTTGGCCTCCCGAAGTGCTGGGATTACAGGCTTGAGCCACCGCGCCCGGCCCCCTCAATATGTAGCTTTTTAAATCCCTCAGCCCCCCATCACCCTCCCCGTTCTGAATCTCCAGTGCCCATTATACCACTCTGTATACCTTTGTGTACCCATAGCTTAGCTCCCACTTATAAGTGAGAACATGCAGTATTCCATTCCTGAGTTACTTCACTTAGAATAATGGCCTCCAGCTCCACCCAAGTTGCTACAAGAGACATTATTTCCTTCTCTTTTTTATGGTTGAGTAGTATTCTATGGTGTTATATGTATCACATTTTCTTTATCCACTCACTGGTTTATGTAGAGCCCATGTTCAAGCTCTATAGTTTCTCTCCTTTTGGAATTATAAAATCTCTATTACATAATGTCTTCTTTTTTTTGAGACAGGGTCTCTCTCATTCTGCTGCCCAGGCTGGAGTGCAGTGGTGTGATTATAGCTCACTGCAGCTTCTACCCCTTGGGCTCAAGTGATTCTCCCACCTCAGCTTCCCAAGTACCTAGGACTACAGGCTTGTACGATCACAACCAGCCAATTTTTAAAAAACATTTTTTTTGTAGAGACAGGGGCCTCCCTATGCTGCTCAGGCTGATCTTAAATTTCTGGGCTTAAGTGACCCTCTCCTGCCTGGGCCTCCCAAAGTGTTGGGGTTACAGGTTTGAGCCACTGTGCCTGGCCTATAATGTCTTTTTAAAAGAATTTCTTTTTTGGTGGGGGAGAAGAATATCCCTTCTTTTGCAACACTGCCCCTTGCTATTTATGGGGTTTATCAGTAACATTCACACTGAAAAATTTTAGTGTATGTCTTAGTCTTAGTATCTTTGAAGATTAAATCTGTGGGTATTTGTTTGTGATTACAAGAATAATAACAGCTATCACTTGTTGAGTGAATACTATATGCCAGACACTCTACCCGTTATTGTTAATCCTTTTAAAAACTTTTTTATTTTTTAAACTTTTATTTTAGGTTCAGCGGTACATGTGCAGGTTTGTTATATAGTCAACTTGTGTCATGGGGGTTTGTTGCACAGATTATTTCATCACCCCGATACTAAGCCTAGTACCCAATAGTTATTTTTTTCTAATCCTTACCCTCTTCCCACTCTCCACCATCAAGTAGGCCCCAGTAGCTGTTGTTCCCCTCTTTGTGTCTATGTGTACTCATCATTTAACTCTCACTTAAAAGTGAGAACATGCAGTATTTGGTTTTCTGTTCCTGCATTTACTAAGGAGAATGGCCTCCAGCTCCACCCATGTTCCTGCAAAGGACATAGTCTCACTCTTTTTTATGGCTGCATAGTATTTCACTGTATATATGTGCCACATTTTCTTTATCTGATCTGCCATTGATGGGCATTTAGGTTGATTCCATGCCTTTGCTATTGTAAATAGTGTGCTAATGAACATTTGTGTGCATGTGTCTTTATGGCAGAATGACTTATATTCCTTTGGGTATATACCCAGTAATGGGATTGCTGGGTCAAAAGGTGGTTCTGTTTTTAGCTTTTTGAAGAATCACCACACTACTTTCCACAATGGTTGAATTAATTTACACTCTCCTCAACAGTGTTTAAGCATTCCCTTTTTTCCGCAACCTATCCAGCATCTGTTTTTTGGCTTTTTATTAATAGCCATTCTGACTGGTGTGAGATGGCATCTCACTGTGGTTTTCATTTGTATTTCTCTGATAATCAGTGATATTGAGCTTTTCTTACTATGCTTGTTGGCTGCATGTGTGTCTTTTTTTGAGAAGTGTCTGTTTATGTCCTTTGCCCATTGCTAAAGGGGTCGTTTGTTTTTGTATTGTACATTTGTTTAAATTCCTTATAGATGCTGGATATCAGACCTTTGTCAGATGCATAGTTTGCAAAATTGTCTGTTTACTCTGTTGATAGTTTCTTTTGCTGTGCGGAAGCTCTTAAGTTTAATTAGATCCCATTGGTCAAATTTTGCTTTTTTTTTTTGCAATTGCTTTTGGTGTCTTTATCATTAAATCTTTGCCAGTTCCTATGTCCAGAATGGTATTGTCTTCCAAGGTTTTATAGTTTTACATTTTACATTTAAGTCTTTAATCCATCCCGAGTTAATTTTTCTATCTGGTGTCAGAAGGGGTGCGGTTTCAGTCTTCTGCATACGGCTAGCAACTTATCCCAGCACCATGTGTTGAACACGGAGTCCTTTCCCCATTGCTTTTCTTGGTCCGCTTTGTCAAAGATCAGATGGTTGTAGGTGTGTAGCCTTAGTTCCGGGTTCTCTATTCTGTTCCATTGGTCTCACATTATTGCTAATCCTTGCAAACAACTCTGAAAAATAATCACTTACTTCATCATCCCCATTTGCAGATAAGGAAACAGAGGCTTAGAGAAGTTGCATCAATTGCTTTGGGTTCCATGGTTTGCCACTAGCAAAACTGAGATTTGAATACAGGTTTGTGAGATACCCAGATTTCTCCTGTTCTGAATAATTGTTAGGCCCATTCTTGGTGACAGCATTGATGTGGCTTCCATGTAGATTTCCTCTGGGAGAGTCTTTTTTTATAGGGTTTCCATGGGACACCCAGTTGAATGCAACAGTGTCCTGTTTAATTGGAAGCAGGTCAGAGGTTTGCCATGGACCTGTCTGTGCTATTTCTTCGAACCTTGGCTGGCTATATTTGTACTGACACTGTGAACCCCATTGTTAGGGTAAGGGTGACCTGTCTTGGTCTCCAGGTTGAGCTGAGCAGACCCCAGCTATGTTCATCCTGACTTGGATTAGTGCTTTTACCAGTAATAAAGAATTAATTTTAGCACTTGAGCTAATTGGGATAAAAAATGTGACACCCAAGCCAGAAATAAGCTTAATGAAGCCCATTAAATAATTTAATGATTACATAATTATGCTCATTTAGAATGCAGGAATTGATTACTCTCAAATTAATTTTACCATCTCTGTACCTTTTTGAGCACATTTATTTTGAACAAAATGAAGGATTAGTTTCATTTCTGATGGGCACTCTGCCATTAATAATCATGTCTCATTATAATGAGAAAATGTTGTGTTTTGAATAAGTTCATGTGACCATATATTTCCAGATAACAGACAAGCTTGTTCAGTGGAGAGATTTAAGCTATTGAAAGGGCCTTACTAATTTGAATCATAAATGAGTAAGTGGAGGATTGATGTGCTCAGTGAACAGAAATCTAGATGGTAAAATATGGTGCAATCGAGCTAATTAGGGGCTTAATAAGGGTGTTCTGGAAACTCCAAACCAGTTGCAAATCAGGTATGTGGGACAGAAAGGGCTAAAACCTAAAGGCTTAATGGTGGACACACAGGGACACAAAGAAACACAGTAGACATATGTCGAATGCTTTCTGAGCATCTTTTCCTTCCCTCTTTCCAACAGCCCCTAAGTTCTACTTGGCAATTTTCAGGTCAAAGCCTGCTTGCTAGGTTCCCCTGATACATATAGTATACCACCCACTAAGCCAACCACTACATTTCATCCTGATTTTTGTTTCATAGTGATTGGTACAGAGGTGAGCATGTAACCTGACACTGTCCAATCAGAACGAATCTCAGGATGCTTTCAGGGGATTCCAGGAAGACTTAAAAAAAAATTTGGCTGTGTATGAAGAGGCAGGTTTCTAGCCACAAGGGAAGCCAGTCTTAGGATGAAACTGAACTGTAGAAAGCAAAACTGAGAGACAGAAGGAAACAAGATCTTGGTGTCAATTTATTAACTAATTAATTTGTTTTTGAGACAGAATCTCACTCTGTCACCCAGGCTGGAGTGCAGTGGTGTGATCACAACTTGCTGTAGCCACAACTTCCTGGGCTCAAGTGATCCTCCTGCCTCAGCCTTCCAAGTAGCTGGGACCACAGGCACATGCCACTGCACTCAGCTCATTTTTTATAGAGGCAGGGTCTTGCCACGTTGCCTAGGCTGGTCTTGAACTGCTGAGCTCAAACAATCCTTCTGTCTCGGCCTCCCAAAAAGCTAGGATTACAGATATGAGCCACCATGCCTGGCTACAATCTGCTTTTAGATCTTTTCATTATAGGAGCTAATAAATCCTTTCTATTGTTGAAATCATTGTTGCTTACATGTGAAAGTATCCTGGGAGAAGCAGGATTTAATAGGTTACGGGATTTTTCTTTAGAGTTATATACTTTATGCGTTTAGAATAATAGAATTTCAGACCTGTGAGAGAATTTAAGGGTCACAAATTCCAATGGGGTGCTACATAATGATCTGATAAGTCAGTTTGTGGTTTTATATGGTGTCTTGCATTTGTAGAGCTTTTTGTATCTTTCATGGTGTTTTCAGAATGCTTTGGATACTCACATCAAAGCCTCAATTTCAGGAAGCTGGGCAGGGGCCACAATGCCCTGAGAGAATCAGGGTTTAATAATGGGGTGAGATGCTCTTTGTAGTCAGAAACATATGATGACATCAAATCCTTGCTTTTCTACTAAGTAACCTAGCCTGCTCCTATACCTGTGAAATGGGTATAATAGCTACTTTGTAAGTTATTTTTCTCTCTCTCTCTTTTTTTGAGAGGAGGTCTCTCTCTGTTGCCCAGGTTGGGATACAGTTGGTTTCATTTTCAAACAGGATGTCTCCAAGCGGTGGTGAAGATGACACCAGCAGTCTCAGGGTTATCAGCTTAACTAACTGCTTTATGTATATAATCTCTCATTCTCAGTGCAAGTTTACCAGGCACCTGTTATTATCCCCATTCCACAGATGAAGAAACTGAAGCTCAGAGAAGTTTGGTGAAGATCACCCAGCTGGTAAGGATGGAGAATACTATGGGCTGAATGGTGTTTCCCAATTAGTGTGTTGAGATCCTAACCCCCAGGACCTCAGAATGTGACCTTATGTGGAGACAGGGTCTTTACAAAGGTAATCATGTTAGAATGAAGTCATTAAGTGTGGGTCCTAATCTAATGTCTTAGTGTCTTCATAAAGAGGGGAAATTTGGAAACAGACATGCATAGGGAAGATGGTGTGAAGAGACAGCGGAAGAAGATGGTCATTGGTGAGCTAAGGAGAAAGTTCTAGAACAGAATCTTCCCTCATAGCCCTCAGAAGGAAGCAACCCACCAACATCATGATTTTGAACTTCTTTTTTTTTAAGTTTAAATTCTATTTTATTTTATTTTTTTAGAGATAGGACCTCTCTCTGTCACCCAGGCTGGGTACAGTGGTGTGATCATAGCTCACAATAATCTCAAACTCTTGAGTTCAAGTGATCCTTCCACCTCAGCCTCTCAAGTAGCTTGGACCACAGGTGCCCATCAGCATGTATGGCTATTTTTTTTTTTTTTTTTTTTTTAAATTTTGAGGAGATGAGGTCTTGCTATGTTGCCTAGGCTGGTCTTGAACTCTTGGCTTCAGGTGATCCTCCTTCCTGGTCCTCCCACAGTGTTGACATTATAAAGTGTGAGTCGCTGAACCCAGGGCTTTTGAGCTTCTAACCTCCAGTACTGGGAGATAATACATTTTTTGTTGTCTAAGCCACTGAATTTGTGGTACTTTCTCCCAGCAGCCCTAGCAAATGAATACAGAGCCTGAATTTGAATTCAGATCTGTCTGACTCCAAAGCTGGTGTTCTTTCTCCTACACCATATGACTCCGGAATGTGGTAATGTGTGTGGTGACTGCAAGTTTTGTAAGATGGACTCATTTTCTGAATTGAACAATAAAATATTTTTCTAGATGGGATTCTGCAAGTGCTTTCTGCTTTCACAAACCTCTAGAGGAAGGTGAGCATTTTCTACGAGCAGCTGTGCTCCAAAGAATCCAGTGTGAAAGAAGTGAACATGTAAGCTTCATACTTGGTAATTGCTGATTATAATTGAGAGAATCTTTATATTTGTTAAATTCAAGTTCCATGTGTATACCCATGGAATAGCAACTAGGTGGACCTTACAAAGAGGAGAATTTGCTTCTGGTTTCATGAGTAATGTAAAGAAGCAATCTGTACCAGGCATGGTGGCTTACACCTGTAATTCCAACACTTTGAGAGGCCGAGGCAGGCAGATCACATGAGGCCAGGAGTTCAAGACCAGTCTGGCCAACATAGTGAAACCCTGTCTCTACTAAAAATACAAAAATTAGCTATGTGTGGTTGTGGGCGCTTATAGTCCACTTGGGGACAGGGCTGAGGCAGGAGAATTGCTTGAACCCAGAGGGGGAAGGTTGCAGTGAGCTGAGATGGTGCCATTGCACTCCAGCCTGGGTGACAGAATAAGATTCCATCTCAAAATAAAATAAAATAAAAAATAAAATAAAATAATAAAAAAGAAGCAATCTGAACAGCACTAAGTTTTCTCCTCTGTGTTCTTACCACGAAAAATTGTAACAGGATATTTATTCACTCACTGCCTTAACAAACAGATGAAATATCTCTCACGTATGAGTTCCAGTACGTGATGTGATGGAATAAGGCAGTACTCTCTCACAGAAAGATAGTACAAGCCGCATAGGTGAGCCACACAGGCAATTTAGCATTTTCTAGTAGGCATATTAAAAAAAGTAAAAACAGGTGAAATTAATTGTAATAATATTTTATTTAACACAATCTACCAAAAATATTTTCAGTTTAAAGTGTAGTCAATGCAAAAATGGCTTTTGTGATATTCTACAGTTTTTTTGTCCAAGGAGTCAATATCTGGGATGTGTTTTTCCCTGACAGCACATCTTTATTTGAATTGGCCACATTTCAGATGCTGAATAGTGACATCTGGCTGGGTGGTCCCCTGTATTGGAAAGTACAGGTTTAAAGGATAATGCCATCAACATGATGGCAGTAAGAGTAAGTATCATAATGACTTCTGTTTATTTTTGTACCATGTGCCATGAATGCTCTTTTTACATGTTGTCTTTTTTTTTTTTTTTTTGGAGACAGGATCTTGCTGTGTTGCCCAGGCTGAAGTTCAGTAGCGTGATTGTGGCTCACTGAAGCCTCACTCCTGGGCTCTAGTGATCCTCCCACCTCAGCCTCTCAAAGTGCTGGGATTACAGGTATAAGCCACCATGCCAGGCTGTTTATTTTTTTTAAGCATAAGTTTTTTTTTTTTTTTTTTGAGACGGAGTTTTTGCTCTTGTTGCCCAGGCTGGAGTGCAATGGCGCGATCTCGGCTCACTGCAACCTCCGCCTCCTGGGTTCAGGCAATTCTCCTGCCTCAGCCTCCTGAGTAGCTGGGATTACAGGCACGCGCCACCATGCCCAGCTAATTTTTTTTTTTAGTATTTTTAGTAGAGACAGGGTTTCACCATGTTGACCAGGATGGTCTCGATCTCTTGACCTCGTGATCCACCCGCCTCAGCCTCCCAAAGTGCTGGGATTACAGGCTTGAGCCACCGCACCCGGCCAAGCATAAGTTTTGAATGCACTTATAAAATTCTAAATAAAAGCATAAATAACTATATAGCAAAATGTCTCAACCTTAGTCATCATCTTCCAAGTTCCCATTTCTTAAAATCAAAAAACAAAAACAAGAACCCCTTTTATTAGTTTAATACACATTCTTACATTTTATTTAAGCAAATATATATTCTTATTTTTCCTTCCTTTTTGTAACCATAAGTTAGCAAATTATATACATGTTCTACATCCTATGTGTTTCACTAAACTGTTTATATTAGGGATCTTTTCATATTGGTACACAGTTGCCTGGTTCTTTTCCACAGCTGCGTTGTATGAAGATAGCATAATTTAATTCGTCTATAGACAAACGTTAAGGGTGTTCTCAGTGTTTTTAATTAAAAGCAAGATACTACAGTGAATATCTTGTGCACCTGTCATTTCACATGTTTGCAAGATGTTAAAGAATAAATTTCTGGAACTGGGATTGTTGGGCCATAGGCAAAGGTGTGTATAATTTGAGAAGGTATTGCAAAATTGTCCTTTGTAGGAGTTGTACCAATTCAGGCTTCTACCGTCAATGTGCAGGAAATGTATTTAAAACTTCAGCTTAAAAAGAAAATACAATGGCCTGACATGGTGACACACACTTGTAATCCCAGCACTTTGGGAGGCTGGGGTGGGAGGATCACTTGAGCCCGGGAATGAGGCTGCAGTGAGCTTTGATCACAATAGTACACTTTGGCCTGGGCAACAGAGCAATGTGTAGTATGTACACATTGTGCAAAAGGAGTTCTTGTTTTACTTAATTCTTAAACTGTGTAAGGTATATTATTATTATTATTATTTAGAGACAGAGTCTCTCTCTGCCACCCAGGCTGGAGTACAGTGATGTGATCATAGCTCACTGTAGCCTCAAACTTCCTGTAGTCAAGTGATCCTCCTGCCTCAGCCTCCCAAGTAACTAAGACTGCAAATGTGTGCCACCACACCCAATTAATTATTTTTTTTAATGAGATGGGGTCTTGCTATGTTACCCAGGGTGGTCTTGAACTCCTGGCCTCAAGCAATCCTCCTGCCTTGGCCTCCCAAAGTACTGAGATTACAGGCATAAGCCACCAGCCTTGGCTGAAGTATATATTATTATACCTATTTTTCAGGTAAAGAAACTGAGGGTCAAGATAGGTTATGTGACATACATAGTAATGTGAATGTGTATAGGAAAAGCACAAGATTAAATCCCAGATTTGCTACACACACACACACACACACACACACACACACACACACACACCATCAACTTACAAAGAATTGGAAGTACAATTCAAATAACGTTTTTTTCTGAATCATTTGAGAGTAAGCTGACAGTTTGACCTCATACCCACATAAATCCTTTCTGAACCGATCAGAATGAATTTCTGTGGATTGACCATGAAATAGCAACACAAAAATAAGCACAGTATAGTGCTTCATCAGATTAAACTTATTCACTATAATGGACAGTACTTTATGGCCTCCCAAAGTTTAGAGTGCTCGTATGTCTTTTATGAAATTATGGGTATGTGAGATCAGGCTAATTTTTATCTTTCATTATGAAACCTGCTAACATTTACAAAAGTAGAGTCGTGTAATGAACTCCCATGTGCCTAGCACACAATTTCCACAATTAACAACAGATGACCCGTCTTGTTTCATCTAACTTCCTTTTCATCCCCCCATGCCCTATTAGAGTAGTTTAAAACAAAGTGTACACATTACTTTTTAATTTTTTTTGGCTGGGGACAAGGTCTTGCACTATTACCTAGGCTTGAGTGCAGTGGTGTGATTATAGCTCACTACAGCCTCAGCTCTTTGCCTCAAGTGATTATACCTCCTCAGCTTCCTGAGTAGCTGGGTGCTTTAGTTTATTATTTTTGCATGTTGTAAAGATGGGGTCTTGCTATGTTGCCCATGCTAGTCTAGAAATCTTGCACTCAAGTGATCCTTCTACCTTGGCCTTTCAAGGTGCTGATATTACAGGCATGAGCCACTGTACTTAGCTCCAACATTGTTTAATTTTATCTGTAAATATTTCAGTATATTTCATGTAAGAACTATTTAAAAAAAACGTAACCACTATAGACATGGTTGGTTTAAGTGTCCATTTATCTGGCTTTTTATTACATTTAGCAGTCAAATATTGGTCCCTTCAAAAAACATTTTTTTGAAGACCGGACACGGTGGCTCACACCTGTAATCCCAACACTTTGGGAGGCCGAGGCAGGTGAATCACCTGAGGTCAGGAGTTCGAGACCAGCCTGGCCAACATGGTGAAAACACGTCTCTACTAAAGATATAAAAATTAGCTGGGCATGTGGCGCATGCCTGTAATCCCAGCTATTCTGGAGGCTGAAGCAGGAGAATCACTTGAACCTGGGAGGCAGAGATTGCAGTAAGCTGAAATCATGCCACCTCACTCCAGCCTGGGTGACAGAGTGAAACTCCATCTCAAACCAAAACAAACAAAAAAAATTTTTTTGGGGAAATGTTACTGGTCTAGGAAATCCCCAGATCTAGGAATCACCATGAAACTCTCCCAGGGCTTCTGCCACCATGCTTCATAAGCCTTTGAAATAGTTCTGACTCAGGGAAGACCCAGGTCTTCTGAGACCTGAAGCTGAAACAATCTGGGGGCTCTCTTTAAGATACAACAAAATTAAAAGTACAAAGTAATGCTTGAAAGTGAATGTATTTTTAGTGTGAGAAAAGTACTCACCACACATTAAAAAAGCTGAAAAGCTGAGAAATACCAGAAACCTCATAAAATCAGGAAAAATAATATAACATTTTTATTAATGAACTGCCTGAGAACCCCCTCTGTCACATTTTTCCTTACATTCTTTGTCTGCATACTCTCTGATTGCCTCTCCATAGGACAAGGATATTATAATATCATGTTCAATAGAGAGAACAGCAAGATAATTCAGTTTTTCCTCTAGGATGATTGTTTGAAATTCATTTTTTATTATTGATGGTAGGTGGCTTTGCACACAGACAGACTTGTTGTATGTAGCGCTGCCTCTGGTTTGCACCCTTGCCCGATAAACTGTATTTCTTGAGATTCTGTCAACAGAGGTGCATTTATCATTGTAGTCTCTGCAGTCTTGGGCATATTCCCAATGGGAGAGAACTTCCATTTTGATTAAGTGTCAACAAGAAGTGAAACTTCTGCTTATGAGTTTACATATCAGATGTTGGGATAATTTTCTAAAGATGACTCCTGGTCCTGTGGATTTAATACCATGTTGCTTCTCTACTCTCCATTCCTTACAGAATTCAAGGCCAGGGCTCTGTAGAACGAATTTCTATTCCCACTGGACGTTTGGCCCTGCATCTTTGGGTCAGTATTCTGGGTGTTGAGCTACAGGATTTCTCCTGGGAGCTACTCCTACAGAATGACAGCTAGTCATGGAGGTGACTGTGATCCCCTTAAACCCAGACCAGATGTATCACCAATAGAATTTCCTCTTAGCCTGGTTTCCCAAATGCATGCAGCTTCTCTAAAGACACAGCATGAAGGGAAATATGATGGGGAAGTCAGATGGAAAGAGCATTTTTAACTGATTGTGGATTATATATATGCATATCTATCTATCTATCTCTTATCTATCGATCTATCTATAGATAGATCGATAGATTAGATAGATACATATTGAGATAGGGTCTTGCTCAGGCTGAAGTGCAGTGGCATGAACATGGTTCACTGCAGTCTTGACCTCCTAAGCTCAAGGGACCCTCCCATCTCAGCCTCTTGAGTAGCTGGGACTACAGGTGTGCACTACTACACCCAGGTATTTTCACATTTTTGGTAGAGATGGGGGTCTCACTATGTTGCCCAGGCTAGTCTTGTACTCCAGGCATTGAGTGATTCTCCTGCCTCAGCCTCCCAAAGTGTTGGGATTACCGGTGTGAGCCACTTTGCGAGGCTGAAAATAAATATCTCACTTTTGCCGATTATAGTGGATTATGGCTTTCTGAGCACATTGTCATGGCTTCATTAACCTCATGGTAAATTTGGCTCTGCTCCTGACTGCTTTTCTGATCTCATCCCTGACAGACTTCCCATCCTTCATGCTGCTCCAGGTACACTGACCTGCTTCTGTTCCTCCAATATGCCAGGAATTGTCTGCCTCTGGGCCTTAGCATTTGCTGTTCCTCCTGCCTGGAACACTTTCCCAGATATCCACACATGGCTCACTCTCAGCTTCCTTCAGCTGTCTACTCAAATGCCAACCTCTTACCATCCTGTTTAAAATTGCCAAAAGCAATTGCAACAAAAGCAAAAATTGACAAAGGGGATCTAATTCAACTAAGGAGCTTCTGCACAGCAAAAAAAAAAAAAAAAAAAAACAAAAAAAAACAAAAAAAAACTATCATCAGAGTGAACAGGCAACCTACAGAGTGGGAGAAAATTTTTGCAATCTATCCATCTGGCAAAGATCAAATATCCAGAATCTACAAGGAACTCAAACATATTTACAAGAAAAAAACAAACCACCCTATTAAAAAGTGAGCAAAGGCATGAACAGACACTTCTCGAGAGAAGACATTCATGCAGCTTTCAAGCATATGAATAAAAGCTTAATATCACTGATCATTAGAGAAATGCAAATCAAAACCACAATGAGATACTATCTCACACCAGTCAGAATGGTGATTATTAAAAAGTCAAGAATCAACAGATACTAGTGAGGATGTGGAGAAATGGGAATGTTTTCACATTGTTGGTGGGAATACAAATTAGTTCAACCATTGTGGAAGATAGTGTGGCAATTCCTCAAAGATCTAGAACAAGAAATACCATTTGATCTAGCAATCTCATTACTGAGTATATACCCAAGGGAATATAAATCATTCTATTACAAAGATACATGCACACCTATGTTCATGGCAGCATTATTCGTAATAGCAAAGACATGCCCACCAATGACAGACTATATGATGTACATGTAAACCATGGAATACTATGTAGCCATAAAAATAAATGATATCACATTCTTTGCAGGGACATGGATGAAGCTGGAAGCCATTATCCTCAGCAAACTAATGCAGGAACAGAATACCAAACACGGCATATTCTCACTTATAAGTGGGAGCTGAACAATGAGAACACGTGGACTCAGAGAGGGGAACAATACACAATGGGGCCTGTTGGGGGGGTAGAGGGGGAGGGAGAGTATTAGGAAGAATAGCTAATGCATGCTGGGCTTAATACCTAGGCAATGGGTAGATAGGTGCCGAAAACCACCATAGCACACGTTTACCTATGTAGCAAACCTGCACATCCTGCCCATGTACCCAGAACTAAAAATAAAAATAGAAAGTTAGTGCCCTAAGACCTAGCACCCCATTCTTTGTGCCCTACTTTTCTCAGTAACACTTACCACCTTGACATAATAGATTTTGACTCATTTGTTGTCTATCTCCCTCCTATTAAAATGTAGGCTCATGAGAACAGGGACTTTGTTTGCACATTGGTGTGTCCTCAGCCCCTAGACCAGTGTTTCCCTAGAGTAATTGCTCAAGAAATATTAGCTGAATGAATGAAGAGCAATTGGAAACCACTGAAGAATTTTAAGTGGAGAGACATGAGGCTTTCCTGGGTCTGTCAAAAGAAATTACTCTCTCACTTATCTTTCTCCCAGAACAACTTTCCACAATTTTTCTTGAATTATAATTACCTGTCAGTCTAATTTTCTCCAAAAGATTGTAGAGGATAGAGATTATGTTTAATTCATCAACATACCTCCTATCACATGTATTGCATGAATTAACACTGGTGGAATTAGATGGAAGTTACTGTTTCTCTGCACATAAATTCTGGAAATGTCTGTGTTTGGTTTTCTCGGCAAACTAGATTACAAACTGTTTCTGAGTAGGGAAAATTTCCTTGGCCATCTATGTCCTCTTAGCAGAGCTTAGCAATCAGTACACTGCACTTCTTAAACAGGGTTCAATCTCCTTGTGTTTCTGTCTATACAATTTCTGTGACTTAATGACATCCAGTTCTCCATTCTAATGAGTTTCCAAGCAAAATTTATGCATCCATTAGGATACCTAAAATTTCTATGAATCAAAACCCAACTAAAAGTGGCTTAAACAGTTAAGGGTTCATTATATCGGATGGCCAAAAGGCTGGAGGCAGAATGTCTTTAGGATTGTTTAATTTTGTAATTTGTTGATATTTTCTAGGATACATCCTTCAGCTCTGCCATTCTAGCTTGTCTCCTCATGGTCACGAGATGGCTGCAGTGGTTCCCAGTATCATGTTCTTATACAGTGACATCTGGAGGCAGGAGAAGAAACTGTTTCTTCTCAGATACCTCTTCTAGAAGGACTTTCTCTGAAGTCCTGCAGTATATTTCTCTCTGCTTATCATCATTGGCTGGAATTGCAAGACATGCTCTTGCCCAAACTAGCTTGGTTAGGGAAATGGAATTGTTCAAATATGCCTATATTAATTGAGATTTATCCTCTGGGATGGAGGAGGGGGCATTATCCTCAGCAAAGAATCACACAGGGTCTTGATCCTCTTATAGTCAGGAGGGAGCATATACAGATGGACTTGGGATAGCACTGACAGCGTCTACTATATCTTCTGCCAACTTGGCCTGATTCAAAGGTCTGAAAAATTTGAGGTTTTTAGATCCTTCCTCCCATCCAAAATCTAGGGTCATGCTATTTTTTTTTTTCTGAATTGATCTCTTAAACAAACAAACAAACAAAACAAAACAAAACAAAACCCCTACATTAAGTACAAAGCCTTAACTTACTTAGTTCAAAAAGAAACAAAACCAGATCAATGAATTTGAATTAAAACTGCACAATGATCACATTGCTTAGTCTCTCTGTGCCTCAGTTTCCTTATTCATGAAACGAAGATAATGATAATACCTAAGTTATAAGGTTGGTGTAAAGATTAAATACATTATTACACAGTCAGTTTTTATTATTTACAGATTCCACACTCATGAATTTGCCTACTTGCTAAAATTTATTGGTGGCCCTCAAATGAATACCTCTGGCAATTTTGTGGTCATTCATGAACATTTGCAGAAAAGTGAAAAAGTCGAGTTGCTCAATGTGCATGCATGTTCCCAAATAAAGTTGAACAAGGCAACATTCTATCTTCTTGTTTCAGCACTCTGAGTGTAAACACAGGTTCTTTTCATGTCTATTTAGTGCTTTTTTTTTTTTTTTTTGCACATTAGTGCTTTTGTTAAAGATTTTGCTCTTGATGCCTGGGCAAGATGGCCGAACAGCTCCAGTCTGCAGGTCCCAGCAAGACCAATGCAAAAGGTGGGTGATTTCTGCATTTCCAATTGAGGTACACAGCTCATCTCATTGGGGCTGGTTAGATGGTTGGTGTAGCCCACGAAGGGTGAAGCAGGGTGGGGTGTCATCTCATGTGGGAAGTGCAAGGGGTTGGGGAACTCCCTCCCCTATTCAAGGGAAGCCGTGAGTGACCATGTCATGAGGGACAGTGCTATCCAGCCCAGATACTATGCTTTTCCTGTGGTCTTCACAACCTGCAGACCAGGAGATTCTCTTGGTATGTAGGGCCTTGGGTTTTAAATACAAAGCTGGGTGGCCATTTGGCCACCGAGCTAGCTGCAAGGGTTTTTTTTTTCTCATACTCCAGTGATGTCTGGAACATCAGTGAGAGAACCATTCACTCCTCTGGAAAGGGGGCTGAAGCCAGGGAGCCGAGTGGTTTAGCTCAGTGGATTCCACTCCCACAGAACCCAACAAGCTAAGATCCACTGACTTGAAATTCTTGCTGCCAGCGCAGCAGTCTGAAGTTGACCTGGGATGCTGGAGCTTGGTGGAGGAAGGAGAAACAGCCATTACTGAGGCTTGAGTAGGCAGTTTTACTCTCATAGTGTAATAAAAACCAGGAAGTTCAGAGTGGGTAGAGCTCACTGCAGCATCCAGAAGGCACTGTAGTCAGACTGCCTCTCTAGATTACTGCTCCCTCGGCAGGGCATCTCTGAAAGGCAGCAGCCCCAGTTAGGGGCTTATAGATAAAACTCCCATCTCTCTGGGACAGAGCACCTAGGGGAAGGGGCGGCTGTAGGTGCAGCTTCAGCAGACTTAAACCTTCCTGCCTGCCACCTCTGAAGAGAGCAGCAGATCTCCCAGCACAGAGCTTGAGCTCTGCTAATGGCCACACTGTTTTTTCAAGTGGATCCCTGATCCCTGTGCCTCCTGACCGGGAGACACCTCCCAGCAGGGGTCAACAGACACCTCATACAGGAGAGCTCCAGTTGGCATCTGGCAGGTGCCCCTCTGAGATGAAGTTTCCAGAGAAAGAAACAGGCAGCAATCTTTGCTATTCTGTAGCCTCCACTGATGATATCCAGGCAAACAGGGTCTGAAGTGGACCCCAAACAAACTCCGGCAAACCTGCAGAAGAAGGGCCTGTCTGTTAGAGGGAAAACTAACAAACAGGAAGCAGCAGCATCAACATCAACAAAAAGGATGACCACCCAAAAACTCCATCTGAAGGTCACAAATATCAAAGACCAAAGGTAGACAAATCCAAAAAGATGAGGAAAAATCAGTGCAAAAAGGTTGAAAATTCCAAAAACCAGAATGCCTCTTCTCCTCCAAAGGATCACAACTCCTCGCCAGCAAGGGAACAAAACTGGTTGGAGAATGAGTTTGATGAATTGGTAGAAGTAGGCTTCAGAAGGTGGATAATAACAAACTCCTCCAAGCTAAAGGAACATGTTCTTCTCCATGCAAAGAAGCTAAGAACATTGATAAGAGGTTACAGGAACTGCTAACTAGAATAGCCAGTTTAGAGAAAAACATAAATGATCTAATGGAGCTGAAAAACACAGCACAAGAACTTCATGAAGCATACACAAGTATCAACAGCTGAATCAATCAAGTGGAAGAAAGGATATCAGAGACTGAAGATCACCTTAATGAAATAAAGCATGGAGAGATGATCAGAGAAAACAGAATGAAAAGGGAAGAACAAAGCCTCCAAGAAATATGGGACTATGTGAAAAGAGCAAACTCCATCCACTCTGAACTTCCTGGAGGCTTTGTTTACATGGCGAGGGGAAAACTGCTTACTCAAGCCTCAGTAATGGCAGATGCCCTTTCCTCCACCAAGCTCCAGCATCTCTACATTTGACTGGTGTACCTGATAGTGATGGGGAGAATGGAACCAAGTTGGAAAACACGCTTCGGGATATTATCCAGGAGAACTTTCCCAGCCTAGCAAGACAGGCTAGGAATTCAAATTCCTCAAGTTTCTCAAATTCAGGAAATACAGAGAACACCATAAAGATACTTCTCAAGAGGAGCAACCCCAAGACATATAATTGTCAGATTCACCAAGGTTGAAATGAAGAAAAAAACGTCATGGGTAAGAGAGAAAGGTCAAGTTGCCCACAAAGGGAAGCCCATGAGACTAACAGCACCTCTCTCTGCAGAAACCCTACAAGCCAGAAGAGAGTGGGAGCCAACATTCAACATTCTTAAAGAAAAGAATTTTCAACCCAGAATTTCATATCCAGCCAAACTAAGCTTCACAAGTGAAGGAGAAATGAAATCCTTTACAGACAAGCAAATGCTGAGGAATTTTGTCACGACCAGGCCTGCTTTACAAGAGCTCCTGAAGGACACACTAAACATGGAAAGGAAAAGCCAGTACTAGCTACTGCAAAAACATGCAGAAGTACAACGACCATTGACACTATGAAGAGACTGCATCAACTAATGGGCAAAATAACCAGCTAGCCTCATAATGACAGGATTAGATTCACACGTAACAATATTAACCTTAAATGTAAATGGGCTAAATGTCCCAGTTAAAAGATTGGCAAATTGGATTAAAAGTAAAGGCCCATCAGTGTGCCTATTCAGGAGACCTATCTCACATGTGAAGACACACATAGGCTCAAAATAAAGATATAGAGAAGATTTACTAAGCAAATAGAAAGAAAAAAAAAGTAGGGGTTGCAATCCTAGGCTCTGATAAAACAAACTTTAAACCAACAAAGATCAAAAAAGACAAAGAAGGGCATTACATAATGGTAAAGGGATCAATGCAACAAGAAGAGCTAACTATCCTAAATATATATGCAGCCAATACAGGAGCACCTAGAGTTATAAAGCAAGTTCTTAGAGACCTCAAAAAGACTTAGACTCCCACACAATAATACTGGGAGACTTTAACACTCCACTGTCAATATTAGATCAATGAGACAGAAAATTAACAAGGACATTCAGGACTTGAACTCAGCTCTGGACCAAGTGGATGTAAAAGAAATCTACAGAACTCTCTAACCCAAATCAACAGAATATACATTCTTCTCAGCACCACATAGTACTTATTCTAAAATTGACCATATAATTGGAAGTAAAAAACTCCTCAGCAAATGCAAAAGAATGGAAGTCGTAACAGTCTCTGAGGCTACAGTGCAATCGAATTAGAACTCAGGATTAAGAAACTCATTCAAAACTGCACAACTACATGGAAACTGAACAGCCTGTTCCTGAATGACTACTAGGTAAATAACTAAATTAATACAGAAATAAATAAGTTCTTTGAAATCAATGAGAACAAAGACACAACATACCAGAATCTCTAGGACACAGCTAAAGCAGTGTTTAGGGGGAAATTTATAACACTATATGCCCACAGGAGAAAGCAGGAAAAAATCTAAAATCGATACCCTAACATCACGATGAAAAGAACTAGAGAAGCAAGAGCAAACAAATTCAAAAGCAAAAGGTAAGAAATAACTAAGATCAGAGCGGAACTGAAGGAGATAGAGACATGAAAAACCCTGCAAAACATAAATGAATCCAGGAGCTGTTTTTTTTTTAGGAAATACTACAAACATCTCTATGCACATAAACTAGAAAATCTAGAAGAAATGGATAAATTCCTGGACACACACACCCTACCAAGACTAAACCAGGAAGAAGTCAAATCCCTGAATAGACTAATAACAAGTGAAATTGAGGTGAGGCAGTAATTAAGAGCCTACCAACAGACATAAAAAAAAAAAAAAAGCCCAGGACCAGAAGGATTCACAGCTGAATTCTACCAGGTGTACAAAGAGGAGCTGATACCATTCCTTCTAAAACTATTCCAAGCAACAGAAAAAGAGGAACTCCTCCCTAACTCTTTATATGAGGCCAGCATCATCCTGATACCAAAACCTGGCAGAGACACAACAACAAAAAAAAAGAAATTTCAGGCCAATATCCTTGATGAACATTGATCCCTGATGAACATTGATGCAAAAATCCTCAATAAAATACTAGCAAATCGAATCCAGCAGTGCATTAAAAAGCTTATTCACCACAATTAAGTCAGCCTCATCCCTGGGATGCAAGGCTGGTTCAGTATACACAAATAAATAAGTGTAATCCATCACATAAACAGAATCAATGACAAAAACCACATGATTATCTCAATAGATGCAGAAAAGGCCTTGAATAAAATTCAGTACCCCTTCATGCTAAAAACTTTCAATAAACTAGGTATTGATGGGACATACCTCAAAATAATAAGAGCTGTTTATGACAAACCCACAGCCAATGTCATACTGAATGGGCGAAAGCTGGAAGTATTCCCTTTGAAAACTGGCACAAGACAAGGATGCCCTCTCTCACCACTCCTATTCAACATAGAATTAGAAGTTCTGGCCATCACAATCAGGCAAGAGAAAGAAATGAAGGGTACTTAAGTAGGAAGAGAGGAAGTCAAATTATCTCTGTTTGCAGATGACATGACTGTATATTTAGAAAACTCCATCGTCTCAGCCCCAAAATTGCTTAAGCTGATAAGCAACTTCAGCAAAGTCTCAGTATAGAAAATCAATGTGCAAAAATCACAAACATTCTTATACATCAATAATAGAGAGCCAGATAATGAGTGAACTTCCATTCATAATTGCTACAAAGAGAATAAAATACCTAGGAATACAACTTACAAGGAATGTGAAGGACCTCTCCGAAGAGAACTACAAGCCACTGCTCAAGGAAATAAGAGAGAATAAAAACAAATGGCAAAACATTCCATGCTCATGGACAGGAAGAATCAATGTTGTGAAAATGGTCATACTGCCCAAATTAATCTGTAGATTCAATGCTATCCCCATCAAGCTATTACAGACTTTCTTCACAGAATTAGAAAAAAACTACTTTAAACTTCATATGAAATCAAAAAGAGCACTTATAGCTAAGACAATCCTAAGCAAAAGAACAAAGCTGGATGCATCATACTACCTGACTTGAAACTATATTGCCAGACTATAGTAACTAAAACAGCTTGGTCCTGGTACCAAAACAGATATATAGATCAATGGAACAGAATAGAGGCCTCAGAAATAACGCATCTACACATCTAACCACCATACATCTATACCCATTTGATTTTTGACAAACCTGACAAAAACAGGCAATGGGGAAAGGATTCCCTATTTAATAAATGGTGTTGGGAAAACTGGCTAGTCATATTCGGAAAAATGAAAATGGACCCTTTCCTTAAACCTCATACAAAAATTAACTCAAGATGAATTAAAGATTTAAATGTAAGACCTAAAACCATAAAAACCCTAGAAGAAAACCTAGACAATATCATTCAGGACATAGGTATGGGCAAAGACTTCATGACCAAAACACCAAAAGCAGTAAAAGCCAAAATTGACAAATGGGATCCAATTAAACTAACAACTTCTGCATAGCAAAAGAATCTGTTGTCAGAGTAAACGGGCAACCTACAGAATGGGAGAAAAATTTTGCAATCAATCCATCTGACAAAGTACTAATATCCAGAATCTACAAGGAACTTAAAAAAATTTACAAGAAAAAACCCAAACAACTCCATCAAAAAGTGGACAAAGGATATGAACAGACACTTTTCAAAAGAAGACAGTTATATGGTCTGCAAACATATGAAAAAAAGTTCATCATCACTGGTCATCAGATAAATAAAAATCAAAACTACACTGAGATATCATCTCACATCAGTTAGAATGGCAATTATTAAAAAGTCAGGGAACCACAGATGCTGGAGAGGATGTGGAGAAATAGGGAGGCTTTTACAGTGTTGGTGGGAGTGTAAATTAGTTCAACCATTGTGGAAGACAGTGTGGCAATTCCTCAAGGATTTAGAACTAGAAATATTATTTGACCCAGCAATCACATTACTGGGTATATACCCAAAGGATTATAAATTGTTCTACTATGAAGATACATGTACATGTATGGTTATTGCAGCACTATTCATAATAGCAAAGACTTGGAACCAACACAAATGCCTATTAGTAATAGACTGGATAAAGAAAATGTGACACATATACATCATGGAATACTACATAGCCATAAAAAAGGATGAGTTCGTGTCCTTTGCAGGGACATGGATGAAGCTGAAAACCATCATTCTCAGCAAACTAACACAGAAACAGAAAACCAAACACCGCATGTTCTCACTCACAAGTGGCATTTGAACTATGAGAACATATGGGCACAGGAAGGGGAACATCACACAGAGGCCTGTCAGGGGTTGGGGGACAAGGGGAGAGATAGCATTAAGAGAAATACCTAATATAGATGATGAGTTGATGGGTACAGCAAACCACCATGGCACATGTATGCCTATGTAACCAACCTGCATGTTCATGCACATGTATCCCACAACTTAAGTATAATAATAATAATAACAAGAATATTTTAAAATCAGTTTTGCTTCCACTTTTATCTTTTAAAATAAATCTAGATAGCCATTTTAAAGCGCCAGGTAGAGTGGAAGTTGACTAAATACAGACAGAACTACAAAGTGAAGTTAAAGAGCTATGCTTTATGAATACCTGTCTTAAAGGGTAATATGTCTTGAGTGCCCTTATTGTTATCATTCAGCTCCTATCATCAATTGTATTAGCTTTCCTCCTTATCACTGGTTAGCTAGAACTTTGAGAAGCTGAGAGTCTTTGAACTCAATGGGGTCTTGACCTCAATCTGTTGTCTAAACAGGTGTAAATTTGCTGCAAAGCATCGTTGTCTGCTCTATGTTTTACTGTTCTGAGTTATTTCTTTTTTCTTTTTTGCTGGTATACCAGTGCACTGTGTTATTTCATTAAATGCACTTATAAACATGAAAAATAAAAGATTTTGCTGTTGAAAATAGCCCTTGAGCCTAGTGCTCAAGTGTGGTCTATTGTTTCTATACACCAGGAGGCTGTTGTGTTTCTTGTGGAGACAATACATTTATTAGATAAGCTTCATTCTGGTATGAGTTGTAGTGCTGTTGACCATAAGTTCAATATGGATGAATCAACAATATCTATTAAATAATGTGTCTTTTAATGGAAACACACATTAAACAAGGTTCTGTATTGACCAGTCATCAAAAATGTTTTAATTAGAGACTCATAGGAACTTTTTTTTTTTAGTATCTTTTTATTTTTTAAATTTTTACTTTAGGTATATACTATATCCAGTCCCTCCCCATGCTCCCCACCCTCCCCACCGTCCACTGTCCCTCCCCTACCCCCCCAATTGCCCCCAGTGTGTGATGCTCCTCTCCTTGAGTCCACGTGTTCTCATTGTTCAACACCCTCCTGTAAGTAAGAAGATGCAGTGTTTGGTTTTCTGTTCTTGTGTCAGCTTGCTGAGAATGATGGCTTCCAGATTCATCCAAGTCTCTTTTGTATTCACCTTGGATCTCCTTCTACGTCTTTCTCTCATAAGTAAATACTGATTTAGATATTTATTATTCTCATGTACATATTTAAAGTTTCACTACATGAATATGTAATCCAAAACAATATGTAGTATTGATTATATATTTTGAACTTCTGTAATTGATATTATACTGTATGTATTTCTTTTTTTATTTCTCTTTTTTATTGCATTTTAGGTTTTGGGGTACATGTGAAGAACATGCAAGATTGCTGCATAGGTACACACATGGCAGTGTGGTTTGCTGCCATCCTTTCCCTCACCTGTATCTGTCATTTCTCCCCATGCTATCTCTTCCCACCTCCCCACCCCCCATCCCTCCCCCATTTCCCCCCAACGGACCCATGTGTAGTGCTCCCCTCCCTGGACTCACAGGAACTTAACTCTGTATTTCATCTAGGATCAATTATTCAGTATTCATTAATTCAGTGTTTGTGGTGACTTTATAGAACATAACTACCTTGAATAATGAGAATCAACTCTACTTGAAGTGTTTAGGATAGCTTCGATCACGTAGTAGAACTACTTGATTATTGGTTATAGTGTTACCCAAACTAATAATAATATTCTTTAAACTACAATAATATTAAAATCATAGAATATTCTGCAAAGTAAGTGTGAACTGAGTCTATATTTCATTCTATTTCATTTAAGTCCCTGTCAAAATAAACAAACACAAAAACAACCATACATGCAGCTGGTTTCATAGCCAGTCAAGAGTCAAAGGATCCAACTCAACTCAGTGCCCTCAAGCGTCATAGCTACATCAAAATAAGAGCCATCAATGACAAAGCCATGGTCAACATTGTACTAAACAGGCAGAGGCTGGAAGCATTTCTCTTGAGAGCCGGAACAAGACAAGATGCCTACTTACTACTCCTATTCAACATAGTTCTAGAAGTCCTAGTCAGAGCCATCAGGCAAGATAAAGAAATAAAAAGCATGCAAATAGGAAGAGGGGAAGTCAAACTATCTCTGTGTGCAAATTATATGATCTTACACGTAGAAAACACCATAGTCTTTGCCCAGTATCTCCTAGATCTGATAAGCAACTTCAGCAATGTTTCAGGATACAAAATCAACCTATGAAAATCAGTAGCATTCATATACACCAACAATATCCAAGCTGAGAGCAAATCAGGAATGCAGTACCATTCACAATAACCACCCGACCTCCCCGCCCTCTCCCTTCAAAAAACAAAACAAAACAAAACACCAGTGTAGGACTACTGGTAATGTGGGAGGTGATAGAGCTCTACACTGAGAATTACAAAACACTGCTCAAAGATACCAGAGATGGCCAGGCACAGTGGCTTACGCCTCTAATCCCAACACTTTGGGAGGCTGAGGTGGGTGGATCACCTGAGGTTAGGAATTTGAGACCAGCCTGGCCAAAATGGTGAAACCCCATCTCTACTAAAAATACCAAAAAAAAAAAAAAAAAAAAAAAAAAAAAAAAAATTAGCTGGGTGTAGTGGTGCATGCCTGTAGTTCCAGCTACTTGGGTGAGTGAGGCAGGAGAGAATCACTTGAACCTAGGATGTGGAGGTTGCAGTGAACCAAGATTGTGTCCTTGCATTCCATCCTGGGCGACAAGAGTGAAACTCCATCTCAGAAACAGAAAACAACCACAACAACCACAAAAAAGATACCAGAGATGACACAAATAAATGAAAAAACATTTCATGCTCATAGATAGGAAGAATCAATATTGCTAAAATGGCCATACAGCCCAAAATGACTTATAGATTTGATGCTATTCCTATCAAACTGCCAATGACTTTTTTACAGAATTAGAAAAACTATTCTAAAATTCACATGGATTTTAATCCAAGCAAAAAGAATAAAGCTGAAGGCTTTATTCACTACCCAACTTCAAACTATACTACAAGGCTACAGTAACCCAAAAAGCATGGTACTGTTACAAAAACAGACACATAGACCAATGGAACAGGTTATAGAACACAGAAATAGAGCCATACACCTATAACTATCTAATCTTTGATGAAGTTGACAAAAACCTGCAATGAGAGAAGGACTCCTTATTCAATAAATGGTGCTGGGGTAACTGGCTAGCCATACACAGAAAATTGAAACTGGACACCCCTTCCTTTCACCATATAAAAAATCAACTCAAGATAAATTAAAGACTTAAATGTAAAACCTAAAATATATAAATCCTAGAAGAAAAACTGGGCAATATCATTCTGAATGTAGGCCATGGTGAATATTTGATGATGGAGACTCCAAAAGCGATTGCAACAAAAATGAAAACTGACAAATAGAACCTAATGAAACTAAAGAGCTTCTACACAGCAAAAGAAACTATCAACAGAATAAAGAGTCAGCCTACAGTATGTGAGAAAACATTCGCAACCTATGCGTCCAACAAAGGCTTAATATCCAGAATCTAAGAGGAATGTAAACAAATTAACAAGCCAAAGGCAAATGATACCATTAAGAAATGGGCAAAGGACATGAACAGACACTTCTCAAAAAGAAGACATACATGTGGCCAGCAAGCATATGAAAAAATGCTCAACATCATTAATCATTAGATAAATGCAGATCAAAACCACAGTGAGATACCATCTCACACAGGTCAGAATGGCTATTATTAGAAAGTCAAAAAATGACAGATACTGGCGAGGTTGTGGAGAAAAGGGAATACTTATACAGTGCTGATGGGAATGTAAATTAGGTCAGCTATTTGGAAAGCAGTTTGGTGATTTCTCAAAGAACTTACAACCAGAAGTACCATTTGATCTAGCAATCCCATTAATGGATATATACACAAAGGAATATAAATTGTTCTACCACAAAGACACATGCACATATATGTTCATTGTAGCACTATCCACAATGGCAATGACATGGAATCTACTTAAATATCCATCAGTGGTGGACTAGATAAGAAAATGTGCATGTGGTTGGGCTCAGTGGCTCAAGCCTATAATCCTAACACTTTGGGAGGCTGAGGCAGGCAGATCACCTGAGGTCAGGAGTTTGAGACCAGGCTGGCCAACATGAGTAAACCCCATCTCTACTAAAAATACAAATTAATTGGGTGTGGTGGGGCATGCCTATAATCCCAGCTACTCAGGAGGCTGAGGCAGGAGAATTGCTTGAACATGGCGGGCAGAGGTTGAGGTGAGCCGAGATTGCACTCCAGCCTGGACAACAAGAGTGAAATTCTGTCTCAAAAAAAAAAAATGTGCATGTACATTGCACCATGACATACTATACAACCATAAAAATAAAATGTTCTTTGCATCAGTATGTGTGGAGCCAGAGACCATTATCCTAAGCAAATTAACAGAGCAACAGAAAACCAAATATTGCATGTCCTCACTTCTAAGTGGCAGCTAAACATTGTGTATACATGGACACAAAGAAGACACCATAGACACTAGGGCCTACTTGAGGATAGAGGGTGGGAAGAGGGTGAGGATAGAAAAACTACCTATTGGACACTCTGCTTAACCTGGGTAACAAAATAGTCTGTGTACCAGATCCCCATGACACGCAATTCATTCATGTAACAAACCTGCACATGTACCCCTGAACCTAAAATAAAAGTTGGAAAGAAAAAAAAGTAAATGACTTAAAAAAAGCGTTACTACTGCAAAGCCACAAGGGAAGAGAAACGAGGAGCACTGAGATGCTGCAGGATCTTAGTTCTAGGCATGCCCACTTGTGAAAGAGCACAAGTGTTTTCTCTGCTAATAGGACCCCTTAACTCAGATCTGGTTTTCGTCCCCTAGGTTAGTATGAACCGGCCTCAGCCCAGAGCAGAGGAGCACTCAGGCCCCAGAATCTACTGAAGGAGGGTGAGGTGTGCTGGCTCCAGCCTCAGCTGAGAGCAGCATTTCTAGACACTCATTAGCAGCCTCTCAATCTTTTTCTTTTTCCCTGTGATGCTGGATAGGGTGAATTAGACTGAAGCTTTGTTTGAACTGCACCTTCACAGGAGATGAAAAGGGTAGAAGGAATTCCAAACTGGGCTTTGGAGAAAAAGAGTGAATGATTCCATTACCTAGTCTCTTAGCTTTTAATATCACTATGACACAACAACTTTATATCTATGTTTAGAACAGCCTATTCAAAGCCATTTAGAATATAGGATAACAATGCCAAAATAATTTCAATGTAAGTCTTTGATCTCCTCATTATAATGCCATTACCATACCATTATTAGCTAAGATTACAATGACAAATCAATTTTAATTGAAGTCTTTGGAGATGCCATTTATAATGCTATTATCATGTGAATTTGCAATGGAAAAGTTACTTGAGCAAGCTTGTTGAAACAGAACTATAATGCCACTGTAATGGAAAATTTTGATGGTGAAATTATTCCAAGTCCTCAGGGACTGGTGATTATCATATAAAACTAGCAACCATGAAAATGATGCCACCTCAATAATAAATTATGTGATAGATAGTATCTACTGATCAAATAATATCTTTCTCATAGAATGAGTTCACAAAAATCATAGAATCCTAAAGCCGACAAATGGTCATTTTATAAACGAGACACCAGACATAAAGGGAGGGGACAAGGCTTATGGTCATTCAGTGAGTGGCAGAGCTTGGACTCAACCTCAGTTCTTTGACTCTTAGTCTTCAGGTCTTTGACTGCTATATCAGACTTCAGCACTTGTTTCCTCTAATTCCTCTAAAGAGCAGGATGCTGGCCAGCCATGGTGGCTTCTACCCATAACCCCAGTGCTTTGGGAAGTCCAGGTGGAAGAGTCACTTGAGGCTAGGAGTTTGAGACCAGCCTGGGCAACATAGAGAGACCTGGTCTCTATGTTGAGAGAGAAAAATTAAAAAAATTTAAAAAAAATTAAAAAAAATTAGTAGGGCATGGTGGTGCACATCTATAGTTCTGGCTATTCAAGAGGCTGAGGTGGGAAGATTGCTTAAGCCTAGGAAGTTGAGGCTATAGTGAGTTATGATAGCACCACCGCATGCCAGCCTGGGAGACAGAGTGAGAGCCTGTCCCTTAAAGAAGAGGGAGAGAAAGAGAGAAGGAGAGAGATAAAGATAGATAGATAGATAGATAGATAGATAGATAGATAGATAGATAGAACAGAACATTAGACTAGAACTACAGGAAAATTTCTAGATCCATGGGGCTATTGTAAGATACTCATTTTGCACTAGAAGATATCCTAGAAGAATTTTCAATATCAGTGATTTTATGACTCCTAGTGTTGGGAAGTTGGCCACGTGGTAGTTGGAACTTTATTCTGGCTTCATGGTTTCCTATGAGAGAATGTTTCTTTCCTGAGAGAGAAATTTAAACTCTTCGGTCTTCGAGTAGATAGAGAGGAAAAATGATCACATTGCACCAAGGAGTTGCTTAATTCAGGCAACTAAAGACTTGGTAAAAATAAAAAATTGGAACTGGTTGTTTGGCTGAAGAGAGTGTTTAATTCAGTCACTCTGGGAAGCCACTGCCTCTAATTAGCTCACTAGAGTGTCTTTCATCCTCAGAGCAAGTCTTGTGTTGACTCACCTTCTTTAATTTATTCAAAACACAGCCAGCTTCCTCTTACTTGGAGCAGCTTCTCTGTTCCCCTGTCACACCATCCCACTTCTCTCATTTTCCCCCTTCTACCCTGGCCCACCCTTTAGTGGGAGGGACAGGACTGTGCAGGGAAATGAATTCTTTCCCCATGTTGGTTTCCTCCTTGGACGATTCTACCGTGGGCCAGACTTCCTGGTCATTTGCTCTGAACTTGTTCATTTCTTAACAATGGCAAGCAGCTAATGTTTTTAGAAAGTTGCTATGTGTCAGGCACAGTGCTGATGACTTTATTTAGCAAATCTAACCATAATTATTATAACCCATCAACCTGGAGCTGAGTGAAGTAATTTATCCGAAGTCGCCGGGCGCGGTGGCTCAAGCCTGTAATCCCAGCACTTTGGGATGCCGAGGCGGGTGGATCACGAGGTCAAGAGATCGAGACTATCCTGGTCAACATGGTGAAACCCCGTCTCTACTAAAAATACAAAAAATTAGCTGGGCATGGTGGTGCGTGCCTGTAATCCCAGCTACTCAGGAGGCTGAGGCAGGAGAATTGCCTGAACCCGGGAGGCGGAGGTTGCGGTGAGCCGAGATCGCGCCATTGCACTCCAGCCTGGGTAACAAGAGCAAAACTCCGTCTCAAAAAAAAAAAAAAGAAAATTATCCAAAGTCTTGTGTACAACTGGGATATGGACCTTGATTTGTTGGGTCCCAGAGCCTAAACTCTTAACTACTGTGTGTCCCAGGGGCAGCTTAGAACAGTGGCTGAGCACACAGATTCTGGAGCCAAGCAAATGTGTTCACATCTTGGCTTTGCCACTTACTAGCTGTATTACATTGGGTGAATTACTTAACTTCCATGTACCTCAGTTTCCTCGTCTATAGAACCGAATAATAACATAATTTAGTGTGTTATTTAAAATTATCAGCTGAGGCCAGCTGCAGTGGCTCATGCCTGTAATCCCAGCACTTTGAGAGGCCAAGGCAGATGGATCACCTGAGGTCATAAGTTCAAGACAAGCCTGGCCAACATGGTGAAATCCTATCTCTACTAAAAACAAAAAAATTTAGCTAGGTGTGATGGCAGGAGCCTGTAATCCCAGCTACTTAGGAGGCTGAGGCAGGAGAATCACTTGAATCCAGGAAGCAGAGGTTGCAGTGAGCCAAGATCATGCCATTGCACTCCAGCTTGGGCAGCAAGAGTGAAACTTCATCAAAAATAATAAATAAATAAATAAATAAATAAATAAATAAATAAATAAAATAATAGGCTGAGCATGGAGGATCTCTCTTATAATCCCAGGCTGAGGTGGGAGGACTGCTCAAGGCCAGGAGTTCAAGACCAACCTGGCAGCATAGTGAGACATCATCTGTAAATAATAATAATAATAAAGAAAAAAGAAAAATATCAGCTAGGTGTGGTGATGCACACCTGTAGTCCTAGCTATTTGGGAGGCTAAGGTGGGAGGGTTGTTTGAGCCCAGGAGTTTGAAGCTGCAGTAAGTCATGATTGTGCCACACTGCACTCCAGCCTGGGTGACAGAGTGAGACCTTATCTCAAAAAAAAAAAAAAAAAAATATGCGCAGAACACTTGGAAGAGTGTTGTAGTCTGTAAATGACACTGTTTGCTGGTTCCTTTTTCAACTATGTGACCAGGTTCACTAGGGCCTGTGAATTCTGGGATAAGAATGAGAGATGAGATACAGTAAATTGGTGATTTACATGAATGCAGTATTCCATACTAAGTGTGGATGTATACATTTGACTTGAGTACACAGTTTAAGAGGGAAAGCTGGACTGTATGGGAGGCTACCGGCAGCTTCTGACATGCAAATGCCAATTTTAAAGGGGCAGGATTAGAGAGGATGAAATGTGTGACCATCCTGAAGTGAAATGAAAGTCAGTTTCATAAGGTCAAGGCTAAAATGTTAGTGTGCATTACACAGCTATGGGAAAAGTAGTGTAACTAATTATCCTTGGAGGGGTGGCAGTCAGTTAAGCTTTAGACAATCTCAATAAAATTCCTTAGACCCATGTTTGGGAGGCCACTGACTGAACAATGGCTCAGGAATGTCAGAATTCTGAGTTCTCATCTTGGCTTGGCTACTGATCTGTTTTGTGACCATAGTCCCTTAATCCGCCCATGCCTCTGTTTCCCTGCCTGCCAAATGCCAGGCGTCTCCCTGGGTGATTTTGAGGGATAACCAATAAAAAGGATTAGGGACAAGAACCACCATCCAAATTGTTAATAAAAGTGGTATTTTGTATTCAATTATTTGCATCTGAACCCTTTACAGTCTCTCTTTGACATCCTTCAGCCTCCATCTTTCTTATTCTTGGACTTTGCTTCCCCTCCCTCACCGAGAAGCAAAAGCGTGATATAAATGATACAGTTCTTGCAGTCATATTACAATCTGCATGAAGGAGAATTGGTCATGCTACAACATTTCAAGCAGTTGCTGTCCAAGGTGGAAATTCACCTAAGGGATACCCCCAGTCCAGCAAACAAAGAAACCATAGAGAAAATAAAATGTTATAGCAGCTCCGGGTCTCACAATGTCACTGACTTGGGTGTTGCTGTCTGTGTTATGCTGGCCAGTGCCTGAGCAAAGGTAATAGGAAGATTCTGAATGCCGAGAAAAATAATAAAATTGCCAGTGTGCTGGAAATTAAAGTTAATTCCGCGAGCATAGATAATGAACACAACATCGATTGAAATAAATGATGTACTTTGCTTCAGAAATGTTATTTGAATAGCTGATATTGTACTTTGTCGGGCCATGGTTTCAAATGCATTCGATTATACATTTAATGTTTCTCCCCAAACAGTCTTTCAAATCAGTATAAATTGCTGTCTGCAGCAGGCATGTCTTGATCTTTAGCTGCCATGACAACAGCATACAGGGAAATGCATTTTCATAACAATTGCTAGCAATGTTTAGTATCACTGTTACTTTGTGTCAGAGAACAGCTGGCTTTGGGAAGAAAACAGCATTTTGTTGCTTTACTTGAAAGCCTTTGTTATAATAATGAAAAAAATCGGTAGAAAAATTGTTCTTTAGGGGAAAAAGGAGGTGGTTGGACGGTAAAACCCAGAGCCAGGGGAGTGGGGTAGGTATGTGGAAAAAGGAGAGAGAGAGATAGAGATAGAGATAGAGATAGAGATAGAGATAGAGATAGAGATAGAGATAGAGATAGATAGATAGATAGATAGATAGAGAGAGAGAGAGAGACCTCTGTCAGGAAGGAAGAGCTACACCTGTGTATGCTAGTGTTAAGCTACCCAGAAAGTAATGGGGTAATCAGATTAGCAAATCGAGTCAAATAATGTGATTTTAAATTATATCATCAGTTTTCAAAAACTATATATATATAATATATATATGCATTTTTCCCTCCTGCCCATTTATTTAAACTCAAATATTCTAAAATAGCCAACAGAGAGCAAATCTGAGGAATTTTAGAAAACAACACATTGTTGAGAACAGTATACTTAAAAAAATTTATTTCAGGCAATCATGTGCATCAGGAAAAAAGGCAGCGAAGGCACTTCTTCCTCCTAGTTTATTTATGATATTTAAGATGCCTCACATCTAACAGACTGCATCCCCTGTCTCCCTAACCCTGCTTGTCTCTATCTCCATTTCTTTATTTTAAAATTAAGGTTTACTCTGGCACAGTGGCTCATGCCTGTAATCCCAGCACTTAGAGAGGCTGAAGTGAGAGAATCACTTGAGTCCAGGAGTTCAAGACCAGCCTGGGCAACGTAGTGAGACTCTCACCTCTACCAAAAATTTAAAAATTAGCTGGGTGTGGTGGTGCACACTAGTAGTCCCAGCTACTCAGGAGGCTGAGGTGGGAGGGTCACTGGAGCTGAGTGGGGTTGGGGCTGCAGGGAGCCACGATGGCACCATTGTACTTCAGTCTGGGTGATAGAGTGAAAAAAAAAAAAAAGGGTTAATAAACTTCTTGGTTTTGGGGAAGGTTAAATGAGATGAGGCATGCGACGGATGCAAGGACTTGACAAAGTGCCCACCACACAGTGAATATTCAAAACGTGGCAGTCATCACTATTATTACTACAGGATAGTTTGACCAATTGAGCAAGTCTGGATTATTCTATCGTCTTCCACATCAAGCTCTTCATGTTCCTTAGCACCCGTGTTCTGAGTCTTAGAGTAATTAGATAATTCTCAGGTTACTGATGCCCTGTAGTTCTTGGATCAGTCATGATTCTGGCAGGAAGCAGAATTTCCTTCCTAAGATTTGACTGAAGAGATTCAAGGAAGGGACTGTTTACAGAGGTGTAGGCAGAGCTGAGGGACCTACAAAGGATGCCGAAGTGCCCAAGTTCCAGCAGCAGGGGGAAGCCTGAAGAGGTGAGAGGAGGTAAGAAAGGGGCTGGAGATGGGCTGCGTTGGAGCCATGGAGAAGCAGCCACTATCGGAGGCAGCGGCTCTATCGCGGGGAGAAAGAGGCAGTAAATATCTCAACCTTTCTCTCTTCTCACCATCCCATTTCCTGTTGGTGCCTCTCATTGGCTGGCTCCAAGGGGAAGAGCACGTGGGGTTGGGGGTTGCGGACCACAGTGGTCGGCTCCTTGGAGGCACAGGGCAGGGAGACAGGGGCATAGGATGGATCTGCAGAGGCAGAGGGAAGGGAGAACAGACCGCGAGGCACCGTGGATCTGTCGGTAGTGTGATTGCGGCTTCTAATCTAGGCTTTTAAAAAATTGCTTTAGAACTGTTTCATTTTTATTTTTTGGCAGGTTATTCACTCACCTGTGATAAAATTGTAAGTTAATTAAAGGCAAGAACAAAGGTTTATTCCTCTTCTGGTCCCTGCAGAGCTTTAGATATAAGGCAAAACACAATTTTTCCTTTTTTGGAAAAAAGGAAATGAATAATTATATGCCCAACTGATGGGAATAATAGTAATAGTTGTTATTAATATAGCAGACACATGGCATTTACTATGTATCAGGTATTAATCTAAATGTTACATATATAAAATATAAAATATATAATAAATATATAGTGTATGTTATATATTATATACAATAATATACAATATTATTGTAATTACATATTTTTGTATATGATATATAATAATATAATTACATATATTATAATTATATATATTGTATATTATTGTACATAATACATATATATTTAACTGATTTAATTCTCACAATGACTCTCTGTAAGATACTATTATTACCCCTATTTTTCAGACAAGGCAAATGGGGTTCAGAGGGTGGTGATGTAGGAACTGAATAACTAACGTGCCTCTTAATGCCTGTGTCTCAGAAATAGACACAGGAAATGAAGGATAGGATAGAAACGCAAGGTGAGGTGAGCTAGGTGGATTGCAGAACCCCGTTTTTTGCTAGGAGCGAGGATTCCTAAAGTCTACAGTGAGAACATTTTAAGTGGTGAATGAGTGGTGCACATTTTAGGTAGTAGACAGACAGAGAGTTTTATAACATTGAAATGGAGAGAGTCGTTCCTTTTTCAGTTGCCTTTCACTCTTGGTTATACTAAGGAGAAAGTCTCAGGAGGTGCTAGTTTAACATCTACCACCTGCAAAGTCTCCCTTTGTTTTTTTGAGATGGAGTATTGCTCTGTCACCCAGGCTGGAGTGCAGTGGTGCGATTTCAGCTCACTGCAACCTCTGCAGTGAGTTCAAGTGATTCTTCTGCCTCAGCCTCCCAAGTAGCTGGGATTATAGTCATGCACTACCACACCTAGCTAATGTTTGTATTTTTAGTAGAGATGGGGCTTTGCCATGTTGGCCAGGATAGTCTCCAACTCTTGACCTCAGGTGATCTGCCTGACTTGGCGGATTACAGGTGTGAGCCACTGTGCCCAGCCAAAAATCTTCCTTTTTTTTTTTTTTTTTAAATATTTTTTGTAGCAATGGGATCTGTTGTATTTCCCAGGTTGGTCTCAAACTCCTGGTTTCAAAGGACCCTCCTGTTTTGGCCTCTCAAAGTGCTGGGATTACAGATGCAAGACACTGCATCCAGCCAAAAATCTTCTGTTTGACAGAAGAATAAGGGATGTGTCTGTATCTTAGGGACTTCAGCCAAAGTGCACAGTCCATCGGTCCCTGTGTTCTCTCTTGAAGCCTCTGAACACTCTTTCCCAGAAGAGGTAAAAATAAAATGGGATGTTTGAAGTGAATATTTTCCTCTTCACATTTTGTATATCTCCCCATGACATTCGGAAATGGACAGAGAAACAAACAGATATAAAGATTCAGGAAGAAACAGCTTTGCTATCAGAGGTTTGCAAAAATCAAAACCATAGAAAGATGTTCAATGGATTGATCTGCCAGTCCTGATATTTTGCTTTGTATTTCTTCCATGAAAGAGATGATCTGAGAAAACAGGACATCCAGTTTTAAGTGACAAACAAAATTAGGAACCAAACAGACACACATCCTCTAACCTGAAGTGCGCTTAACAGATCATGGCTGCTTTTAAGGAATCATCCACACCATTAAAAGAATTCTAGAAAGGTAATATGTGACATTTTGCTTAAAGTCAGTCCAACAACTTCAGTCTTTCTTTTTTTTTTTTACAACTTCAGTCTTTCAAGGACCACTACCAAGGTTTTTGCAATATCTCAGTATTTAATAAATAATTTTTTTTTCTGGCCAGGCATGGTGGCTCATGCCTGTAATCCCAGCACTTTGGGAAACTGAGGCAGGTGGATCACCTGAGGTCAGGAGTTCATGACCAACATGGAGAAACCTTGTCTCTACTAAAAAATACAAAATTAGCCAGGCGTGGTGGTGCATACCTGTAATCCTGGCTACTCAGGAGGCTGAGGCAGGAGAATCACTAGAAGCTGGGAAGTGGAGGTTGCAGTGAGCCAAGATTGCACCATTGCAGTCCAGCCTCAGCAACAAGAGTGAAACTCTGACTCAAAATATATATATATATGTATGTATATATTTTGCAATAGCCACATATCACCAATACTATCATTTTCTTAAAATGTTAAAAAAAAAGCACCCCAACACTTGTACTTTGGCAATAAAAAACATCATTGTTTTGAAATTATTATGTATTTTTCTATGCCTTGAAATATAATGTTTATCTTTCATTTTATTTCTTGATAAGTACATGTTATTGAAATATAATATGAATATTTAAAAAGGGTACAACTTATATCTGCAGAGCTTGATGCATTTTTACGAAGTGAATGCACCCATGCAACCAGCATGAAATTAAGTAGTTAAGCAGGACCAACAACCCAGAAACCTCTTTTGGACTCCTTCCAGTCCATATGCCCCTTTGAAAGAGAAGGCTGTTCTGAATTCCAACATTTTAATCAGTTTTGCCTGAGTTCTGAACTTTTTTTCCCCCAAATTAATCGCTTGTATCTGCATGGTACTTTCCATTTTAAATTTTTAAAAATTTTACTTTAGGTTCTGGGGTATATGTGCAGGTCATGCAGGGTTGTTGCATAGGAGCATACATAACCAGGTGATTTGCTGCCTCTATTCCCTCTTCATCTATATCCGGCATTTCTCCCCATGTTATCCCTCCCCACTCTCTCCCACAGCTGTCCCTTCCCTACCCACCCCCCACTACCCCCAGTGTGTGATGCTCCTCTCCCTGAGTCCACGTGTTCTCATTGTTCAGCACCTGCTTATGAGTGAGAACATGTGGTGTTTGGTTTTCTGTTCTTGTTTCAGTTTGCTGAGAATGATGGTTTCCAGATTCATCCAAGTCTCTACGAAGGCCATGAACTCATCATTTTTTAATGTCTGCATAGTATTATGTGGTGTATATGTGCTACATTTTCTTTGTTCAGTCTATCATTGATGGGCATTTGGGTTGGTTCAAGGTCTTTGCTATTGTACATGGGGCTGCAATGAACGTATGTGTGCATGTGTCTCTATAATAGAAGGATTTATAGTCCTTTGGGTATATACTCAGTAATGGGATTGCTGGGTCAAATGGAATTTCTATTTCTAGATCCTTGAGAAATCACCACACCGTCTTCCACAATGGTTGAACTAATTTATACTCCCACCAACAGTGTAAGAGTGTTCCTATTTCTCTACATCCTCTCCAGCATCTGTTGTTTCTAGATTTTTTAATGATCGCCATTCTAACTGGCATGAGATTATATCTCAATGTGGTTTTGATTTGAATTTCTCTAATGACCAGTGATGATGAGCATTTTTCATATGTTTATTGGCCTCATATATGTCTTTTCTTGAAAAGTGTGTTCATATCCTTTGCCCACTTTTGAATGAGTTTGTTTTTTTCTTGTGTATCTGTTTTAGTTATTTGTAGATTCTGGATATTACCCCTTTGTCAGATGGGTAGATTGCAAAACTTTTTTCCCATTCCGTTGGTTGTCAGTTCACTCTAATGATTGTTTCTTTTGCTGTACAGAAGCTCTGGAGTTTAATATTAGATCCCATTTGTCTATCTTGGCTTTTGTTGTCATTGCTTTTGGTGTTTTAGTCATGAAGTCCTTGCCTATGCCTATGTCCTGGATGGTTTTGCCTACATTTTCTTCTAGAGTTTTTATGGTGTTAGGTTTTATGTTTAAATCTTTAATCCATCTGGAGTTAATTTTAGTGTAAGGTGACAGGTAGTGGTCCAGTTTCTGCTTTCTGCACATTGCTAGCACAGTTTTTCCAACATCGTTTATTAAACATAGAGTCCTTTCCCCATTGCTTGTTTTTGTGAGGTTTGTCAAAGATCAGATGGTTGTAGATGTGTCGTGTTGCTTCTGAGGCCTCTGAGTTCTGAACTTTATGGAATCTTATGGTATACATTCATTTCAGTCTGGCTTCTTTTATTCAGTATTATATTTGACTGTGTTGTATATTTGTATATTTCACTATGTAGCAGTTGTCTTTTGCTTTGCAGCACGTTTGGGATGCACACAAAGATACAACAGTCAGATATTTTTGAAGGAAGAACTTTTTTTCAGGAGGTGCTGGGAGTACTGTCCATAGACAGCCTTCTGCTCTCAGCTCCTTCGGGGTTTGTCTAAGCTGCAGAAAGCTTCCTTGCCCATTGACACACCCTTCCTGAGGTGGCCAACATCCAGTGACTGATCATGGCAGGGGAAAAAGGTCTGGCCACTTTGGTTCCCCCATGATGTAATTCTACTAGCCATAAGTGCAATATATCGGCCAAGTTTTAATGAGCCTGCATGGCAATTCAGCTTCTCCCTGTGCCCCATCCTATGTCCTCCCCCTCCTCTCCACAGGGGTTCATCCTGCATGAATCATTTCTGCATGTCAAACTCTGTTCCAGCATTTGCTTCTAGAGAACCCAACCTGTGACAGTGGGTGCTAGGAGTGGTTAGAAAAGACAGGCAATAAGGTAGGGCCTGGGAGTGGGATCGCTTGTTATCTGTCTGGCAATGAGGATTTTATCACCAGTGGTTGGTGAAGCACAGCCAGCCTGTGGCACAAAGTGGTAGCTTTGGTTATTGAAACTCTTACCAATGATGAAGTGGGATGGAATGGAAAGGAATGCATTGCTCAGTGCCATGCATCAGGTGTTTGAGAAATATGGAGAAAATCAGAACAATGAGAACAATGGAGTTAGGTGACTATTGCAAAGTGCCGGGTGAGTATAATGATCATTGTGACTACCAGGTTGAAGCGGTGGCAGGAGTTGGAGTATAGGACCTTTGAGAGTTAGGAAGAATGTTAATAATTTAACATGGCATCCCTGGAGGCAGAGCAGATATGGAGTCAACATAAGCACTACTAAGCTTGTACCACCAGAAGAAATTATGAATATATGACCAGAAGAAGGGCAAGGACTCCAGTAAAAAGCAATAAGGATTTATTGCTTTGTTTTCATATCTGACACGGTTTTTAGATTCAGAATGCACTAACTGAAGGACAGATCAGGTTTCCAAGAGACTCTGCAACACCATGGCAAGCATACATGCAAATGATTCTCCCAGTTCTCCAAATGGGCCTACAGCCACTAACTGGGGTGACTGTACACTGGGGAAAGAGGGCACCCACACAATATGAGGGATGTTGGCCCTAGTGTCCAAGTGGATGTTGTCACTTAGAGATCTGTAGTGTCACCTTGATCCTCCTTTTAGAGTGGGGATCTATGAGGACCAGGTAATAAGTGGAGCCCACTGCATCTGCAGACCTCTGCTCCTCATGCAGTGGTTATTTTCCTGGTCCGCAGATGTATAGTTAGGACTGACATGCTTGGTAGTTGAGTCCTTCAACTGTGTGGTAGGAGCTATTGTAATGGGGAAGGCCAAGTGAAAACTGATCCTTTTGTCAGGCCTCCCAGCTGAGATGGTAAACAAAAAACGATAAAACAATAAACAACAGGATAGGATAATGTCACCCTTGAAGATACAAAGGATACAGGATTGGTGATCTTACAGATTTCTCCTGGCTGGGTGCAGTGGCTCAAGCCTGTAATCCTAGCACTTTGGGAGGCCAAGGTGAGCAGATCACGAGGTCAGGAGTTCAAGACCAGCCTGGCCAATACAGTGAAACACCATCTCTACTGAAAATACAAAAATTAGCCAAGGTATGGTGGTGGGCACCTGTAGTTCCAGCTACTTGGGAGGCTGAGGCAGGAGAATGCCTTGAACCCGTGAGGTGGAGGTTGCAGTGAGCGAAGATTATGCCACTGCACTCCAGCCTGGGTGACATAGTGAGACTCTGTCTCAAAAAAATTTTTTTGTCCTCACTGAACCCCATTTCAGACACAATTTTTGGAGTAAAGTATAGCTGATAGAGATTGGTGTCTCAGCTGGGATTTTTCTTTCTCAGTAAGACTGCGATACAAGAGGAATTTATCTTCAGTGCTGAAGATGTAGGGGAAAGAATGCAGGATTTGGAGTTAGATAAGGGTTCAAATCCTGGCTTCTCCCCTTAGTGGCTGTATGACTGGGCAAGTTATTTTAATTCTCTGCTTTAGTTTCCTCATTTGTAAAATGGGCAAATAAAACCTTCCTTAAAGAGTTGTAGGAAGTAGAGAGAGCACATATGCCCCTACAGTGTCTAGCAAGGAACTGGCTTTCAATAAATGGTAATTGGAAATCATTTATTTATTTTTAGCTCCTTCCTTCCATCTTTTTTATATATAGTCTATTTTTTCAGGGAAGAAAGCAATTTGATTAATCCTTTTCCATTGAGATTTTGGGAATTTAATGTGTTAGTTCTTCTCAGGAAAATTGCATTGTAAAAAAGGAAGAGCTGTGATGTCTGAATAAAGGAATGACACGCTGGTGGTATGCACTTGCGGGGAACAGGGGTGCTTAGATTAAATCTTGCAAAAGAAAACGTTCTTCAAGTCTGGGTAAGGTTGGCTTTCCCTGCCTTCAATGAAGAGGAAAGATAAAAGTTCCCACTTAAGGAGGGCTGCCCCACCTCCTTCCCCACCACCCATGTTGAGAAGAGTTTGCCTACATTTTGCTTTTTTCAAGTGGGACAACTGAAATATCTTCTAGCTATTTGTTCCAGTAGTTCAATATATATTCTTGGTTATATCAAATATTTGATATTTTAGGAAATCAGCCTTGTTAAATTAAAGTGGATAAGATGGCATTTTAAGGTCACCTTGGTATGATCAAACATGATGCTGACATTTACAATCCATTTCCATTGCTTCTCACATGTTTCCTTGTCAGTTAAATCCAGACTCTTCAAATTTAAAGGAGTTTCAAATCTAATAATGCAATTATAAATATTGTATCTGAATCACTCACCGTTCGCTGGCTTCTATGCAAGTTGCAAAATCTTCATATTTCCTTTTCCATAGTCAAAAAAATTTAAAGTGGTTTTATTATAGCATTACCTATATAAGTATAAACAAATATAAATATTAAATTGTTTTATATACTACTTGAATTTATGACTTTCATTCATATAAAACCAAAATAGATTTTCACATTTAAAAATAAACTATGAATTAAGGCATGTAATTAACAATGTTAATTTAAGATGATAGAAGATGGTTTTGCAGAAACCACACTGTCACATACAGAGTGAATCTGGGCCATACTGTCATGCTTTAGTTATTTTTTCAGATCAGGGCTCTTTCATTCGTGGAGGCTGAGTGATGACTCAGTTCACACACGTCTCCATCCTAACTACTGTAGAACTTTCACCTCACAGCTTGCCATGTCCCCATTGGCCTTCATGTTGAAAGTATCTTTTAGTGAATCAGTCTGCCTTTATTCTTTCTTTGATAGATCCCTACTAACATAGTGCCCAAACATCAGTTCAGGCATAGAAATTGTGTGGAGAGAATTAGGTCAAAGGTGGATATCCAGGTAAGTCAGATGTAAAATGCTTACTATTTACAAACGCTTATAAAACACAACTTAAACTGTCATAAGGATATGTGAGGGATGAGTGTATATCTACAGCCCTCTTCAGGAATCCATAGACCTCAATTTAAGAAATATTCATCTATTACAAGCTTCTGCACAACAAAGGACACAATCAACAAAGTGAAGAGATGACACACAGAAGGGGAGAAAATATTTGCAAACTATCCATTTGACAAGAGATTAATAACCAGAATATATAAGGAACTCAAACAATTCTGTAGGAAAAAATCTAATAATCTCATTAAAAACTGGGCAAAATATCTGAGTAGACATTTCTCAAAAGAAGACATGCAAATGGCAATCAGGTGTACCAAAAGGTGCTCAACATCACTGATCATCAGAAAAATGCAAATCAAAACTACAATGAGATATCATCTTACCCCAGTCAAAAGGGCTCTTATCCAAAAGATAGGCAATAGCAAATGCTGGCAAAGATGTAGAGAAAAGGAAACCCTCATGCACTGTTGGTGGGAATGTGAATTAGTACAATCACTGTGGAGAACAGTTTGGAGATTCCCAACAAACTAAAAATATAACTACTATATGATCCAGCAATTCCACTGCTAGTTATATACCCCAAAGAAAGGAAATCCATACATAGAAGGAATATCTGCACTCCCATGTTTGCAGCACTATTCACAACTGCCAAGATTGGGAAACATCCTCAGTGTCCATCAGTAGATGAATGGATAAAGAAATGTTGTACATATACACAATGGAGTACTATTCAGCTGTCAAGAAAGAATGAGATTGTGTCATTTGCAACAACGTGGATGGAACCAGAGGTCATTATGTGTAGTGAAATAAGTCAGGCAGAGAAAGACAAGCTTCACATATTCTTACTTATTTATGAGAGCTAAAAATTAAAACAATTGAATTCACAGAGATAGAAAGTAGAACAATGCTTACCAGAGGCTGGGAAGGGTATTGGTTTAGGGGTTGAGGGGATGGTTAGTGAGTACAAAAATCTAGTTAGATAGAATGAATGAGATCTAGTATTTGACAGCACAACAGAATGACTATAGTCAATAATAATTTACTGTACATTTAAAAATAACTAAAATAGTATAATTGGATTGTTTGTAACACAAAGGATGAATGCTGGATGGGGTGGATACCCCATTTACCTTGATGTGATCATTATGCATTGCATGTCTGTATCAAAATATCTCATATACCCCCTAAATATATACATCTACTATGTAAACACAAACATTAAAAAATAAAAAAGAAACACTCACCAATAGAGTGCAAATTAAACAGAATATAATTCAAGAGGACATGCAGTGAGAAAAATATGGGAATGGTCACTGTGATTGGGAAAATAACAAATTTTCTGGGTAAACATTTGAAAATGTTTTAAAAAGAATGTAATCAATAAATACTTTTTATTGTGGCAAAATACACATATCCTAAAATTTATCATTTTCATCATTTTAAATGTAGAGTTTTGTGGCATTTTGTGGCATGCATGATCACATGTTATGCAATCATCACCATTATCTATCTCCAGAATTCATCCTTCCCTTTGAAACTCTGTACCCGTTAAACAATAACTCTACATTCCATTTCCCCACTCCCTGGCAACCTCCATTCTACTTTCTGTCTCTAAGAATTTGACTACCCTAGGAACCACTTAGAAGTAAAAATTTACAATCTTTATCCTTTTGTTACCAGCTTATTTCACTTAGCAAGTTTCATGCTGTGGTATGTGTCAGAATTTCCTTTCTTTGTAAGGCTGAGTAACATTTCTTAGTATGTGTATAGCACATTTTGTTTATTCATTCATCTGTCTATGAATTCTCAGGTTGCTTTCACCTGTTGGCTGTAGTAAACAATGTTGCTGTGAACGTGAACATACAAGTATCTGTTCATTTACCTGTTTCAATTCTTTTGGTTATATATTTAGAAGTGAGATTGCTGGATTGTATGGCAATTCTATGTTTATTTTTTCAAGGATCCACCATGCTGTTTTCCACAGCAGCTGCACCATTTTACTTTGCACCAGCAATGCACAAAAGCTTCCCTTTTCCACATCCCTGTCAACACTAATTATTTTCCATTAATTTTTTAAATAATAGCTATCCTAATGAGTGTGAAAGGGTATCCTATTATGGTTTTGATTTGCATTTCTCTAATGTCTTGTTATGTTGAGCAGCTTTTCAAGTGCTTGCTGGTCATTTGTATATCTTCTTTGGAGAAACATATATTCAAGTACTTTGCCCATTTTGTAATTGGGTTGATTTTTTTGTTGTTGTGTTGTAGGAGTTCTTAGATATTCTGGATATCAGTCACTTACAGATATATGATTTACAAATATTTTCTCCCCTTCTATGAAATGTCATTGCACCCTGTGGATAGTGCCCTTTGATACACAAAGTTTTAAATTTAAATGAAGTCCAACTTTTCTGTTTTTTGTTTTGTCACCTGTAGCTTTGGTGTTATATCTGAGAAATCCTTGCCAAAGCCAATGTAATGAAGCTTTTTTCTATGTTTTCTTCTAAAACTTTAAATTCTTACATTTAGATCTTTCATCCATTTTGAATTAACTTTTGTATATGGTATAAAGTCAGGGTTAACTTTATTTTTTTTTTCACTTGGATATTTCCAAAATCATCTGTTGAAAAGACTGTTCTAGAAAACCAAATACTATGTGTTCTCATTTATAGGTAGGAGCTAAGCATTGGGTAAATGTGAGTACAAAGATGGGAACAATAGACCCTGGGGACTATAAGAGAAAGACTGTGAGATGAGATGGCGAAAAGAGCTGAGAAACAACCTGTTGATTACTATCTTCACTATCTGGGTGATGGGCTTATTTGTACCCCAAACTTCAGCATCACACGTTATACCCCCCCGTGTAAAAACCTGCACGTGTACTCCTTGAACCTAATATAAAAGTTGAAACTATATATAAAAAAGAAAAGACTGTTCTTTCTTCATTGAATGGTCCTAGCACCCTTGTGAAAGATCACTTAACCATAAATGTGAAAGTTTATTTCTGGGCTTTTTATTAGCTTCTATAGAGCTCTGTCTCTGTTTTCATACTAGCATCAAATCATACCATTTTGATTACTGTGGTTTTTATAGTAAGTTTTGAAATTAGGAAGTATGAAACCTCCTCCTTTGTTATTTTTTTTTCAAGATTGTGTGGGCTATTTGGGGTTCCCTTAGATTATCTATGAATTTTAGGATAGATTTTCCCAGTTATGAAAAAGCAAGGTCAGTGGGATTTTGTTAGGGGTTGCACTGACTCTGTAGATTGTGTTGAGTAGTTTACTGACACCTTAACAAAATTAAATTTTTCAATCAGTCCATGAAATGAATGTCTTTTAATTTTTTTTGTGTCTTCTTTGGCTTCTTTCAGCAATGTTTTGTGGAAGAAGCTAAAGACAGAAATATTTATGCCTTCTTTAGCTTTCTTCAGAAATGTTTTGCAGCAGTGTTCAAGTCTTTTGCTTCCTCAGCCAAGTTTATTTCTTATTTTATTCTTTATGCTCCTATTGTAAATAGAACTGTTTTACTAGTTTCCTTTTCAGATTCAGATTGCTCATTATTAGTGTGTAGAAACATAACTGCTTTTGCATGTTGATTTTGTATTCTGCAACTTTGCTGAATTTTTTTTTTTTGAGATGGAGTCTCACTTTGTTCCGTTGCCCAGGATGGAGTGCAGTGACTTGATCCCAGCTCACTGCCACCTCTGCCTCCCGGGTTCAAGCAATTCTCCTGCCTCAGACTCCTGAGTAGCTGGGATTACAGGTCCCTGCCACCACACCCAGCTAATTTTTGTATTTTTAGTAGAGTGTTCTTTAAAAAAAAAATTTAGAGACAGGGTTTGGCTCTGTTGCCTAGGCTGGAGTGTAGTGGTGCGATTGTAGCTCACTTCAGCCTCAACCTCCTGGGCTCAAGTGACCCTGCTGCCTCAGCTTCTCAAGAAGCTGGGACCATGGGCACACACCACCACACCAGACGAATTAAAAAAGTTTTTTTTTGAGACAGAGTCTTTCTATGTTGTCCAGACTGGTCTTTTTTTTTTTTTTTTTTTTTTTTTCCAGACAGAGTCTCCCTCTCTCACCCAGGCTGGCATGCAGTGGCACCATCTAGGCTCACTGCAACCTCTGCCTCTTGGGTTCAAATGATTTTCTGCTTCAGCCTCTCGAGTAGCTGGGATTACAGGCATGAACCACCATACCCTACTCATTTTTGTATTTATTTATTTTTTTTTGTAGAGATAGGGTTTCACCATATTAGCCAGGCTGGTCTCAAACTCCTGGCCTCAAGTGATCCACCCTCCTCAGCCTCCCAAAATGCTGAGATTACAGGCATGAGCCACGGTGCCTGGCCTTGCTATGTTGCCCAGGTTGGTCTTAAACTCCTGGCCTTAAGTTATCCTCCTGCTTTAGCCTCCTGAGTTGCTGGGATTACAGGCATAATAAACTACACCCGACTTTTTTATTTTTAAATGGAAACTTTAAATATGTTTAAGTTCCTTGTAGATTCTGGATATTAGACCTTTGTCAGATGGGTAGATTGCAAAAATTTTCTCCCATTCTGTAGGTTGCCTATTCACTAAGTGGGCAAAAGATAGAACAGATATGTCTCAAAAGAAGACATTTATGTGGCCAAAAAACATATAAAAAAGCTCATCATCACTGGTCATTAGAGAAATGCAAATCAAAACCACAACTACAATCTCACGCCAATTAGAATAGTAATCATTAAAAAGTCAGGGAACAACAGATGCTGTGGAAAAATGGGAATGCTTTTACACTGTTGGTGGGACTGTAAATTAGTTCAACCATTGTTGAAGACAGTTTGGTGATTCCTCTAGAACCAGAAATACGCCATTTGACCCAGCAATCCCATTACTGGGTATATACCCAACAGATTATAAATCATTCTACTATAAAGACACATGCACACGTATGTTTATTGCAGCACTATTTACAATAGCAAAGACTTAGAACCAATCCAAATGCCCATCAATGATAGACTGGATAAAGAAAATGTAGCACATATACACCATAGAATACAATGCAGTCATAAAAAGAATGAGTACATGTCCTTCACAGGGACATGAATGAAGATGGAAGCCATTATTCTCAGCAGACTAACATAGGAACAGAAAACCAAACACCACATGTTCTCGTTCATAAGTGGGAGCTAAACAGTGAGAACACATGGGCACAGGGAAAACATCACACACCGGGGACTGTTGGGGCTGGGAGGTAAGGAAAGGAAGAGCATTAGGACACATACCTAATGCATGCAGGGCTGAGAACCTAGATGACGGGATGATACGTGCAGCAAACCACCATGGCACATTTATACCTATGTAACAAATTTGCACATTCTGCACATATGTCCTAGAACTTGAGGTTAAAAAAAAAAAAGGAAACTTTAGGGGTTTCCACATATAAGATCATGTTGTTTGTAAACAGAGAAAATTTTACTTCTTCCTTTTCAATTTGGATACTTTTTATTTCGTTTTTTGCCTAATTTCTCTGGCTAGGATTTCCAGAGCTATACTAAATAGAAGTTGTGAGGGTAGTGGGCACTTTGTGTTGTCCCGATCTTTGAGGAAAAGCTGTTAGTCTTTCACCAGTGAGTATATTGTTGACTGTGAGTTTTTCGAATTTGACCTTTATAGTGTTTAGGATGGTTCCTTCTAATCCTAGTTTGTTGAACTTTCTATCATAAAAGTGTGTTGAATTTGTCAGATGTTATTCCTGCATTAATTGAGATAATTATATGTTTTTTTCTCTTCTTTCTGTCAATGTGGTAGCTTACATTGATTGATTTTCATGTGTTGAAATATCCATGCATAACTACATGGTCATGGTTGTTTAATCTTTTTAATATGCTCTTGAATTTGGTTTTCTAGTATTTTAATGAAGACTTCTGTATCAATATTTATAAGGGATAGTGTTTTAAAGTTTTCTTGTAGAGTCTGGTTTGATGTCAGGATAATGCTGTCATCATAGAATGAGTTACAGTGTTCTTCCTTCTCATTTTTTGGAAGAGTTTGAGCAGAATTAGTGTTAATTCTTTTTAAAATGTTTGGTAGAATTCACCAGTGAAGCCACTTTCTGGGTACTAGGCTTTCCTTTATGGGGAGGTTTTTGACTAATGATTCAATTTCCTTACTAATTATGGATGTATCTAGATTTTCTATTTCTTCATGGCTTCATAGTCTTGGTAGGTTGTGTGTTCCAGGAATTTGTCCATTTCATTTATGTTATCCAGTTTGTTGTTGTACAGTTGCTCTTAATACTATTACACTCCTTTTATTTTTCTAAAATAGGTAGTAGTGCTCCCTCTTGCATATCTCGTTTTATTTATTTGAGTCTTCCTACTTCTTTCTTGGTCAATTTATCTACAGGGTTGTCAATTTTGTTGATATTTTCAACGTACTAATTTTTGATTTTATTTATTTTATTTATCTCTAATATTTATTCTTTCTTTCTTTCTTTTTCTTTTCTTTTCTTTTTTTTTTGGAAGTAGGGTCTTACTTTATCACCCAGGCTGGAGTACAGTGGCACAATCTTCACTCACTTTAATCTCTACCTCCTGAGTTCAAGCGATTCTCCTGCCTTAGTTCCCTAGTTAGCTGGGACTACAGGCATGTGCCACCATACCTGGATAATTTTTTTTTTCTTTGTAGAGACAGGGTTTCGCCATGTTGCCTAGGCTAGTCTCCATCTCCTGAGATCAGGTAATCATCCACCTTGGCCTCCCAAAGTGCTGGGATTACAGGTGTGAGCCACCATATTTGGCCTAATCTTTATTATTTATTTTCTTCTAGTTTTGTAGTTTTTTTCATTTTTTCTAGTTTCTTAAGTGTAAATTGGGTTGTTTGCTTATTTATTTATTTAGAAAGAGGGTCTTGCTAGGCTTGAGTGCAGTGTCATGATCTTAGCTTACTGCAGTCTTGAACTTCTTGGTTTAAGCAAACTTCTTGCTCAGTCTCCTGAGTAGACAGGACTTCAGGTGCATGACACCATGCCTAGTTAATTTTGTATTTTTATTTTTTGTAGAGATACGGTCTTACCATGTTTCCTGGCTGGTATCAAACTACTGGCCTAATGTGATTCCTCCCCCTTGGCCTCCCAAAGTGTTAGGATTACAGATGTAAGCCACCGCACCCATCCTAGGTCGTTAATTTGAGATTATTATTCTTTTTTTTAAAAAATGGGTTTACAGCTGTAACTTACCCTCTTAGTACTGCCCTCACTGCATCCCATGAATTTTGTTATACTGTGTTTTTATTTTCATTTGTCTTAAGGAATTTTTTAATTTCTCTCTTTTTTTTTTTAGCTTATTGGTTAAGAGTATATTGTTCAGTTTTCACGTATTTGTGACTTTTCTAGTTTTCCTTCTTCTGTTGGTTTCTAGTTTCATTTTGTTGTGATCAGAAGACTCTTTGTATAATTTCAATCTTCTGAAGTTTATTGAGACTTGTTTTGCAGCCTAATATATGGAGTTTTCTGAAGAATGATCCATCTTTATTTTAAAAAGCATGCATTCAGCTATTGTTAGGTGGAGTGGTCTCTACATGTTTATTAAATTCTCTTGATCAAAAGTGTTGTTTCAGACTTTCAATTTTCTTACTGATCTTCTGTCTGGTTTTTTTATTCATTTTTGCAAGTGGGGTATTAACATCTGTTATTACTATTGTAGAGGTATTTCCCCCTTCAATTCTGTCAATGTTTCCTTCATAGATTTGAAACACTGATGTTTGGTGCATATGTGTTTTTAATTGTTGTATCTTCCTAGTGAATTGAACATTTTACTGTTATATGAAGTTCTTGTCACTTGTAACAGTTTTTACTGAAAGTATATTTTGCCTGTTACTAGTATAGCTGCTCTCTTTTGACCTCCATTTTTACGGAATATCTTTTTCCAGCCTTTCACTTTCAACCTGTCTTTGTCTTTAGTGCATCTTTTGTAGAAAGCAAACAGTTGGATCTTACTTCCTAACTCTCCCTGACTCCTTCTGATCTATGCCTTTTAATTCATTTACATTTGAAGTAATTACCGATAGGGAAGCACTTTGGTCATTTTGCTATTTGTTTCCTGTAAGTTTTATATAACATTCTAAAGTTATGATAATCTACCTACTATTGCTACTAATTTAACTGAAATCACATGCACTCTATTCTTTTATAGCCCTACTCCCCTTTCACACCATTCATGTCACAAATTACACCTTTAAATATTGTGTGCCCATGAACAGATTTATAGTTATTTTTATACATTTGTCTTCTAAATGATTCTTCTACACAATAAGGATAAGTTTTGTACTGTTTATAAAAAATCAGTAATGTCTCCAGCTCTAACCTCAGTTTAAGAGGTTTTACAAAAAAACCATGACTTTTCTATATCAGATCCAGAGTAAAAGGGGAGTGGAATACAACACACTCTTTATTTGGAGCTACTTGAATAGAAAGAGCTCTAGAAAGCAGTGGACATGAGTATACTCAAGTCACAGGGTTTGAGGTTATGGTCCTTGGTGGTTATTTCTTCTATTCCATCACTGAGATGTCCATCTTGGGTGGCTTGAAGGTTTCTTAATCTTCAGCTATTCAGGTGGTCTGGACATGGATCAGTTCTACTGCAGGGGGCTTCTAGGCCTTGTTGCCCTGGATGGCAAAATCTCCCAAATCATACTTTTGGAGATCTTGGTCCAAGGAGGCTCCATTTATATGATTAATTTCTGTCCTCACCTCCACTTCTCCACCTTCAGAATACATGGTGCTGGATTTGGGCTAGGTAAGGATGTCCAAGAACCACAAGTGAACTGGCTTCTGGGCTTCTGCTTAGGGGATGAGTCGGGAGTGCTGCTTGGACGGACTGTGCTGGTACACTGAGCTTTCCTTCTTTTGTTATCCTCCCACTCTGTAGCTTTAGCTGATGGAGTGCTTCTGCCACTCAAAGGTGCTTGGTCTTGATGGCAAGCCTCTTAGAGGGTATGTAGCCAGGATCTCTTAGCCCTGTCTATTGCTGGAAATGTTAAGTGCTCTTCTGTGTCTGTTTTGTGATCAAATAATTTCTGATGAATGGGTAGCTTTAGTTTTTGCCAGCAGGACCTTGTCTGTACTGCCGACGACCAGTGATAGTGCCATGGGTGGGTCCTCTACCTTGGCAAGGTGCTCTGGAATCACTGGCTTCCAGAGGATGCTACCCACATCTGATGGAGGAGGAGTCATGGGTGTAGAATCTTTGAGGGCCTCATCATAGCTGAAAGCCCAGTGGACGTCCCAAAGGGTAGGGGTATCTTGCCCAGAGGTCTACTCAGGAGCAGGCACTTCTGGTTGCCTTAAAGCCATTAAGGACTGAGATCCAGGTGTTTTTTTTTCTGTATTGACTTTGAAATTGAGTTTCTGTCACCATAGTAAAATTATGTGACTTGTATGCAGACAGATGTTAATGAGGAACATTGTCCAGCAGCTACAACTTAGCAGAGTTTCCAGGAAGCCTTCATATGGAGGTTCTATTCTCCCACTGCTGGGTAGCTGCCTGCAGCCAGAGGTCTGGCACTAAGATGATCTGGGGACCCATGTCTTCTGAGAGTCTGTGGTGCAGTCTGGGGCCCAAGCCATGATGAGACTTGTGCCATGCTGGTGACAACACCGAAGCCTTCCAGCACCATCATGGAAGCAATAGCTGAATCCATATTTTTATACCTTCCTTCATTCATTCCGTTTTGACGGACCAACCATTATATGCCAGGCATTGTACTTTACTAAATTATACCATCAGTGTATTGAGTACTCACAGTGTGCCAGACCAGTAAGCTCTTTACTTTGAATCCTCAGAGTAAGACTGTGTGCTAGGGATTATTACCCTATTTTACAGATCAGAAAACTGGGGCAACGGCAAAGACAAGTTTAGGAACTTGCCGGCTAGAAAGTGATAGCCTTGGAACATGGATGTAAGGCTGTCCTGAAGCCCTTATTTTTGTGACTGCTTTTTAAAAAATAATTTATTACACATATAAAATATTTTATTATATGATTTTAACCTTCTATCTTAGCTCTATTCTAATTCTGTAAATTGTAGGTAAGGACACACATGCAAATTCTGTTCTATCTAGTAGGTTTAATTGGTTTTCTTCTGCTTTTGCGGAAAAATCAGTTTTTCCTCCATCAGCTCATTTTTCCAACATTTATTTTCTCCATAAATTTGTGCCTTTTTTGACCTTTTCTTTGGATATAACGTCTCTCTACTTCCCTTAGTATCAGTAAAACAAACTCTTTTCACAGTATCATTTTTATATCTATATGACAGTTATGATTTACCTGTTTTTGGAAATTATCTTTTAAAATATAAGTGATACATGTTTGCTTATTGTAGAAAAAATAAAAAATAACTACTTTTAATTTTTGGTGAATATACAAACATCAATTGAAACATCCCTAAAAATGAGATCGATCATAGTGCACATGTAATTGTAATGTGCCTTTTAAAAATATAAAGTATCATTAAGATTTTTCTATCTCAATAAATAAATGTTGGTATCATTTCAGTGTAAACACCTTCATGTTCCTTTGCAGTATAGGAAGATGGGCTTTTCCCAAGTGGACACAACCTCCCAGAAGCACAACTATGCTTTTCCTAAGTAGGATTTCAGTTCTTTATAAACCAAGTTTGTCAGTGGCTATCCTAATCACCCTCAGGTTTACAGATTTCTTAAATCCAGTAAATGTATGCACCGAAAACTGATCTTTTAAAATAACCTCTGATTGTGTTAATATCCCAAAGCTGATGATTTGTAAAATGCTTCAAAGCAATTTTCAGATAAAAAGTTAAATACTGTTTAGTAGTATTTTCCTGTTAAACATACATCAGTTCTTTGGTAAGTAACAAATTCATGTTTGGTAACATGTGGTTATGCTGACTCTCTGCTAAGCCAGATGACAAGGCTGCCTATTGCTGAGGAAAAGACACACTATTGGATAGGCCTTTGCATCTGCCTGGTTCCTCCCAGGTTCTGTTTCTAACCATTGTACTGTTTTGTATCTGCATGTGAGGCCATGCAGTGCAGGGAAGTGGTTTTTAAACTCTGGTGAGCACTAAGAGCACCTGGGTAGTTTAAAAAAATATAAATACCCAGTTCTAGAATATCCCAGTTCGACCAACTAGATCAAAATCTTGGTAGTGGGGCCTAAATATCAGTGTTACTTAAAAAAACAAAATAGAACAACTACAAGTCTCTCCTTATATTCTAATGCGCAGTCTCGGTTGAAACTCCCCGTACTGAATACAGCCTCTATCAGTAGGCATATGAATACAACTTATTCAATTAGCACTTAGCATCACAATATTGGTTGCTTGTATTAGATAATTTCAAATAATAGCCCTGTAGAAAAGGGTGAAGGCCTGTGGAAGAGAGAAGGCAGAAAGAAGCCGGGCATTAATTTTAGACAGATTTAATCCTACTATAAGAAATACTAATAATTGAAGCAATGGAGACACAGAACATTTTCTTAGAAGGCAAGGAAAGCCTGGGTTATCAATTTCATATCATGATGTAGAGAAGATTGATATGTCAGGCAATAATTATAGTACATACCATAAAGATATCCTTGGATCTGTGCAAGAGTTTCTTTAAGGTAAACACCTCAATGCAAAATTTCTGTTTTTTATTAATTATTACTATCAATAGTCTATCAATCTACTCCCTGCATGAGATTTTCTAGTTCCCCATATCCTTGCTAATGTTTGATATTAGACATTTTTCATTCTGATGCATGTGAAAATATTTCATTTTACTTTTTTTTTTTTTTTTTAATTCTTGACCAGTTTACTAATTCAGTTATGTGAATAGAGGGGAAAGGAATAACCTAGATCTTGCTGTTGTGTGCTCAACTCTATGCTCACAATTTAGTATAGAAGATTTAAGTTGGAGGTTATGCTTTGTAGTGAACAACATTATTTATGGATAAGACATGAAACTATTACAGAATGGCTCCTGCCACAATGCTTGGTCTATGTATTTTTCACCTATCTCCAGAAAGGTCTTCTACCTAGCATGGTTCCCAGCCTGGTTGTCATAATTCAAGTCTGTGGGAGAGCAAACAATGGATTAGTGAGGGCTTGAGAAACAGCACAGAATCCACAGTGTCTCTTACATCTTCAGCAGCCATGTGCAACGCAGACCACTCCAGATGGTGATGTGCATGTAAACTTTTGCCCACAGATAAAAGGTTGAGACCCAGAGTTCTATTGGAGCAACAATGCCATATAAAATTACATATATTTAATTCTGAACTTCCAAAGATGCTAATAAGGGTAACCCCCTTATGCTTACTGACACTCCTCATTGCCATATAGTATCACCAGTACAACACAATCCTTTGGAAGTCTTCCTTTCTAAAGGTATTCATACAGAAATCTGATCATTTTACTTTTAATTTTCATTTGCCTGATTAATAATGAGACTTGGTCGTTTAAGTTTCTTTCTGAATTGCCTATTCATACACTTTGACAATTTCTATTGGGTTGCATTCTTATCAATTTATTGGCATCAATATATAATCTTCTTTTTGTTTGTTTTTGAGACAGAGTCTCACTCCGTTGCCCAGGCTAGAGTGCCAGTGGCGTGATCTTGGCTCACCGCAAGCCCTGCCTCCCAGGTTCAAGTGATTCTCATGCCTCAACCTACTGAGTCGTTGGGATTACAGGTGCCCACCACCACAGCCACCTAATTTTTGTATTTTTAGTAGAGATGGGGTTTCACCATGTTGGCCAGGCTGGTCTCAAATTCCTGACCTCAAGTGATCCACCCACCTCGACCTTCCAAAGTTCTGGGATTACAGGTGTGAGTCACCATGCCTGGTCAATAGTCTTAATATTAATCACTTATTGGTTATATGGATTGCTTGTATCTTATAATAGGAATGTTATTTATGTTCAGATATTGACCTTGTATCAAATATTTTTATTGGACTTTCTTAATAGCTCTAATAATTTGTATATTCTCTTGGGATTTTTTTTTACCTTGATAATCATGTTGTGTATGAACAATGAATTCGTTTGTTAATCTCATATCCATACATTTTAAAAATGAACCTTATTTTTTACAGAATTTTCAGGTTCACAGCAAAGCCGAGTGGAAAGTACAGAATTCCTGTGCTTTCCCTGCTCCCACACATGCACATCCTCCCTTACTGTATTCGTCTGTTCTCACGCTGCTAATAAAGGTATACTCAAGATGGGGTAATCTATAAAAGAAAGAGGTTTAATTGACTCGAAGTTCAGCATGGCTGGGGAGGCCTCAGGAAACTTATAATCATGGCAGAAGGGGAAGAAAACACATCCTTCTTCACATGGCAGCAGCAAGGAGAAATGCTGAGCAAAAAGTAGCAACCGTCAGACCTTGTGAAAACTCACTCGCTATCTTTGACTTAGAAATATAATTCAAGGTTCTTCTATGTCTTTTTGTGGTTTGTTAGTTCATTGCTTCTGAGCATAGAATAATATTCCCTTATCTGGATATGCTAGTTTATTTATTTTTTCACCTACTGAAGGACGTCTTGGTTGCTTCTAAGTTTTGGCAATTATGAGTAAGGGTGCTATTAACATCTACTTGTAGATTTATTTAGTTTTATGAAAATATTGCCAAGCTGTCTTTTAAAGTGGCAGCATCGTTGTGCATTCCCACCAGCAGTGAATGAGAATTCGTGTTGCTTCACATCCTGGCCAGTGTTTGGCCTTGTCAGTCTTAGATTTTGATCATTTTAATACGTGTATAGTGGCATCACATTGTTCTTTTAATTTGCATTGCCCTAATGGCATATGATGTGGAGCGTCTCTTCATATGCTTACTTGCCATCTGTATATCTTCTTTGATGAGGTGTCTGTTCAGCTTTTTTTGGACATTTTTTAATGGGTAGTTCATTTTCTAAATGTTGAGTTTCAAGAGCCCTTTGCATGTTTTGCATAACAGTTTTTAAAAAATCAGATATGACTTTGGCAAATATTTTGTCCTGGTATGTTGCTTGTCTTCCCATTCTCTTGCTCCTTATATTTAAAAAACATTTTTTCCCTTTTATATTATGCTGGCTAGGACCTTCAGTACAATTCTAAGTGTAAGGGGTAACAGCCACCTTTGTTGCTTCTTTTAGGGAGATCACATGTGTATTATGTTTTAGCCTTAGATGTGATGTTCACTGTAGGGTTTTGACGATGTCTTACAATTTAAGGAAGTTTTCTTTCTATTTAATATTTCAAGTTTGCTAAGAGTTTTTTCCTTTTTGCATTTATTGAGATTATCATATATTTTGGTTTGTTAATGTGATGGATTATGCTAGTAGATTTTAACAATGTTAAACAAAACGTGCATTCTTCGGATAAGTCCTATTTGATAATATTGATATTAATACATATTTTATGCATTTCTGGATTTAGTTCAACATCTTATTTAGAATTTTTGTGGCCAGATGTGGTGGCTCATGCTTGCAATCTCAGCACTTTGGGAGGCTGAGGCAGGCAGTTCACTTGAGGCTAGGAGTTTGAGACCAGCCTGGTCAACATGGTGAAACCCCATCTCTACTAAAAATACAAAAATTACCCAGGTGTGGTAGCTCGTGCCTGTAGTCCAACTTACTCAGGTGGCTGAGACACAAGATTTGCTTTAACCTGGGAAACAGAGGTTGCAGTGAGCCAAGATTGTGCCACTGCACTCCAGCCTGTGTGACACAGTGAGACTATAAAAAATAAAAAATAAATAAATAAAAGAATTTGAGCTACAATTTTCTTTTCTTGTACTGTCTTTGTCTGGTTTTCATGTCAGAGTTCTATCTGCTGGTCTTGTGAAATGATGATTTTTCCTTTTTTCTTTTCTATTCTATCTACTTACGGTAACTAAACCTAATCTCTTACCTCAGTTTCTTAATTTGAAAATGAGGAAAATGAAAATACCAACATCAATGGGATGTTTTGAGGATTAAAACAGTTAAAATAAGTAAAGCAATTAGAACAGTGTTCATAAAATAGCAACCAAACTTTTAGTTTTAGCTACTAGTACTATTATTTCACTCCCTAAAATTTGTATAAGGTATGATATGTTTCTGAAGGTTGGGTAGCATTCATCTGCAAAACCATCTAATATTTTTCTTTCTGTGGGTATATTTTAATGACTTATTCAATTTCTTTAATGTTATTCATTTACTTAATTTTATTTTTTTCTTTGACTTCCTTTTGGCAAATTATATTTTTCTAGCAGTTTGTTCATTTAATTTAAATTTTTTCTTTCTCTCTCTCTCTCTTTTTTTTTTTTAGAGACAGGATCTCACTGTCTTGCCCAGGCGATAGTGCTGCAGTGAGATTATAGCTCACCGCAGCCTCTAACTCTTGGGCTCAAGTGATTCTTCTGCCTCAGCCTCCCGAATAACTGAGAATACAGGTGTGCACCACTAAACCTGGCTAATATTTAGAGTTTTTGTAGAGATAAGGTCTCGCTTTGTTGTTCAGGGTGGTCTCAAACTCCTGGCTTTAAGCTATTCTCCTGTCTCAACCTCCAAAGTGTTCTGATTCCAGGTATGAGCCATCATGCCCTATGTATTTCATCTAAATTTTCAAATGTATTGGCCTAATTTTTATAATATAATTAATGTCTAACATTGCTATATCTGTATTTATGGCTTCCTTTGTATTCCTAGTATCATTTTTGGGGTATGTTGGATGCTTAGCTCATTAAATTTTATACATAAGATATACATATATTTGCTTTAATCCCACTTTGAGGGTCCTGGTGGATAGTGTTTTTCATTTTCCTTGAGTTTTAAATATTTTCTACTTTCCTTTGCAGTTTCTTCCTGGATCCATGGATTCATGATATTTGTACATTCAACATTTCCAAACAGATAAAGTTTCTCTGGTTTTCTTTTCATTATTGAATTTTATTGTATTGTCATCAGAGACTGTGGTCTGTATAATTTACTCTGTTTCAGTATCTATAATATATATATATATATATATATATATATATATTTATTTATTTATTTATTTGCTTTCTATATATTCTGACTGGAATGTGATCCATATGAAGAACAGAATTTATTCTGTTTAATTCACCATCATGTTCCCAGTGCGTAGAATGGTGGTTGGCATTAGTAGTAACTTGACATTTGTTGAATGAAAGAATGATTAATAATGATGGTAATCGTCGATCAGAATCTATTTTTTCTAGGTGGTCTTTCTGGACCATCAAGAAGAGAATGCAAATTCCCACAGGCTCTAGTCCACATCAGCAGATGTGGCTTCCTATCTGCATATCCACATATATATTAATATGTGCCTGAAAAAATACCAAAATTTTCTGAGCATCCAAGTAGAATTTGGAGGACTCTGTCTACTCTCAAATTGACTTAATTCTGATTTGTCCACTCACAGGACCTCAGCCTCACTATGGACTCTGCTTCCCACAGATGGAAAGGCCTACTGTCTTAGTCCATTTGGGCTGCTATAACAAATCACCATAGACTGGGTGATTTAGAAACAATAGAAATGTATTCCTCACAGTTCTGGAACCTGGAAGTCAAAGGTCAGGATGTCAGCAAGGTCATTTCTGATGAGAGCCTTCTTTTGGGTTGCAGATGGCCAACATCTCTCTGTGTCTTTACCTGGCAGAAGTGGGGAATGAGCTCTCAGGGTATCTTCTTATAAGAGCACTAATACCATTGATGAGGGCTCTGACCTCATGACTTAATTATCTCCCAGAGACCCCATCTCCTCATGCCATCACCTTAGCAGTCAGGATTTCAACATATACATTTTGGGAGAGCACAAACATTCAGGCCATAGCACTGACCATAGCAGAACTGGCAATCCTTATACAAAGTGTTTGTTTCCCATATTTAATGTCTTCTACAAAACAATATTCATGCATTCTGTCAAGCAGTTACAGAGTAAGGACAGCTGGTTATTACTCAGCTTGGTGTACAAATAGATATTTTTGAAAATATACAATCTTTGAGGATTTTTATTCTTCAGACAACTTTGGCTTTGAAAACTCTGTATATCTTAAAAGCAGTTTCACAATGTCAGTAGTTTCCTGTGATTGATAGTCACAGCACGCTGAGTTCACAGAGACATTAAAAATGTGGCATAGGAAAAGAAAAAAAGGGCTTTGCAATATTGGATTCTGTAGCAGTATGTAATCTGCTCTTGGCTTTCCTTCTCTTTACTAAGGATTTTTTTTCCTCCTCTTCTGAAAGGTCTGTGTTTTATTGCATTCTAGATTTGGACATACTAATAAAAATATATTTTTTCTATGCTTGCCAGAATCCTATTTCTCAACACAGATGGAATTATTGGATAAGTGCTGTGATTCTGTTTCTCTTTGGAATTTTGAAACCCCAAATTAAAAAAAAATACCAAACAAACCAAAAAATTATCAAGAAGTTGGGATACCAGATAGAACATTGATGTTGGCAGGTCTCTCCTGGGCACAATGGGATGATTGTATATTATGCTCTCAGAAAGGGGGAAAGAGGCTGCATTACTGAGTGTGGTGGTGAGAAATAAGAATTGCATGATGTGGAAAAGCAATTTGGATCATTTTGGGAAACCAAAGACGTTGTTCCTATTGAATGTGGAAGGAAGTAATTATTTTTTCTAACTTGAATGTCCTGCAAATAAGTTATGGTAGGACAGGGCTGCTCTGACAAAGAGACCCAGGAATGTAATGGCTTATCATAGAAATATATTTATTGCTTAGTAACTGGTTCACATTGGCAGTGTGGTTCTCCTTGATCCATTTATTCAGGTACGCGCCTTCTATCTTGTGGCTCTGCCATTTTCTGGAGCAGAAGTTTTATATATATATTTAACAGTGGCAGGTACCAGACCATAATTACTGTAGGTTTTGCAAGTTACAATGTCTCTGTCACCTTTATTCAATGCTGCCTTACCGTGAAAGCAATCATTGACAACACAAAAATTAATGGCCTCTGTTCCAGTAAAACATCATTTACAAAAAGACATGGCAGGTTGAATTTGGGTCTGGGACATGATTTGCTGATCCTTGCCCCAAACCTGGTCATACTCTTCTGTATTCAGCAGACAAGGGGAAGGAGCAAGGAGAAACAAGTGTGGAAGGAATCAAGTAGCCAAGCCTGAAAGCAAAATGCATCACTTCCCCTTATGTTTTATTGGCTAGAAATCAGTTGCATGGCAACACTCAATTGCTAGGGATGTTGGGAAATGTAGTCCAGCTATGTGCCCATGAAGAAAAGGAAACATATCAGTGCACAGGTGGTAGCACAATAGAAAATTTGAAAAAAAAAAAAAAAAAAAAAAAAAAAAAAGAAATGGAATTCAAGGTTCCTCCTCAAACTATCCTACTATGTTCTAAAACATAGGGCTCAAAAAGTATGTCTTTGTAATTAGACAGGCCTGGGTTTGAATCCTAGAAGGTTCATATTCTAACTCTGAGGTCTTGGGTATTTGTTTAACCAACTTGTGCCTCAGTTTCCTTATGTGGAAAATGAAGTTAATTATGATTATCTCCTAGGGTCTTTGTGAATGTTAAATAAAAGGAAATCTTGTGATAACTCTCACTTATGATGTACAAGAAGAAGTACATTACCATTATTATTTGAACAATGACTTACTCTGTTTCCTGGCAGAGTATAATTTAATACTTTGCTCTTAGACTTGCATCCCTGCTCCACTCCACAGTAGCTCTGTAATGCTGGAAAAGTTGTGTAACCTCTCTGTGCCTCAATTTCTTAATTTATAAATTATAACAAAAACAGCATCTATCTCCTAGGGTAGTTGTGATGATTTAATGATTTAACAAATATGAAATCATAGGTGTCTAGACTTAATGTTCAATCAATGGTTAGTATAATTATTATTTCAATACACTTATTCTTGGCATCCAAGGACATGAATGGTAAAAATCAACATTATAATAGCATACATATATTAATTCATTCAGAAAATATTGAGCATCTATGGGCCAAATTCTATACTAGGCTCTGAGGATAGAAGTGGTGAATAGACCTGACATTTTTCCTACCTTCATAAAGCTTACAATGTGTTTGCTAATAAGTACATTTTCCTTTTTGAGCAGTCTTTGCAGTGAGCACTTTAAACATGCTATCTCATTTTATCATTTGCAATAACTCTGTGAATAATATATTATTGTCTCTATTTTACAGAAAAGGTAACAGGTTTAGAGGATGTAAGTAATTTTAGCGAGGTCACAGAGCTGGTAAATGGTAGAAATGGTATTTGAAACTAGGTACCTCAAACTTAAATGCCAGTGTTCTTAACAATCATGCTGGGCTGTCAGATCTGGCCACATAAAAAGGTTTTCTTGGCAAAGTGTACACTGTTTAATGGGAATGTAGGTTGAAGGCAGGGGGAAGGAGGGGACTGTGATGGTGAGGGTGGCCTCTTGGCCTCTCTGGGATTTCAGTTCTATCTCTGGACCATTTATGACAGCAAATGCCCTCTCTACTTGGATGACTTCAAACATCCCCCAGGATTAGAAACATGTAATCTTATCAACCAGGTTTGGTTCCCGTCTGCAGGAGAGCTGGGCTTTTCAATTTAACCACTGGTTTAAAAATTGGAAAAAAAAATAACACAAAGAAATCTACTGTCTCTACCCTTCTTTAAAATGATGAATGCTTTTTAAAGGCAAATCCATCATTGGTCACTTGAGGGAGGAAATGTCAAGAAAAGTTATGGTTTGTTAGCTTTTACTTCTTGACATTATACAAGAAAGTAATTGAAGTACAACAAATGCCATGTTGTTTTACCTCATCTATTTATATAGCAATCTGACAAGATGAATATATATGTTACTGTGGATTTGGAAAAAAAGTGACACAGGCTCTATGATTTGTTCTATTGTCTTATCAGTGTTGATCAAATGTGCTTTCCCTCAACAAAACACATGGCAGATGAATTGGTATCTTTTCGTGTAGATTCCTGGATATTGAACAATTGAACTCATTTTACCTTTCAGCCCATTAGCCTCTTATCTCAAGTTCTTTGAGCTTTAACATGAATGTATAATAAAGCATTCACAAATTCAATTCAATACAACAAATATTTATTTAGCACTCATTGTGCATAAGGTACTATGCCAAACAAAGATGCCGTTAATTCACAATCTGTGATAATTCAAACACAGCCTGGGCTAAATGTTACCATTATACCATTTATGAAAAAAAGGGTCTGCTAAGCAAAATTGGCAAGGTGGATCTTACTATACATTATGTTATGCTCCTAAAAATCCCATATGTAAATCATATTTTAAATTCACAAAGAGTTCTTCCTGTTCAAAGAATTTCATAATAGTGTTTCCAGAGAATATATAACCACTGACAAATAAGAATTTTTAAGTTTGATGTTCAAAAGGCAAATGACCACTTTATTGAAGGATAATATGTGACTAGTACCAAGAAAAATCCAAAGGCTTGTTTCTATGACACCCAAGATCTCTGTGGTTGGGTAGTCTGGTTGTCAAGCAACTTAAATAGAAGGGACATGTTAAATTAATATTTTCTTCTTCTGAAAGGTGTCAGACACAAAACAAAGGTATAAAGCTGCTTATTCTGTGTAAAGATCTCTTCAGTTCCCCACATAGATTGCCGGGGAAGGAAAGTAATACTAAAACTTCAGTTAATAGGAAGTGTCAGAGTGAGCTTTCAGTGTCCCTTACCCATTTTATTTTGCTGACATTATCTTAGAGAATCAGCTGGGATCTCAAGTGAGTTATTCAGGAGTGTGATATTAAGAATCATGAGGCAAGGTCTTCTATTGAATACTGTAAGATAATACTTTGCATTTTGGTTTCTCTGCTTTTTTATAGCCCCTTTGTTGAAACTGGCCCCTTTGCAAGCAGTCCTCTCTACATATAAAAACCAAACCATATCACATATAACTATAAATGGGTTGATAGATCGAACTCCAAGGGGTTTGAATTAAGGACTATCATTTATTTGTCAGTACTATGTAGTAAAGAATTGCCCGGTCGTGATGGCTCATGACTGTAATCTCCACACTTCGGGAGACTGAGGCAGGTGGATCATGAGGTCAGGAGATCAAGACAATTCTGGCTAATACAGTGAAACCCTGTCTCTACTAAAAATACAAAAAATTATCCGGGCATGGTGGCACATGCCTGTACTCCCAGCTACTCAGGAGACTGAGGCAGGAAAATTATTTGAACCAGGGAGGCGGAGGTTGCAGTGAGCTGAGATCGTGCCACTGCACTCCAGCCTGGGAGGCAGAGCGAGACTCCATTTCAAAAAAAAAAAAAAAAGAATTTGGGCCTTGACTAAGGAGAGGTCTGGCTTTGCCTTCAGCTTCTGGGAGATAATTCATGTTTTCTGGGAGATAATTCAGCTTCTGGGAGATAATTACACCTGACAGGAGTGTAATTGTTTAGAGTGGTAGGTGGCCATACTAGATCTTAGGGTAGGGCCAGCCATACCCATAGTCTTAGGGTAGGGGTGGACCATGCCAGAAAGACCAATCATGTAATTGATATAGAGGTTTGGATCCTGTGTTATTGGTTGATGTGGAGACTGAATTCAGCAATTTATGCAATCAGTTGATCAATTATGCCTGTGTAATGAAGCGTCAATAAAAACTGAGCTCTGAGTCTTGGGTGTGGTTCCCTGGTTGGCCATACTCTTTACATATTGACACATATCAATCACATCCTGACTCCATGGAGTTGACAATGGAGACTTCATGTTTGTAATCCCCTCAGATTCTTCTTTAGGTATCTCTTCATTTCTTTGCTTTAAATATGTATCCTTTCCATGTAAACTATAACCATGAACATAGCAACTTTCAATGAGTTCTTTAAGCCCTTCTAGGGAATTACAAAAACTGAGGGTAATTTTGTAATTTCCCAAACTTACAGTTGGCTTTAGAAATAATGGGAGTCTTGGAAGACTGTTCCCTCTTTACACTGCAGTTTGGCTAACTGTGGTTAAGTACCATAACTGGAAGGAGTCTATTGACATGAAAATGTGTCCAGTTACATATAATAATTATATCATACCTCAGAACTTCCCCCAAATGAAAAATTCCCTTGGAGGTACTTGTACATGTCTAAATTTGGTAAGTTTAGAAAAGCAGCATTAGGTAGATCTCTCTTTTTAAAAAACGTTTAGTTTACTTTAAGTTCTGGGATACATGTGAAGAACATGGAGGCTTGTTACATAGGTATAAGGGTGCCATGGCAGTTTGCTGCACCTATCAATCAGTCACCTAGGTTTTAAGCGCCCTCGTCTCCCTCAGTGTGTGATGTTCTCCTCCCTGTGTTCATGTGTTCTCATTGTTCCACTCTTAGTTAGGTAGATCTCTTTTTATGCAACCATTTGAAATTAAAACCATTTTAATGATTTTTAGTTATTTCTGGGGTTATAAACTTAAATATGTAAGGACATCAAAAGGTAACTTCAATGAATGAATCAGAAGGTGGAATCTGTGGTGAACTGAGGAACATATGTTAATGTAAAGGCATTCAGAGTTAACAAAAAATTAGGATCATAAAAAATGTCGGCCAGGCATGGTGGCTCATGCCTGTAATCCCAGCACTTTGGGAGGACAAGGTGGGCAGATCATGAGGTAAATAGATCCAGACCATCCTGGCCAACATGGTGAAACCCTGTCTCTACTAAAAATACAAAAATTAGCTAGGCATGGTGGTGCACACCTGTAGTCCCAGCTACTCAGGAGGCTGAGGCAGGAGAATCACTTGAACCTGGGAGGCGGAGGTTGCAGTGAGCTGAGACTGGGCCACTGCACTCCAGCCTGGCCACAGAGGAAGACTCCGTCTCAAAAAAAAAAAAAGTTTCCGTAACAGGAGTTGATCCAGAGACCACCTGTTTGTCTTTTCTCTATGATTTAGGCTAAGGGCTCCATTTGAAAATGAATATTTTTTGTAATTAAATGTTGTAAGACTGTCAATGTTTTTGATTTCCATCTCTTTTTATGTTAGTTTTTGTTAAAATTTGTCAGTTTTAATAAAATTTATTTTTTTAATTTTATTTTTTAAAATTTAATTTAATTTTTTATTTTGATAGTTTTTGGGGCAGAGGTGGTTTTTCATTATATGGATACGTTCTTTAGGGGTGATTTCCAGGATTTTGGTTCACTTGTCACCTGAGCAGTATACATTTTACCCAATATGTAGTGTATTATCCCTCATCGCTTCCCACCATTCTGCCCCAAGTCCTCAAAGTCCATTATATAATTCTTATGCCTTTGTATCCTCTTAGCTTAGCATCTACTTATAAGTGAAAACATATCCTATTTGATTTTACATTCCTGACTTATTTCACTTAAAATGCTGGTCTCTAGCTCCATCCAGATTACTGCAAAACACATTATTTTATTCCTTTTTATGGCTGAGTAGTATCCCATGATGTATATACTACATTTTCTTTATGTACTCATTGGTTGATGGGCATTTAGGTTTGTTTCATATTTTTGCATCAATCAAATTTATTGGCATAAAATCATAATATTCTTTAATGATCTTTTTAATGTTAATGGGATCTGTAGTGACATCTTATTTTTAATTTCTGACTTTATTTGTGCCTTCTATCTACTCTTCTTGGAGTCTCACATGGGTTCATTACTTTTAGTAGTTTTTCCTAGAATTTATTTTTGGCTTTGTTGGTTTTCTTTGTTGATGGTTATTTTTTTATTTAGTTAACTTCCATTTCTGTATGTTTTTAGACTTCCTCTGTTATTTTTAATCTTATTGACATACATACTTTGCTCTTTTCCCATCTTTCTCTTTTTCTAATAAAGCTCTAAATTTTTCTGAAGGCATGAGTTTATCTGAAGCTCATAACTATATCATTTTATCATTCAGCTAAAATGTGTATAACTTTTTATTGTAAATTTTTGTCCTATGGAACTTTATAGAAGTGTATTTTTAGATTCACAAATAGATGAATTTTCCTTTATTTTTGACTTATATTTCATATATAGCCTAATTGCATCAGGGATAGAAAACATATATGATAATGATTTAAAGTCTTAGACATTTTTAAAAACTTGCTTTATGGACCATCAGTATACTCCAAAAAATATACATATGTTCTTGAAAAGAATATAGTATTCGTTCATTCTCATACTGCTATAAGGCCATACCCAAGACTAGGTAATTTATAAAGGAAAGAAGTTTAATTGACTCACAGTTCCGCATGGCTGGGAAGTCCTCAGGAAATTTACAAGCATGATGGAAGAGGAAGCAAACAACATCCTTCTTCATATGGCAGCAGGAGAGAGAAGATGAGCATTAAGCAAAGGAGGAAGCCCCATATAAAACCATAAGATCTTTTGAGAACTTACTATCACAATACTATCACAAGAATAGCATAGGGGAAACTGCCACCATGATCAATTACCTCCCACTGGGTCCCTCTCACCACACATGGGGACTATGGAAACTAAAATTCAAGATGAGATTTGGGTGAGGACAAAGCCAAACCATATCAAATGTGCATATTTTTTTTTGCAGATATTGGGTGCAAAGTTCTAAAGAAGTCTGTGAAGTCGGTTTTATAATTGTATAGATCAAATCTTCTGGATTTTTACTGGTCTTTGTATGGTTGCTCTGTGAGCTGTCACTGAAGCCTTACTCTTTCAGTTGTTTGCTTTGTAAGCTCCCACTGTGATTGTGTACTTGTCTCCTTTGTATCTTGTCAAATTTTGCTTTACATGTTTTGAGGCTATGTTATTGGTGCACACAAATTTCTAGTTACTGTATCTTTGGGAAGAATTGAAAATAGTATCATTATAATAAGGCTTTTAGCCTTGAAGTCTACTTTGTCTGATACTAATGTAGTTTAAAATTTAATGCTAATATGGTGTATTTTTTCGGCTCTTTAAAAAATACAGGGCAGAAAAACATGTTAACTTCCTATATCTTTATGCTTTAGATATCTCTTTTGTAAACAACTTAATTTAGAAATATCCAGTTTACATTATGGAAAACACTATGAATTTTCCTGAAAAAATTAAAAGTAGAATTATCCTGTGATTCATCAATCCCACTACTGGGTATATATCTACAAGAAATGAAGTCTGTATGTCTAAGAGATATCTGCATTCCCTGTTCATTGTAGCATTATTCACAATAACCAAGATATGAAATCAACCTAAGTATTAATTGGCAAATGAATTGATAGAGAAAGCATGGTATATATACACACAGTGGAACACTATTCGGCCACAAAAAGAAGAAAAGTCTGCCATTTGAGGCAACATGGATAAACCTAGAGGACATAGGCTAAGTGAGGTAAGCCAGGCACAGAAGAAAAATACCACATGATTTCATTTATATGCAGAGTCTAACAAAGTTGAACTCATGGAAGGAGAGAATAGAAGGGTGGTTACCAGGGGCTGTGAAATGGAAGAGGGTTGGTGAAATGTTAGTCAAGGAGTACAAAATTTCAGTTAGACTGGAGGAGTAAGTCAAGAGATTCCTTTTATGACCTGGTGGCTATAGTTAATAACAATGTATCGTACTTTTAAAAATTGCGATGAGAGTAGATTTTAAGTCTTCTGAACACACAAAAAAGTATGTGAGGTAATACACATGTCAATTAGCTTGATTTACCCATTTTACAATGTATGCATATTTCAGAATACCATACTGTACACTATAAAAATATACAATTTTTACTTGTCAGTTGAAACCATATCCAGTTGAAACGATTTGGTCTTTAATTGGAATGACAGGTCCATCTATATTTAATGTAATGATTGACAATCTTACTATGTGACTTCCATTTGTTCCATATGTTCTATGTATATTTTTATCTCCTTTCTTATATTCTTTTGGATTGATAAAGTATTTTATTATTTTATCCCTACTATTAGTTTGGAATTTATATGTTATTATGTAATATGTTGCAGTTATATCATGAATTTTTAATTTATTAAAATCTGAAAATTGTCATTTTGTTCTTCTCTATGATAATATGAAGAATTAAAACACTACATTTACTCTCTTCTAACTTATGAATAATTTCTATATATGCATATACATATACATATGGGACAATTTATACGGCAGAGATGATACCATAAATCAATGGTAAAAAATATATCAGTCAATAGATGTTTTGGGGAAACTGGCTGACTGCTATATATGGAAAAAAATAAGACTGGATTCCTAACTCACTTCATAAACAAGAATTAACTACAGATGGATTAAAGGCATAAATGTGAAAGGTGAAACAATAATATAATTGAAGAAAGCCTATGAGAACGTCTTTATAAATTTAGAGTAGGAAAGCAGAAACCAAAATTAAGGATTTCTGTCTAACAAATGATGTCACATACATAGCCAACCAAGGGACACTGGTTGGCAGATAATTTTTACAATGTCAATATCTAGAATGCATAAGAAGCTATTTTTAATGAGCAAGAAACATGAAAGATGAAAAGTAAAGAATTATGAGCTGGTAATTTTCAGGTGGGGAAATTTCAATTGATAACAAGTACATGAACTAATACTCAACTTCACTTGCAACCAGAGAAATACAGATTAAGACAACAAGGAGACACTACCCTATGCCCATAAGATCTGTAAACATTAAAAATTTAAAGAATAGCAAATGTTGGCAAGAATGTTGAGAATCAGCAAATTGCATGTACTTCTTTGATAGTTTAAATGTATCCAGATGTTCTCAGCACAAACCAGTAACATTTAGTAAAATTAAGCATTGTACAATCTGGCAATCTCATTCTTCGGATTTCAGAGACACTCCAGAAACACTGGCATGCATGAAGATGCTCACTACAGCATTGTTAAGGGGCAGGAAAGAATTAGAAGCAACTTAGATGTTCATTAATAGGGGACTAGTTAAAAAATGGTAGATGCACACTGTAGAGTGTTATGCTGCAGTTAGAAGCAATAAAAGTAAATAATTCATAAGAACAGCATTGAATGAAAAAGTAAGCATTGAAATTGGATCTATAGCAGAAGTTCATGTATGTTAATAGAAAATGTATGCAAAACAATGCTATTTATTTTTCCAAAGGCATATACAAATATGAGCACATTTACCAAACACATTAAAGTGGGTGCCATTACAAAGTGGAAAGGAATGGGAGAGGGAATCATGATGAAAGGCAAAACACACTAAAATGACATAAAACAAGACCAGGGTTTATATGGCCCTCTGATGATAAAGTGTTATGAAGGGGCATGATTAACTCAACAGATGAATGGATAAAAAAAAAAAAATGGTACATATACACAATGGAGTACTATTCAGCCATAAAAAAGAATGAGATCCAGTTATTTGCAATGACATGGATGAAACTGGAGATGATGATGTTAAGTGAAATAAGCCAGAAACAGAAAGACAAGCATTGCATGTTCTCACTTGTCTGTGGGATCTAAACGCAATTGAACTCATGGTCATAGAGAGTAGAAGGATGGTTACCAGAGGCTGGAAAGGGTAGCGGGAGTTGAAGGGAAGGTGAGGATAATTAACGGGTACAAAAAAATAGGAAGAATGAATAAGACCTACTATTTGATAGCATAAGAGGATGACTATAGTCAGTAATGATTGTGTATTCCAAAATAAGGAATGTAATTGGATTACTTGTAACTCAAAGGATAAATGCTTGAGGGGAATGGATGCCCCTTTCTCCATGATATGCTCATTTCATATTGCATGCCTGCATCAAAACATCTCATGTACCCCATAAATACATACAACCACTATGTACCCACAAACAATTAAAAAAATAAGAAAACCAAAAAATAAAAGTTGCTTTAAATCAATGATTCCAAAAACTAAACTGCTCATGTTAATTTTTTTGTCAAATTTTTAAAACACCTGAGCAATGTACTTAATATGTTCTTTAAATAGTCTCATTTAAAGCATAAATATTTTATTTAAAAAGTTTTATATCACGATTATAAATGGAAAGCCAGTATATTTTTCTGTAAATAGAATGTAAGTGTGAAAGTAATTACATGGGAAAAGAATGAGGACGTTCTAGCCAGATACTGTAGCTGCCAAAGGTGAGGTTTGTGGTCAGCTCTCTATACGGGAAAAAGTGAGATTAGTAAGTCTAGTGTCACTAAAGATAGATTAACACCAGGCTGAGGTGTTCCTTTTTTAAATAATCAACAGAGGAAAAGAAAATTGAGGCAGGAATAAAACTTTGATATACTACATTTCAGAAGTATTTAACGCCATGTCTATGTCTGCATAATGCCTGAAATTAACTCGATACCCACTAGTGTTGGGTGTCCCACGCTTCGCTTCGGGAAACACAGGAGCTGATGGTTGCTAGTCTTTTCCAGCTTTAATTTTCTAAAGTTGTCTGAAATTAAGAAAGGCAAAATCTTGTTTCAAATGAGGAAGTGTCTGGCAGTAAAAACACTAGATAACAGGACAAATTATCAGGAGAGAAAACAGTGCTTCATTGGTGCAATGTGAAGATACTGCTGCTATTACAAGGTAAGCCTTGGAGAATCGAATAAAATCTTCAGATTTGTTCCTATTTCAAAGAGCTTTGCAAATGTTACTCAAGCACTGGGGAGGATCCAAGTAGAGCTCACTGGAACCAGGGATTGGTTGATGAGTGTTTTTAATGACACAGCTTCTGAGGTATCAGCAGGCTTTGGAGGTGTGCCATGATGTGGTGTATAAAGGTTACACAAATGAAAGGAATCTTGGACCTTGTAGTTCCACCGGTCTGTGACTTAGCAGTTTCTGGAACTGCAGTCCAGTTTAGTCTTGTTCAGCTTTGTCAGTAGTGAAATGCAGCAAAGTGATGAACAGTTTTTAAGTGCAGTGGACTTCCAGGTTGCAAGTCACATAAGCTGTGCATGCCAGATAAAGCATGCCCATTTCATGACTCCAGAACTAGCAGCAACAAAAAAGTCAACCACATGTGGAGCCTAAGTGCTCAGATCAAGGAACGGGGACCAAATTAAGAAACAAGGGTGGGGGGCCTGTTTTGTTGCAATATGGACTTAAGAGCCAATGTCTCACCACTGCCCCTTTGCATGGCCCATCAGATCACACCTTGTTGCATTTTCCTGTCTCCTGCATAGTTATGTTGTGCCTATTAAATCTGCTCCCAGATCCCAGCTCAGAGAGACAGATTTGAGCACTGCCTTCTGTCTCCTTGCCAGTTGACTTGCAATAAAGCTTTTTCTTTTTCCAAAAGCTGGTGCCACAGAAGCCACATGGCTTCTGTGCAGTTGGTCTATTGGTTGGTAACATTTCCAGATAATACGAGATTTAGAAAAATACTCTGAATATTCCTTCTTGATTAAGGGAGGGAATAGAAATTATTTATTATGGTTTCTTCTTGATCTTTTGAAGACTGTTTAGGTTGCAAGTGACAGGAACCTACAAGCAAAAAAGTGAAACAATGTTACCAGGACTGGTCTGCTTTCCTCTTTTCAGCTCTGCTGTTGTGGAGCATTAGGGACTCAAGTGACTCAGGCTTATACCCTTTCTGTTCCAATTACAGAGAGAAAGAGAGCTTCTTTTCCTCTATGGATTTGAGAAGTACACTGACCAGAGTGGAGCCATGTATCAATTCCTGAACAGGGAAGGATAATTTGTTTAAGTATGACTCATCCCTCACACTGGAGTAGGGATGAGGCTGGCCCCATCCAGAAGGTATGTCTGAGAGTGAGAGAGGGAAATGCACGCTGAAAAGGCAAATCCAAAAATACTCAATACAAGTTGAGCATTCCTTATCTGAAACTCTAGAGACCAGAAGTGTTTCAGATTTTGGATTTCTTTTGGATTTTGGAATAGCGCGTATACCTAATGAGGCATCTTGGGGGTGGAGCCCAAGTGTAAACATGAAATTCACTTGTTTTATATACACCTTATACACATAGCTTGAAGATAATTTTATACAATATTTTCAGTAATTTTGTGCGTGAAACAAAGTTTGACTGTGATGCATCACATGAGGTCAGATGTGGAGTTTTCCACTTGTGATGTCATGTGAGTGCTCAAAAAAATTCAGATTTAGTTTACATGAATGGGCTCATAACATTCGTTCTATTCTGTAAGCTTTTTCTCTTATTGCCCTACAATATGTGGTGGACATCTTTGCATTAAAAAGAAGATCTACAACAACAACAACAAAACAATTCAGATTTAGGAGCATTTTGGATTTCAGACTTTTGGATTAGAAATGCTCAACCTCGACTTCTTTGAAGTTAGACTAGGAGTCAGTAAAAGGGCAAAATAATGAGTATTTTAGGCTTTGTGGGCCACCTAGTTTCTGTGTCACCTCTGTCTGTCTGTCTGTCTGTCTGTCTGTCTCTCTCTCTCTGCTCTACATTCCTTGAAAATATAGAAACCTTCTTAGCTTGTAGGCTGTACAAAACCTCCTGATGCAAACTGGGTTTGGTCCATGGGCCATAGACTGCTGAGCTCTGAATTAGACTGACCCTTAGTTTCTGTGTTCTAGCGTGGCTTTTTTTTTTTTAGTAAGTTTTACTTTCCAAATGCTTCTATAGACATAAGCTCTAATCTCGAAGCTTCAAAAGAGCAGAAACCATGTGTTTGCCTTTCCTCCTCTTCCTCTGCCACTCCTCCTGGTCCTCCATTTTCTTCTCCTTTTCCTATTTTTATCTTCTTTTTACTACTACTATTATTTACAATGCCCCCATTTCACCACTCTATATCCAAAGTGAATTGCCAAAATATTTGGTGATTGAAATATTCGATAAGTGTATATTAAACAGATAAAAGCTACTTCTCAAGGTGTCTCTGATATAGCTTGGACCTCCAGAGGCTTGGATGAAAAGATTGTCATCTTTGATATTTCACTAAGCTGAAATACTGTAACCACTTTCTGGTGATTCCAGGAAGCTGGGCTGGCTTGGGGGGCGGGAAGAAAACCATGCAAGGAGTCGAGAAACCTAAGTTTTAGTCCTGGCTTTGCCTAATGTTGTGACTTTGGACACATCCTTTCTCTTCCTTGCATCTTTTTGCATCTTCACTTATGAAACAAAAGGGTTGGAAATCAATGGCTGAGATTTTCTGTAGTTCAAGACTTAGTAGTGGAAAGAAAAACATTGGGAAATAGCCGTAGGATAGGAGAGAAGAGAAAGTTGTGCCTATATTGTGGGGTGATTTCGGAAATTGATTTTCAGGAGTTTTGGCAAGAAGCTTTCTGCTAATGACTAAAACAGGCATAGAAACACAACCGTAATGGAAAGAGGGCTTGCCAGTTCATTATCTTTAAAAGTAATCCAAGATGTTCCTTTCTACTGAAGACAGGAATGTTTCTGTTTTACAAGGGATAGTGCTTTACCATCTTTATGTTAGAGAAGTTACCTTTCACTACACACCTGGCAGACATTTGTAACTAGAGAAATTATCGTCCATGTAAATATGGGTCAGTAAATTAATCAAACTTCTACTGAGCACTTATTAAATGTCGGTGCTTAGTTAGGTGCCTCAAAGATGGAGACCAGATGCTTCCTTCCCTTGGGGAGTTTCAATCTGGAGATATTGAATAGAGAATTGTTTAAGTCTAACCAGGAAAGCTGAAACACCTCTAAGTATTTAAAATGAGGAAATTTAATGCAAAAAATGATTATGCAGATGACTGAATTGATGAAGTAACCCAGGAGATGGTGTGGACTCGCTGCTAGGATGATTTGTAGAGACATGGATAAAGTGAAGACCCATGATAAGTGAGGTAGAAATGCCAGGATTTATATGGAAGATGGTGGAAATAGGATTGAAAGGCTCAGACCAAGGCCAGAAAGTCTTCCAGGTTATTATGTGCCATGGAAAGGCTTGGAAGATACGCTATTTAGTAAGGAAATGAGAAATGTGCTGGTGAAGTCAGAATGGCTATTATTAAAAAGTTAAAAAACAACAGATGTGGGCATGGATGTGGAGGAAAGGGAATGCTTATACTTTGTTGGTAGGAGTGTAGATTGGTTTAATATCTATGGGAAACACTGTGGTGACACCTCAAGGAGCTGCAAATAGAGCTACCATTTGACCCAGCAATGCCATTACTGAATATCTACCTGAATATAATTTATAAATTATATAAAAAAGACACTTGTACTTGTAGGTCTATCACAACACTATTCACAGTAGCAAAGTCATGGAAGCAACCCAAGTGTCTGCCAATAGTTGATTGGATAAAGACAATGTGGTGCATATACACCATGAAATACGATGAAGTTATGAAAGAATGAAATCATGTCCTCTGCAGAAACATGGTTGGAGCTGGAGGCTATTATCCTAAGTGAACTAACTCAGAAGCAGAAAATCAAATATTGCATATTCTCACTTGTATGCGGGAGCAAAACAATGGACACACATGAACATAAATAGGGAAACAATAGACACTGGGGAATGCAAAATGGGGAAGGGAGAGAGGCAAGAGGGGGTTGGAAGATTACCTATTGGAAACAATGTTAAATATTTGGGTGATGGGTACACTAGAAGCCCAATCCCCACTATTACACCATCTACCCATGTAACAAGTATGCACATGTACCCTCTGAATCTAAAATAAAAAATTAAATATGCTGGCAAGAGGGACACCAGTGTCACTTAGAAGCCCAGTGTTGGCTCCTTGGCAGGCCAAGGCTAAATGTAGGAAAGGCCATAACAGAACTGGGCTTACCGATAGCAATGGGGAAGATAGCACTCTAGGATAACAGAGGCCAGATGTGACATTTAACCATCAGGTAGACGATTACCATAATGAGTGGGAAGTATGGAGGAGCAACCAGGAAGACCCTTTCTGCAAAGATTTTTGAATGGTTATGGAAAATGGCATCTCCAGGGGCAGAATAGATGAGTGGTCAACAAGAGGGCTGCTCAATCTGTACAATCAAAAGCAATCAAAGATGAATGATCAGGATGCTGAGAGCAATCACCCTCAATAATCAAGATGAATCCCTTGCCCATGTTTGCTAGACATGGGCCAGTTTTCAAACCTGAAACCCAGTGATAGGCCAGTCCTTCAGGAGGAAAGACCCTGCAACATCACAGCAAGTGCAAACAGTAATGATTCCTCCAGGCTTTTCCGATAGGGACTGACAGCCACCTACTCGAGTAGCTGTATGCTGGGGAACGGGGTATGGCCAAATATTTCTGGGATTATCAGAAACAGAAACCTAATTGACATTGACACCTGGAAGCCCAAAGGGCCATCATGACCCCCTTGTTGGAGTGGAGAAACCAGGTGGTAAATGAAGCCCGAGCCACAGTTCAGCTCACAATGGTTCTGTGAGGTCCAAGGACTCACCCAGTCATGTCCCAGGTTCTCAAATATGTAATTGGGACAGACATTCTTCATACTTGTTTAACTCATACTTTTGGCCCTTGGTCTAAAGGGTAGGAGTTATAATAGTGGAGAAAGGCAAGTGGAATGCTCTGAAACTGCCTCTCACTTCCTAACCCATGTAAAGCCATTGCATTAAAGATAATATCTCATCCCAAGGGGGATGGGGATGGAAGAAATTAGTGCCACCGAAGGATGGCAGAGGTGGTGGTCTCTGCCATATCTTCGATTTAGATGAATGCAAAAGTCCAACCTCTGTAAAATCTGGCCCTTGCAAAAATCAGTTGGATTCTGGATGATGGCAGGGGACTACTTCCATTTCAATCATTCAGTAGCCCTAATCGTAGCCACTATACCAGATATGGTATCTCTGCTGGAGCAGATTAACAATTAAGCAGATTAATTAACAATTAATCTGCTGCCTGGGAAAGCTGACCTGTGACAAAAGACTTTTTCTTCATTACTAATCAAGCATCAAACACTCACAGAAGAGCAGGCCTATGAGGACAGATAGAAAATAAACCTTGAAAACCAAATGGAAATCAGTGAGTGCTGTTCTTGAAATGTCATTCCAGAAGTGCCATTGCTGTATTTGCCCATACCTTCACCCATAACTCCAGCTGAATGCTAGCAGTGGCAGGTTTTATGCCATGTGACCCAATTCCTCTTACCAAGTCAATTGCACCAGAGTTGAGTACCTGATCCAAGGATAATTCATCCACTGGGTAGCTAGTACTAAGTGGTTTGGACCATCTGGTGCAGGAATGTGATAAACCAGGTCAATTACATTCTCCACTCAGAAATTTAGAATGGGAAGACAGAAACCCAGCTGGTTAGCTCTTGTGCACAGGGGATGAAAAGGGTAATAGAGACAGCTTGGGAGTGGCAACTATAAGCTCTGTGCAGTTTAGTAAGAGAGTAGGATGTAGCAAATGCATTGAAAGAAGTTCAAGTGAGGAGAGGGAGAGTCGAGGCTGAGAAAAAAGGGAAGCTTGATTTTTTCTGGCTTCCCAATTCTGGTTCCTATGGGGCCTACCTATGCTTTGGGTCTTACCTTTGTGTTCCTTGAGATACCTTTGAGGGCGTTTCTTAGTTGAGCTAGGTTTAGTGAATCTTTTTCTTGTAACCAAAAGAGCCCACCTAGCATTGAGGTTTGAGGGGCATTACTTTCTGTTTGATTAATCAATGTCATCATTTTTCTTGTATTATTAGATACTTTCTGTGTATTATTTTTCTCTGTCCACTTAAAACCATGAGCAATATATTTTAGGGAAGGCTACTGATAATACATTGTAGTAATGATAATAATAGCTCAGTTTTTACTATGTGCCAGACACTGATCTAGGAGTTTCGTATGCACTACATTTACTAGTAAATGCTCCATTGTGAGTTATTATTGAAACAGGAGAGTTTCCTGATTCCCCTCTCAGGGTGTGTGACAGGGGTGTGGCTTACCTGCTTCGTGACCCCACAGCAGCTGAACCCCCTAGGTGGCGCAGGCAGATGGACAAGTGTAGAGGCCAGGATGAGAATTTTGGGCTTTGGCCCATGGCAGCATCTAAGGGTGGGTGTCTGTGACTCCCAAAGCCCAAGTAGGCATGTGTTACAAAGTTCTTTCAGATTTGCTGTCTGCAGATGGCTTGTGTGTTAATCAACTCAATGAACCTTCTGCCTTATCACAAGGACAGAAGGCCAGTGTGACAGTCTTCTGTATCCTAAAAGAATCCTGAGCTCTTGCCCAGTATCCCAAAAGAATTGGATCACATGTCGGCTCAAAGGATGAGTTCAAGATTTTATTGAGTGGTGGAGGTTGTTCTTAGTGAGATGGTTGGGGAGCTGGATGGGGGATGGAAGTAGGAAGGTGGTCTTCCCCTGGAATCGAGCTACCTAGTGGCCAAACTCTTTTCCAACCTCTCCTAGCTGAACTCCCTTCGGCCTCCAGACGTTCCTCCTCTTCTCTCTTTCTCTGCTGCCTTGTTCCACTGTTGCTGGTCTGCTGATCTGCTGCTGGTCTTGATGTTCAGCCACTTATGTTTGTCCCCGCTAGGGTCTCTGGTTTATATGGGTACAGGATGGGGGGCGTGGTAGACAAGAGCAGTCTGGGGAAATGCAATATTTGAGTAGAAAAACAAGAGTGCCTGTTCTCACTTAGATCTGTGGGCATAGGTCCGAGAGTGGAGCCTACACTTCTCATGTATCATTATTATTATTGTCATTGTTATTAATATTACCCTAGTTGCCCCAAGTATACCATCAAAGGAAATAAATTTGCAACACAGCTGGAGAAAGAAAAGAAACAATTTATTCTTGGGGTAGTATTTTTTCCTTAAAATTTATTTTCTTTCTCAGCAAACTGATACATGCTTATTAGGGCTTTTTTTTTTCAATTGCTATTTATTTATTTTTTATAAAACATTTCTGTCCCCTAGGCTGGAGTGCAGTGGTAAGATCATGGCTCACTATATCTTCAAAATCCTGGGCTCAAGTGATCCTCCCACCTCAGCCTCCTGAGTAGCTGGAACTACAGGCATTTCCCACCACACCCAGATATTTTTTAAATTTTTAGTAGAGATGGACCTTGTTAGATTTCCCAGGCTGGTCTTGAACTTCTGGACTCAAGCAATCCTCCCATTTTGGCCTCCTAAAGGGCTGGGATTATAGACATAAGTCACCATTCCTGGCATTATTAGAGACAATTTGGAAAATACAGACAAATACAAAAAAGAAAAAAAATCTGTATTTTCACTATTATGGAGGACCACTGTGAATACTTTCGTGCATATCCTTTTGGTTACATACACATGAACACACACACACACGCACGCACACACACACACACACATTCTGTTTTGTATTTCTTTCCCACTACACAATCTGACCATATGAACCCTTCCCATGCCATTAAATATGTTTTTAGGATGTAATTTATGAAGAGCTATGCAATATTTCTGTATACGATACATGTCAGGAAAGAATTATAAACAATGTAACAGAAGACCCTAGGAGATTGCAAAGTCCTGCCTCTCTTAAGGGTCCTGGGTATATTTCTACTTGGAGCAGGGGCAAGGGCTATATGACCTCTGGAGGGCACTAGGTTTCCAAAATTCTTCTGAAAACAAGAAATTCTTGCATCTCCTTTATATTCTTCTTCCTCTGCTTCCGTTGTCTTGCGTTGCTTCTGAAATTTTTTGCTTTCAGATCTTTTGAAGCTTCCGAAAATTGGTGACTTGGGGTTGGTCTGTACGGGGTCTGGGTTCCGGGGCCAGCTGCAGATGGCCTGTCCCTTCTGGACCTGCCTTTTTGTCCCCAGTTGAGTCCTTGATATCCATTAACTTCCCTGCACAACACAAGTAGCTACCAGCAGATGGTGCTGTGAGCAAGTGCGTCTGCCTAGGTGTGATTTACACAAGCCCTTGAAGGCTTTAAATATTTATCCACAAAATTCAATAAAGCTGTTCATCAAATCTAATGCTTAGAATTTGGGCAGCCCATGAAAATATTATAATATTTTGCCTGAGGTTCCAGAAGCCTCTTCTGTATGGTGTGTTTGTGCATTCAGACTTCTGATATTTGTTTATCATCAGCAGGAAGGAATTCATGTGACATGCTGGAGGTTATTTGCATGAGAGCAGGCCTGGGAAATCTTAGTAATTTTTTTCTCCAGATATTGTAGGGATTGCAAGCTCATTACCTGACTAAGAGGGCCTTAAGGTTAGGCACTGGATTTGATCCTTCTCTGTATCCTCAACATCAAGCAAGTGCCTGGCCGAGAGGAAGTGCTCCATGAACAAATTAATTCAGGGAGGAAACAGATGGATAAGGTTACTTTTCCTTTTGTGTGTGTGTGTGTGTGTGTGTGTGTGTGTGTGTGTGTGTGTGTGATTGTCCTTCCTCCCACCACCCCCGCCCCTGAGGAGTTTGGAAATGCATCTGGCTGTCAAAATGGTTAGGTGGGTGGATGGGTGAGAGGGCATCTCCATTGCTATTTAGTGGGCAGGATCAAGGGACGCTGAACATACAGGAGAGACAACATGCAGCTCCTCCTTTAAGAACCCCTGTATGGCTTCTTTGTAGCTGGTGATGTTACACAAGCCACATAGCTTCTCCATTTCCTTATCTGTGAAATGGAGACAAACATTCACCCGATTAACTCATAGGATTGTTGTGGGTTTCAAATAAGTAACGTATTTTGCAAATTATAAAGCATTATAAAGATTATATGACATATTGACCTTCTTGGGTCCATGGGGATGTATAAACCTGGCCTCACTGACCATGGTGCTGGAACCAGCTGAGGCCCTAATCATACAGGTAGGAGTCAAACCTGTACCTACTTGAATCTTCAACATCTCAGTCACTAGTTCCACTCTCCTTCTTGTTGCTCAAGCCTCAAATCAAAACTCACTTTGATTCCTCCTTGTCTTTCATTCCCAGAGTCTAATCCCTCAGCAGTCATATCCATTTTACATTAAAAACTTCGCTCAGGCTGGGCGCGGTGGCTCACACCTGTAATCCCAGCACTTTGGGAGGCTGAGGTCGGCGGATCACCTGAGGCTGGGAGTTGGAAAACAGCCTGACCAACATGGAGAAACCCCATCTCTACTAAAAATACACACAAAAAAACAAATTAGCCAGACATGTTGATGCATGTCTGTAATCCCAGCTACTTGAGAAGCTGAGGCAGGAGAATTGCTTGAACCCAGGAGGTAGAGGTTGTGGTGAGCCGAAATCACGCCATTTCACTCCAGCCTGGGCAACAAGAGTGAGACTCCGTCTCAAAAAACAAACAAACCCCCCAAAAACTTTGCTCCAACCAGATGTGGTGGCTCATGCCTGTAATCCCAGAACCTTGAGAGGTCAAGGTTGGCAGATCACCTGAAGTTGGGATGGAGTAGAGATGGAGAAACCCCATCCCTATTAAAAAAAAGTACAAAATTAGCTGGACATAGTGGCACATGCCTCTAATCCCAGCTACTCAGGAGGCTGAGGCAGGAGAATCTCTTGAGCCCAGGAGGCAGAGGTTGTGGTGAGCTGAGATTGCACCATTGCACTCCAGCCTGGGCAACAAGAGTGAAACTCTGTCTTCAAACAAACAAACAAACAAACAAACAAACAAACAAACTTAGCTCAAATCTATTTCTTCTCCCCATCTTCCTTACTTCCACTCTAGGCCAGCTGTGGCCTTTGGCCTCCTGAGTGAACTGCACTGAGTCTAACCAATCTCAGAGCTTCACTCTTGCCCACGGATATGGATTGGACCTGTCTCTCCACCAAATCTCATGTCAAGATGTCATCTCCAATGTTGCAGGTGGGGCCCGGTAGCTACTTGTGTTGTGCAGGGAAGTGAATGGGTATCAATGACACAACTGAGGACAAAAAGGCAGGTCCAGAAGGGACAGACCATCCGCAACTGGCGCTGGATCTCAGCCCCCATGCACACCAACCTCAAGGCACCAATTATCAGGAGCTTCAAGTGTCCGAGATCAAACACTTTCAAAAGTAACATAATGTAAAGGAAGCAGAGGGAAGGAGGATATTAAAGCAGATGCAAGGATTTCTTGTTTTCAGAAGAACTTTGGAACCCTAGTGCTCTCCAGAGGTCATACAGCCCTTGCCCCTGCACCAGGTGGAAATGTACTCAGGACCCTCAGGAGAGGCAGGAGTTCCTGTCCAGCCTGCAGAACCATGGGCCAATTAAACCTCTTTTCTTTATAAATTACCCAGTGTCAGGTATTTCTTTACAGCAATGCAAGAATAGACTAATTCACCCACCCTACAGCACACTTCTATACAGCAGAGTGACCTTTTAAAGATGCACATTGAGTTCTGTCACCTTTCTGCTTAAGACCCTCTGTGGACGTCCCATTTTCCTTGGAACTAAAGTCACTCTTCTGTTGGTTTATGATGGCTTGCAGTTCTGGCCTCTCCTAACACCCTCTTTGACTTATGACATAGCAATAGCTCCTTGCTCACCGCAGTGCAAACTCCCAAACTCTTTTCTGCCTCATTGATTTTGCCCTTGCTGTTCCCTCTATTCAGAATGCTCTTTTCCAGGTCTTCACATCTCAATTCAGGTGTCACTCTTGGAAAGAGTTCTGCTGGTTTCCCCGTGTAGAGTCTATACTATTATTTTATTTCATTTCTTTTATTATGCTTCAAAATTACTCCATTTGCTTTTATCTGTTTATTAGTTTACTCTATTAAGATGTTATTGCCATGAAAGTAGGCACCTTCTATGAGTTGTTCCTGCTGTATTCCTAGAACCTGACACCGTCTAGCATGTAGCCAGAGCTTAATGTTTGCAGGTGAACAGAAGGGTGGTTCTGGCTCAAGGCTTCTCATGGGGTTGCAGTCAGGCTGTTGGTCAGGGTTTAGCTTGACTAGGGTTGGAGGACGCACTTCCAACCTGGCACGCCCTACATGGCTATTGGCAGCAGGCTTTGAGTCCATGCTGCATGGACCTCTCCACAGAGTTTCTCATGATATTGAAGCTAACTTTATTCAGAACAGGTAACCTGAGAGAGAGCGCGTGAGGGGAAAGCCGCGATATTGTTTACGACCTTGTCACACATTGTCACGTTCACAATATTTTTTCTTTTCTTTTTTTTTTTTTTCCTATTTTTGAGACAAGTTCTCACTCTGACAGCCAGGCAGAGCGCAGTGGCACAATCAGGGCTTACTGCAGACTTGACCTCCCAGGCTCAAGAAATCCTCCTGCTTCAGTCTCCCAAGTAGTTGGACTATAGGAACATACCACCGCACCCAGCTAATTTTGGATTTTTTGTAGAGGTGGGGTCTTGCTTTGTTGCCAGGCTACTTTCAATCTCCTGATCACAAGCAATCCTCTTGCCTTAGCCTCCCAAAGTGCTAAGATTACAGATGTGAGTCACCACACCTGGCCTATTTTTTGTTTGTTCATTTTAAAAACAAGTTGGGATTTGAAGGTTGAGGAATTAGGGTCACATTTGCCACAATTTTATTTGTTAGAAGAGAGCCACTAAGCCCAGCCCATACTCAAAGGGAGGGCGATTAGATATCATCTCTTAGTGAGTTGAAGAACTGGTGGACCTGAATGTGAACCACCACATTCAGGTTGTCAGGTGCTAAGCCTAGTGCTGTTTTGGTCAGCCATAATACTTCTCCACTGAGCTTCTCACCTTTTAAAGTACAGCATTGATGACAATGTGGGAAGAGGTGAAAATCTGGATGACAAAACACAATGAGCCCTACCTTCTGGGCCAAAAGAGCCTCAGCCTAGGGGTGTGGGATCTTTGGCATCCTCTGTCTCTGAAGGAGGGGCTGAGAAACAAACATGCAGCCCTGATTTCTTTTTTCCTCCTCTTCGTACTGACTTAACTTTTTCAACATTGATATTTGGTGGTGGGTGGCACAGATACAGCTTGGCCCTCAAGCTACAATCAATGAGGCCCCCGTGATAACAACACAAGGATCCAAAGCCAAGGGAAACTCGTCTCGAGAATCCTCGCTAATTGAAGTAATTAAATCAGCAGGAAGCCATCTGAACAGTTATCACACTACAAGGAAAAACTCATTTGAAGGCCTTAGAATAAACATTCTAATAAATAGCTATTAGTTTATATTTGTAAATACCAACGGCCTATCAGGAAATTTGCTAATAGATTTTTAATTAAGGGGAACTGCACATTTATAATAGAGCCACATTGCCTGTTCAATATCCTTCCCTGGCTTGCATGTGGAGCCTTGGGCTCACTCTGAGAAATTGCCTTGATTTCTCTTGGCCAAAGCAGCTGAGAATTGTTTTTTCTATTTGGATCTTAGACTAGGTTATTCCATCAGGAATTAGTTTTAGTGCTGTGTCTATGTCCCCACAGGCAGAGATATCCAAAGACTTGTTACCTTGAGAAAAACAAGAGGGCCTTTATAGAAATCTGCTTGATAGGCTGGGTGCGGTGGCTCACCCCTGTAATCCCAGGACTTTGGGAAGCTGAAGCAGGAGGATTATCTGAGGCCAGGAGTTTGAGACAAACCTGGGCAAGATAACGAGATCCTATCCCTACTAAAAATTTAAAACTTAGTCAGATGTGGTAGCACGTGCCTGTAGTCCCAGCTACTTGAGAGGCTGAGGTGGGAGGATCAAGTTAGCCCAGGAGTCTGACACAGCGGTGAGCTATGATCATGCCACTGTACTCTAGCCTGGTCAATAGAGAGAGACCACTGAAAAACAAAACACAAAACAAACAAAGAAGAAATCTATTTGATCTGTATATAAGAACTTTTCCCTCTTGAAAGCTGATGATAATTTTTCAAGGAAGTCTTAATAGTTTACTTTTTTTTTGAGACAGGATCTTGCTCTGTTGCTCAGGCTGGAGTGTAATGGCATGATCTCAGCTCACTGCAACCTCTACCTTCCAAGTTCAAGTGATTCTCCTGCCTCAACCTACTGAGTGGGGACTACAGGCATGCATCACCACTCCTGGCTAAGTTTCTGTATTTTTAGTAGAGAGGGGGTTTTGCCATGTTGGCCTGGCTGGTCTCAAACTCCTGGACTCAAGCGATCTGCCTGTCTTGGCCTCCCAAAGTGTTGAGATTACAGATGTGAGCCAATGCGTCTGGCCTAATAGTTTCTTTTTTTAAAAGGGATTATTTGTCCTTTCCGAAGTTCCTCTTAATACATTATTCTGTTAATTCTCACCAAAACCTTGTGAGGTATATAACTTACAATTATTCTTATTTCTTGGATAAAGTCCTCAAGGCAGATGTGATTTAATGTCACCCAGGATGTCAGTGGCAGAGTTAGGACTAGAATGCAGGCCTTCTAGAATTACTCCTTGTCTCACTTCAGCTTAATGTTTCCTGATCCACCTTTAATACGGAGGGGCCTCACTATTTAGGGCTCACCTTCAGGAATCTTCAGACCTTTGCCAAGAAAGGAAAAAAACCATTTGCACACACACAATTTTACATAAAAATTCAGGGCATTTGATCACCACTTGAAAGTTAATGGTAGAACCTGGAAGGTCTATTAAGATAAGAACCCCTGCCATGATCAACCTAGCAGAGGTTTAGACTTCATATTAGAACTGAGGCTCTAACATTATTTGGTCAAAGTTGGGGTTCAGTACCCCTCAGTTCCCTCCAAGGGAACTGCCCTTTTTCAGTGATTCAAGGAAGAGGGCACCAAGTTGAAAATATCCATGAACAAGGAATTTATCCTCCTTGTGGGATTATCAGAAAATACTTATGTTAGCCTTCCCTTAATATATGTTCTATTAGAGGTCTTAGAATCAGAAAACCTAATATATTCTCTCACCCTTTCTCCAATTCAACTTCCAAAGTGGGGGTTTTCCTTGATTTGGCATTTACTGACTATTTTACAGGCACATTGATGTTTTTCTCCCTTCTTTGAAATATCAGTGGCTGAGTAATATAATAAAGTTCTTACTTGACACACTGAGTAGTCTGTAATATGCTAACATTTCTGTATCATGTTAGTATTGCATTAAGCTAACATGACACTAATTCAAGATGACAGGAAAAATGGCTAATACAATAAGACCTTCATCTAGTTCCCCAGGGCTGCCACATGTGTCTGATTTAATTCACCTAAAACCTCCCATGGATGGGCAGGGTTAAGGTGCAGTGGGGCCATTGAAAGTGGAAATGCCTGAAAAACAAAAACAACTGGATGTTTCCTGCCTGCAGGAGTGGTCAAATAGGAGCAGTGGTTGTTTGGATGTATTAAGTTTTGGAATGATAAACCAAACATCTAAGCTGTCAATTGCTGATTTGGGGCAACTTGCTTAACACTTCTGATTTCTGTTTCCATAAAAAAACAGCTATATAACTTCGTGGGGCAGTCAAAAGGGTTAAATAAGGTAGCATATACATAGTAAGTATTCAAGAAATGATCGTGATAATGATGATGGCAACAATGATATTTTGCTGGACCTGGAAACAAAGGAAATCACAAAACCCTTGGATCTGGAGACTTACTTAAAATATATACATATATTTTTGTCATAAAAAACACACAACATAAAATTTAACGTATTAATCATTTCTAAACGTGCAGATCAATAGTATTAGCTATATTCATATTGCTGTGCAACAGATCTCTGGAACATTTTCATCTTGCAAGACTGAAATTCTATTTATTAAACTATCATTAAACAACTTCCTACTCCCAGCTCCTGACAACTACCATTCTACTTTCTGTTTCAGTGAATTTGACTACTCTAGTACCTCATATGAGTGGAATCCTATAGCATTTGTCTTTTGGTGATGGGCTTATTTTACTTATCATAATGTCCTCAAGTTTTCTTCATGTTGTAGCATGTGTCAGCATTTCCTTCCTTTTTAAGGCTGAATAATATTCCTTTATATGGCTATACCACACTTTATTCATTCATTTGTTCATGGACATTTGGATTGCATCTACCTTTTGACCACTGTGAATAACACTGCTATGAATATCTATGTGCAGATATTTCTGAGACTCTGCTTCCATTTGTTTTGGGCATATCCTCAAAAGTGGAATTGCTGGACCACAATTCTTTTTAGGAACAGCCATGCTGTTTTCCACAGGAGCTGCACCAGTGCTTCTACTAAAAAGGTTCTATTTTTTTTCCCATATTTTTGCTAACCCTTGTTGTTTTCTGTGGGGTTTTAAAAAATAATACCTATCCTAATGGGTGTAAGGTGATATTTCACAGTGGTTTTGATTTGCATTTCCCTAATGATTAGTGATGCTGAACGATCTCTTCATAAGCTTATTGGTCATTTGGATATCATCTTTGGAATAATGTCTATTAAGCCCTTTGCCTATTTTTATTTTATTTAAAAGATTTTGTGGGTATATTGTAAGTATATGTATTTATAGGGTACATGAGATGTTTTGATACAGGTATGCAATGCATAATAATCCCATCATGTAAAACGGAGTATCCATCCCCTCAAGTATTTATCCTTTGTGTTACAAACAATCTAACTACACTTTTCTAGATATTTAAAAATGTACAATTAAATTATTATTGACTGTGGTCACCCCATTGTGCTATCAAATATTAGGTCTTATTCATTCTTTCTATTTTTGTGGTACCCATTAACTGTCCCCACTTCCTACTCTCCTTCCCACTACCTCTCCCAGCCTCCAGTAGCCATCCTTCTGCTCTGTATCTCATTAGTTCAATTATTTTGATTTTTAGGTTCCATAAATAACATTGTCTATTTTTAAATTAGTTTATTTCTTTTTATATCACTGAGTGTAGCAGTTCTTTATGTATTCTGGATACTAATCCCTTATCACATACAAGATTTGCAGATATTTTTTCTCATTCCATAGTTTATCCTTTTATTCTTTTGACTATATCTTTGAGGCACAGAAGTTTTATATTTTGTTGTAGTCCAACTTATCTATTTTTACTTTTTTTTTTTGCCAGTGTGCTTTTGGTATCATATTCAGGAAATACTTGCTAAATCCAACGTCATGAAGCTTTTCCTCCATGTTTCCTTCTAAGGGTTTTAGAGTTTTAGTTCTTATGTTTAAGTCTTTGATCCATTTTGACTTCATTTTGGTATATTATGCAAAATATGGATTTAATTTCATTGTTTTATATATAGATATCCAGTGTTCCCAACATCATTTGCTGAAGAGACTGTCCCTTTCCTGTTGCATGACCTTTGTTGAAAAACATTTGACCATTAATACAAGAGTTATTTATCAGCTCTGTATATATTTTTTGAGGGACTTTTGCTCTTGTTGCCCAAGCTGGAGTGCAATGGTGCAATCTCAGCTCACCACAACCTCTGCCTGCTGGGTTCAACCGATTCTAATGCCTCAGCCTCTGGAGTAGCTGGGATTACAGGCATGCACCACCATGTCTGGCTAATTTTTTTTGTATTTTTAGTAGAGATGGGGTTTCTCCATGTTGGTCAGGCTGGTCTCAAACTCCCAACCTCAGGTGATCCACCCACTTTGGCCTCCCAAAGTGCTGAGATTACAGGCATGAGCCACCATGTCTGGCCTTATCAGCCCTATATTTTATTCTATTTGTCTGTATGCCTGTCTTGATGCCAGTACCATGTTGTTTTGATTACTGTAGTTCTGTAATAAGTTTTGAAATTAGAAAGTGTGAGATCTTCGATTTTGTTCTTCTTTTTCAAGATTGTATTGATGCTTCAGAGCTTCTTGAGATTCTATATAATCTTAGAATGGATTTTTCTGTATCTTCAAAGAATATAATTAAGATTTTTGACAGGAATTGCCTGAACTCTGTAGATTGTTTTGGGTAGTACTGAACATAATAGTCTTCCAACCCATGAAGATGGATGTCTTTCAATTTATATGGCCTTTAATTTTTTTCAGCAATGTTTTTTAGTTTTCAGTGTATAAGTTTTTTGCCTCCTTGGTTTAGTTTTTTCATGGGTATTTTATTCTTTTGATGGTATAGTAAATGGAGCTGTTTTCTTAACTTGCCTTTTAGATTGTTGAAAGACACTTTTTGTAATTTATTTGCTTAAACACTGTTTAGTTTTTCAAAATGATATTAGAATGGAGAAAAAAATTCACATGGTATAATAGCATATAGAGTGACAAATAAGATTCATTTCATAGCTGATCTTCAGCCTGAGACTACCTTTTCCAGAATCCATCATCTGTGCTAGTTTCTTGTGATACTTTTCAAAGATCTATGAACAGATGGGGATATGGAATATACACTATTCTGCACCTTGCTTTATTTTTCTTTCAAATTTAATATATAGTGGAGATAGTTCTATATCAGCATACTTGGAAATATATAATTCTTTTAAAAGGCTACTTACATTGTAGTTCTACATTTACCTTAAAAAATTCCTTAGTAAGACATTTGGATTATTTTCAATTTTTGCTATTAGGAAGTATTTTTAAAGAGACATCTTTGTGTATGTATCTTTGAGCATATGTGTGAATATATAGGATGAATTGTTGGATATGTTTCTAGAATGGCAATTGCTGGGTCAAGGTTATGTGCAGGTAAAATTTTGGAAAATTGAATGGCATTTGTATCAATTTAAACACTTGTTAATAGTACTTAAGGATGAAGGTTTCCTCTATATTCCTGGAAGCATTTCTATTTTTGTCAATCTGATAGGTAAAAATAATTGTATATTTTTAATGGTTTAATTTACATTTCCATAATTATATGTCATGTTATGCATATTCCTAAAAGTTATATAAATATATTTACCCTGTGAACCACATTGCATATTTCATATTTCACATACATATATTTCTTGGATTATTGAACTTGTCTAATTTAGTTATAAGACTTTCTTAGACAACATTAGTCATTTGGCATATGTGTCACAAATCCTTTTTCCAGTTTTTAAACTTTATTTAGGGTGATTATTTTATTGTGCAGATATTTTATATTTTTATGAAATCAAATTAGAAAAAATTTTTTTGTAGTTTTTGGATTTGCTATCATGCATAGAGTGGTCTTTTGTATTCCACAATTGAATAGATAAATTGGTGTTTTTTGCTAGTGTTCTAATTTTATTTTTGATGTTTAAATGTTTGATTGGTTTAATGTTTTATCTATTCAACATTTATTTTGGGGTAAGAAGTGAATTAGGCATCTGGATTTTTTTCCCCCTACATGCAAGATAGTTGTCATATTATCTTTTACTGAAAAGAATCCATCTTTTTTCCAATGTTTGAACTGCTGCCTTTGTCATGTAATACATTTTCATATGTCTTTAGATTCATTTCTAGGCTCACTATTCTTTTCTGTCTGTTTTATGCACCTAGACTAAATTATTTTAATTACTGTAGCTTTATAGTTCTCTAGAATGAGCTTTACTCATTCAAGAAATATTCTATTGATATATTATTGAAATTACATACAATTTATAGGTTGATTTAGAGTGAAGTGACATCTTTATAATGCTCAGTTCTCCTTCCAAGAACTGAGTTGTCTTTCCATTCATTTGGGTTTACTTTTATCTTCCTCTTTAGTGCCTTAAAGTTTTCTTTTTATAGGTTCTGCACTTTTAAAGTTTATTCCTATTGATAGCTTACCTCTTTAAACTCCTACTTATAAATGAGATTTTTCTTTTACTGTGTGATCTAATTGAGTTATTTGTACATAGAAAGATATTGTTATCTGTATATAAAATTTAAATATTCACTTTTCTACATTCTCTTTATTTTTCTAATAGTTTTTTTATTGATCCTCTTGTGTTTCATAGTTATATAATCACATAATGTACAAGTAATGATTTTTTCTTCCCCTTAATAATGCTAGCTATCACATTTTTGTATCTTGTTAAAGCATTTAGAACAATGTTAAATAGTAGTAGTGGCAGTGATCACCTTATTTTATTCCAGACTTTAGTGGGAATGCTTTGGTGATTCACTATCATACATGATAATGACTTTTCTTTAATAGGTTTTTTTTTTTTTTTTTTTTTTGAATCAGTGTCTTGTTCTGCTGCTCAAGGTGGAGTGCAGTGGTGCAATTCGGCTCACTGCAACATCTGCTCCCTGGGTCCTGAGTAGCTGGGATTATAGGTGTCCACTACTATGCCTGGCTAATTTTTGTAGTTTTAGTGGAGATGAGATTTCATCAGGTTGGCCAGGCTGGTTTCAAACTCCTGACCTCAAGTGATCCACCAACCTTGGCTCCCAAAGTGCTGGAACTACAGGTGTAAACCACTGCATTCAGTCTATATAGATTTTAAAAATTACATTAAAGTTGGGTCTATTTCCTTACATTTTAATAGTTTTTTTTTCATCCAGGATTGAATATTGTGTTTTTTTCAGCAATGTTTAGGGATAAAAATGTATAGACGATCATGTTGTTTTTCTAAGTTGATATGTAACTGTAGTGAGTCCTAATGTTAAACTATCTTTGCGTTTTAAATCTTAGTATATTATTCTTTTAGTGTGCTGCCAGATTCTAAGTGCTGATATTTTATTCAGGATTTTTACATTACTATTCATAAATGAGATTTGCTCTGTTTTTTTTTTTCTGTGCTATTTTTGACTGATTTTGGTGTCAAAGTTTTTCTGGTTTTGGAAAAGAAGTTGAAAATATTCTTCTAGACTCTGAACAGTTTAAATAGTAGTAGTTAACTGTCCTGGGAAGGTTTGGGAATTTTTTCCTTTGTGAAATCATCTGAGTCTTCTACAGTTTGGATGCCTAGTTCTTTGATTACTTTCTGAATTATTTCTAAAATTAGTGTGTGTAGACTATTGCCTCTTTCTGGGTCAGCCTGATGTTGCTTTTCTAGGAAATTACCTTTTCATCCCAGCCTTTACATCAAATTAGTTAAAATGCTTTTTTACGATTCTTTGAATTATCTCTTTATTTCTTCACCATCACTTGGTGTTTTGTATATACTTTTAAATATATTTTCTTCTTCTTTTCTTTATTAGATTAGCTAAATGGTATATCTATTTGATTATTTTTTCTAAAGACCCAGCTCTTGAATTTGCTTGTCATTTTTTTTATGATTTAAAATGACTAAATTTTTTCTTGTGTATCTACTTACTTCTTAGCTTTGATTTCCTTATTTTGTTTATTGTTGTGTGTTTTTTAAAAAAAAACTTTGGAAGTTTATATAACTTACTGTTAATCTTTCTAGTTTAATAATATATACATTTTAGCTCTGATTTCCCCCTGAATATTGTTTTTACTCTATTCTGTAAGTTTTCATGCATATTTTTTAATTGTTGTAGATAAACCTACATTTTGATGTGGATTTCTTCTTTTATCTGAAAACTACTTAAGGTGCATTATTCAGGCACAGTGAATTTCTTTTTTAGTGCATTTTCGTTAATTTTTTGGCTTTGTTGCTTTGCAACTAGAGAATGCTTTCGGAGGTGTTTCTAAGGTTGAACATTTGTTGTTTCACTTGTGACCTCACTTACTCTCTGCCATTTTTTGTTTGTTTCACCTGGAATGTCTTGCCCATCCTTTTACTTCAATCTTTTTTAGGAAATTTGCTTTAGATAATATCTTATGTTATGTGTAACATATAGCTGAACTTTACATTGTGATCGAATCTTTGAATCTTTTTCTTCTTTAAAAAAGTATCTTAATGTGGGGATTCCCCCAGGTCCTGACACAGGGATTCTAGACAAAAAATTTATTTGGGAGATGACTCAAGAAGTACCAGAAGGGAAGAGGGAAGTAAGACAAGGGTGAGAAGACAGACAATACAGGGGCAGGAATGATCAGCTTGCTACTTAATTCCATCAGGGGCCACTGGAAGACTGTACCATATCTACCTGTGCATTATCTATTCAAGATATGATCTGGGATGTTATCCATCCACTCCCGTTCTTCACTGACTGAGAGTTGGTCCCTGAGTTATTAACTGCCTGGCAATTCTGTCCTGCCCCTTGTGTGGATTGAGTATGCTCCTGTAGCCAAAGAAAGCTCTTGGGCACTGTCCAGGTGCTTGTAGAAAGAAACCATTGGCCCATATGAAAAGGGCGAGTACTCAGGGGTTGTGGGAAGGGTACTGATAGTGTCCACTATGATATGTGAACTTATTTTTTCCAGATGAGGAGGTCTTTGAAATGTGGGAAGCTGGAGCCAAGAATACTATTATTCAGAGACAGCTAGTCACAGATTTGCTTTTTATTAATTTTTTTTTTTTTTTTACTGGATTAAAGGTGGCCTTGCTGACCTTGAATTTGTCTCAAGTGCTGGAGAGCCTGAGATGTCTATAAATATTTTCTGTTATGTCCATTCATTTTTAATTCACATTTTCCCTGTGAGGCCCATATGGAACAGTGACAATTTGAGGTTTTCAGTTCAGGTAGGGCCTTAGTCTTGTAGACAGCATCACTAGATGTTGCATGCCCCACTAGGGTCTCTGGGGGCCAAGGGAAGCCGGTCATAGTCTATATGGCCATTCCATTTCTGTTAATTTAATTATACAGATTTTTGGTAAAGAAATCAGGACTAAATTTCACAATAGATGTGTGTAGTTTCAGTTGAAAGCTTACTTGAGACATCGCTATCCCATTTACACTATTGAGAAAATAGCTGTGTCTTAGATCAGCCTATTTTACACTGTGCTTTCTGTTTTTAAGGCCGTCACTGCTACTGCCTATTTTTCTCTCCCTCTTCTTTCCTTCCTTCCTCCTCCTTCTTCCCTTTCTTGTTCTATAGTTTGCTTTACAGTATTTTCTTTGGTTTATTTTATGTGTTACAAGAAAACATTTAGACAAATTAAATGCAGCAGAATTCATTTTAGTAGAAAGTAATTCATGAATTGGACTTCACGCAGAGCCAGAAGTTCAGAGAAGTCTACCTAGCAGTGTGAACAGCAGTATTTATACAGAAAAGGGGAGCACAGAAACAGCTCGATTGGTTACAGTTGGGCATTTGCCTTATTTGGGCATGGTCTAATCTCTTGGCTGCTGTGATTGGCTGAGACTCAGCTATTTGTTACAAGAATATAAGCTTAAGTTAGGTTGTTCACTGTATAAGAATATGGCTTCAGGCCAAATTTAATAAAATTTCCCCTTATGTCTAACCTCCCAATTTTGAAGGATTAACCACAATTTTGGGCACTGATACCACTCTTTGTAATCATTATAATAAACTTGTTTGGTTTCAGCATGGAATCCACAATTCATGATGTCGCCAGTGGCATGATTCTTTATGTTCTCTTCATGTTTTCATTATTCTAACCATAGTGAGACCATCTGATATACAGCAATTGGCTGCATACAAACATTTAAGAGTCTTGAGAGGGTATGGCATTCCAGGGAGACTACTGTGATGGCTATCATGAAGATAATATTAAGAGACTAAAGTATATTCCATAACAGGAGCCACAATGAATCAAACCAATCTAAATCAAATATATCAAAAATGACACAAGAGAAATGTGCTTGTTTGACGAAGAAGCTTATTTATAGATTTCTTACAACTGAGTTTCTACCATATTAGACATGTTTATCCAAATGCAGTGGAGTGTTAGCTATCATCTGCACTTCACCTTGTTCAGCCAGCAGATAGTTAAAAGCAATATGTTATCTAAAACAACTTTGGCAACAGAATTTAAAGAAATGTGCGGGGCTATCACAGCATTTTGCAGTAGAGTCAGCTATAGTATCTACTGCTTGAGATAGGTTTCTAATCATAACTTCATTTATATTTACACCAAGCTAGGGAAGAAGCATTTTGCCAAAAGATACCCATTTAAAGGAACTTATACCTGCTGGTAAATTCTCTTTATTCTATAGTGTAAATTAAAAAGTGCAGACCAATGTTCGGTTTTCAATTGATTATGGAATGACAGTGGTGCTGATAGAATTCCTAATCTACACTGGCCCCTTATTTTCCGCTTATTGAGACATGAAGTTTCCTACTTGTATGGTTGGTTGTTAAATCTTGCACAGATAAAAGTACATCCTAGAGAGGTACAACAGACAGTCCCCTGTGGGATACTTGTGCATTAGGTGGTCACCAAGTGGGAAGCACTAGTAATATTTGTCTAAGTTTTCATTATTGAATCATTACATGACTGCAGGCAACTGACAATTAAGGATTTAGAATTCTAAGTTTATCTATAAACTGTCAAATTATCCTTCTTTTTGTTTTCTCGTTCAATTTTTGGCATAATTTTACTGCAAAATCCTCACTGTCAGTTTTATCTACTCATAGATTTAAACAAGGAATCTGAATGCATAAATCTAAAAACCCAACCCCACAGAAAGGACCAGATGTGCAATTTGAACAAATAGACTTGGAATACTAGTGAAATTTGTTACAAGGTGAATCAGAGAATTTCTAAGATCATGTGGGGATTTAAGTTTAACATGACATATCCAACATTCAATTAAGTTCCCTGAAGAAGTTATTGATTATAAAATCTTAATTATTGGATTATCTTGCCATGAATAAACCTAAAAGAAACACAGGGAAAATAGGAAAGGGGACAAAGATTTCATGATGACAGAGGAGAGACATATTGATCCATGATCTAGGGAAAGGTTTCCATGTCTAGGATGCTATCTGCTTCTGGGGAAAAATATTTCCTGGTCAGCTTTACATTGAAAATATCAAAGGATGTACAGTCCCAAAAGTCTAGAGTGGCCCTTGCTGTTGTTTGAATGTGTCCTTCAAATTTCATGTTTGGAAACTGAATTCTCAAATTCATATGTTGATGGTATTTGGAGGTGAGGCCTTTGGGAGGTAATTAGAATTAGATAAGGTTATTATGGTGGGGCCCCCGTGATGGGACTTGTGGTTTCATAAGAAGAGGAAGAGAGACCTGGGTCGACATAATCTTTTCCTCTCAGAGTGTGATGCCCACTTGTTTTGATGCAGCAAGAAGGCCCTCGCAAGTTGCCAGCACCATGTCCTTGGACTTCACAGCTTCTCTGGAACTGTAATAAATAAATTTCTTTTCTCTATAAATTACCAAGTCTGAGGTATTCAGTTCTGTAACAGAGAACAAACTGAGACAGCCCTCTTGAGTTGAAAGATGTTGATCCAAGATTTGAGGCCCTGAAGTTTTTGATTTTTTTTCAAGAGACAGGATCTTGCTATGTTGCCTAGACTAGCTTTAGACTCCTGGGCTCAGCCCCCTTAGTAGCTGGCATTACAGGGATGTGCCACCATTTCTGACCAGCTCTGAAATTTTGGTGTAGAGGAGGACATGGTATGGTAACTTCCAATGGAGTTTAAGGGCAGTCTTCCATTAGTGTCTTTTCTAAAAGACCCAATCTCTGGGTTCTAGATTGTAAAAGGTCTGGATGTTATCACTTGGGTCATAAAGGGCTTCTTTTACCTGGTGGAAACATACTTTGGCATAATGTATTAAAGCCTTGCAATATTAAGTCATGTCAGAGATTATAAGAGCATGTCAGATTTATAAGATATATGAGGTTCTGTTATTGGGACATTTGGCTTCTAGTAACTATTTTATAAGGGATCAATCTGTGTTTTCCACCAGGAGTAGATCTAGTTATCCTCAAGATCAACAGTAATACTTTTTGGCCAAGGCAATCCAGTCAATTTAATTAGCTTTGGTTTGTAATATCATATTTAAATGTTTTATAACTTATTGAGTGAAACAAGTACATCTATCACTGGAGATTTTTCCAGGAATGCCTCAAGAAAAACACATTTTCTGATAAACTTTTAGCTACTATTATAGCACTGGACTTTCTGCATGAGAAAGCTTCTATATAACTAAAAAACATGCATTGAAGATGGTGATTGAATGAAACACATCTGAAAGTGTTCAAATAATCCCATAGATGAGGTATTCATTGTCTTATCAGAATTATGAGTTTGACAAACTGAATGTTGGTTATAAACCACTTTAGCAATTTTAGAACAATTACTCCACCATTTCTTCCCATCATTTGCATCGTTGTATCTACTCCATGATGAACCAGAAAGGATAAGGCAGCCATCCAGGTTCTCCATGAGTCCATGCTTAATATTGGATTTACATCCCCTTCAATAGCTGTTTTGTTTCTCTAATTCAAGTGCATAACACTGTTTACTAAATAGGTTATCATAGGTAATGTGACTTGGATCAGTCTTATGGAGCTCATTCACAGTGAACATTTTAATAATTTCAGTACTAAGTTAGCATGAAAATCTGCCAAATCATTTCCTTGGTATTCAATTAATTCTTGTTCTGCTTTGTGTTGGGTTAACAATTTATGAATCCAATCAGTTTATTCATTAGAGTTCTCAATTCTTACCCAGTTTAACAGTATTATTTTAAAGTTACCAGAAACCTGTACTTGTCAGAATCCTTTCCATGAATCTCCTTGAAGATGAGAACATTTTAGGTTTACAGTTGCTTGCAACAGCTTTTAGGAAAGTGCCAGAGTAAAACAACGAACTCTTTGTGAATGATAAGATTTAAAAAAGCCGTGGCTGAAGATCTGATTAGAATTCATTATAATAATGATGCAATTTATAAGGAGATTTGGTTATTTCTGTGGCGTACAACATTTTAAGATAATAACGAGAATTATGACTGATAGCATTATAACAGGACTATTAGATTTATATAAATTTCATGCAATTTCTGGAACACACATTAATACATTTATACAAATAATAACTCAAAAGGGTTTAGCATTACTTATTATTTGAAAATATAAGTTAATACATCAAATAAGCCCATTTGGTTTCACAAGTCTCTTTCTGTAAGGAGAGATAATCCTTTTAATGCCCATCTGGAAACTCTTAAAACTAATTTGAGGTCAAGAAAAAGACAGTTTAGAATTTGATTTTGAGAAGTTTGTCAAAAATACCAGGAGTGTAAAATGCTTGATCAAAATAGGATTGCAGGTCACTGTGAAATAGTAATCATTCATTTAATCAGAGTGTTAATTAAAGGACTTTAAAGGTAAATACAGAAACTTATAGTTGTAGAAAAATCTTTTTTTTTTGAGATGAAGTCTTGCTTTATCATCCAGGCTGGAGTGCAGTGGTGTGACCTCGGCTCACTGCAACCTCCTGGTTTCAAGCAATTCTCCTGCCTCAGCCTCCTGAATAGCTGGGACTACAGGGACAAGCCGTCACGCCTGGCAATTTTTTTGTATTTTTTGTAGAGACAGGGTTTCACTGTGTTAGCCAGGATGGTCTTGATCTCCTGACCTGGTGTTCTGCCCATCTTGGCCTACCAAAGTGCTGGGATTACAGGCATGAGCCACCGTGCCCGGCACCTTAACTCTTTTAATAAACAGGACTGTTTTCTTAAACGATAAAAACCTAATAAAGACAACATAAAACAGAGGAAATTAATCTTGGTAAGATATAGAATCTTTGTTTCCTAGGCCAATTACCTAAAAGGTAAAGAAAAACCTCTCAGAATTTCCTATTAAGAGCAACAATAAGAAAGACTTCTTGTCTTAACACAAGGAACCAAATTCTAGTTTTGCATCAGTTTACCTTTGATATTAATCCTCAACTTTTAGAAAAACTTATAAATAATTATTCACTTATCTTAGCTACCTTATCACACATAATATTCCTTTCACAAAATTCACCTTCCACAATCCTCTGTGACCTTATTCATTCAACTGTAAACCTGTATTTTTCCTCTTTTCATTTTGGACCTTCCAGTTATTCTACTTCAGGACAAAAATTATTCTCTTTTCTTTAAAAAAAAAAAAGCAAAACATTCTCATACCTTGTAGCTTTTTTTTTTTTATCAGAAGCACGTTTGCACACAGAATCATTCCCCTTATTTTTTCTAGTTATTTTAGTTACATATATCAATTAGAATATATAACCCTTAACGACCTTAATTTCCAGTGAACACTAGGAAGCAAGCAATTGTGAATTTTCTGTCACACCAGAAATCTGTAGATTGGCAAATCTATGAATAATTTTCTAGAGGAACATGCTTTTCCATAGTGTAATTTGTCAATGTGGCACAGAGCGTGTTTACTAACAAAACAATCCCAAATATATTTTGTCTCTTTTTCATAAGAAATTGTAAAGGAGGAAAAATTTTGTCTCTATCATTAGAGGTGTGTGTGTGTGTGTGTGTGTGTGTGTGTGTGTGTGTGTGTTTGGGTAGGCCGTATAATTAAATTGTTATTTCTAAAGATTTCCCCCAGCCTCAGATTTTCATTTCTGATAATAAAAATGTTAAAAATCTTCTGATAGGTTTATATGCTTTCCTGGCTACTTTTGTCCTTATTTAATGATAATTCTGTAATAAATTGGTTTTTCCCTTAAAAAAATCCGATGTGGGAATGACATCTTTATTTTTAATTTTTTGGGGTACATAGCAGGTATATATATTTCTGGGGTATATGAGATATTTTGATACAGCTCTGCAGTGTGTAATAATCACATCAAGGTAAATGGAGTATCCATTCCATCAAGCATTTATCCATCATGTTACAAACAATCCAGTTGTACTCTTTTAGTTATTTTAAAATGTACAGTAAATTATTGTTGACTGTATGTAGTCACTTGTTGTGCTGTCAAATTGTAGATCTCACTCATTCTATCTAACTATATTATTGTACCCACTAACTATCCCCCCAATCCTCAATCCAATACCCGGTCCCAGCCTCTGGTAACCATCATTCTACTTTCTATTTTCATGAGTTCAAATGTTTTAATTTTTAGCTTCTACAAATAAGTGAGAATGTATGAAGTTTGTCTTTCTGCGCCTGGCTTATTTCACTTAATGACCTCTACTTCCATCTGTGTTGATGCAAATGACAGGATCTCATTCTTTCTTTACGCCTGAATAGTACTTTATTGTGTATATGTACCACATTTTCTTTACCTATTTGTCTGTTGATGGCCACTTAGGTTGATTCCAAATTTTGGCTATTGTGAATAGTGCTACAATAAACATAGGAATGCAGATTTCCTTTTTTGAGGGCACATACCTAGTAAAGAGATTGCTGGATCATACGGTAATTATTTTATTTCTTTATTTATTTTTGTGGGATAGAGTCTCACTCTTGCCCAGGCTGGAGTGTAGTGGTGTGAATCTCAGTTCACTGCAGCCTTGACCTCCTTGGCTCAAACGATTCTCCCCCACCCTCCTCTCCTGAGTATCTGGGACTACAGGCATGTACTGCCATGCCTGGCTAGTTTTTGTAGAGACAGGGTTTTGCTATGTTGCCTAGGCTGGTCTCAGACTCCTGAGCTCAAGCCATCTGCCGGCCTTGGTCTCCCAAAGTGTTGAGATTATAGACATGAGCCACTGTGTGTAATCTGAGGAACCCCCAAAATGTTCTTCATAGTGGTTGCACTAATTTACATTCCCATCAACAGTGTAAAAGGGTTTCCTTTTCTCTGCATCCTCATCAGCATTTGCTATTGCCTGTCTTTTGCATAAAAGCCATTTTAACTGAGGTAAAATGATACCTCACTGTAGTTTTCATCTGCATTTCTCTGATGATCCATGATGTGGAACACCTTTTCATATACCTTTCTGCAATTTGCATGTCTTTTTTTGAGAAATGTCAGTCGAGATCTTTCGCCCATTTGTGATTGGATTATTAGTTTTTTTTTCCTATAAAGTTGTTTGAGTTCTTTATATATTCTGGTTATTAATCTCTTGTTAGATAGGTAGTTAGCAAATATTTTCTCCCCTTCTGCGGGTTGTCTCTTCACCTTGTTGGTTGTTTCCTTTGCTGTGCAGAAGCTTTTTAAATTCATGTGATCCCATTTGTCCAGGTTTGATTTGGTTGCCTGAACTTCTACGGTATTATTCAAGAAATCTTTGCTCGGTCCAACGTTCTGGAGAGTTTCTCTAATATTTTCTTGTAGTAGTTTCATAGTTTGAGGTCTTAGATTTAAGTCTTTAATCCATTTTGATTTGATGTTTGCATATGATGAGAGATAGGGGTCTAGTTTTATTCTCTTACATGTCAATGTCCAGTTTTCCTACCACTATTTATTGAAGAGACTAGGGGGAGACATGTTTCACAGGGAAATTTTATCTTGCTTGTATCTGTTCAACTTGCTTGCTTTTTAACAATTATGCTTAGATTACTCATAAAGATGAGACATAAGCAACTAGCGATTATGTCACTTTTTTTGGCTGACAAATTTTAAAATATGGAGATCACATGAGCTTATTTTACCAATAAACTTAGGTGGAAAAAGTTCTGCATCTGTTTTAAGCAGGCCAACAATATTTTTACTTACTGAAGATTACCCAAGTCACATGCTTGAAAAGCATTTGGGCTAGTTCTTATTTTTCTGAGAAAACAGTTCCTTTATATAAGCACTTATTTTTCCTTAAACTAATTAAATAAAGCTTATTACCATTTAATTTTGGCAATATCATAAGGAGATAGAAAAATATCATACATATACATCATACATGCAGACATACATAAACATATAGATAGAAATACATCTTATTTTCATTCTAAAATTTTAGCCATGTGCCAGGTACAAAAATACAAGCATTTTGTATGACTACACTCAGCCTGGATACTTTTAATCTTGCCTTATAGTCAGAAACTGATGCATCCTTGTGTATTTTTCAAGATTGAATGACAAGTGAATCAATCGTTGTTTTTTTTTCTCCCCAAGAAAAAGTTTTGGGAGACACCAAAGATCATGACAAGAAAGAGATGGAAAGAGTTGGCAGGCTATATAATCAGCAATAATTTGAGATGTGGAGTTTCAGTCAATGGAGAGGTCCACATGGAAGAAACAGGATCTAATATAGAAAGGACTAAATCCCACAAATGTTTTTCTGAAAATGGTTCAAGTGTCATCCGGACAGATTTGGAATTGGGAACTTTTCAGACTTGATTTCAAACCTCCACGAGAGAAATACTCTTTTACTCATTCATTCATTCATTCAGTAGAGATGGGTCTTGCTATGTTGCCCGGGCTGGTCTTGAACTCTGGTCTCAGTGATCCTCTTCCATTGGCCTCCCAAAGTGCTTGGATTCTAGACTTGAGCAACCATGCCCAACAAAAATTTATATGTGTTATATGGCAGAAGGTTAATTTGATATCAGCTACTCTGTTATTGCTGGAACTGGAAATGCAATTAAATGTGATCTTGATTTTGGGGTTTATAGTTCAAAATTTACTTGTGTTATAAGACAGATATTCAGTACACTGTAAACATACGTTAGGTCCTTTTGATTCTGCCTCTTTAAATAAATATCACATTTGTCTATTTCTTTCTATCATCACAATGATATCATCATTCATGACAGCACCTGTGCTTGCCTGGTCTTCTGCAGTAGCCTCTTAACAGGTTGCTTCATAGTCACTCTTGCTCCCTCAGGGTAGATATCCATTCCCATTTTCTTGGTTGCAGCAGCATGATTTTCCTTGGGAGAACCATCCAATTCCATTAGATGACTTCAGTGTGAGTATCAAACACGGTGCTCTCCATTCCCTCAGCCTCATTCAACTAGACCAGGAGTAGGCATGTGACCTGCGTTAGGCATTTGGATTCTCTGTCCTGGGAATTTGAATTTTGGGAAGAATATAATAAAGACTGAGGATGACTGGAGTTATTGATCCTGTTGACAGTGTCAGAAGTTATTATTTATTACATTTTTTTTTGTCTCTAAGCCAGGTTCTTTAGGTTTTCTTTGATTATGAGCTCTAGCTCATAATCTCCCTTTTCCTTTTTTTTTTCTGCTTAAGTTAACCTGAGTGGGTTTCTGTTGCTTACAACCAAATAATTTTACAGAATATTCCCTATATAAGTTGGAATAAACACTCAGTTGCGGTAACAGAGACCCCAAAATACAGTTGTTCAAACAAACTCTAAATGTATTTCTCTCTCATGTAACAGTGCAGGGTGGGTGAGCAGGTCTGTGCCATGATGGCTTGGGCCCAGGTGGCTTCTACCTTGTTGCTCTGCTGTTTCCTGTGGTGTAGCCCTTGTCATCTTGGTTGATTCCAGGTCATTGCTACATCCACCTTCCAGCTACAGAAAAGGCCAGAGGAACCCTATGGCAAGCACTCTCCTTTTAAACATGGAGTGGATGTCGTTTGCTCTGCTTACACTCACATGCTATGGCAAGACTTTATTTCATTCCACACCTGGCTACAAGGGAGGATGAGAAATGGAGGTTCTAGCTGGGTGAACTTGTGCCCAAGAAAAAGAGAAGAAAGATTTGGGGGTAACTGGCAGTTTGCTATATGCCAGCTTTCAGATCATTTCCTGATACAAAGGCCAGAGCTCTGTTACAAACACACATACCTCCCCACACACCCAAAACCTGAAATGTCATTTTCCTGCTTACAACCCTTCCCTGACTTCCCACTGTGGTTGGATTAAGACCAAGACTCTTGCATGGCTTATAAGGTCTGCAGGTTTTGGCTCTGCCAACCTGTCTAGCCTCACAGCCCTCTCAATTTGCTTGCCACTTCCTTCATTTGTTACACAAGTTTGATTTTTAAAAATGCATCATGGGCTCTTTCCTCTTCCTGGAACATTCTTCCCTCCCTTTCCCCTGACCTGTCAATTCCTACCATCTTTCATTTCTCGGTTTAAATGTCACTGTTTTTGAGGAAGCCTTCAAATCCCCCGATTAAATTGGAGTCCCCTGATACACACTCTTGTAGCACCCCTTACTTAATTTTTGTATTATTTTTTCTCCAAGTGAACTTAAATAATCATGTAACTCCCCAAGTGAACTTAAATAATCATGTAACTGATTAAAATTGTTCTCCCCTGCCAGAACAAGCCTCATGAGGACAGAAGACCCTTTTGTTATGGCTTCTCTAGCACCCAGCATAGTGCTTGGGATAGAGGAGACCCTTGAAACATACCAGATGAATCCATGAATGAAAGAAGCAATTGGGAGTGCCATGCAATAGCATATTTGGGGTGAAACTTCCTTGGTTTTAAGAAACTGGGGCGGCTGGGCACAGTGGCTTACTCCTGTAATCCCAGCACTTTGGGAGGCTGAGGCAAGCGGATCACTTGAGCTCAGGAGTCTGAGACGAGCCTGGCCAACGTGGTGAAACCTCATCTCTACTAAAAATACAAAAATTAGCTGGGTGTGGTGGCAGGTGCCTGAGGCATGAGAATTGCTTGAACCAAGGAGGTGGAGGTTGCAGTGAGCCGAGATCATGCCACTGCACTCCAGCCTAGGTGGCAAAGCAAAACTCTGTCTCAAAAAAAAAAAAAAACCCCACAAAAAATACAACAACAACAGCAGCAACAACAAAAACCAGGGCAGATTTTACGTTCACAAACGTCCTGATGCTGGATTCTCAGAGATGAGGGGTGGAGGCAGGCTGAAGGAGACAGAGACAGAAGCCACCGTGTAAGATTTTAACTGGGAGCCTCCTATACCTGGAAATCTTTCAGTTTTGAATCTCAACGGGTCTGAGCAGGACCCTGGGATACTCTGTTTTCCTTGGCCAAGTAATTGGCAAAGAGAAAGGAAGGAAGAACATGGAGGAAGAAAGGAAGAAGAGAAGAAAGAGAGATGGAAAGGGAAAAGAATGTGTGTGATGAAGTTTACACATAGCAGCTAAAAGACTTATGGTGCTTGACAAGCACAATGATAATTCTTTACATTTTTCTTGGCTTTACTGTTTATAAAACATGATCATAGATGTCATTTATTTTTAAAATTTTTACTACATCCCTTTGAGGCTGGCAAGACAGTCCTTATTCTCTTCATTTAAAAATAGCATTTATTGGCCTGGCATGGTGGCTTACATCTGTAATCCCAGCACTTTGGGAGGCTAAGGTGGGAGGATCATTTGAGTCCAGGAGTTCGAGACCAGCTTGGGTAACATGGTGAAACCCTGTCTCTACAAAAAATACAATAAGTAGCTCGGCATGGTGTCACATGCATGTAGTCCCAGCTACTTGGAAGGCTGAGACACGAGAATTGCTTGAACCCAGGAGATGGAAGTTGTAGTGAGCTGAGATTGCTTCACTGTGCTACAGCTTGTGTGATGGAGAGAGACTCCATCTCAAAAAAAGAAATAGCTTTTATTGTTTTATTTCTTACTGCAAAAATGATACACTTTTCCTATGGACCCAAACTGTATGAACAACAACAAAAAAAAAAAAAAAGGAAAAAAACACCTCATTATGCAGATGTAGAAGTTGTGAACACCTTGCTGCATATCTTTCTTGATCTTCCCCCAGTTATATTTCATATTCTTATTTTCCAGGTGAAGACAAGGCTTAGGAAGGATGAGTGTTTGTGTGTCTATTTTCTTCTTTATTCATGTAATTAGTTTTTTTCTAACAACCTCTGTACAAAAGTGATTTGAAGTGTTGGGCTGACACAGCCGGTGAGTGACAGACCCACATTGGGACTCATTTCTTCAGACTCTGAATCTTGAATTCACGTGGCTGTTTCTACTTCTCCAGCCAATGAAACCTCACGAATAGGAATTCGTCTTCTCCTCCCTGAGAGGCCTGGCTGGGGAGCCAGGAGACACTGGGCCGGCTCTGCAGGGAGTTTAAGGAGGCGGGTTGTGGATGGGAGACATAAGGAAGCCTGACAGAGTCCAGGACAGATGGACAGACTTTCTGATGCCACATTCTGATGCCCAACCTAACAGATGACAATTAGCAGCCACCAGTCGTAAAGGGAGTGTGAATAAAATAAGTCTTCTTTTTTCTTTCTTTTTTTTTTAGCACATTTAGGAAAACATTTTAAAATTCAACCATGAATGTTTGTTGGCAGCCCACAGGATATATGGCACCCAGGAGGGCTGGGTATTTGCCATGGGTGCAGGCTCCGGTTTGCCATGGGTGCTCCTATTTGCCATGGGTGCGGGCTTTCTCTCCAGCTAGAGCAAGAATGGATGGGAAAGGAGGGCAGTAGGTTCACTCAGTGGTACCACTCTCTTGGTGCTTGACCTTGAACAAGTTCCTTTTATAACCTTGTTCTTCAATTTCCTCATCTGTAACTGGTCTTCTTGCTCCACTCCAGTCCCTACTGTGTGCCCATTTTCTACATGGTTTCTAGGGGTGATCTTTTAAAAGATGTGTATTAGTTTGAATTAATACTTAAACGTTTTCCTGTTGTCACCCAGGGTCCCCAGGTTTTTGTGTAAACACCGTGGAGAAGCACCCACTTGTAACTGTTGCACCTTGAATATTTTTCTTGTTTCAAAAAGTTCCAGGAAGAAGCCCTGACAAGGCAAAACAAAAACCGATTGTATTCAGAGATGACTGAGTTGGAGATAAACTTTGGCAAGCTCTCTGCATTGTCATACTAAAATCCCTGCAAAGGGAGAAGCTTGTTCTCCATTTTCTATACATGTGACATGTGTAGAAGCATGAGTGCTGACTATGCCCTCCCTGGCTTTACTCCACCTCTACGTTGGATGACTCAGCTCACCAGCGCAATAGAAGCCCAGCTTTCACCTGGGTTCAGGAACCTTTCCCTGCTTTGGGAACCATCCCCAGTATTCTCTTTACTTGTTCCAAGTGATAAAATCTTGTTAAAGCCTTCTTGCTGGCAATCATTGGACTGTCACCTGCCAAGTGACCGAACACATCTGTACTGTAGGTAACATTGTGTCAGCCTGTAACAACGGGAGTAAAACCTTAGCTCCTTATGGAATATGAAGGCAGGCAGTAAGGTACTTTGCCATCTGGCACCCTCCTACTTCTCCAGCCACACTTTACACCACAGTCTCCCTTAATGGTGAAGATGCAGTCATACTTGCAATGAGCCAAGCTGGTTTCCTGATTGGGGCCTTTGTGTGGCCTCTTCCCTCTGCAGGGAACTCTCTTTCTCTCGGGGCTATGGCAGGCTCTTCTTCATCCAGGCCACAGTTACCTTTTTGTATGGCCATTCCAGTGGATGGAGCCTGTTTAGCCCCCACTGGCTTTCTATAGCCTAACTTTATGATACGGTTTGACTATATACCCACCCAAATCTCATCTTGAATTGTAGCTCCCGTAATTCCCATGTGTTGTGGGAGGGACCTGGTGGGAGATAACTGAATAATGAGGGTGATTTCCTCCATACTGCTCTTGTGGTAGTGAGTAAGTCTCACGAGAGCTGATGGTTTAATGAGAACACCTTTTGCTTGGTTCTCATTCTCTCTCCCTTGCTGCCATGTAAGATGTGACTTGTTCTTCCTTGCCCACCCCTTGATTGTGAGGCCTCTCCAGCCACGTGGAACTGGGAGTCCATTAAACCTTTTTCTTTATAAATTACCCAGTCTAGGGTATGCCTTTATCAGCGGTGTGAAAACGAACTAATCCATTCAATTTCACTTTACTTTGCTTTTCACTTTGAATTTATGGTCTCTCCTCTTCCACACTCTTTATCCTCACGCCCACACACACATCTAGAAAGTAAGCCAACGGAGGCAGACCATTGTGATGGGGCCAGCTCCTTCATAAATCAGTGTAACTTCATGTCACATATCCTACAAGTTAATTGTAACCAACAAAAAATCTTTAATGTTGTCTTTCCCTGGACAAATATTTTCTTTCTTTGTAGATCCAATTTTTCTTTTTTTGGACAAATACTCTCTCCTCTTTCATATATGTGTCCTTAGTACCTGGGTTAGATTGTATCAAAATGTCTGCAACCATATTTGCGGCCAACGTCCCAAGTGGAAGGAAAGGGAAAGCATTTGCCATATAATCCTTTCTATGTAATAAGGACAGTGGTTATTAGGATAATTTCGTTTTATAGTTGTAGCATCTGCTCACACTGCATGCCTGTGTCTGCTGGCTTCCATTGCTGGGGTGGACCAGCAGCAGAGCCACAGTGCCTCCTGTCCCCACAAGGTCCTCTCTCAGATTTTCAGAATCTTGGATCAGGCCTGTGTGTGACCCATGGTGAAGGGCATCAGCTCTTCTGCAGGTTGCCTGTAGCAATAATGCTGGAGGTTTGGAGGTGGTGAGAATCAGACCCCAGTTCCAGTTCCTCCTCATGGTTCTAGAACATTCTTCTGGTTACATTTTGTCCTTATTCACCTTCACTTCATGCCCATTTTCCTTTTGCAATGGCCGGGTCTGCTGACTTCAGGAGCAGACAAGGGGACAAAAGACTTTCACAGACCAGTGACTGGCAACCATGTTCTCTGATGACCTAAACCCGATAGCAACCTGTCCTATCACTCATGGTGGTTCTTCTTGATGCAACCGAACTGATAGATACACACCCCATTGGGGCTTGGTGGTATATCAGGACTGAAAAGGTGCACATTGGAACATTCCCCAAAGGACTCTGATGAAACCATTTTAATGTAGCATTTGGTATTTTTCTCTCTGTTCTCTGGAGACCAGCAGAAGAAGGAGGAGAATGTATTCTTTGCAGTTCCCCTATTCCCTCTCTCTTTCTCTTTAAAAATCCTCCGTAGCTGTTGTCCCCAGCCCTTAATATTGACTCAGTAGAATTGCATGGTGGGAGAGTCTAGAGAGAATTCATCACTTGGCAACATTTTTCTACACAAACTCAGGCCAAGTCTCTAAAAACTCAATATTTGAAAGAGTTCATTTCATTTGAGGATGTGTGACCTCTTCTGCTTTCCAAAATCTTCTCGCTGAGAGGTCCTCCTTTTTAGGCAGGGGTCCTGTTACCTGGTACACAAGGGGTTAATTTGCCCAACTGCCCACAGACTCTATGGGTTATTTCATATTTATTTCAATTATATAAGTATACTGGGCCAGTGTATTTATTTTAAATCACATTATCTACAGCTTCCCAAGCCTGTGTCAACAAAAAGAACGGTTTCAATTTAGTAGACTTTGAAATGGTGTGCAGTTTATCCTCACTTCAATTATATCCTCTACAGTAAGTCATGGGCAGCTTCAGGATTATTCAGGGCAAGGTAATGCTATCTGAATGCATTGATTTTTCCCTCCCCTTCAAGAACAGTTCACTGAAGGATGCACTGGAGTCTCCTTTAAGGAAACACAAAAATACATTTCTCAGCTGTAACTTCTGAGAAATCTCAATCTTAGGGATTGAGAATGAAGCTGCTGGAGAAATCTTTGACTTTTAAAGGAAAATGTGCAAAGTTGGTTGCAATGGAGTGACCATAGCAGGAATCGTGTTTCTTGGCTTGAAATGATAGGAGGTGGATGGAACAAAGAAGGAAGAAAATTCACATACTCTACTAATGAATAAGTACTTACCGGGCACCTACTGTGTGCCAAACCCTGGGCTGGGAGCTGTGAGTACAGTGGTGAACAAGAAAGACCAGAGCTAGCTTCACGGGTGGAGACCTGTTTAATTTCCTAAGACCACAAGCTTAGGCGGGTGTCATGGTTGGTTTACTGTTTACTGTTACTAGCTTGAATTTCTTAATAATTTCAAATAAAAGGCCCCAATTTTTATTTTGCACTGTGCCCTGTGAAATATGTCATGGGTCTTGATAAATGCATAGTCATTTCTGCTCTCATGGAGTTGATAATATAGTTGGGGAGATAGAAAAGGGCTAATTACTTAAGCTAATTTCAATTGTGATGAGGGCTTTTAGGGGTCTGCCACAGGGTATTGGGAGGGTATGAAACACAGGGACCTAGCCTATTCTGGAGTAATTGAAGCCACCCAGAGGAAGAGTCATTTAAACAGATATCAGAAATATGTCGAGTTCTCTAGGAGATCATTCCAGGCAGAAGAAACAGCATGTGCAAAGGCCCCCAGGGAGGAACTTGCCCTGTTAGAATAGAGAGGAGGCCAGTATGAGTAGAGCACAGTGACCAAAGATTCACATAAATCACAGTGACCAAGGAGGACAGGCTTCTCTGGCAAGAACACCAAGGTCTGGATTTACTGTGGTCACGTTTGTATGTTAATAGATCTTCTCAGCTGGCAGCTTGAAGTGACCTACAGAGTCCTGTCATTGGTGTCCAATTATTGCTGTGTGATCCACGAGTTAATCTAGCCTCCCTTAATACTGCAGTTCTCTGGAAGGGGGAGGAGCCTCTCAAAATATTATTCATTCTAAATTACTTAAATTTAAATGATATATAAATAATAAATTATTGAACGTTTATTCAAGAATCCAGAATGAAGGTAACTTCCCACAGCCATGATGGTATTTACATACATAGTTTGACTATATTTGTAAATTCATTATGCCACTATATGTTGAGTAAAGCTTTTCATTTTTGTTTGTTTTTTACCTACCTCTTCGGCACTTAAAAGGAGAAAGTCCCTAAATCTTGGCTTTTTAGAATCTGGCAAATGTCCCTCTGCGGACTCACACAAGTTGTGATTTTATAGTTTGTTACACTTTCATCTACCCTCCTTTAGATCGGTGGAGGAAGTACTGTATTCAAGTCTCTTTCCAGGTGAGTGGGGAACACCACATTATTTGTGATGGGAAAAAAATAGAAATCCATTGTACATGACAAAGTTTACTTGGTTGAAACATTTGTAATTGGAAGTCTTGGGGAATAGTGAAACTGGAAGTGCTAGGGGAAAAAGAACTTCCAGCGATGAGAACTTAGATAGCCCCATAAATCACATTTTAAAAGACAGTCCATATGTTCACTGAATTGATTTCTCTGGACAAACAGAAGACAAATGTAAAATAAAAGAATAGAAAACTCTACAGATGACCCTCACCTAGTGCTGTTTTTATAATGGTCTCCTGTTGACACCTGACTTTAGGGCCCACTTAAAAATTTCAGGCAGAGTTGACGGGCATTCATCAGCATAGGAAACAACTTTGGGCTCAGTGATGGTGACAGGGTATTTAAAAAAATGTTTTCTCTCTTTTAATCTGTTAAAGTCAGTTACATGTATGGATTTTATGATATTAAATCATTTTTGTATTTCTGTGATTAATCTAGTGTGCTTGTGGTTGTGATTTTTTGGGGTACTATTTTAACCATATTTAATTGTAAAATTCAGTGACATTCACTACATTCACAATATTGTGCAACCATTTTCAGAATTTTTTCCATCCTCCTAAACAGAAGCTCTGTGCTTATTAAACAATAACTCCGCATGTACCCACCCCCAGATGCAGAATGGGGCGTCATTATTATTTGCCAGTCTCCTTCTGCCCCTAGGAATTTGCCTGTTCTAAGTACCTGATGATTATATGAGTGGACTCCTACAATATTTGTGTCTGGCTTATTTCACTTAGCATAGGTTTTCAAAGTTCATCCATGTTGTAAAATATATTAGAACATGTTACAGTCTTTCTTTAAAGCTGAATAATATTCCTTGGCCTATACATGCCATCCTGTCTTCATCCCATTTATCTGCTAATGAACATGCAGGTTGTTTCTGCTGTTTGGCTGTTGTGAAGAATGCTTGTAGCAGGACCTCTGTCTGGAAAAGAAGTGGGTATGCTTACCCTTCTGTGTCTCTCTGCTTACTTTGTGGTTCCTTTCTTGTTGAGAGGAGTGGTTGGGATTTGAATCTTGTTCCTGTGTCTAGCACCTCTGTATAAATGGGAGTCGCCTGTCCTTTGTTACGGTAGATGGGCCAGCACAGTGGCTAAACCTGTGACTTTAGAATCAGACAGCTGTGAGTTCAAATCCTGCTTATAACACTCACAAGATAGGGGACTTGGGCAAGTTTCTCAACCTCTCTAAGCCTGGGTTGGTCCCTTCGTGGAAGGGAGGTTATTAGACTTACCTGGGAGGCTCACTGCAAGAATTAAGGCAGTGTTGAGAAAACCCTTTAAGTAAGTAGTGTTTGGAAAGCCCTCAGCTCAGTCACGTGTGTGTGCATGCTGAGAGCAGGACTGTGTGTGTGGAAAACACTCTGTGAACAGTGGCTGTAGTTATTACTGATGAGAGCCTCTATGCAAAGCCCTGTAGGGGGAGAACCTTTGCCTTTCCAAGGTTCCTTTACAAAGTAGGAGAGTCTGGAGCAAGTGTTCATTGCTATGAAAAGACTGGGGCTCTTAGAACATTAAAATCAGAAGAGAGCTTAGTGGGGCCCCAAATGTCTGCTCAGTGGCATCACCAGGGAGCTTTTTGATGCACACTCATGGTCTCCAGTCCCAGTCTATCAAATCGGAATCTCTAGGCAGAGACTTGGAAATATGCGGTCAAACAATCTGAGATGGTTTTGAGGAGCCGTCATACTTGGGAACCTCTTCCTTGAATTTCTTGTTCTTCCTACTCATATTTTAGTACTTTAGGTGGTTTGTAAACACCTATGTACCCATTCATTGATTTAAGCCTTCTGTATAAACAAAACGTTTACTTCCTCTTACTTTAAGAACTGTGGAACTGAGGAAGAAACCATTGGTATTTCAGAAACTCACAGTTTTTGGAAGAGGAAACTTTCCTCTCAAAAAGTAATTATGGAAATTTCATAAAAAGGTGAGAGATTTTAGAGGAGAGTCAGACATAAAAATTACATTTACAAATTGTACTTGGAAGGAATTATTTTAATTGAAGCAGCGATTCCCAAGCCTAAATCCCATAGCTCCAGTGGCCTCAGAATGTTCATTTCATCCTTGTCAACTACTTTCTTTTCTGATATGGCCTAAATATGCCACTTAACTAACAATTTCTACTTAATAGGTGCTTCTTGGGGACTATGCATGTGGATCCTAAGAGGTGAATCTGTGCAAAGAATTTCATCGCCATGGCAGGTCAGCAAGTAGGTAATTTTGTGACTCATGATATCTTTGGCACTTCCTTCTTTGTCTATGTGAAGGGCCATTTTTCCAAAGCAGTAAATGTCTCCAGCATGTTTGAAGGCAGTCCTGTAGTTTTGCTTTGTCCATTCATTCATTCATCCATTCATTCCACAAATATTTATGAAATGCCTGCTAAATGGCAGGCACTATGGAACTAGAAATATATTGGTGAATTACACTGACACAGTCTCTAACACATTAAAGCTTAACAGTACAGGGAAAGATAGCTTTTGTAGGGGTAAGTACAAGTTTGAATCACATTGCAAAGGGAGACGCAGTGGGCATTATAGAACTGTTACCCAACACCTTGAGTAAGAAATGAGGGTGGGGGCTGGGTACAGTGACTCACGCCTGTAATCCTAGCACTTTGGGAGGCTGAGGCAGATGCATGGCTTGAGTTAAGGAGTTTGAGGTCAGCCTGGCCAACATGGTGAAACCTTGTCTTTACTAAAAACGCAAAAATTATCCGGGTGTGCTGGGATGTACCTGTAATTCCAGCTACTTGGGAGGCACAGGCAGGAGAATTGCTTGAATCTGGGAAGCAGAGGTTGTGTGTGGTGAGCCAAGATCACACCGCTGCACTATAGCCTGGGCGACAGAGTGAGACTAAAAAAAAAAAAAAAAAAAAAAAAGAAAAGAAAAAAAGAGAAAAAGAAATGAGGATGGGAAGGGACTTCTACCTTTTGAGGAATGAGTCATAGGTATTTGTCTCCTGGTGTTATCAAATTGGAACATATGAAGAATTAATATGGGCGATGTCAGTGATGTCATCTCTCTGATAAGAAATAATTGACTCACCTACTTCGACATTTATTAAATATAACCATTACATGGGTAAAGTTGATGGGGCTTTTCCACATGTAAAAAGTTAATTTTAATGCAGAGAGTCAGTGATGGGAAGTGTGGTTAGGAGGCTCTTGTAGCAGGCAACAGGGCCCTGAGACCAGCAAATCCACAGTGAGTGGGGACAAGAGCAAGCCGTGGTGTCACATTTCGAAAATATTGATCATGTGGTTTTAGTCTCTGTGTTTCTCTTGGTGCTTCTCCATGCATTCAGCCTGAGCCTCCATCTGAACTGCCTTCACAGAGATTCAGAGACAAGAGTTTCGAAGGAGTTCAGGAAATGCCACCCCAAAATATGACGTTATGGTGTGTCAATTGCTTTGAAGTCACTTAACTAAGTAATTACACGTGGGGAAAAGTGGTGATAGGCAGAAGCTTTCTTGGAACCTCCCTTATTTACCTAATGATAGTCCTCCAAAAGAAACTCAATAGTCATGAATCCTCTCCTTAGGAATCTTACAGAGCAGGGAAGATTGGATTGTATCACAGGAGAGAAGACTGGGGGTCGACACCACGGCCAGACAGCCTTTGCCACAGCCTGCCACCTATTCTTCTTCTTTTTTATTTTTTTGAGACGGAGTTTGGCTCTTGTTACCCAGGCTGGAGTGGAATGGCGCAATCTCAGCTCACTGCAACCTCCACCTCCTGGGTTCAGGCAATTCTCCTGCCTCAGCCTCCTGAGTAGCTGGAATTACAGGCATGTGTCACCATGCCCAGCTAATTTTTTGTATTTTTTAGTAGAGACGGGGTTTCACCATGTTGACCAGGATGGTCTCTATCTCTTGACCTCGTTATCCACCCGCCTCAGCCTCCCAAAGTGCTGGGATTACAGGCGTGAGCCACCGCGCCTGGCCCTTCTTTTGTTTTTGAGATTGAGTCTCACTCTGTCTCCCAGACTAGAAGACAGTAGTGCGATCTCAGAACCTCTAACTCCCGAGTTCAAGCAATTTTCCTGCCTCAGCCTCCCAGGTAGCTGGGATTACAGGCATGAGCCACCACACCGACTAATTTTTTGTATTTTTAGTAGACACGGGGTTTCACCATGTTGGCCAGGCTGGTCTCAAACTCCTGACTTCAAGTGATCTGCTCACCACTGCTTCCCAAAGTGCCAAGATTACAGGCATGTGCCACTGCACCTGTCCTGTCCTCTATCCTTCTGAAGTCTTGATCGTCTTTTCCCCAAATCACTTACTCTCTCCTAACCTGCCTGCATCCCCTGTTCCATCTCCCCGTGAAGAGCATGTACAAGCATCCAGATCTCATTGGGGTTTCAGTATTCTCTTAAATTTATACACTTTTTCTCCTGTAATTCTGGCTACTAATAATTTCTTTCATAGACTCAATGATCTAAACCTCAGAAGGCAGAGAGAAAATTTTGCCTCCTCCACCATCTCTTCTTGGTTTTGGGTTCCAATAGCGTAGGTCTGGGAGGAACAGAAGGACTGGAGTTGCCTACGAGGGAGACACTGTGGCTCCTTGTGCTGGAAGAGATTTCCCAGTATGGGGTCACTGCCTGTTGGCTGTGAGGCTCGTTTCTCACCCTTCTGCTGCTCTGGTTTCTATCTCGGGGTTGATGCCTGCAGACTCCATCCCATTCCCCAGGCTGTCGCTTTTGGGCAGGTTTGCCCGAGGCGAGGCGTAAACATTGGGAGTGAGAGGAGAGAGTTAGGGCATTTCTTCCTATTTCTCTGCTTCTGGTGGCATCTCCGACAACAGCTGTGTTACCATGGCTCCAGCTCCCAGTGGGCAGCTACCCCACTCTGGCTCCTATCTGTAGGGAGTGTCTGGGTTCTGGGAACACCTCCTCCATCCCGCTGTTCCTGCAACTCTCCAGGTTGCCTTAGTGTCCTCTGATGTGTTTTCAGCTTTTCTGACACCTCTGTTACTCATTCTCCACATTCAATGGCCTCAAGTTGGCCTAAGTTCTAATTCCCTGGTTGGATGGTGACTAATATCTTGGAGTTGTCAGGAGGGCCCATGAGGAAGGAGAGAGAGGTGGATGGGACCTGTGCTGAAGGAAGCAGATTGGAGGTTCTGTTTGGATGGATCAGACAGGAGTTTCTCTAAGATGCTGTCTGGCCTCCGTTTGAGCACCCAATCCAGTGAGCATGGTTCTAGCTCGGAGGGGCTGAGAAACCATTATCTTTAGACCATCAACCGCCCTTACCTCTGGCAACTGGCCAGCAGCTACAGTGATGTGGCTGGGGCCCCAAAATTTACCCTATATAGAAAATCCCCATCAAGTCTCCAAGACACTCATGAGCCCTCAGGACCAAGGACGAGGCCCTAGCCTCTAAAACTCCCCATAGCCCAGGCCCCAGCTATAGTAAAGGAAGAACATTTGCATCACTGTTTGCTTTCTTCTCAAGAATTGGGAAGGTTACAGCTAGAAATTACCTTAGAGACCCTCTAGTCTGAATTTTTCATTTTGCAGACAAGGATGTTGAGGTTCAGGGAAGGAATTTTGGCTGCTCAAGAACTCCTAGCTCATCTTGCATCGACTACATTTTGGTGAATATTTAATATCATTTAGGAAAACATTCCCACTTTTACCTTTCATACCCTGAAACGTTCTAAATTCTAAATTATTTTGTGTTTGAGAGTAGAGAGCAGCTACTGAACAGAAGTCCACATGTGCCTATATCTTTATCAATCCATGCATGTTCGGTTGTATAAAAATGTCAAAGATCTATTTTGGGGTTCTACAAAAGAGAATTCTTTCTGGAATGACACTTGAATTGTTAAATATCATCTCAAATCTAATCTGGGGGGCTTGCCACCTTCTAAAAGCCTGGCACAGGGCAAAAGTAGATTAAGGTTGAAATTTTCCAGAGACTTTTTCTCAGATCAGCAAAATATTTCTGATCACTTTCTGTCACCATCAGAACCAGAATGGCTTCTGAATCTTGTGGTCTACTGTCATTATTAAGAAGAATTGAGTACCATGGTTGAGAGGATTATTGTTCTCCAGAATTTTTGTTATTTAGAAGGAAAAAAAATCTGTGTTTTTATTTTAATTTAATTTTAATTTTATTTGAGATAGGATCTCGCTCTGTCGCCCAGGCTGGAGTGCAGTGGCACCATCTCAGCTCACTGCAACCTCTGCCTCAACAGTTTCACCTCTAGGTATTTACCTGTGGGAAAAGAAAATATATGTGGAAAATACATGTCCACAGAAAAGATTTGTATAAAAATGTTCATGGAAGCTTTTTAATATTTATTTTTAGACTAAGTTTCGCTCCTGTCATCCAGGCTGGAGTGCAGTTTCGTGATCTTGGCTCACTGCAACTTTCAGCTTCTGGGTTTAAGCAATTCTCATGTCTCAGCTTCCTGAGTAGCTGAAACTACAGGAGTGTGCCACCACACCCAGCTAATTTTTGTGTTTTTAGTAGCGACAGAGTTCCACCATATTGGCCAGGCTAGTCTCAAACTCCTGACTTCAAGTGATCTACCAGTCTTGGCCTCCCAAAGTGCTGAGATTACAGACGTGAGCCACCGCACGTGGCCAGGGTTATCTTTGTAGGAAAGACATTGACTCCTACGTATTTTGTTCTTTCTCCCTCCACTTCTCTAAAAGAACACATTCCAAGGACTCAGGGTTAGAGATTTTGAATGTTTTGTGTTTAGGATCCTAAACAATATGTCTGAGTAGTTGGAAGACACATGTATTTTGCAACATCCTCTCCTCCCCCGAGAATGAATTCTTTATCTTTAATAAGGTGATCTGTACAAGCCTAGGTAGATTATCTATGAGATAATTTGGCAGGTAAATGCAAAACCAAGATCATCTCTATTCCATTCCTTGTGAAATTCCAAGAGGCATTGCTAGGGACTCAGGCATAAAAGTTTAGAATCTGTGTCTTTGCACGAATTTAATCATCTCCGTCAGAATCCTTAAGGAATTACAATAACAGTGATTCATTCATAATTCACAATTTCCATTATCTTCTTTCTCCATCTAGTGTGGGGGGTAAAATTTATGGCTTCATTTACATTGTGTTCTATGAATAATAGAAGAAATACAGTAAAGACCCATGGAAATGTTCTTGCTGCAGATGCACTTTGGAGCACATCTGCATCACAATAGCCTCCTCCCCTTTGCACAGTGCAGGATCTGCCAAGCTTGCAGCTGTGAAAGGGAGCATTTCAAAGGGGCCATTCTCATTATACAGAGTCCTCTCTTTCTTTGAACTTCAAAGCCGAATGAGGAGACCTTAAATGATATGGGGTAGGTAAGTGATGAAATTGTAACTTCAGGTATTAAATATCTTCAATTATGTGTAAGGAAAAACATAGCCATTTAGTGGAGCAAATATGTTTGCTTAGAGTGATGTCTGGCTGGCAGGCAGGAACAAATTTAATATTAAGATTTCTTCGAGCTGTAGGGGTCTTAAAGATAATCTAGCCCAAACCCCTTCTTTTGCAAATGGGGAAACCAAGGCATAAAGAAATGAAATGATGAATTCAAGGTTGCATAGTAGAGAGAAGGCAAGGAGCACTATCTGACCACTGGCTCCTGGTCTGGTAGACTATATTATCTTTGTTTTAAACACAAAGCACCTGGCTTTGTGACATAGCAATAAAGCTAGCAGTAATCCTCTTGGTGAGGGATTTTCAAACACGGACGTTTTCAGGGATCCCCCCCCCCCACCACCCACTCCGCCAATAATAATCTCTCTCAATTGAAAATCTTCACTGAAAAACATTTTGAGATTTGAAGAAAGAAATTTGTCATACTTCTGCGATTAAGTAAATCTCATTTTTCTTCTCCCAAGGAATGACAATAAAGCTGATGAAAACCTTTCGACGTCCTGATTTCTCCCCCTGGTGTCTAGTGGTGGCCCAGTGCAATACTTTATTAGTACTCCATCCACAAAAGAATAAAAAGAAACCCATACATTTAATGAATGGTCTGTCCTTTGAATCCGTAGCTTTCCAGAAATCACAGGGAACATACCCTACCCAAGCCAAACCCCTTTCACATAGTAGAGGCTTAATGCATTTTTGTTGAAAACATTAAATTTTAAAAAATGTGCTTTTACTTGTACTTTGGTGTGTCCATAAAAATAGTTCTGAAACCCATTGTGTTCATTACTCTCTTTCCTGTGCCATACTTCCTGCTTCCCCATCCCTGGTCCTTTGCTATTTTATTTTGAAGAAAAAAAGCAAATCACCAAGCAGCATTTTGGGAAGGATCTCTTATTTCTTGCAGACGACTCACATAGCAGGCTGTGTCTCTAATTTTATTAAAGTAACTCCGATATCATGTGAGGAGGGGGGCCTTTGCTGGAAAGAGCAACTTATATTAGTAGGCAAAACACATACAAATTCAACAGTGCCGTGATTCACAGATGCATATTCTCTGTGATCCAACATGTCTAATACATTTAGTCATGCACAATAAAAACCAAACAAAAGAATCAACCATCAGCCTTTCACTGCCCGCTTCCCACCCCAAGCTTTAAGGAATTCCTCTAGTTATGCACACCCAAATCAAAATACTGTGTTTTCTTCCCCCTCAAATGAATGAGACAACTCAAAGAGCATTTACTCTAGACAGAAGAAAAATGAGCAGATAACTTTGTTTACCTTTTTGTGCTAAGTGCTTACTCCACCCTATTCCAGAAGAGTAATTTGGTGACAAGCTGATCTCATTTTATAACGAGAATTCTAGAATGCACCAACGAATCCCTGTTAAGCAGCAAACTTGAAATTCTATAGTTTACAAAGTATCCAAGACCCAATCTATTGCTCATTTCAAAAGTCTACTCTCTAAACTAAAATCAGACTGATTAAGATACTCCATGGATTCCGCAGTAAAACCACACTGCCTGCTAATTTCTCAGTGTCTGCTTTTTACCCACTGGGTTGTTATTCATTTAGTTGCAAGATCTGCTTATTAAGCATAGGATGAAGACCAGATTTTTGATTCTTACCTGTAAGACTCTTGAGGATTTTAAGAACCTCATGATCTACTGGATGTCTCTCCTTTCCACGAACTGTTATTTTTCCTACCTCATCATAATAGGATAGGGGGTGTGTTTGGTGTGGAATTAAACTTACACATACTTTGTTTCTGAATCCTGGTTCTCTTTTATCTAGTTACAGAGACTCAATTTCTGTCTGTTGAATTCAGCTGTGACCATTCCCTTCTGGAAGAGACATGGATATAAAATAAAACTATCAGCTTTATTTTAACAGAGAGCAGCAAGAGAGTTTCCACTTTGTGGGAACACAATGCAAACTGTTTTTCTCTTGGGGAGTGCCTTTTTATTCCACTTTATTATATCAATGTTTTTGTATATCTTTCTTTTAAGTGATGTACCTGCAAGCAAGAGGAAACCTGTAGTTGGTACCTAAGAACCCAAGCAACACTGGCAACTTAGTGGCTTAAGGATAGACACAGAACATCTAGACTGAAAGCCTGGTGATCATTCTGTTCTCAACTGGGGACAATTTTGCCTCCCAGGTGACCTTTGGCTATGTCTGGACACACTTTTGATTGTCACAACTGGGGCAGGTTTGCTGTTTACATCTGGTGGGTGGAAGCCAGGGATACAGCTACTCATCCTACAATGCACAGGACAGGCCCGCAACAAGGAATGATCCTGCCCAAAATGCCAATAGCGCTGATCCTTGAGAAATCCTGCTCCAGATCAGGTCTCAGCTGCAATATTGTGTCTGGCTCCGAGTCCAACACTTTAAAACAAATCTTGCCAATCTGGAGCTTGTCCCAAGGGAGTGGCCAGAACGTGAAGGGATTTGAAACAATATCAAATAAGATATGGTGAAAAGGACACAGGCTGTTTAATTTAGAGTAAAGGGGCCTCAGGAGACATGGAAGTTTGTTCTGTTACTTCAGAGACCCAACTGGAAGCCAAAGGGAGAGAGATTTCATTTTAATGCAACAAAGCCATTTGTAACTATCAAAGTTACCAGAGTAGAATAGCCCTCCTTGGGAAATAATGAGTTCCCTGTTACTGGTTAAGTTGAAGTATATCTCACCAGAACTTAACATTCCCTGAAACTAGCTGAAGTGCCCATTTTCCTTCCCACAAGATACTGGCAGAGAACCCAAGATATATTAGATATTTAATAAACAGTAGTTTGATTATTCATCAGATTATTTACAAGTACTTTGATTATTTAACCAAGACATTGTAGATGATATTCAAGGGTAGCAAGACTATAAATTTCATTTTAGACTGGCCTCATGTTTCTAGCTAACCCTTAAGAAATACATTATTTTAATTTTAAAGCAACTGTAACTAGAACTCATGGCGAGCAGAACTCAATAAGATAATTTTAAGCTACATTTGGGGAATTCATTTTTGGAGAATCTGAATCCATATATAGTTACATATTGACATGAAAGGTGTGTCCTACTTTCAATGACACCAATATAGTAGACAATCTCGAAGATATATATTTTAAACTTTTTATTGAAACATCATGTACAGAGGAGTGCACATGAGATATGTCTACAGTTTGTTGGACTTTTACAACCTGAAAATACTCATGCCTCTATGACCCAGATTGAGAAACTGAGTATTTCTAGTGCCTCAAGCCCCATTTGCATTCCTTTTCAGTCACTGTTCCCACAAGGGAAGCCACTCTCTGACTTCTAATGGCACTGAATACTTTTACCTATATTTTTACTCACGTTTGTACTTCATACAAAAAGAATAATAGTGTGCACACACTTTTGTTTCTGTGTTCTTTCACTCAACTCTGCAAGTTTCATCCAAGTTCTTATGCGCAATTGTAGATTACTTATCTTATTACTGAATAGTATTTTACTGTGTGACTCTACCATGAGTAGGGTCACTCTGTCACCCAGGCTGGAGTGCAGTGGTGTGATCTCGGCTCACTCCAACCTCTGCCTCCCAGGTTTAAGCGAGTCTTCTGTCTCAGCCTTCCAAGCAGATGGTGCTACAGGCATGCACCAACACGCCTGGCTACTTTTTGTATTTTTAATAGAAATGGGGTTTCACCATGTTGCCCAGGCTGGTCTCGAACTCCTGACCTTAAATGGTCCACTCACCTTGACCTCCTGAAGTCCTGGGATTACATGTGTGAGCCACCATGCCTGACTGAAAATTTCATATTTCATATGTGATGAAAAACACTTCCCCAAACTGGCCGTTCCCTTCTTGATAAAGCAAGCCTCCTATGTGCTTCTTTGCTGGATTAGAGGACACATTTGCCGTTTCCTGCTCCAAAAGTAGACATTGTTCTTTCTTCAGTTGCTGGGAAGATAGATCCTAGACAACTTGGGGCACTCTTTTAGTGCCCAGGTCTAATCTACGAAATGATCAAAAAGCTTTATTTAGTTAAAAAAAAGGGCGGTGGTGGGGTGGAAACTTTCAGACTAAATCATTTGCAGTCCATACCACCAGTCTGTGTGTGTAGCCAAGTATGCATATTGGCCCACAAACTGATGTGAAGAAAATGTAAAGTTATTTTTTCACCCCCAAACTTAATTTTTTTGTTGACTTTCCATTCTGAGAAGGACAGCAGAGGGGGGTACAGAATTTTGATCTATTTAGGGTCTATTCTGCTCATCTCTGCACATTTCTCTTAGGGCCGTGTCTAATTTCTGGTGTCCCTACTGAGGTTACAGCTTTGTAGAGGAAGGGTATCAAGTCCTAGATCCTCAAATCTCATGGTTGTCATTTGCGGAGAATGTCACCTGCCTTCGATCGTTGATTGAGGCTGCTGTGTTGTCCTTCACTTCTGCAAGCCCAGCCTTTCCTGCTTTGATCTCCCTCAGCTATTGCTGCTCCCCACTTGCATTCATGAAAAACATTTGATTGCCCTCCTATTCCACTCTGAGGCCAAGGGCAACTTGCCAGCTTTGTCCAAAGTCCTTCACCAGGCACACACCTCTTTTGTTTCCACATTGCTGTTGGCTGCAGGCAAACCCACTGTAGGGCCCCTCTTTGTTCTATGGGACAATTCTCCTCTAGCTGACTTCTATCATTCCTTGAACCTACTGGACTCAGACTGGAGACTTTGGTGAGAGCAGAGAACTTGAGGGGTTATGAACTATATCCTTTCATGCATAATGAGTTACAAACAAATTGAGAAGAGTAAGCACATGGAGTGGATTGTTCAGGCACTTACTCAAATCAGAACTTCTGGAACACCTACTATGTGCTATTAAGGAAACCTGGTATCTGAGAATGTGACTTAAGTATGAATCAACAATGAACTTGCACAGTGTGACGGTCAGCTTGGCTAGACTATAGCGCCCAGTTATTCAATCAAACCCTAATGTAGGTGTGGCTGTGCAGTTAATTTAGTAGATGTGATTAACATTGTCTTTATGGACAGGAGATTATCCTCAATCATCTGGGTGGGCCTCATCCAATCAGTTGAAAGGCGTGAAGAGCAAAACTGAGGTTTCCCTGGGAAAGATGCTTCCATACAAAAAAAGAAAAAAAAAAAAAAGAAAAAAGAAAAATAGAAAGAGTGAGAGCTATGTCTTTTTAATGTTATGCTAAAATAGATCCCTTCTCATAAAAGAAAACATTGTAAGCCTTTTCTCATTCCCTGAAACTCTTGAGGAAAACAAAGATAAGCAAGAACTAGGAGAGAAAATTTTATTTTACATACTCAAATTATAAGCAGTATGAATGTTAGAGCTACTTTATTTTACCAGCTGAAATTCCTCTAATAATATTATTGCCCTTCAAGGATATGGAGAATGTTTACACAGTGTTGATGAGAATTAGTTAGTACAACTTCTATGGAAAATGGTAATAAGATTTCTCAAAGAACTAAAAATAGAACTACCATTCAATCCAACACTTTCAGTACTGGGTATCTACCCAAAGGGACAGAAATCATTATATCAAAAAGCTATCTGCACTTGGAGGTTTATTGCAGCACTGTTCATAATGGCAAAACTATGGAATCAACTTGGGTCCATCAACAGATGACTGGATAAAGAAAATGTGGCATATTCCAGTATATATTAATGGAATATTATTCACCCACAAAAAATGAAATAATGTATTTTGCAGCAACATGGATGAAATTGGAGGCCCTTATCTTAAGTGAAAAAATTTAAAAATAAAAAGTCAAATATTGCATGTTCTCACTTATCAGTGTGAGCTAAATAATGGGTACACATGGGCATAGAGTGTGGAATAATTGACATTAGAGACCTGGAAGGGCAGAATGGTGGGACAGGGGTGCAGCTGAGAAGAAATTATTTAATAGTCACAATGTGTACTATTTGGGTTATGGTTACACCAAAATCACATACTTCACCACTATGCAATATAGCCACATAACAAAACTGCATTTGTGCTCCTTAAATTTATACCTCTGTCTATCATCTATCTATCTATCTATCTATCTATCTATCTATCTATCTATCTATCATTGCCCTTGATCTAAGTGCTTACTGAAGGAGCTAATTTCAGTTTCCTTCCTTTACTTTATTGTATTTTATTTAGAAAGTTACCCATCATATTACAATCCAATAAAATGCCATTATAATCCAAAATTTCAAACAATTGCTTAAGACAAAAACATCATGCTATAAATACTTGTGCAATGAGTTTTAGTTGGACTCAAGTCCAGTTTTCATATAATATCTGCTGATTATAGGAAAATGCAATTTATAGGATCTAGGGTTGCTTCCACATGTTTTTCTCCTTAGGTCTAGGCTATTTCTGTACATTGCACAGAAATTTCAAATCCCAGGTATGCCATCTATTTGTTGTATATCATTGGATAAATTAGTATCTCTGAGCTTTGGTTTCTGTTTGATTATCTCCATTTGTTAAATGGGGACAATGATGGTACCTGTTTGGGCGGGAGGGGTAGTGGTGTGTGAGGAGTAAATGAAACCATGTATTTAAATTGCTTAGTGGATATCTGAGTAAAGGTGACATTTGGAATTCATGCATTTTACTTATTTACTTCCATCCTCTCTTGAACCCCACTAAAACAATACTAAAAAAAGGTGGGCTTTTGTTCTTGTTGTTTTGAATGAATAAATAGGAGAGAAGACAGTAGCAACAAACTTTTGGAAGCTGGATTGCTAAGTGACTTAACACACTCGAGAAGGCCGAGTCCTAAGCCTGCAGTGTGGAAAGCCAAAAATCAACCAATTTAAAGAGGTAGAATATGGGATAAGAGCCCAGGAGGACTGGTTCAAAGACTGTTTAGGAAGAGTTTGAGGATCACATCCCCTCCCCAGTGGGATGCATCTGGGCAACTGCCCCTCCTTTATCCCAATGAGAGACCTGGAGCTCATTCTTTGGAGAGGTTAAAGCAAAGGTTTGTGGATGAGGGTAGCCCAGTTATTCTAAAAGGTGGGTTTATCTTACTGAAAACACAGGGTGTAAATGAATGAATGCATTCCCCCCATCTATCCTTTCATCTAGCTTCTGGAAGTGACTTTCAGGCCTTTTTCCTTCCTAGGAATTCTCTGGGGAATCTGGTCTGGTTTGTGGACATTTTACAAGGAAACAGTCCAGGCCGATCACCTGGTAAAGTTCACAGACAGTATAGCACACTTAGAGTTTCTAGTCTGTTTTTCTTTCCATATTCTTCGATACAGCAGACAACTGGATTACCAGAGTTAAGAGAAAGCTTAGACATTGGCAGAAGTCAAGATGAACAACAACAAAAACCAATCTGGTAAAAAATGGAAACGATGTAGCGAAAAGAAAAAAAAACTTTCCTATCATTATTACATCTATAAATCAAGAAGAGGATGCTTTAAAAAAGGAATCTTTAGAAAACAAAATAGAGTTGTTAATTAAAAATGAGGGCAGAGATGAAAAACTCAAGAGTTCAAGAATTAAGCTGAGGAAAAATGAAACCAATAAAATCTAGAAAGTAGAGTTAAAACGACAATATCATAGAAAGTAAGAAAATTTAGAAGACTGGCTCATGAAGTTCAAGATCTGAACATCAGGAGTTCCAGAAGAAAAAATGTGGGGAGAAACAACAGAAGAACATTTCTCAAAACTGAAGGGCAAATTTCCCAGACGGGGACCCATGGAGTTGGAAGCTGGAATGCTATTACTAGTAGTGATTTTAGTGGTTAGCGCTATTAGCACAGTGATTGAAAATACACAATCCTCATATATCTCAGAACACTGGGGGTGAGAAAGAGCGAGAGTGAGAGTGAGAGTGAGAGCGAGCGAGCGAGAGAGAGAGGGAGAGAGAGGGGGAAAGAGAGAGAGAGAAAGAGAGAGAGAGATTGAGGGAGAGAAAAACTACTTGCACATAAAGGCCCAGGAATCAGAATGATTTTGAAGTTCTCAAAAGCCGTACTGGATGTGGGAAGACAAATGGTAGGATGTTTTCAGAATTTAAAGAAAAATGACTGCCACTTGGAATTCTATACACAGCCAGACTGTCAATCACGGACGAGAGTGGACAAGCCTTACGAGAGTTTTCTAGCAGAGATGCGGGAAAAAATGGCAATAGGAGCCATTTTAGGTCTGTGAAAGTCAGAAATGCTTTTTCTTTGGGCTGGCCACAGTTTTGTTTTAAGGAAGAGGCAAAGAGAATCCACAGGAAGATGTTGAAGGGAGATCCCAGGATAGCAGCCATGTACCAGGCCTAGAAGGCAACCAATTCAGGTTGGAGCATATCAGAAGCCTCCAGGAAAGATTTCTCTAAGAATAGGAAATTGATAGAACATCATATCATATAAACATCTTAAAAAGAATTTTAGACAAAAGGCAGGGAGTTTGGAGTTGTGCTAGTGATGTGTTCATAGAAAACCAAGTGAATGAGAAAGCAAGACAATTATCTGTAGGGAAATTTGCATGGGAAATAAAAATAATCATTAGTGTACACATGACTCAGCTGTGAGCAGCATTTACATAGTCATATGCCAACACAATATCGATCTGACAACGTTACCAAATTGCTATATTAGGGAGCTGGGGTGTGGGTGAAAAGGGTGCACAGTGGTGAGGTAGAGGAATGAATACAAGTTCCGTTATAGTTATTCATAGAAGGAGGTCAATAGATTATGTCTAAACTAAAAAATGAAGAAGTGGTAAGCATTATGTTTTTCAGAATTGTGAAGGTAAATGCCAAAATATTCCCTTTTTAGATCTGAAAGTGGAGTCTGCTGGGAAGACAGATGTGGGGCGAAGCGTAGGAAATGCTGAGTTTTGTGAAAACTTGTACAACTCGTTAAATATGGATACATATATTTGATAAATATAAAATGGAAAAATGTCTCAGCAGAGTGCCTGTGTAATAAGTCCTCAATAATTATCTCTTATTATTAACTTTATTATAATAAACAAGGAAAACTTTCCTTGATGTGAATGACTCATTCTTTATATTAGTTCTAAGCAGTTTTCTTCATGATGATAAGACTATTGAAGTTTGATGAAGGTCTGGAACCCTATAATAGCTCAAGAAGACAAAGACAAGAAGCAAAACCATATTACTGAGTGCCAACTCTGTGTTCAGAATGGTGTCCCTTGTGTTGATGACTTCATTTACCCTTTTGTTCTTCTTAAGATAGGGTCTCATTCTGATGCCCAGGCTGGAGCACAGTGGTATTCTCATGGCTCACTGCAACCTCAACCTTTTCAGGCTCAAGTGATCCTCCCACTGCAGCTTCCTGAGTAGCAGGGATTACAGGCATGCACCACCATGCCTGGTTAATTTTTTGGTACCTTTTCTCAGGTATGGGCGATACGAGTTTTCACTATGTTGGCTGAAGTGGTCTCAAACTCCTGGGCTCAAGCAATCCACCACCTTGGTGTCCCAAAGTGCTGGGATCATAGGCGTGAGCCATCCCACCTGGTCATATATGCCCTTAAAACCATCCTATGTTGTAGGCATTATCATCTTCATTTGACAATTGCAGTCAGTCTTGGAAAGGTTAAAATTGGTCCTTATCACACTCTCTGGCATGCTCCTCACTCATCTCTGTTCACTGCATCAGAAAGCATATAGGCACAATCTTGGATGACAGTTTCATAATATTAAAGGTTGATGCAAAAGTTATTGCGGTTTTGTCATTAAAAGTACGACAAAAACAGGAATTACTTTTGCACCAAACCAATAGATTAATAAGGGAAGTCCGGATGTTTGGAAGATAGGTGTAAATTGGCAAGGTCTAAATGCTTTTGTATTCTCTTGTTAAAAACAGATCCCTGGGCTGGATGCCCTGGGTGCTGACCAGCAGACTGTCCTTCTGTTTTTGTGCTTTACAGAGTTCCTGTTCTTGCCTGTTTGTTTAATCTTTTCAATTCCTCCTGACAGAACAACTTCTCCCTCCCTTCTGGTGAGATAGGTGAAGGCTGAATGTAAACAGAATCCTTCTTGTTCCTGTTCAAAATGTAGAGGTGCAGGTGAAGCCAGAAGCTTTAGTCAAAAGGGTGGCAGTGGACTAATTAATCACTGGAGCATGCGGTGGTGAAGTGAGACCCTGAAGACAGGGGTCCCATATTGTGATTCTTCTAACTGAACCCCAGTCCAAGCAGTCAGAACTGGTGGAATTAGAATTTGGGACTGTCAGAAGCCTTAGATTTTCCTGGAGTTAGATAGGGATGGATGCTTATTGTCAAAATTTTGGAATATATGGAAAGATACTGTACCAGTCAGAGTACTCATGGAAAAGAGATGGCACACTCACAAAGACTAAGAGGGTACATTTACTGCAAAGATTTTTTTTTACAGAGGTGTAGATAAGATTTAGGAACCCAACAAGGCCTGGTGTAGTGGCTCATACCTGTAATCTTAGTGCTTTGGGAGGCTGAGGTGGAGTTCAGGGCCAGCCTGTAGCCAGACATGGTGGTGCACACTGTAGCCCTGTTTACTCAGGAGGCTGAGGCAGGAGGATGGCATGAGCTCAGGAGTTCGAAGCTGCAGTGACCTATGATTATGCCATTGCACTTCAGCCTAGGCAATGAAGTGTGATCCTGTCTTTAAGGAAAAAATAAAAGAACTCAACAAGAATGGTGAAGCACCCCAGGTCAGTGAAAATGAGTAGCTGTTACCACACTTAAGCATGAAGGAACTTTAGAAGGGAGAGTTCACCTACAGAGAGACGATTTACAGATACAGTTCAGCTGTATCTCAACGGAACTGAGACCATAAGATGAGTGAGACACTGTCTTCCAACCTGCACTGGCAAAGAGGGAGTTCTGGGAATAAACACCCAAGTGTTACTCTTTTTCTATTCTCTGGTCACCTGCTGGTGTTGTCCCTTGGTTGAACCCAACTAGAAGCCAGAGGGGAAGGGAATGTGTTAATTTATCTGTAAAGATCAGCCTTCCAGGACACAGATTAGAGTGGAGATACGTGGAGAGTGGGTCTGGAGAGGGCAGACCACCCAACACAGGTACAAAAAATACAACAAGAAAACAAAAGTCATCCATGATCCCAGCTCGTGTGACTCCAGTGCCCGCCCTCCTGACTCCGTCTTGGTGGTAACTTGGCTTTCCTCCTTCCTTTGTGCTTCTTTGCTACTCTGTAGATCCAGTGCCCCAAATGTTGCCAACTCTTCTCAAGGAGGCACGCTTTCATAGCGAGTATATTTTTATTGTGAAGACATCTGCACCTTCTTGCCAGCCAAAAATAACATATGGAAACGTTTCCCACATTTTCACCAGGGGGCACTCACTCCTTTTCCATGAATGGCTAAAAATGCTTTTTTCGAAGTATTTGTGGGCCAAAATAGAATCCTTTTTGTAGCCGCGGTGAATGTTGGAATCAGCTCTGCCTTGAAGTGATTTCTGGCCAAATAATGTTTCTGTTTGAAATAAGATGACTGGACTCCAAGTCTGCCTTCTTGGTGAATGTTTAGGACCAAACTTGCATGTTCCATTTGGAAAACGCTTTGAGTCTAAATGCTACCTTACTAGTCTCCCATTGAAATGAACAGAACCAAGAAGACTTTGAGAAAATAATCTGCTCGCTTAATTTGTAGGTGCACTTTTCAGAGCTGTAAGCCCAACAAATCAAAGCAGGTGAGCAAATCCTCTCTTTGGAGGCTGCCTTGTACCCATCCCCATGATTCATCTTGATGATAAATGGAGGCCTCCTGGGGGAAATATGTTTTCTCAAGCATAAATTCTCCCAAATGGAAAGGCATTTGTTTGGTATCATATCAATCCTATTTAGCTATTAGGTATGAAAGTGACATACTCCTTGTCAAAGGAACCACACAGACAGACGGCTGAGTAATCAAGCAATGTATGGGGAGTAAGTGGGAGGCCTCAGGCATATATATTTTAAGAATTCCTCTTAAAAGTGTCAGCTGTGTTTGGAACTTGATAAAAATAATTATAGATCTCGGATGCCTTTTTAATAAGCATCATGTTACAACTATAGGGAAATATAAAAATATATTAAAATGTGCAGAATTGAGGATAATGGGAAAAATGGGCACCTATTACCCTAGTGGAGTCTTATTATCTAGGCTATTTAGTCTATCATCAAATCAATCAATCAAAAGGGTAGATTAGAATTGTGGGTTTTTTTTTTTTCATAAAATAGCTTATTCTTAGGTCTGGACACTGCATGGTATAATGAATAAGAGCAAAAGTTTGGCACAAAATCAACCTAGATTTGAATCTTGGTACCATTTCTTATCTCTGTAACCTTGGGAACGTTATTTAACCCCTTGAACTTTAGTTTTCTGACATATACAATGGGAAAAATTATAGCATCCACTTAATAGTGTTGATGTCAAGATTAAGAGGATAACACAAGTCAAGTGTCTGGTACATAAAAATACTCAATAAATACTGTCATTACCTTATAATAGGATAATCCCATCAAAAATGTAGAGATAATACATATATAATGAAGAAATACATAATGAAGAAATCATCACATAGGTTGAGACAACTTATTACAGGGCTTTTTTTTTTTTTTTTCTCCAATCAACGTTAGTAGTCAGTTATGGGAGTGCTAATTAGTTATTTGAAAAACAACAGCTGTTTGAGTGAATTTACTGTCACAAAACATAGGATCTTGGAGCTGGGAGGACTGACAGATTCATCTCATCCAAACTTCTTTTAAAAGAAAGAGAATTCTTTAAAAAATATGTAAGTAAAGCTGGTTTGTCTTCATAGCCACAAATTGAAGGTATGGATGAATAACTGCAGTCCTCACCAATTCAGAAATGGTAATTTACACATTACCCTTCTCCTTACAAATCAGTGCTTCAATGTGAGTTAGAGAGAATGATTTCCTTTTATTTTTCTGCATTTTGACTGATTATTAAAGTTTACTTCCACTGTTTTCTGTAGATTTTGATACATGCTAGAGAATCTCTTATTTCAGCTTATAATGAAAAATTAAAAATAAAATTTGCTTAAATAATTTTTCATAATGTGTGGGGAAAAGCTACTTTGTAGAGAATAAATTAAGAAGATCAAAGTTAACAGGTTCACAAACTGGGTCAAGATGATTTGCTTAAGTAGTGTTTATTCATTTGCACACACTCTTGTCCTGCAGTATATACAGAGAATGAACCTTCTCTGGGGTTTGCCCAATTGGTGGTCATGCTTTTGCATACTTCTGCGTGGGGTGGGCAAGAACACAACTAGCTCAGATGGTTCCATCTTAAGTAGATATAAATTCTGGTCTATCTTATTTTTTGTATTAGTAAAGGCAAAAATATATATAATAGATTGGTCTAAGGTTGTTTTTTTTTTCTCTTTCAATATGACCTTCATGCCCAAGTTTTTATATATACTAGTTCTGTTTGAGTTTCCAATTTGGCTATTTTACATTGTATGTATCTAGGGAATCCACTCACAGAAAGTATGTTGACTATTACCATGTAACATCTGTTATGCTAAATGCCAATAATGTACATAACTGAGATTCTGGCATCATCGCATGGCTCTGTTCGCCTGAAGATTACCTCTCTTCTAAAGATCCACAGTACCCTTTTTATTCTGCTTTTATAGTATTTTTAGTTCTATACATACATGGTCATAATATATTAACACATTGTTTTGAAATATTATGATAATAAGGCATGAATATATTCTTGTTCTAAAACCTTCATAAATATGGATACAAAGGGAAAAACAGAGACTATTTCTCAGTCCCATGACTCTTACAACTGGTAACCACTCTTAAGGCATGAGGCGTATCTTTTGCTCCTTTTTCTCTGTGCATTTACACTAAAGGTTGCTAACCAGCTGTTTACAAGGGCCTGGCAGGCAACATAAGCAAGGAAGACTAGGTGTAAAATAGTGGTTCCGAGTGGACACTGGACACCCAGATCTGCACTAGTGGCAGCCACCAGGCTACCCTAGCCAGTCAGTTCCATGTAGGAAGACAGGTCCAGCATGGTGAAAACTTCCTGTTTTTCAAGAGAAGGCTGACATGTAGATTCTGAAATAAAAGTTCCTAATTTTAAAATTCCATCAACTAATTCAATTTTGTTTTGTTTTGTTTTGTTTTTGTTTTTGAGACAAGATCTTCTCTATTGCCCAGGCTAGAGTGCAGTGGTGCAATCTTGGCTCACTGCAACCTCTGCCTCCCGGGCTCAAGTCATCCTCCCCATGTCAGTCTCCTGAGGAGTAGTTGGGACTATAGGCACATGCCACCAAGCCCAGCTAATTTTTGTATTCTTTGTAGAGATGAGGTTTCACCATGTTGTCCAGGCTTGTCCTCAAACTCATGAGCTCGAGTGAGCTGCCTGCCTCGGCTTCCCAAAGTGCTGGGTTTACAGGCATGAGCTACTGCACCCAACCTAACTGAAATATTTTATAGTCAATGTTTAAATGAAGCCAAACATATCTACAGGCTTAGTGTGGCTTGACAACAGATTTGTGTCCTCTGATTTATTACATTCTGCTATTTTTGTATACAATTGCATTGTCTATACTATTGCATATAATATTTGCATTATCTTTCTAGGCTAAACATTTTCTTAAGGCAATACCATTTCCTCATTCATTTTTGCATTCATTCTAAAGGACTCCAGTATACAAATCACACACCTAACTTTAAATCTCAGTTTTCATTTACACGATGTTTCTAAGGTGATGCAAAAACTTGTAACTAATGAAAAAACTAAGAACAAAACTTAAAGCCAAACAACAGAAATAAGAAACAAAACAATAAGAATAATAAACAAAAGCAACAAAGTCAACCTAGAAAAAAGTATAATTGAGGAGTTGGTGATTAAAAATCACCTCCAAAAGAGACCACTAACAATGGTCAACGTAGGCACATTGATAGAACTGTATTGCTCTGATTCTGTTCCCACTCCCATTCCCCAATCTGATCAATCTAATTGGCTGGCAGCAGGAGCCTTGCTTGTCACTCAAGTGGGCAATGTCTGGAACTGACGAACAGGGCTAAGCAGGCACACTCAATGCTTATTGTCCAATCTGTAAGTCCCCTAAATAGAGAACTGAGATGCCCATGGAACACTGAAAAGTTGGAATGCTAATATCCATAATCTACAAAGAACTAAAACAGATTCACAAGAAGAAAAAAACAAGCCCATTCAAAAGTGGGCAAAGCATATGAATAGATACTTTACAAAAGAAGACATATATGAGGCCAACAAACATGAAAAAATGCTCATCATCACTGGTCATTAGAGAAATGCAAATCAAAGCCACATTGAGATACCATCTCATGCCAGTTAGTATGGTGATCATTAAAAAATCTGGAGACAACAGATGCTGGAGAGGATGTGGAGAAATAAGAACACTTTTACCCTGTTGGTGGGAGTGTAAATTAGTTCAACCATTGTGGAAGACAGTGTGGCGATTCCTCAGGGACCTAGAAATAGAAATTCCATTTCACCCAGCAATCCCATTACTGGGTACATATCCAAAAGATTATAAATCATTCTCTTAGAACCCATGCACACAAATGTTTATTGTGGCATTTTACAATAGCAAAGACTTGGTACCAACCCAAATGCCCATTGATGATAGACTGGACAAGGAAAATGTGGCACATATACACCATGGAATACTATGCAGCCATAGAAAATGATGAGTTTGTGTCCTTTGTAGGGACATGGATGAACCCGGAAACCATCATTCTCAGCAAAGTGACACAAGAACAGAAAATCAAACACCGCATGTTCTCATTCATAGGCGGGTGTTGAGCAATGAGAACACATGGGCACAGGGAGGGGAGCATCACATTCTGGGGTTTGTAGGGGGTCTCTAGGGGAGGAACAGTGGGGGGTGGGAAGTTGGGGAGGGTTAACATGGGGAGAAATGCCAGATATAGGTGATAGGGATGGAGGCAGCAAACCACACTGCCATGTGTGTACCTGTACATGTTCTTCACATGTACCCTAAAACCTAAAATGCAATAAAAAATATATATATATAAAAGAAAAGTTGGAATGCAGCAAAAGATGATTTAATGATTGTTCTGAGATCATTTTGTGTTGATGCACACAGGGCAAAAGAAAGCAGAGAATGGAAAGGCATCACATCTGTAATTAGCTTTGAATTTTACCAGTACATGTACTTCCAGAAGTGGTCTTATCTCTAATTACTTAAGCTTGGAAATTGAGCTACAGAGAAGAGGATTTCTTTAAAGAAATTGTAAGGTTTCAATTATGCTCTGACCTCACTTTGATGCCCTTCGTAGGACACATTCTTGGAGAGGGTTTGCTTTAGAGCGAACATGGGCAATTAAGGGACAGGGCAGGAAGAAAGATATTTAGCCCTGGAATCCTTCAACAACACCTGTGTTGTTTCTTCTACTCATTTTTACTCCATCCCACTGGTTGGAGTGATCCTCTTAACCTAAAAACTATCATGTCACTCCTCTGTGTAAAATTCTTCAATGGTTCTGTTGCCCTCCGATTAAAGTTTACATGCTCAACTTATCCCAGAGGACACTTCATGTTCAGGCTCTTGTTGCCCATCTCCACTCCTTCCCATATGTTCTTCCTTTCCCTTGATTGCTGGCTAACTTATTCTCACTGCAGATCTTAGTTTAATAACATTTTTTCTGAGAAATCATCTCTGGCCCTCTAGAACAGCACTGTCCACTAGAAATATAACATAAGTCACATGTGTAATTTTAGCCACAATAACAATGTGAAATAACATAAGTCACATATGTAATTTTAGCCACAATAACAATGTGAAAAGAAATAGAAGCAGTTAATTTTAATAATATATTTTATTTAACTCAAAATATTTTCATTTCAATATGCAATTGATTAAAAATTACTGGCCAGGCACTGTGGCTTATGCCTGTAATCCTAGCACTTTAGGAGGCTGAGATGAGAGAATTTCTCAAGGCCAGAAATTTGAGAGTTGCCTGGGCAACAAAGTGAGGCCTTGTCTCTACAGAAAAATTAAAAAAAATTAACCAAGCACACCTGTGGTCCCAGGAACTTGGGATGCTGAGGTGGGAGGATCGTCTGAGCACAGGAGTTTGAGGTTACAGTGAGCTGTGATCATACTACTGCCTTCTAGCTTGGGTAACAGAGCAAGACCCTATCTCAAAAAAAAAAAAAATTACTGAGATACGTTATTACTGTTACTTGATAGCAAGTCTTTACAACCTTTACAGCATAGTTTGCACTTACAACACATCTTAATGAAGCCTAGCCTTATTTTGAGTCTCAATAGCCACTTATGGCCAGGGGCTCCTATACTGGACAGTGCAGCTGTAGGTGAGGTTGGCTGCCTGCCCTCTTGTGAAACATGTCCTTCCTCTCCTGTGCTGTGTTCCAGCCACAGAACTTCTCTCTGTCCTTTAGAACTTCTCTCTGTCCTTTGCTTTTTCTCACCTGTATATCTTAGCATAGGTTTTTCCTCTGCCTGGAACACTCTTCACTCCTCTTGTATCCAGCTATCTCCTATGTGATATTTTTAGATCTCAGCTTCCCCCAGAAAACCTTCCATGACTTCTCAAATCCTGATTATGTGTTTTCCGTGATCTCCCCCTGTGTTTCCTAAAAAATGTCACAACATGTTTCCCACTGAATTACCAATGCCGGTTTGTAGTTCCCTCTGGACTGTGAGCTGTATGAAGGTCCTGCTCCTATGCCTGACTCACTAGTCCAATGCCTAGCACATGCCAGACACTCAATAGTACATTATGTTTTGATTTCAGATACCCAAAACAAACTTTTCTACTCATTTTTTCCAACTGAGTTAGCATATGGAGTCAAATGTCTCAAAGTTATCAAAGTTAAAAACTTAAAATCTAGTTAATTTATTTTATAAAACCTGCCAACTCATATTCCATAGACTACCTGTAAACTTGGAAAATACTATTTAAAAATAAATAGTGTCACCTGAGTCAATATTGTACCAACAACAATTTTCTGGTTTCCACAGCATACTATGATTATATAAAATACTATCCCTGGTGGAAGTTGGGAGAAGAGTACATGGGAACACTGTATTATTTTTGTGACTTTTTGTGAACTTTAGATTATTTCGGAATAATAAGTTATTTTTAAAAGAATCTGCTCAACTTAAGCAATTCAAGGTAATTGTTAAATTCCATAGCCCATAAATGCTTTTGCTTGGTATTATTAAAATGTTATTTCCTATGGACAAACTGTAATATGATACAATATGTGGCATGGGAGAGAACAAATTAGTGGCACCCAAACTTTGTGGATTCATGGCACATTCGGAATATTAGAATTTTGGCAGCCCTCTTCGAATGATTAGGAGACTAAAAACAACATTTAAACAAATTAGGAACAATTACAATGCAGTAATTGCCACAGTGTAACCATGTCTCCCAGTGCTTTGAAAGAAGTTAGTGGTCACCCTTTCACACTGTCCTTCTATTTGAGCAGAATTGTTTATTGCTGTGATGACAATCTGCTACATTCCCACAAGCCAAAGCTCATACTTTACTCTGGTTGATCATCCTTTATGTTTTCCTGCCTGCTCAATTAAATGATCCCTCAGACAGATGATGTTGCAACTATGCATATTTTCAATTGTGCCTTCATTTAAAAAAAAAGTCCCATTGGGCAAAATTTCATTGTAACACTGTTCAGGTTTCATTGTTCATTAGTGACTACAGCTCAGTGGTTGAGAACCACTGATCTAGATAGTAAAGATGGAAAAATCTATTTTTGTTCTCAGCCAATGCAAATTAATTTTATAGAGTACAATTAAAAGCCCTGTTTTTTGAACATTTCAGATTCTGTGACCTCCTTCCTTTCTTCTAATTCAGCCTACATCATGTAGTCTAACATATGTTTTGTAAATTCTTGTTTTGTTTTGTAATTGTCCTTTGTATGTATGCTTTTCATTCTAATAACTTATAAATTCCCTGAAGATAGAAGAACTATCTTCGGCTTCTTTCATGTCATCCTTTCATTGGCTTCTGAGTCAGTTAAATTCAATTATACCCACAGGTTCTAAAAAAACCAATAAGTTGATTTAGGTAGATTAAATGATTTAAGCAAAGGCAAGAAAATGGTTTAATCAACTCTTTGTTGAACTTGTCATGGAAAGTTCTTGAAACTTGCCTGCATGGAGCTCACACAGAATCCCCTTCCTTAATGATACTCTAACACCTGACACATGTAAGTCTTGAAAATGTGGGCTGGCATTGTGGAAAGCAGTTTGGAGATTTCTCAAAGACTTTAGAACTACAGTAATGAGATTACCAGGTATACACACAAAAGAAAAAAAATCATTCTACCAATAAGACACATGCACTTGTATGTTCATTGCAGCACTATTCATAATAGCAAAGACATGGAATCAACCTAGGTGTTTCTAATGTCCATCGATGGATTGGATAAAGGAGATATGGTACATATACACCATGGAATGCCACATGGTCACAAAAAAATAGTAAAATCGTGTTCTTTGAAGCAACATGGATGCAGCTGGAGACCGTTATCCTAAGATAATGAATGCAGGAATAGAAAGACAAATACTTCATGTTCTCACTTATAAGTGGGAGCTCAACAAGGAACTCATGGACAGAAAGAAGTCCACTATAGACACTGGGGACTACTATAGGGAGGGAGTGTGACTGGGTTGAAAAACTAACTGTTGGGTACTATGCTCCCTGTCTGGGTAATGGGATCAATTGTACACCAAACCTGAGCATTATGCAATATGCCCAGGTAACAAACCTACACATGTACTCCTTGAATCTAAAATAAAAGTTGAAATTACAAAAAACGAAATTTAAAAAAAAAAACAACAAAAAAAGCAGGAACAACAAAATGTAGGCTGGTCACACGCAGATGGTTCCAGTTCATACAGGTTCTCAAAGGGTAATCAGCCATTGAAGAAGGGGCATGATTGTGTCTGGGACAAGAGAACGTACCAAATTCAGAGTCTTTAGAACACGTTCTCCAGGTGCTTTACTCATACTTCTCTCTTCCCTCATTTTGGATATAGCTCCTCCTCCTCCTCCTTGTCCTCCTCCTCCTCCTCCTCCGTCTCCTCCTCTTTCTTCTTTTTCTGTTCATGAGAGTACTCCATCCATCCCTTTCTGTGAACATATAATAAAATGATATCCAATTGTACTTATTAATCTGCTCAAAAAATTGATATATTGTGAACCTCTTCCCAAGTTAGAAATATGGCTTTAATACACATTGGATTCAGAAAGCAGAGCGCTAAAGCTCTAAAATCTCACTGCCCAGGTTTACAACCCAGATCTAGAATTGCTATTCATGTTGATCTTCTGGAATTTACTTACCCTCTTTGTACCTCGGTTTTTTAAACTGCCAAATGATGAATAACACGGCCTACTTCATTGTGTTGCCACAAGGATTAAATGAGAATGACTGTAAGGCACAGTACAAGAGCTCAATAATATCAGCTATCTGTCTACATCAATGGCTGTCAAACTAGTTTAAAGCAGTAGAAACTATTTTTGTGGAGAGGATGGCTGACTAGAGGCATCTTGTGCTCAACTTCTCCACAAAGAAGGATCAAAATAATGAGTAGATGACCACACTTGGAATAGATCACCTAAGAGAGAACACTGGGTCGACAGAGAGGTGACAGGAACCACCTAAAGCAGGGAAAGAGAGGGAAGCAAGGGAGTCTGCTTGGCTGGGTTTGGTTGTGAGCTTGGAGAGACTTCCCAGTAAGGGCAACGGGTAAGCAAGAGTAATTCTACATTTCCAACATGGAATCCTCCTGCAATCCTGGTCACAAGAAAGCCCCTTGACCATCATGGGCCCTGAAACTGACTTAAAGAGCTGCCTAGAGACTGTGCAATGGCATTGCTCCAGAGAGAAAGCTCATGCTGGATCCTCCCCACCCCCACCATGTCATAAGCTGTTACAGGCACAATTTTGAAAGCCCATCCCCAAACAGACTGCACCATGACTGGGACCCAATAATGCTCACATGTCTACATTCCTGGATCTCCACTGACATCCCTTGCTTGTAGCCACCCCCACTGCTGGCTGTTGACACTGGAGCCAAGGCACAGGCCACTGGTGGTGATCCTGCTCTCATAAGTAACATAACCACCATGAATTTTCATGCACCTAGACAGAGTCCCTTGCTCCCAGCTGCTGTCATTGTGGGTGACACAGCTACTACCAGAGCTTAAGTATAAGTGGGGCACAGACTGCTGCCACCAGGGCTGGGACATGAGTGAAGTGCAGGTTGCTGCTGCCTGGGCTGAGGTGCAAGTAAAGCATGTGCTACCACCACCATGAATGAAGTGCAAGGAAAGTGCATGTTCTCCATCGACTTGCCTATGGCTGCCACTGAAAACCACCCTGCCCTCCCCAGTACAGGGCTGCAATATAGCTGCTGCCACTCCCCACCTGGCCATTCCACTGGGGGCCTGGAAATCACCCTATCCCTGCCTAACAAAGTCAGTTCCTGCATGTACCACCAGGGTATCTAAGAACAAGCCTGCCCATCCAGGCTGTGCCCCTACTCTTATGCTAGAGCATGTAGTTCAGGGGCCTGGGGCCCACCAATCCCACCAACCACTGTCAGCATCTGAGCACTTATCCTGGGGACTTAAGGTTGGGCTACCTACTTGCCACTACCACCACAGCTGGCACCCACCTGCTTATGCTACCTATGGGCTTGGACTGGCCTGACAAGGCTGCTGCTGCCATCAGTGCACACCATTCATGACCAAGATAGTTATCTTGCCTCTGCTACTGTCATTGCCTACATCATGCCTGATGCCCAAGGGCTTGAGAAGCCACTCACCCATCCAGCCCACTGCTACCACTACTGGCATTTCAGTAATCCATCTAAAGGCCCAAGAATCAGCCCACCTTGCCATTTAAAACTGGCATGCAAAGGCTGCCCTAGGGCCCAAGGAGAGCTACCTCCACTGGAGCCCAAAGAAAGGACCACTTGGCAGCCTAGTCTCCAGCAAAACTTCACCACAGCTTTCACTGATAACCACACTCTGGGTCATTGAGGAAATAATAGATAACTCTGACTCTGTTTATAGCTGAAGAAATCATGCAGAGACTACACTACCATACACATTGAGAATCAAAGCCAAAGCACCCTACTCAACCAACTCCATAGATACAGCTTCAGGAAGAAGTCCTCCCCAACAAAAGCAAATTGAAAAAATTGGAAGAAGCGATTGTTTCACCAGATACCCAGAAATCAATACAAGGACAAAAGAAATATGAAAAATAAGGAAGTGTGACACCTCCAAAGGGACACAATAATTATCCAGCAACAAATCCCAATCAAAAAGAAATTTGTAAAACTCTGGAAAAAAAACAAAATATTGATTTTAAAGAAGCTCAGTGGGATACAAGAGAATGCTGAGAAACAATACAAAGAAATAAGGAAAAACAATTCAGGATATAAGAAATTTATCAAAGAGATCATAAATAAGATAAAAATATAAATAAAAAGATAAACATCATAAAAAAGAATTAAACAGAAATTCTAGAACTAAAAAAATCATTTAATGAGATACAAAATACATTTGAAAGCTTCAACAATAGACTAGAGTAACCAGAAGAAAGAATCTCAGAACTGAAGACAGGCTTTTTGAAATAATTCTTTCAGAAAATAAATAAATAAATAAAAAGAATGAAAAAAGCCTGCATGACATATGGGGAACCATGAAACGACCAAATGTTTTATTTATTGGAGTCCCAAAGGCAAAGAGAAAATGAAGGTGTTAGACAACCTATTTAACAAAATAATAGATGAAAACTTCCAAAGACTAGCAAGACATTTAGACATCCAGATACAGAAGGCTCAGAGATCCCCAGACAGATACAATGTAAAAAGATCTTCTCCATGGCATGGCATATTATAGTCAAACTTTCAGAAGTCAAAAAACAAAGAAAGAATTCTAAAAACAGCAAGAGAAAGTGTCTAGTCATTTATAAAGGAGGCTTAATCAGACAAACAGCAGTGAGGTTCTGTAAGTTTCTCAGCCAGAACTTTACAGACCAGGAGAAAATGAGATGACATATTCAAAGTACTGGAAGAAAAAAAATTATCAGCCAAGGATACTACAGGCAGCAAAGTTATTTTTCATAAATGAAGCAAAAAGAAAGTCTTTCCCAGAGAAACAAAAGCTTAAGGAATTAATTACCACCAAATCAGACCTGTAAGAAATCCTTACAACTGAAAGTGGAAGAATGATATTTAGCATCATGAAAACACATGAAAATATAAAAGCCACTGGTGTAGAGAAGAAATGAGGAAAATACTATGTATTAGTCTGTTTTCACACTGCCATAAATAAATACCCGAGACTGGATAATTTATAAAGAAAGGAGGTTTAATTGACTCACAATTTTGAATGGCTGGGGGGCGTCAGGAAACTTATGATCATGGCAGAAGGGGAAACAGGCATGTCTTACATGGTGGCAGGAGAGAGAAGTATGTGTGAAGGAGGAACTGTCAAACACTTACAAAACCATCTGGCCTTGTAAGAACTCACTATTATGAGAACTGTATGAGGGGAACTGTCCTCATGATCCAATCACCTCCCTCCCTCACCACGTGGGGATTACAGGTCCTTCGCTGGACACTTGGGGATTATAATTTGGGATGAGATTTGGGTGGGGATACAGAGCCAATCAGATTTAAATGTTACCACTACAGAAAACTATCAAACTATGAGAATAAACAGTAAGAGAAGGAAAAAAAAGATAATCTTTCTATTTTAGTTTGTTATGATGATTATTATTGTATTAATATCATCCCTTCCAAATTGTGAGTGAGTCTGTTGGTGTATCAATAAATGCAGTCTTTCATTTTCCTTTTTAAAAAAGTAGAACGATTTCAAGTAAACAAGCTAGCGATGCACCTCAAGGAACTAGAAAAGCAAGAATAAACAAAACCCCAAATTAGTAGAGGGAAAGAGAAGATTGAAGCAAAAGAAATAGAGACTAAAAAAATATAAGAATTGGCTGGGTGCAGTGGCTCATGCCTGCAATCCTAGCACTTTGGAAGGCAGGGGTGGGAAGATCATGAGGTTAGGAGTTTGAGAGCAGTTTGGCCAATACACTGAAAACCTGTCTCTACTAAAAATAAAAATATTAGCTAGGTGTGGTGGCAGGCACCTGTAATCCCAGCTACTTGGGAGGCTGAGACTAGAGAATTGCTTGAACCTGGGAGGTGGAGGTTGCAGGGAGCTGAGATTGCACCACTGCATTCCAGCCCAGGCAACAGAGCTAGACTCCATCTCAAAAAACCAAAAAGCAAAAAAAAAAAAAAAACAAAGTATCAATGAAATGAAATTTTTTAAAAAAATAAACAAAATTGATAAACCACTTGCTAGACTTCCTAGGAAAAAAAGAGAGAGAGAGAGAGAGAGAGAGAGAGAGAGAGAGAGAGAGAGAGAAAAGGCCCAAATAAACAAAATCAGAAATGGAAAGGGAGACATTACAACTAACACTATAGAAATACAAAAGATTACCACTCTGTGAACAACTATGCACCAACAAATTTAAAAAACTAGAAGAAATGGGTAAATTTCTGAACACATGCAACTTACCAAGATTGAATCATGAAAAAATAGAAAACCTGAACAAATAATGAGTAATGAGATTTAATCAGTAATAAAAACTCTCCAATCAAAAATATAAAGCCCTGGACAGGATGGCTTAACCACAAAAATTTGTCAAACTTTTGAAGAAGAAATAACACCAATTCTCTTCACACAATTCCAAAAAATTGAAGAGGAGGGAATTCTCCCCAACTCATTCCATGAGGCCATATCATTACTCTGACATCAAAACCAGAGAGGGATGCAACACAAAAAAGAAAACTATAGGCTAGTATCCCTGACGATCATAGAAAAAAAAAAAAACCCTCAACAAAACACTAGCAAACAAAATTCAACAGTACTTAAAAGAAAGTACATCGTGATCAAGTGAAATTTATCCTAGGGATGAAAGGATGTTTCAACATATGCATATAAAAAACATGATACGTATATCAATAGAATGAAAGAAAAAAGGCATATGATTATCTCAAAAGATGCAGAAAGAATTTGATACAGTTTTTTTTTATCATCCCTTCATAATAAAAACTTTCAAAATACTAGGTTTATCAGCAGCACATCTAAACATAATGAAGGCCACATATGACAAACCCACAGCCAAGATTATACTGAATGGGGAAAAACTGAAAAGCCTTTCCTCTAAGAACTGCAGCAAGACAAGGATGCCCACTTCCACCACTCCTCTTCAACATAGTACTGGAAGTCCTAACCAGAGCAATCAGGCGAGAAAAAAAGGCATCCAAATAGGAAAAGAGAAAATTGTCCCTCTGCTGGTTACATGAGCTTATATTTGTAAAAACCTAAAGACTCTATGAAAAAACTTTTAGACCTTATAAACTAATTCAGAAACACAATATAATATCATTATACAAAAGTCAGTAGTATTTCTATACATTGATAATGAGCTAGCTGAGAAAGAAATTGAGAAGGCAATCCCATTTACAATATGGGATGTACAATAGCTACAATAAATTTTAAAAAGCTAGAAATAAATGTAACCAAAAAGATGAAAGATCCCTATAAGGAAAACTACAAAGCACTGATGAAAGAAATTGAAGAGGACACAAACAAATGGAAACAAATAGAATGACATCCCATGTCCATGGATTAGGTGAATTAACATTGTTAAGATGAACCTACTTCCCAAAGCAGACTCTGCAGAATCAATGCAATCCCTATCAAAATACCAATGTCATTTTTTATAGATATAGAAAAATAATCCTAAAATTTGTGTAAAACCAAAAAGTAGCTTGAATAGCCAAAGCAATCCTGAGTAAAAAGAACAAAGCTGGAGGCATCACACTATTCAACTTTAAAAATATATGACAAAGCTATAGTAACTAAAGCAGCATGGTGTTTGTATAAAAACAGTCACATAAACCAATGGAACAGAATAGAGAAGCCAGGAATCAACCTATGTATTTACAACTGTCTGATATTCAACAAGGGTACTAAAAACATACATTGGGAAAAAGGATACCTTTTTCAATAAATAGTGCTGAGAAATTGTATAGCCATCTGCAAAAAAATGAAACTGGACCCCTATCTCTCACTATACACAAAAATCAACTTAAGATGGAATAAAGACTTAAATGTAAGGCCCCAAACTATGAAACTGCTGGAAGGAAACACAGAGAAAACACTTCAGAACATTGGTCTAGCTGAAGATTTTATGGCTAAGACCTGAAAAGCACAGAGAGCAAAAAACTGAAAAAGGCAAATCTGGCTATATAAAACTAAAAAGCTTCTGCACAGCAAAGGAAATAATCAACAGAGTGAACAGACAATCTCTCAAATGGAAGAAAACATTTTCAAACTCTTCATCTGACAAGGACCAATATTCAGAATATACAAGGCACTCAAATATCTTAACAGTAAACAAAACCAACAATCTCATTAAAAAGTGGGCAAATGGCTGGGCCTGGTGGCTCATGCCTGTAATCCCAGCACTTTGGGAGGTCCAGTTTGGAGGATAAGCTGATAACAGCAATTTAAAACTAACATGGGCAACATAGTTAGACTTCATTTCTACCAAAAAAATAAAAAATAATTTTAAAAAGCTCAGTATGATACGTACTGAATTCCTGTAGTCCTACCTACTCAGGCATCTGAGGTGAGAGGAATGTTTGAGCCCAGGAGTTCAAGGTTACAGTGAGCTATGATTCTACTGTGGGAGACAGTGAGACTGTGTCTCTAAAGAAAACACTCACATATCTATTGCAGCACTATTCACAACACAAAGATATAAAATCAACCTGTGTCCACAATGGACAAATGGATTTAAAAAAGTGATATATATGCACAATAGAATACTACAAAAAATCATGTCATTTGCTGCAACATGATGGAACTGGAGGTTATTATGTTAAGTGAAATATGTCAGCCATAGAAAGATACTGTATGTTTTTGCTTACATCTGGGAGTTAAAAATGTGAATTTCATAGAGATAGAGAATAGAAAGATAGATACCAGAAGCTGAAAGGGTGTGTGCATGGGAGGAGGGAAGAAGAGAGGTTGGTTATTGGGTACAGACATACAGTTATATATAGAAGATATAAGTTCTAATGTTAGCAGAGTACGGTGACTACAGTTAAAAACTATGTATTATATATTTAAAAGTAGCTAGAAGAAAGGACTTAAAATGTCCCTAATACATGGAAATGATAAATACTCAAGGTGGTGGACACCCCAAATATCTTATTTGTTAATTACACATTCTATGAATGAACAAACACATGTACCTGTAACTATGTAAAATATTATGTATCAATAAAAGATAAAATAAAAAATTATTAGAGCCATAATTACACACACACACACACACACACACACACACACACACACACACGGAACTTCTCTGGATGAGATAGCACGAGCATCTAAGACTTCTAATGCATCTCCAGGGTATCCTAGAAAAGCGGTTCTCAGATTTTTGTGTTATCTCACAACCACCTGGGGAACTTGATGAAAATACAGAGGCCCAGGTCTTACTCTACTTCAATAAGCCTGGGCCTCTGTATTCTTTATTAGCTCCCCAGGTGATTCTGATACACATAGAAATTTGATAACTCTACAATTCTCTGCAACACTTTTAGAACCATTGATCCACATCATAATTTTTAATGGCCACATAAACTTCATAGAATGGATTCTCATTGATGTATTTAAGCACTCCACTATTGATGGATATTTAGGTGGTTTCTGTTTTTTTTTTTTTTTTTTTTTTTTTCAATTGCAGCAATTGCTACAGTAAATGTTCTTACACATATATGTCCTTCTGTACTTGTGTGAATATGTCTGCTGGATAGATTTTTTAGAAATGGAACTGCTGGGCCCAGAGTATACATGCTTTAAATTTTGATAAACATTACTAAATTGCCCTCTGAAAGGCTGTATCAATTTACTCTCCTGCCAACAGTGTGAAGAGGGTACCTGTCTCCCCACTCTGTTATTTTTCTCTTGACTTACATTTTAGCACCATTTATTTTAAGGCATTGATGAAATGCACATCAGTGATAAATGGATCCATAAGCGCCCAAATGATTACTTTTCAGAAACAGATTCAGCACCCCATTGATATTTCAGATTCAGCACCCCATTGATATTCTTATCAGTAAGTTCCTTCACCACACAGCCAAGACTTCCACTAATATATGTGCTTATTTTTGCATCTCTGACATATTCCAGAATACAAGAAATTTTGCTGCTTCTCTTGATTTTGGGTTGAGTTTTCTATTTTATTTGAAAGAGGATGTTATTTATAGTCAAGAAATTCTGAAGTCAAAAAATATAATTCTCTCATTGTTGAGTTCCTGGTGCCTTCCCCTGATCAGAGCCGTATCTCTGAGTAACACATCATGGGAGTGACAGCTCTCTGGTGATTTAGGAGCCTGCCAGATCATTAGAGCATTACCAGTGTAAGGATGTATTAGTGTAACACATCATCAGCATGTTATCGCCCTGTGATGAATTGCACCAAATCAGAACAATGGCCTAAAGAAACTATGAATTGTTTTAGAGTTAGAAATGAAAATTTTTTGGAATAAGGAATAAATAAATATGAATGTTTTTCTTTCACAGTTGAGAGAGGTTTAAATCATATATTTTTTGCTCTTTTGGTAATCCCTTGGTCATTGTCTTGTTTGAGCTGGAGACGAGGTATTCAGGCTGGATGGGTTGGAAGCTTTCTAGCTATTAATTAATTAATTATACCGACTGAAGATTGGAATTCGGGAAAAAGGTATTCTTTATTCTGATCTTTGTGCTATGTTTCCCTTTAAGTCCAGAGGCATTTGTGAATGGGGGACTCTTTCATCTGTGCATTTACTTTTAAAGGGGAATTCCTTGAGAGCAGAGATGATCTTTTTAATAATTTGATCTATTTCTACAGTGCCTGAACAGTGTGTTGAATTCTTGGTGATAAAGAATCTGTTCTTCCAAAGCCAGAGGTGCCCATGATTGGAGTCATTCCTTTAAATAATGACAGTGCCTTTGGAAATGAGTTCCTTGAATGGAATTGCACCAACAACAAAACAAGAGGGGCTGTATTAGTTCCTCGTCAATAGCAGGAGGAAGAATGACCGGAAAGGGGATGAACTGGAACGTGGGTGACCAGCAAATCAGATTCTTACTAAGGGCTCCTTGAAAGTTTGGGCTATGGAATTACCCTAACCTGGGTTTGAATTCTCTCTCAGTCACTTCCTAGGCAAATTGCTTGACCTCTATGAGCCAGTTTGTTCTTCTGTACGATGAAGATGCAGCTAGTAATCGCCTTACAGGGTTGTCTTGATGATCAAGTGAGCATAAAAAGGGTTTAGTACAGTGCCTGGAACATAGTAAGTGTCCTATAAATGTTAGCAATTGTGGTTGTGGTGGTTGTTATTGTTTTCACATTTTGCTGCCCACAAGAGAAAAAGCCTTGACTTTTGACAGCCCTGGGGATCTGGTGAGCATATTGGTATTTTTAGGTCCATAGCATTTACATTCTATGTTTCCTAGCCTGGCTATATATTCTCTGTATTAAGATGCTGTAGTATTTACATTGACAGCCGGACTTTCAAATAAGACATTCCGAGAAACTATAAGTACTTGTAGAGAACTCCCATACAACCAAGTGCAGACCTGATGAGAGAATTTGGAACTGGCTTCTGGCATGAAAGGTAGTGTGTGTAATTTAGAAATGGTTGAGTTTGCTGGAAACAACCAATAGGAGCTGCTACTGTTGTTACTGTGAGCCAGGCACTGTGCTAAATGTATTGCATTAGGTCCTCTCAACAACCATTCATATGGTAGGCATCAATATTCCCACTAAGCAGATGAGAGAAGTCAGGGAACTTGCCAAAAACATATGGCAAGGAAGGTATGGAACCAGGATTTTATTCAGATTTTTTTATTCTAGAGCCTGAGGTCTTACACACATTTCTTGAAAACTCACATCGGACATCCACAGGATAGTTCTACATGTTTTCACTGATGCCCACTGGTGTGAAAACACACCAGAAAAATCAACACTGGCACCTTAGTGGAGAGCCAAGAGTCAGGAAGCTCTGGTTACCCTGAGGCCTGGCAATCAGCACAGACTGGGTTCCACCAATCTAACGGAGCCTTCAGGAGAGGTTTTCAGTGCTGCACTTGACTTTTCCCCTCCTTCTGTGGTCCGCTTCTCATCGTGATTAGCCTACTCAGGGTTGGTATGCATGCTGCAGATAAGCAAAGATGGATGCAAAATCCCTCCTCCCGTTTCTGCCCCCTCTTTCCCCATTCCCCCTTCAAAGCAAATTGCAAAGAACAGTTCTGTTCTGGTCAGGCATTAAAATGTCATCATGGTACATAGTTCTGATCAACTTAATCCTGCAGCTTGCTGCTGAAGGCTGCATCAGCATGTCAAACTTAGGGTTATTGAAGAACAATGATCTTCTGTGGGCTACTGATTTTTTTTTAAAGCACATTCAAATGGAATAAACAAATCAATATCAGAGACAATATTATAAATTATTTCAGTGAATGTTTAATTTCAGTGGATAGATGGAAAGTAAGTTTGTTGAAATGAATTTTTCCTGGTTTGTGGGAGTCCTGTTTTCTTTGGAATACTTTGGGAGGCTAAAGAGCCCATGATTTCCCTTGATTTTTTTTTTCAGTTGTTTTGGAGAACAATTTTCTCCGACATGTAGCTGGTTGTTTTATGACTCTAAGAAATATATTGGTTTATTCATCTGTTGCAACTATAATAATATTGCCATTGGAGTCCAACTCAGTAATAAATCAGGCCATTCCTTTCCACTCTATACAAATAATTAAAACAAAAATCGACTGTGCCAGTGAATTTGTTCTACAAGCTGAATAGAATTGTGTGCTATAAGTCTAGATATTTTGGTTGACACAGGACAGTATATCTTAAAAATAAGAAACCAAAAGGTGGGAAAATAAGACCTTATTTCATTATGTGCAATTTATAACATTTATCTTGAAGATAAAGTTGCTTTCCTCTGCTGCCTATTAACTAGGAGCCAGAACACGAATACAGCAGCTTCACAATCTTCCCCCATCCCCTCCCCACTTTCTTCCCTCTCTTTTCTTTCCTCCCTTCCTGGCATCATTAAAAAGCAAGTTGAGGTTCATTATTGTACCTCTGGAAATAAGGGCCTGTTATTTATGTATGCATGCTTGCGTATATATTTTTATTCATGTTCTACCTTTTCCCCGAAAAGAATTAAGGCAGCTTGCAAAAATACATAATTCAAAATAAAATAAGAACAGGCGAGTCAGAAAAATTGGTAGAAAAGGGGAAATAGATTCAGAGAAATAAAATAAAGGCATGAGTGACCCACAAAATGAATGTGCTATGAAATCTGGCACTTTGCTAGAGTGGAGCCATGCATTTGGCTTGGAGGCTCCTTCTAGGATTAATGCCATAATTCCTGGCAACCATTAGAGTAGAAACACATTAATGACTCAGGAGAAGCCAAACTGTCCTTGGTATTGACACTAGAGTGAGTTTTTCCCTCTGGGCCCTCACTAAGAGGACACTATAATTCAGGGACAAGAGTCTTCAATAGATCCTTAAGAAACACAATCAATTAATTGTTTTTTTTTCCTGATACTTGTACTTCCCTGAAGCAGTGGCCCAGTACTAAGCAGCAGAAGTATTTCTATAGTGGTCAAATGTGCAGTCTAGATAGGCAGCTCTTTCTTGCCCTTGCTTAAGCCAAAAAAGAGCTTAGCACACGAAAGCAGTAGTTCTCCGACTTCACTGTGCGTTAGATTCACCCAACAAATAAAAGTTGTCAGGTCTTCTCTTCTCCCCATATGTAGGAATAAACCAGATTATGGTACAGAAACAAGCAACTTCCAAATCTCAGCAGACTAAAACAACAAAGGTGTTTTCTTGCTAATGTTCCATAACCCTTGCAGGTCAGCAGGGGAAGTCGGTGGTGGATAATGGGTGGTGGTGTCTCTGCTCTGTGGCTTCTGTTTCAGGGACCCATGCTCCATCTCTGTGCTCCCATGATTGCCAAAGCAGAACAAAGCCTGGGGCAAACTGCATGTTGTCTCCTAAGGCTTCCACCTGGAAGATATGTATGTTACTTCCCAAGTTCATTTCACTGCTCAAAGCAAGTCATGTGGTCAGGCCTAACTGCAAAGGGGGTGATAACATGAAACCATACTTTGGGCCTGGAAGAAGAGAATCTGTATCTTATATGGGAACCCAAGTTGCTTCTAATGCATAGTCTTTGCACCATATCATGAGAAGCATTGATCTAGAGAAATGGCTGGATTATGTATCTCTCTTGAAATCTTCCATTAATATTGTCCTGAGTTGACAGCCTGGGCAACATGGGGAGATGTCATCTCTACAAAAATACAAAATTTAGGTGGGTATAGTGTCACATGCCTGTAGTCTCAGCTACTTGGGAGGCTGAGGCAGGAGGATTGCTTGAGCCTGGGAGGTGGAGGTTGCATTGAGCCATGATTACACCATTCCAGCCTGGGTGACAAAGCAAGATATTGTTTCAAAATCAACAAAAAATTTCCCTGAGTTGGGCTTTAGACATGTGCTGAGTGGTGGTGCATTTCAGTAACACCTTGACAGATACCTGCTTTGTAGCTGTTCTGTGGGAACAGCAAGTACTAAGCCATAATGTGTTGAATATATTCTTGAGGGTGAAACTGAGGAGACTGAAAAGGACACTCCTGATTTTAAGGTGAACCAAAGGAAGGTGCACCCGTTGCCTATAGAGTATTTGTAGACTCTGCCAAGATTTTCCACAGTAAATAGTTTTGGCTCCATTACCACACTTACTGTAAGGTCCCAGAGTTCTTTGGTCATAGACCAGAGGCTCTGGAATAGGTATAAGTAACAGAATTACCTTGAATCTTTGGGGAAAAAATAGCATGCTTGGAAACTCTAGACTGGTTCCCAGACTTACATATTTGGATTAAAGCTTCCCAGGTGATTCTGAACCATCCTCCTGGTTAAGGAGCATAGGCGTTGAGCTCGGAACAAAATTGAAGCAGTTACAAGTGCCCACCTTCACTATAAAGTGTCTCAATAAAGTCCCCTGAAACATTTAATTATTATTTTACAGCTGCCTCAATTTAAAAAATCAAAGTGATAAATGAATATAATCAAAGATAATTTAGATTGTACATAAATGACTTAACCTGAAAATTTTCAGCCCTGCTTCCTAGAGGCAATCGCATTTAGCTCTTTTACCTATCTCTTCTGGTGTTTATCTCCATAGCTGAAAAATGTTCCTACTACTGTTTCTTTATTTGCCACTCTTAGGAATTACCTAGAGCAGTGCCATGTAATAGAACTATAATGAAAATGAAGACAATGGAAGATAACTCAACACTAAAAAGAAACGAACTATCAAGCCATAAAAAGACATGGAGGAAACTTAAATGCGTATTACTAAGCGAAAGAAGCCAATCTAGAAAGGCTATGTACTATACGATTCCAATTCTAACATTCTAGGAAAAGCAAAACTATGAAGACAATAAAAAGATCAGTGGCTGCCAAGGATTAGAGAAGAAAGGATGAATGGGTGGAGCACAGAAAATTTGTAGGGCAGTGAAATGAATCTATATGATATGATAATACTATTATCCATAGATGTTAGCATACATTTTTCATAATCTGTAGAATGTGCAGCATCAAGAGTGAACCCTAATGTAAGCTATGGATTTTGGGTAATAATGACGTGCCAACATAGATATGATTGTAAAAAATGTGCGAACCCAGGAGCGGGGGTTGTTCATAATGAGTGAGGCTGTGAATTTGTATGGGCAGGGAATATACAGTAAGTGTTTGTACAATCGGGACAATTTTACTGTGAACCTAAAACTGCTCTAAGAAATAAAAAGATGGGCTGGGCAAAGTGGCTCATGCCTGTAATCCCAGCATTTTAGGAGGCCTAGGCAGATGGATTGCTTGAGTCCAGGAAACTTGAGATCAGCCTGGGCAATATGATGAAACCCCATCTCTAGAAAAAATACAAAAAACATTAGCCTGGTGTGATGTCGCATACCTGTGGTCCCAGCTACTCAGGAGGCTGAGGTGGGAGGATCACTTCAGCCCAGGAGGTTGAGGCTGCAGTGAGCTGAGCTGTGATCATGCTACTGATTCTAGTCTGGGTGACAGAGTGAGTCCCTGTCTCAAAATAAAATAAAATAGCATAAAATGAAACTTAAAAAGAAAATGTAGATGAAAAAGAGGAAATATAATGAAAACTACCTATGTGATTTAAACATTTCTATTAGTCACATTGTTCGAAAGTAGAAACAGGAGAGGTTAATTTTAATAATATACAATCATATGATGTTTCTGTCTACAATGGACTGTATATATGATGGTGGTCTCATAAGATGATAGTGGAGCTGAAAAATTCCTGTCACCCAGTGACTCATAGCAGTTTTAACACTGTAGCTATGGCAATGTTGCACTGTTGTAGTCTAGCTATGGCAGCGTTGTAGTGTGTTTGTGGTGAGGCTTGTGTAAGTAAACCTACTCTCCAAAAGAGCCTCAGGTAGGTCCTTTAGGAGGCGTTCCAGAAAAAGGCATTGCTATCAGAGATGACAGCTCCATGTGTGTTGTTGTCCTGGAAGACCTTCCAGTGAGAGAAGACATGGAGGTGAAAGATGGTGAAACTGATGACCCTGACCTTGTGTAGGCTGAGGCTACTGTATGTTTGTGCCTTAGTTTTTAACAAAAAGCTTCAAAAGTAAAAACAAAAATAAAAGGCTGGGGGCAGTGGCTCACGCTCGTAATCCCAGCACTTTGGGAGGCCAAGGTGAGCAGACCACCTGAAGTCAGGAGTTCAAGATCAGCCTGGCCAACATGGTGAAACCCTGTCTCTATTAAAAGTACAAAAATTAGCGAAGTGTGGTGGTGGGCACCTGTAATCCCAGTTACTCAGGAGGCTGAGGAAGGAGAATTGCTTGAACCTGGGTGGTGGAGGTTGCAGTGTGTCGAGATAACACCACTGCACTCTAGCCTGAGCGACAAGAGTGAGACTCTGTCTAAAAAAAAATTAAATATAAAAGCTTATCGAATAAGGATATAAAGATTTTTTTTTTACAGATGTAAAATGTGTGTTTGTTTTAAGCTAAGTGTTATTATAAGAGTCAAAAAATTAAAACATTTGTAGAGTAAAAAGTTACAGTAAGCTAAGGTTAATTTATTATTGAAGAAGGAAAAATACTTTGAAAATAATTTTAAGATGTACAGAGTTTATAAAATTTACTGTAGTGGACAGTAATGTCCTAGGTTTTCACATTTGCTCACTCCTCACTGACTTACCTAACAACGTCTAATCCTGCAAGCTTCATTCATGTTAAGCAGCCTACACATGTGTACTATTTAAAAAATACTTTATGCTGTATTTTTACTGTACCTTTTCTATGTTTGGATATGTGTAGACACACAAATACCATTGTGTTACAGTTGCTACAGTATTCAGTACAGTAACATGCTCTGCAGGTTTGTAGCCAAGGTATACAGTAGGCTATACCATCTAGGTTTGTGTAAGTGCACTCTATGATGTTTGTACAATGATGATGAAATGAATTTCTCAGAACATATTCCTATTGTTAAGCAACACATGACTATATGTTGTTTGATCCAAAGTATCTAAAATATTATCAGTTCAATATGCAACCAATATAAAAATCATTATTGAGATATTTTACATTCTTTATTCTCTTTGAAATATATTGCCCATTCGAGAAAGTCTGAGTCCTAACTAGCTGCAGTTCAAGTGCTTCTTAGTAACAGATGGTTGGTAGCCACTATGTTGCATGGCACAGACTTAGACGTTTCCCATTATGGCAGATGAATATTTAGCTCTTTCACAGGTTAAGAACGTGAGAACCTGCTATTTTTAACAGCTTCCTTAATACTATGATACAATGTACAGTAATGAACAATAGGGAAGTAGCTGTGGTGAAAGCACACTGTTCCTTATATAGATCATAGAACAAGAGACTTACACTTGGGATTTGTCAAGAAGAAAATGTGCATATATTTGGCTCTTCTTATTCCTTATTCCTTAGTCTTGGGAAATAGGAACTAACGTACAGAAGAAAAACATGGAATAGATGGCATATTCCATGTTCTTCTTCTATACGTTAGTTCCTATTTCCCAAGACTAAGGTATAAGGAATAAGGAATAAGAAGAGCCAGATATATGCTCATGTAATTTGATGACTACAGCCACAGCAGTCACAGAAAGGGGTAGGGCATGGTGACTCATGCCTGTAATCCAAGCTCTTTGGGAGGCTGAGGCAGGAGGATCACTTGAGCTCAGGAGTTCGATACCAGCCTGGGAAACATGGCCAAGCCCCAGATCTACAAAAAATATTAAAAAGTTATCTGGGCCTGGTGGTATGCACCTGTAGTCCCAGCTACTCAGGAAGGTGAGGTTAGAGGATTGTTTGAGCCCAGGAAGTCGAAGCTGCAGTGAACCTTGATCATGCCACTACAATCCAGCGTGGGTGACAGAGTGAGACCCAGAAAGGGAAATAAATAGCAAGGAACAAGATTTACTAGTTGGGTCAGTTCCTGAACAGTTCTGGAGATCTCATATTCTTCTCAGCTGTTATTTTAGCTTAAGAATTTTAATCAACTCTTAATGTGAGGGGGCATTCCCCAAACCAGATAGAAAACAACTTGCATTTTAGAAATCCAGGAAATTAATTCTTGTAATGCAGATTTGTCATTTCAGCCTCTCTACATCAATTTTCCTATCCTCTAGTAAGTGTCCCCAAAATTTTCCCTGGAGACTCATCTGTTCCTCTCTTGTCAGCCCTTGCGCTTTGGGAAGTATTAATTCTATGCTGATTTACAGTGGTGGAATACCTGACTTGGTTTGGCCACTCAGAGAATTTTCGTCCTCTGGCCACAGTCAGGGGTTTACACACTTAAGCCCAGTCAATTAGGTTCAATCAGAGAAATCTTAGGATTTCTGCTTGAGCAAGTGAGAGGAGGCACTCCAGGGTTACCCTGTGAAGCCTGGGAAGGAAGCCCACACAATGGAGTAGGGATACTAAGTCCTGGAGAGGAAGGAAATCCTGATGACCATATATGAGCTCCAGAATTCAGCTGTACTTGAAACCAGAGATCTACTGCTGACAAGTAAATCTCCCAGGTTTCTGTCTTTTGGCACCACTAGTTTGTGTTAATAATAAGTTTTTAGTTATTCTGAAATTTTTTGATGGCGTTCATCTTTCTCTATAACAACATTCGCCGGTGTGGATTTCTCAGGATAATAGTTTTATAAGATACTCCAAGAAAAAAGTTTCCCTGGTCAGATGAATTTGGTAAATTCTGTAGACAATTCTACCTGGTGATTCCCAGTACACTTTAATATATTAAAAGCTCTAAGAATTTCAGAATTAAAAAAAATATGTTGTATTTTTCCAAGACTTTCTTGGCTAATGTACCATTCTTTAAAAGTTTGGCTCACACCTGTTACTATCCGATGGAACACACTTTGCTGGCTTCTGCTCTGGGAAGAGAGGAATCCTTCCATGATTCCAGTGATCAGGCTGGGGCCACTTCCAATCCCAGCCTCCCTGGAGGTGTTATAGACCACCAAGACATTATGTATCTGACAGGGAAATTGTAAATATTTTAGACATACAGTGAGATTGCCATGCAACCAAATTAGATAAACCTGATATTTAAACCAGGCCAATTGGCTGAGAGATTTATTACATCATTTATTAATGAAGTTAACACGTATTTATTGAGTCACAACTTTGTTACAGCCCTTATCACCTTAAGGAGGTAATAATTTCTAGATTTTCACAAGAGTCCAAGTTGCAGTACTCCAATTATTGCTCTTCTAGTCCTTCCCTCACCAGACTGACAATTTATTCTGATGTGGCTTGGTCTGACAGTAACCTGTATCCCCAGACAGAATTTGAGTTACTCATCATGAAAAGTAGACAGCATGATGGCAAGATCTAACATTGATAAAGCATTTACATTTTTGACTTTTAAAATGATACTATCTTATATAACCCTAATGAAAAGTTTTGGGAGGTAGGTAGACTAACTCTTATTAACCCTGTTTTCATAGAGGATAAGAAAGGGTCAGAGAAATTGAATGGCTCGCCCAAGGTCATACAATTCTGAACACTCAGAATCAGAGAAATTCAGTCTTTAGATTCCCAATTTGTCCTTTTTAGAAAATTTAAAAAAATTTACCCATGTAATTTATCACTTGCTCAATTTTCGCCAGTACTTAGGGTGTGAAAAGTAGGATGTAAAGTTTTATTGTCAATACCTAGTAGCCATTAGCTATATCTGGCAATTTAGCGCTTGGAATGTGACTAGTGTAGCTAAGGAACTGAAGCTTGAATTTTAATGTAATTAATTGAAGCTTAAATTTAGGGACACACCCCATTCAAGTATTGGGAAAATTTTAAGCATGTTTGAAATATAAATTTACTTTTTTCAACTATAAATTTTATGTTATTTAAATATAGATCATGTATTTTTTGATAAAATTTTAGTGTCCAAATTGCAATATACTATAAGGATAAAACTCATCAGATTTAGAAAATATAATGTAAAAATAATGTAAAGCATCTTATTAACAGTTTTTATTTAATTATATGTTAAAATGATAATGTTTTGGATATATTATGTTAAATAGAAATATATTACTAAAATTAATTCCACTTATTTAATTTTCCTTTTTTGAATGTGGTTACTAAGAAAGTATAAAATTATATATATGGCTTTTATTATATTTCTATTGGGCAATGCTGATGTAATATACTATATTGGAGTGTCTTGAATGTCTAGCTGCAAATTTCTAAAACCAAGTAAAATAGGAGATTGGATATCATAGAATAAGATTTGGAGTGTGGCTTAGGAGTCACTCAGGCTTGGTTGTGTATTCAGACTCTTGCACTGGGCAAGTTGCCTGCCACCTTGAAGCTTGTTTCCTTACCTGTCGATTAGGATTAATGTTAATACCTACTTCACAGAAGTTTTTGTGAAGTCATTGAGCTAATACATATATAGCAAGTAGACTAGTATTAGGCAGTGTTTAAATGTTCATTACCTTGTTAGTAATAATAATAATTATAACAACAATGCTATAGGTATAAAATGCAAATAGAATTCCTAGGTTTCATAAATGATGATCTTTTTTTTTCCGAACTTCATTTTTTTTAAGGCATCATCTTCTGTTGGAATTCATTGCACCGGACTGCATTAATCATACCCTGTTTTGTTCTTACTGACAGTAATGAATAGTAACTGATACAAACCAGCCTGCTAGGTCACTGATGAGGTGCCTACAAATGCTCTTTTCCAAGGCAGTTCTTAATTACCTTTTGTGTGTGAAATACCATATGCTGTAATTTCTCCAGCTGGAAATCTGCTTTGGGTTAAAATGTCATGTTCATTTTTAAACAATGTCTTTGGTTGATTTCTCCTCTGTAAATCTCATGGACAGATTTGATTCAGTTGTTGTTCCTTAAAATTTTTTAAAAATTTGAGTGATTTCTTATTTCTTTTTCATTTCATTTTTCTGTAATTATTTAAGTCAGTGACTCTAGCTGGTCTTTGAGGGTTGGGACTAACTATATGCTCAATTACTTGAAGGCATCAGACCTTCTCCAAATAACACCTGGTTTAAGGTGATAGAGATAGCTCTATTACCAGGACACATAAATAATGTTTTTGAGGCACTGGAATCTAGCATAAAATACAATGGAGTTTTATAACTTTTAAAAGTCTGGGAAATGCTCCCTTCTTTGAAGGTTAGTCTTGTAGCCTCCTCAACCTCCCAGAATGCCTTTGGAAACATAGGTGGATGGAAGTGAAAAACGGCCTTTCAGTTGCTAAGAACACAGTTGTTGCCGAGTGCCTTCTTTTTTTTCCAGAAGGAGAGGAAGAAATTTTTCTAAAAGATTCTGATTTATCCATGAATCAAAAATAGGGGCTGGCAGACTTTTCCTGTAAAGAGCCAATAGTAGATATTCTGGGCTTTGCAGGGCTTTGTGGCCTTGGTTACAATTACTCAGCTTGGCCTGTTGTAGAGTGCAAGCAGCCATTGGCAATATGGAAATGCACGTGCTTGTGTTCCAGTAGAACTTTATTTATAAAACAAGCAATAGGCTGGATTTGGCCCACAGACTGTAATTGCCCACCACTGCTCTCAAATATGGTGAAAAACTGGCCTTAGCAGGGCACGTGAAGGGCAGTTCTAAGAGGTAGCTGTTGGACAGAAGAAAGGGTAAGAAAACATCTTCAAGGCAGACAGAACCATGTAGAAAGTGCACCCATTCAAGACCCTTCTGTTTCCCAAGGGAGAGATGGTTCAGGGAGAATCATAATAAGATTGATGATATGTTTTCAGATATGATAACGGAGATTCATAATGAAGGTCCCAAGTCCTACGGGCATTATCTAAATATATCTTATATATTTTGATTTCAAAGATGGGAAATTAGAAAACGCATTTGAAAGACTTGACCAAACAGATTAAAATAAAAAGGCATTTTGGTACTTAACAGGGTAAGCATCAGTTATCTGAAAAACTCAGGGAATCCTTCATTTTCTGAACTCTGTAGCTTTTTAAGTATTACTGTATTTAAATTTTTTTTTTTCTATTTAAGCTAATGAAACGCTTTCCACATGAATCTTTGGACAGATTCTATGGGACTTAGAAGAATATTTAAAATTTATATTACCCTCTTCCTCTTATCATTTTACAAAAGAAATCTATGTAGAATGATAAAATGTACATTATGTACTCACAGTTCACACTGATGGCTGAAAAATTCTTCTAGGAAAAAGGATCTCGTGGACAACTCAAGTTAAACTTGGAGTGGAGGGAATTGGTTGTTTCTGGCTCAAAACCCTGGAAATTCATCATTTGACCATAGTTGGGCTGCCACTGAATTGAAGATTTGGGGATTTTTTCAGTACATTCTCCAGAACTTTTTTCAGGGAAGGAAATTCTGTGACTCCCCATTCAACAGATTCTAGCTCTGTCTCCTCTTTGCTTTGAATCATTCTATATTTATCATTATTGATAAAGAGCATCAATAGTGGTTGGGATTTATTCTCTTTCTCCCTATGTTCATGTTCAGGTTATAAAATATGCATTTGTAAAGATGCTTTAGAACTTTCCCAGGTTATTTATAAAACCTCTCAGGTTTTGACCATCACAGGTTGGCCATCAAGGAAAAGGCATGATAAAAAGTAATTTTAAAAGATATCTTGACTTTACTCTTCATAAAGTGTTTTTTTTCTAGGAGTTTATTAAAACTTTGAAGTAACACTATAAAATATTGTCTGAAATTAATACTAGAAGCCGCAGAGCTAGATTCCACAGGTGCAAATCCTGATTTCATAGCCTATGATTGTGTGATGTTGAATAACTGACTTGATCTCCTTAGACTTGCTTCCTTATTTGTAATACGAACCTGTAATTCTATATTTTTCAGAGTTGTTGAGGGTGGTTAAATGAGATTCTACACATGAAGTGCTTAGTACAATGTAGGACCATCAGGTAAGACCATGTTGATTGTGAACTGCAACTCTACAGGGCACCAGTCTCAGAGATGACCGTGCAATGTGGCAGCTCTGGCACAAAGTCAGTGCTTGATATATGAAGCTATTATTATGATTACGACTATTAATGAGAAACCCAAGGTACACAAATGTTATAAAACTTGTTCATGATTATCTGCTCTTTCTGTGAAAAACCATCATTATATGGCAACAACTATCAGGCATACATTGTTTATCATCAATTGTGACATAATTAATATTTATTATACATAATTACAGTTGTTGGATTAAGATAACCAATGATTGCTTAGTAAAAGCTTGGGTTCCATGTTTGTTTCTTTGTGGATTTGATTCTTCTGTGATCTCATTCCAGAGTTTTCTTCAAGATGACTCCAGCTAGTTTTTTTATGCCTATTGTCATAGTATTCTAAGGAATGTAAAGTCCTCATTCATTCAGGAAATGCTTTAAGTACCACCTTAATAGTGTGTGATGCTGTCCTCGGCAAAGGGGAGATGGAGATGACTAATGTGATTTCTTTTTTTTTCCTTTTTATTTCAACAGTTTTGGGATATGTGTGGTTTTTGGTTACATGGATAAGTTCTTTAGTGGTGATTTCTGAGATTTCTGAAGGGGCTCACAGACTGATGGGGTGGCAGTCAGGTAAGCAGGTCGTAAGAGCAGGGTGAGAATGCCTCAAAGAGTGAGACATTCAGACTTGGACTAGAACTACACATTGATTCTCCTAGGTCTCTAGCTTGCTGACTGCAGATCTTGGGGCTTCTCAGCTTCCATAATTGTGTAGGCCAATTCATTATAATACAAAGGGTCTTTGAAAAGTTCATGGAAAATGCATATTATGAAAAAAATAATGCATGGATTTAAAATTGCACAAAAATAAACATGTACTAACTTGTTACAGCATTTCTGAACAGGATCTAGTTTGAGGCAATAAGAAGGAATAAGACATCAGTTTGAAAAGAGACTCTATCAGAGCAATATGAATGCTGCTAAAATTGAAGCAAGAGCAAGCATGAAGTTTATGGTGAAGTTGGAATGGAAAGTGTTAAAATCATTGATGCTTTATAAAAAGTATATAAGGACAACGCTCCAAAGAAATCAGCAGTTTACAAATGAATAACTTGTTTTAAGAAGGAATGAGCCAATGTTAAAGATGAAGCCTGTAGTAGCAGACTATCTACATCAATTTTTGAGGAAAAAAAATTTTGTTTGTGTCCTAATTGAAGAGGATTAATGATTAACAGCAGAAAAAATAGCCAAAAGCAGACATTTCAATTGCTTCAACTTACATAATTCTGACTGAAAATTCAAGTTGAGCAGCTCTACTCAATGAGTGCCAAAACCATTGCACCCAGATCGGCTGCAGATAAAAGCAGAGCTTGCAATGGAAATTTTTAAAAAGTAGTATCAGGATCCTGAGGCATTTTTTTTTTAAGAATTGTAGCAGGAAAGAAAGCATGACTTTACCAGTCCAATCCTGAAGACAAAACAATCAAGGCAATGGCTACCAAGAGGTGGAAGTGTTCCAGTTGAAGCAGAAGTGGACTGGTCAAAGCAAGGGTCATGACAACAGTTTCTTGGTATGTTCAAGGCATTTTGCTTGTTGACTTTCTGGAGGGCTAAAGAATGATAACATCTGCTTATTATGACAGTGTTTTGAAAAAGTTAGCCAAATTGTTAGAAAAAAAATGCCTAGGAGAGCTTCACCAGAGAATCCTTCTCTATCATGACAATGCTGCTCATTCCTTTCATGAAACAAGGACACTTTGGGGATGATTTCAACAGAAAATCATTAAGCATCCACCTTACAGTCTTAATTTGGATCCTTCTGATTTCATTTTTATCCCCAAATCTTAAAAAATTCTTTAAGGGCACCCATCATTTTTTCATCAATTAATAATGTGAAAAAGACTTGATATGATTCAGTGGCTAGGACCCTTGATTCCTTAGGGATGGAATAAATGGCAGGCATCATTGCTTCCAAAAGTGTCTTGACCTTGATGGAGCTTATGTTCAGAAATAAAGTTTATATTTTAAATTTTTATTATTTAACTCAATTTTCACAAACCTTTTGAAATCTCCTTGCAAATCTCATTTTATCTACCATCTATCTATCTATCTATCTGCCTATCTATCTATCTATCTATCTATCTATCTATCTTATATTTCTCTGGAGAATCCTAATACAACCAACAAGACCTGGTCTTTCTCCCTAAAAGAGCTCAAGGCAAGTGAGGCAGAGGTTGCAGTGAGCCAAAATTGTGCATTGCACTCCAGCCTGGGCGGCAGGAGTGAAACTCCATCTTCAAAAAAAAAAAAAAAAAAGAAAGAAAAAGAAAAAAAAATGCTCAAGGCAGTCTCCCTGGACTCAATGAGGTTGGAACTAACTCCTGTAGGACAAGCAAAAGAAGGCGAAAGAAGGTTGCTGGGCAGACAAGGAAGGGGCAATTGAGGTAAATAAAAGTGCATTGGATAGGGCTAAGGACTTGCTGTCAGCTCCAGGTTGGTGATGATGTCTCACTTTACCATGTACAACCCCTGAAATCTTGGACAAGACTTTTTTCACCTCTGCATCTCAACTTCCTCAGCTGTCTAAATGAGAAAGTTAATCTTTTCTTGATTAACAATCCTGGACATTTCTAAGAGATCTGAATGAAGAAGTATGCCAAATTTCTTTGGAAATTGGAAGGAGTAAAGTACTATATAAAATAGAAGAGGTGATCACCTTAATTCACATATACAAACTCCAGTGAATAGTGCCTTAATTAGATTACCCTGAAAACCTGAGACAAAGACTTGGAGACAGGTGCCCCTAGGAGGTTGGAGTGAGGGAACAGGAAGAGTACAACAGGAAAGGAAGAAAAGTAGACACAGGCTGTGTAATTGAGGTTGTTGCTTGGGTAGTGAAAGTTCAAATTTACCAGGACTCCTGAGAAGCAAATAGAACGCCTCCCAGGAATGTCCACCCAAAGAATGGAAGGTGGGAATATTATCAAGTGATTCCTTTCCCTCCATTCAAGGGCTGGCATCTGGATTACAATGAACTAAAGGTGCAGTTATCTTGGGAATGCCCGTAGTGTTCAGATATCTGATTTAGTTTTCAGCTTTTAACTCAAATATTCCTCATAGTTACAGAGACATAGTTTTTTCTCATTTTTCTCCTCTAACTTCTGTTGAAAGAATGGCTGCTCAGTAAGAGATGTACAAGTCAGTACAATGATTTTATTTTAAAAAATCAAGGGTTTTTCTCACCCTCAGGTATTTTAAAAAATTATTATTATAAGTTCTGGGGAACATGTACAGATCATGCTGGTTTGTTACATAGGTATACACGTGCCATGGTGGTGGTTTGCTTCATCCATCACTCCATCATCTACATTGGTTATTTCTCCTAATGCTATCCCTCCCCAATCTCCACACCCCCTGCTATTCCACCCCTTGGTTTTAAGGTTGCTTCTTTTGAGATAATCTTTCTCATCTCCAAACACTCTCATAGAACATTGGGCTGGCCAAGAAGTATGTTTGTCATCAGAATTGAATTTTCTGTAACCAAACTGTGATTAGATAGCCAAACAATTTTTGAGTTCAAGTAATTCCCTTATTAAGTAGGAAACCATACAATGGCTTTCTGTGAACTGTATCTGGTATTCTAAATTCTGAAAGTCCTTTGAGGGTTTGAAAAACATGTGCTTTATCATAGTAAAGCTAAAAGTAATAAAGAATTATATATATTTTATATAATATAGATATTACACACACACACACACACACACACAGACACACACAGACACACACAGACACACACTTCCTACTGGGCCTTGATCATCCCGCGAGCCCAACCTATCAAAAGGATGCTAAAAATAGACTCACTCACTAAGAGAGGTTCTGAAGTGTGAATTCTGATAAAAACACTATCATAAGACCCTGCTGTCATTTGGTAACTTTTATGCCAATGAAATCTAATTTTCAAATTCTCTGATTAAGTTTGTCTCTTTAGCAAAGAGACAATATATTTGCATTTTTAGGATTTAAATTAGAATGTTTCCATTCACAATTCTGTTCTAGATGCCTTTTAATATGCCAAGGTACTGGTGTCCTCAAGTTTGGTATCTTTGAAAATGGATGTAGAAAGGTAGAGAATTTAGGTCAAATGTGTGACCTAATTATTTGAGTTTTCAGGATGTGGCAGCTGTTCATGACTTTGGCTGTTTTAACTGAAACAATTAGTCACAAGCCCTCATTCCTAACTCTCAGCATCCTCGAGTAGGCAGTTATCCCCACTAATTAGCTGAGTGATCTTTGGCAAGCCACTTTATAGATGGAAAAATTGAAGGTCAGAGTGGAAAATGTCGATAGCAATGCTTTCCTTGTAGCTGTAAAGCACCTACCATGGAGCTTCATATGTAGCATGCAGTCACTCAAGAAGTATTTTTGAGCAGCTGCTGCGTGTCTGGCACAGTTCCAGAGGCTGAGGTTACAGTGGTGCCTACGGCAGACAAAAGCTGATGTTCTGGCATAGAAAGACAGACAAGAGCAAGGAAGAAATAAGGATTTAAGGTGGTGATGAGGGTTGAGAAGCAGTGTGTAATAGAGAGGGATGGGTATGACTTCTGAGACTGTATATCTTGGTACATCTCTATGAAAAGGGAACATTTGAGCAGAGACATGAATGGCAAAGGATCTGCCCTGAAAATACTTGTGGGCAGAGCATCTTGGGCAGAGGGAAACCAACCCCAGATCGTAAGTCAGGCATGAGCTTGGCATCCCTGAAGGAGAGCTCCAAGGAGGTCTGGAGTGGAGTGAGCAAGAAGAGTGGCACAAAATGAGTTGCAGAGGCAGGGCTGGATTGTGAAGCTATGCATTTACATCAATGATAGACTGGAAAAAGAAAATGTGGTACATATACACCATGGAAGACTATGCAGCCATAAAACAAAATGAGATCATGTCATTTGCAGGGACATGGATGGAGTTGGAAGCCATTATCCTCAGCAAACTAAGTCAGGGACAGAAAACCAAACATCCCATGTTCTCACTATAAGTGGGAGCTGGATGATGAGTACACATGGACATTGCGGGGCGGGAAGCAAAACACACTGGGGCTTGGGTCAGGCGACATTTGAGCCTGGGTTTAGCTCACACCCAATGTATCATGAGAAACCATTGTAATATCTATAGCAACAAGGTAACTTGATCTGATCTTAAGTTTTTATGAGATCACTCTGGATGTGTTGTGGAGAATATTATCTGAGTAGGGAGGCAAGAACAGAGGCAGGGAGGCCAGATGGGAGGCAGTTGCTGTAGTTCAAACGAAAGTCATTGAACAGTAGGACTAGAGAAGGAAAGTAGAAGAACATGGGGTGCATTTTACAATCAAACTAAGACACAAGGCTCGGATATGGAAATGGATGGAAAGAGAAACAGCAAGCGTTATTGACTTCACGTTTGTGTTCCCCTCAAATGCATATGGAACCCTAACCCCCAATGGGATAGTAGTAGAAGGTCGGGCCTTTGGGGGGTGATTAGGCTTAGATAGGCAAATGAGAGTGGAGCTCCCAGGATGGGATTAGTGTCCTTAGGAGAAGAGAAAGATACTAGAGATTTCTGTCTCCACTGTGTGAAGATACAATGAGAAGCATCTGTCTGCAAACCAGAAGGGGGGCCCTGACCAGGAACCAGATTGGTCAATATTTCAGTCTTGGACTTCCAGCCCCCAGAACTGGGAGAAATAAAATTCTGTTGTTTAAACCACCTCATCTATAGTATTTTTGTTAGCGCAGCTTGAGCTAACACATCAAGCATAGTTCCTAGTTTTTTGTTTGAGGAACTAGGAGACGAGCAGGTGGGGAGGGGTTTATATGTGTTTAACGATGCTGTTTTAGTTTCCGTTTCCCCCAGAAGATCCTGACATGAAGATTTGAGGGCAGTTAGTTTGTTTAGGAGGTGATTCCAGGAAACACTGGTATGGGAGGGGGAAGATAAGATGAGGGTGAGGAAGGAGGAAAGGCAACAAATCCAGGGTACATGATCAAGCAAGTTACCACTGAGGGTAGTAACTGAAGCTTAATCCCATGGGGGAGCTCTGAGAGTCAGTGCAGAACATGCACCTCAGTGCTATTCCACCTGAGTGTTGAGAAAACTGGGCTTCTTTTTGTTAACTTCAAATTTTATTTTAAGTTCAAGGGTGCATGTGCAGCGTGTGCAGGTTTGTTACGTAGGTAAACGTGTGCCATGATGGTATGCTGCATGGTCATCCCATCACATAGGTATTAAGCCCAGCATCCCTTAGCTATTCCTTCTGATGTTCTTCCCTCACCCAGGCGCCAGTATGTGTTGCTTCCCTCTCCATGAGCATATGTTCTCATTGTTCAGCTCCCACTTATAACTGAGAACATGTGGTGTTTGGTTTTCTGTTCCTGTGTTAGTTTGCTGAGGACAATGTACTCCAACTCCATCCATGTCCCCGAAAAGGACATGATCTCATTTCTTTTTATGGCTGCATAGTCTTCCATGGTGTATATGTACCACATAGATCTTTATCCAATCTATCATTAATGGACATTTAGGTTGATTCCATGTCTTTGCTATTGTGGATAGTGCTGCAATGTATATACATGTGCCTGTATCTTTATAATACAATGATTTATATTCCTTTGGGTATATACCGAGTAATGAGATTGCTGGGTCAAATCGTATTTCTACCTCTAGGTTTGAGGAAATCACCACACTGTCTTCCACAATGGTTGAACTAATTTACACTCCCACCAACAGTGTAAAAGCGTTTCTTTTCTCTCCACAACCTCGCCAGCATCTGTTGTTTTTTGACTTTTTAATAACAGCCATACTGACTGGCATGAGATGGTATCTCACTGGTTTTGATTTACATTTCTCTAATGATCAGTGATGTTGAGAAGCTGGGTTTCTTTTTCTTTTTTTTTTTTTGAGACGGAGTTTCGCTCTTGTTACCCAGGCTGGAGTGCAATGGCGCGATCTCGGCTCACCGCAACCTCCACCTCCTGGGTTCAGGCAATTCTCCTGCCTCAGCCTCCTGAGTAGCTGGGATTACAGGCACGCGCCACCATGCGCAGCTAATGTTTTGTATTTTTAGTAGAGACGGGGTTTCACCATGTTGACCAGGATGGTCTCGATCTCTTGACCTCGTGATCCACCCGCCTCTGCCTCCCAAAGTGCTGGGATTACAGGCTTAAGCCACCGCGCCCGGCCAAGAAGCTGGGTTTCTTAATCCACCGACTCCAAGCAGGCATAGAGTGAAGGCTGTTCCTTAGGGAAAATGAATTTCCTGGCACTACCTCCTGTCTGATATGTGTGCAGGTAGAGCAGCCTCTAGCACTCAGAGAAAGCCCTTAGGTAAGGAGACGTAGGTGCTGGCAGCTGGTGGTGTGGCAAGACGGGGAGAGGGGCAGCACCTGTTTCAATGCCAAATTGGCACTTGGCCCCAGAGTTGGTAGCTCAGGTGAGAGCCCAGAACTCCTCTGTATATTGAATGTTTAAAGCCATGAGACTAAAACATAAATCAGCAATGGAGAGCCTATAGATGGAGAAGAGAAAGCTCTTGACCTCCGAGTTCATGTGTTGTGCTGACATTTAGAGCTGGCCTGGAGGAAAATGTCGAGACATAGTAGCCATTGAAGTGGAGGGTTATAGGCAGACTGTGATGTCACTGGAACCAAGAGAAGGCTTTTAACACAGCAGGAGTGGTCAACTGTGTCCAATGCTGTGGAGAGTCTCAGGAGAGAGAAGAATGTTGGATGGCATGGCTCCCTGGTGCCACTCATAAGAGATGCTTGACAGCTAAGGTTATTCTTAAGATTATTAATTAGATCCTCAAAGATCATGTTTCTTTTCTTTTTCTCCTGAACTCTTTTTTGGAAGCCTTATGAAACAAGATTTCTGTATTGTGTCTCTGGAAACTACAATTCTTTCCCTCGAATTACTGCTAGGGACTCCATAAATTTTGGTGGAATGCAATTAGATGCATTTTTGTTTAGCATCGGGACTTTTCTTGTAGAGGAAAATTTCTGGACGGTGGGAAGAGAAGATGTCTCAGTAAAATGCCCAGTTTTAACCTCGATATTCAGAGAAACAGTTTAGTTCTAGAAAATGTGCAGTACTCCTAACAGTGGCTACTCTAGAACTTGTATGACCAAAATAGTTCTTATGTAAAAGTTTCCCAAGGAGTAAGTTTACTTGGGTTTCTTAAACAATCTTCCATGGAGGCAATGATCCTCCGAAGAACTTTTATACTTTTACATTTTAAAAGCACAAAATAAGAAATAACAGGCATTTGAGATCCTCCAGTGTCTAAGGATGTACATTAGCTTGCCTTTCTTTAGCTACCTAATTACAAAATCAGATTTCGGTAAGAACTTCTTTCCACAAGCCTGAGAGTTTTTTAGGGTCATGTAGGGAAATGTTAACACAGTAGAAGCGAAAGGGTTCATTTAACAGGATCCTTCCCTAGCCCTTCTCATATTTGCCACTTCTGCCTTATAATAAATGCATGTGACTTCTTTTTGGCCTTAGAGAATGTTTCAGGCAGATCATCTGAGTTATTTTCATGTCTTTTCTTGATTGTAGTCTTTCAAGAAATGTCATTATCACATTCCTGTCTTAAGACAAGGGAGTGAAGCCAAATGATAATGGCTAAAACCATTTGTCACTTTTGGGAAACTCTTGTTGAGGTAGTCAAAGTGAGTTACTAAACAATTGTTTAAAGTTAAGTGCTAAAATCCTCTGACACTATCCAAGATTTGACTTTTATTATTTCAGATTAGAGGAATGTTTCAAACCATTTCTAAACACTCACCTCTGAGTGATGCTTTTGTTGTTTCTCCGGGCTTCCGTATTTTTAAAGAATCCTACCTCATCTCTCCTACTTTCATAGCTAAAACTTTTCCCAGGCCTTCCTGATGGGAAAGATAGGGCTGGAACAGGAGTGTATGTGTATGTGTGTGCATGCATGTGTGTGTTTGCCTGTAAGTTATATATCTTTGTTTCAGTGAAAACAAATCAGTTGCATATTGCCCACTGGGCTGCTACATATTATTTTTGTCTCTTTTACAGATTCTGTTGCAACCTGATTTAAAACTGAGCCGCAGATCACTCCCAATATTTTGAGTAGTGTATGAAATGAAAGCTACTCTCTCTCCAGTACCTTCCGTGACTTCTAGAATCTTTTGTTCCGTATCCTTGTTTCTTATGCTACTCCTGTGAAGGCAGTGCAACTCCAGCTACAAAAACACCTCTGGCTAACCCTTTCTGTGTACTGCCATGATGCTGGATTTTGATAAATGAACGGATGGAGAGAAAAGCTGATGGAGAGAATTTTTGGGCCCTGCTTAGGAATGTTGGAGACAGAGAAATGGCTGTTTTTCTATCAGTTTAACTCTTGGGTCATGTAGTTGGGTCATAGGTAGTGAGAGTTAAAAATTCTCTTACCTTATTGAAACTGACCCTTTTCTTTTGTTTAGAGAGTATATATGTGTTTCTACATCGGTGTCACTTAATAATAGGGTGAGAATCGATTCTCCCTGTCGTTGGGTCTTTTTTAAAAAAATCTTTGGTTTACAGTGTTGTAGATACCTGAGGACTTTTGTGGACATTTTATTGGGAGGCTTGGAGTAGGAGCGTCAATCAGCACCCTTGCAACTTGAAAGTCCACGGAGAGAAAGTAACATCTTCCAAGAGGATATGTGATGCCCAATTCTACCTTAGACTGCTGCAGAGAAGACTGTTGGAAAATCAGAATTGAAATGAAATAAAGGCCGGCCATGGTGGCTCATAGTTGTAACCCCAGCACTTTCGGAGGCAAGGTGGGCGGATCACCTGAGGTCAGGAGTTTGAGACCAACCTGGCCAACATGGCAAAACGTCATCTGTACTAAAAATACAAAAATTAGCCAGTCATGGTGGCAGATGCCTGCAATCCCAGCTACTCAGGAGGCTGAGACAGGAGAATCACTTGAACCTGGGAGGCAGAGGTTGCAGTGAGCCGAGAGTGAGCCATTGCACTCTAGCCTGGGCAACAAGAGCAGAACTCCATCTCAAAAATAAAAAAAAAGAGATGAGATACATATAGCATTAAGGTTAACTTCGCAAAGACAAAGAACAATTTTCTTATAGTTCAACATCGTTTTAACTCAAAGTTTGAATTACAGATAGATGTCACTTCTTTCAAATGTCCCTGATTTTTAAGGACTCTTCTGATTGTTCATTCAGATTTTTTTTTGGTTATCTCTCCCTCTCTGTCTGCAGTGTTCCTCATTAAAAATCAGGGTTTGAAAAATGTTGGGAGAGTTTGAAAGTTGAAAGTACATTCAAAAGTGCTCAAATATTTCACAGTCTGAGTCTTTATTTCTCCTATCTCTAAAAGTGCCTCTAATTGTGGCCCTTTGTTCCTGTTTTCTTTTTTTCGTTCAAAGACCGGCCCCCCTACATAAAGCCCTTGAGGCCTGCCCCCAGCTTGTGCAGGGAGAGGCGCTCCCAGGCTGGTGGCCGGCAAGCGCTCCAGGTGGAATGCGTGATATGAAATGATCAATCATGAGACCATTTTTGCTGTCATTAAAATCTCTTTGTGAGTGATCACTGTTCTTTCTTCACATGAAATAAAAATTAAAGACAGGTTGAATAAAAAATAATTGCTCTCCATTTCCAAAGGGGAGTAATGTTTCCGATGAAAGGAGGGGAGAAAACTTTCTCAAAAAAGTTAACCTTTTGTTGAAAAGCACTTTAATTTTCTTCAGATATTCCAAAACATTATTTCCCGCCTTCCCTCCAGGAGAGGATTAAACAAGCCATGTTTTTTTTTTTTTTTTTTTTTTGAGTGTTCCAATCAAGGTCCTGTTTCCTAGTTAATGCAGGCTTCTCTGTGGCTCTCCAGATGGATGGAACATCTGGACCATTCATTGCTCATGTCATTGTGAAGCAGGGCAAAGGCAGATTCCACAGTTTTCTCAGCCAAATAAGGAGATAAGAACTCACAACGGTAGTTGCTTGTACACGTCATCACACAGCACCCCATAACCAGGAGAGGTCCTCAAAACAAAAGGGCAAGGCCACATTGTTCCTCTTATAAATTAAGAATTAGGGCCAGGCATAGTAGTACATGCCTATAATCCTGGCACTTTTAGAGGCCGAGATGGGAGGATTGCTTGAAGCAGGTGTTTGCGACAAGCCTGGACAACATAGAAAGACCCCACCTCTACAAAATAAATAAATAAAATACACAAAAATTTTTTGGGGGGTGGAATTGTCTCCTTAAAGCTAACACAGCAGAGTTTGAGACAGATTTGGAACATAACGGTGAAATAGAGTAAACAATTTGATTATGCCTGATTTAAGGGGGGTCTAAATTTTCTTTTCTTTTCTTTGAGTCTTAGATTTGTGTGGGTGAGGATTTGCCTTGAAAGGAATGATCTGGTTGAGAGATGAGGGAGCTAAGCAAAGAGGCTTCTTCCTAGGACTCAGGTAAGGGACTTCTGAACCTCAGTTCTTCCATCTGTGAAATGGAAGACTTGGAGCATGTAATCTTTCCTGTAACTAGCTTTGATGTGAAACGTGATTCTTCAGTGTAAGGTTATCAAAACAGTTCAAAAGTCATAGCTTAGGAGTCCTTCAAACAGAGTCCAAATCCCCCAAGTTTTTTTGCCACCAAAACCTCTGTGTGAATGGTGACTATCTTTTCTTCATGTGAGATAAAATATTAACATTTCTGCATTATGAGTTTAAATAGATAAACACATTGAAATAAGATTGGAAAACAGAAAAATGGAAGTGCACAGGCACATGTGTGTAATCCTGCCCCATAGACAAGTATCGATGGCATCTTCACATATTTCTACTAGGACTTTTCCTATATGTCAAGTGTCATATATAACTGATTTATAGATATGTGATTTATAGATATTTATATATGTCTTGGATTTTCTCTTAACATTAGAATAACTCTCCATAGGTGTGCATATTCTTCCCAATCTTTTTTTCTTTTCTTTTCTTTTTTTTTGAGACAGAATCTCACTCTGTTGCCCAGGCTGGAGTGCAGTGGTACGATCTCGGCTCACTGCAACCTCTGCCTTCTGAGTTCAAGCGATTCTCCTGCTTCAGCCTCCCGAGTAGCTGGGACTACAGGCATGCACCACTATGACCAGCTAATTTTTGTATTTTCAAAATACAAAAATAGAGACAGGGTTTCACCATGTGGCTAGGCTGGTCTTGAACTTCTGACCTCAAGTGATCTGCCTGCCTCAGCCTCCCAAAGTGCTGGGATTACAGGCATGAGCCACCATGCTCTGTCCCAATCTTCTTTTTAAGCTGAGCAGATATGCTTAATTGTTTTCCCATTGCTGGGAAATTTATTTAGATTTTGCTTATATAAGTAATATTACAATAAGTAATTTCTTTCTTTCTTTTCTTTTTTTTGGAGACAGAATTTCACTCTTGTTACCCAGGCTGGAGTGCAATGGCGTGATCTCTGCTCACCGCAGCCTCCGCCTCCTGGGTTCGAGCAATTCTCCTGCCTCCGAGCAATTCTCCTGCCTCAGCCTCCTGAGTACCTGGGACTACAGGCGCACACCACTTTGCCCAGCTAATTTTTTTGTATTTTTTAGTAGAGACAGGGTTTCACCTTGTTGACCAGGATGGTCTTGATCTGTTGACCTCGTGATCTACCCGCCTTGGCCTCCCAAAGTGCTGGGATTATAGGCTTGAGCCACAGTGCCTGGCCAAGTAATTTCTTATTCCTGTGAAATCTGATCTTCTTCCAAGTCAATTTCACTTAAAAAAAATCTAATTGGTTGGCTCAGGACTCTGGCTTACCCCATGTTACACAAACTGTTTTATCTTTGTGTTTACAGTTACTTGCGATGATGTTTGTAAAATACGGATTCGTTTGTGCAATTAATTAGATCTTCTGGTCACTTGAAAGAGCTAACTGGGGAAACTTGGCTAGGAGAGGCTTGAAGTAGGATTGTGCTTGAAGAGAGCAATATGGAATATGCCGTGTGTCATAACTCTTACGTTGTAGAAAAGAAGAATGTTTGCCCCAAGGAGGTATGTCACCAGCTTTCTGTCATCACCACTGTCCTTAGTGTCACCCCCTGAGATCCGGGTCCATAACTTGTGGTAGAACAGATAACAAATGACCAATACCAGTGTCTTCCCTGCTACTCTTCCGCCTGTAACAGTTCCTTTCCATTAATATAATCACTGAAGGGTGTTAAATTTCTTAGTGCTGTGAAAATTGGTATTAAAAGAAGTACTTTAAAAAAGAAATGGGAGCTTAAGAGCTATAATAAAAGAATAACCCTTAAAGCAAGTCAATTGGAAAGCATAATGAAGTTGATAGTGGTCTTTTTAGTTTAGTCATGAATTTGTTAGAGAAAAAATGACTTTTCTGAAAACCACCATCTGTGCCATAAGTGGATCCATTAACACTGCTAAAGACACCAGGAAGGTTATGCTTGCTGCCACTGCAGTTCACCCCCATCGCATTTTAATTTTATTGCATTTTCTTTTCAGGTTTTCCTCAGTCTGACCCACTTGGTCGTACCAGAAGGCTGTCGTTCCTCTCTAATGCACTGTCATCTTTGGGGTGAGCTTTGCCTCCTGATCAAAAGTCCCCTGTGTTACTCAGACCTCCACGTGTTGACAGGCCTGGTGAGTGGCCTGAGGCTTTAACAACTTCATTTGCTTAACAATGCTGTATGTCAAGTGCTATGACACTGGCGTTTAAGGGACGGGTGGAAGGTTTTGGATGAAGTTATGTCTTGGCATGTTAAGTTCAGATTTACCCTCATTTACTCATAGCAATGTTCTTAAACTTTCACATGAAGAAAACTCGATTGTAAATGTGCTAGACTCTTTAAATACATTTTCTTCAGGTAAGATATTCTTTTTTAAAATGCAAATACTCACCCTCCAATTGATCTACCTTGAACAACATTTTAAAAATTGAAGCTCGTGTCAAACTATCATGTAGTAGAGGTGCACAGTGGTTGCAAAATAAATATTTATAATCTTCACATCATTTTGAATTATTATTATAAATTACACAGTAGTACAGACACATATATTATACCTCATTCAATCAATAAGCACCTATTATATATACTTGGCACCTGCTAGGTGCTGGGTGTGTGATTTCAGATCTCCTGGAAATATTGTCTAGGGATTTCATGTACCTCCTCAACTAAATTTCAAGCTTCTTGAGGACAGAGATTGTGTCCTGACTTCCTTTTTCACCTTATAAAGAATGTAAAACATGTGCAAGAAGTAGTTAGCAGATGCCAGATGAAAGAATGAAAAAATAATGAAATCATATTAAACTTTTATTGCTTAACAAAATGGGCTCATACATGAGATTTGGAATTCTCTTTATGAATGAATTCCAAGTCCCTTGCATATTAGAAGGGGATATGATGTATTTCTTTTCTTTGCTATACTTAAAGTCCTTTGATGGTGGAAGGAGGGGAATGGAGACCAGAGACTCTTTAAAATAAGAGGTAGGGGAACAACTATTTCTGTGAAGATGGAAAAAGACTTTTGCAGCTTCTCCTTCAGCCTTTTCTTCTACAGCTGTGTGAAATGAAGCTTCATGAGCTTAAGGGATTTGCTCAAACTTGCCCAGTGTTTTAGTGGCAGTGATGATGCTGGATCCCCATTCTGGAATGTTTTTTATTTTTTTATGTTTTAGGCAGAGTCTTTCATCCAGGCTGGAATGCAGTGGCACGATCATGGCTCACTGCAAACTCTGCCTCCCGGGCTCAACCAATTCTCCTTCCTCAGCCTCCTGAGTAGCTGACACTACAGGCACACACCCACCATACCCGGCCAATTATTTTTCCTTTTTTTAAAAATTGTACTTTAAGTTCTGGGGTACACGTGCAAAATCTGCAGATTTGTTACATAGGTATACAGGTGCCATGGTGCTTGGCTGAATCCACCACCCCATCATCTACATTAGGTATTTCTCCTAATGCTATCCCTCCCCTAGTTCCCTACCCTCTAACAGGCTCAGGTGTGTGATGTTCCCCTCCCTGTGTCCATATGTTCTCATTGTTCAACTCCCACTTATAAGTGAGAACATGTAGTGTTTGATTTTCTGTTCTTGTGTCAGTTTGCTGAGAATGATGATTTTCTGCTTCATCCATGTCCCTGCAAAGGACATGAACTCATCCTTTTTTGTGTGGCTGCATAGTATTCCATGGTGTATATGTGCCACATTTTCTTTATCCAGTCTATCATTGATGGGCGTTTGAGTTGGTTTCAGGTTTTTGCTGTTGTGAACAGTTGTGCAATAAACATATATGTGCATGTGTCTTTATAATAGAATGATTCATAATTCGTTCGGTGTATACCCAGTAATGGGATTGCTAGGTCAAATGGTATTTCTAGTTTTAGATCCTTGAGGAATTTCCACACTGTTTTCCACAATAATTGAACTAATTTATACTTCCACTAACAGTGTAAAAGCATTCCTGTTTCTCCACATTCTCTCCAGCATCTGTTGTCTCCTGACTTTTTAATGATTGCCATTCTAACTGGTGTGAGATGGTATCGAGTTATGATTTTGATTTGCATTTCTCTAATGACCAGTGATGATGAGCTTTTTTTTTTCATATGTTTGTTGGTTGCATAAATGTCTCCTTTTGAGAAATCTGTTCATATCCTTTGCCCACTTTTTGATGGGGTGGTTTGTTTTTTTCTTGTAAATTTGTTTTTCTTTGTAGATTCTGGATATTAGCCCTTTGTCAGATGAGTAGACTACAAAAATTTTCTCCCATTATGTAGGGTGTCTGTTCACTCTGATGATAGTTTCTTTTGCTGTGCAGAAGTTCTTTAGTTTAATTAGATTCCATTTGTCTATGGTGGCTTTAGTTGCCATTACTTTTGGTATTTCAGTCATGAAGTCTTTGCCCATGGCTATGTCCAGAATAGTATTGCTTAGATTTTCTTCTAGGGTTTTTATGATTTTAGGTCTTACGTTTAAATCTTTAATCCATCTGGAATTAATTTTTGTATAAGGTGTAAGAAAGGGATCCAGTTTCAGCTTTCTGCATATTGCTAGCCAGTTTTCCCGACACCGTTTATTAAACAAGGAATCCTTTCCCCATTGCTTGTTTTTGTCAGGTTTGCCAAAGATCAGTTGGTTGTAGGTGTGTGGTATGATTTCTGAGGCCTCTGTTCTGTTCCATTGTCTGTATCTCTGTTTTGGTACCAGTGTCATGCTGTTTTGATTCCTGTAGCCTTGCAGTATAGTTTGAAGTCAGGTAGCGTGATGTATCCAGCTTTGTTTTTTTTGTGTTGTTTTGTTTTGTTTTATTTGCTTAGAATATTCCTGGCTATACAGGCTCTTTTTTGGTCCACATGAAATTTCAGGTGTCTTCTTTTTTTCCAGTTCTGTGAAGAAAGTCAATGGTAGCTTGATGGAGATAGCACTGAATGTATACATTACTTTGGGTAGTATGCCATTTTCACAATATTGATACTTCCTAACCATGAGCATGGAATGTTTTTCCATTTGTTTGTGTTCTCTTTTATTTCCTTGAGCAGTGGTTTGTAGTTCTCCTTGAAGAGGTCCTTTACATCCCTTGTGAGTTGTATTCATAGGTATTTTATTCACTTTGTAGCAATTGTGAATGGGAGTTACCTCATGATTTGCCTCTCTGTCTGTTATTGGTGTATAGGAATGCTTGTGATTTTTGCACATTAGTTTTCTATCCTGAGACTTTGCTGAAGTTGCTTATAAGCTTGTGAAGATTTTTGGGCTGAGACAATGAGGTCTTCTAATATACAGTCATGATGTCTGTAAATAGAGACAATTTGACTTCCTCTTTATCTATTTGAATATCATTTATTTCTTTTTCTTGCCTAATTGTCCTGGCCAGAACTTCCAATACTATATTGAATAGGAGTGGCGAGAGAGGGCATCCTTGTCTTGTGCCAATTTTCAAATGCTTCCAGTTTTGCCATTCAATATGATATTGGCTGTTTGTCATATATAGGTCTTATTATTTTTGAGATATGTTCCATCATTACCTAGTTTATTGAGAGTTTTTAGCATGAAGGGCTGTTGAATTTTGTCAAAGGACTTCTCTGCATCTATGGAGATAATCAGGTGGTTTTTATCTTTGGTTCTTTTTATGGGATGAATTATGTTAATTGATTTGTGTATGTTGAACCACCCTTGCATCCCAGGGATGAAGGCAACTTGATTGTGATGGATAAGCTTTTCAATGTGCTGTTGGATTCAGTTTGCCAGTGTTTTATTGAGGATTTTTCCATCAATTTTCATCATGGACATTGGCCTGAAATTTTCTTTTTTAGTTGTGTCTCTGCTAGGTTTTGGTATCAGGATAATGTTGGTCTCATAAAATGAGTTAGGGAGGATTCCCTCTTTTTCTTTGTTTGGAATAGTTTCAGAAGGAATGGTACCTGCTCCTTTTTGTACTTCTGGTAGAATTTGGCTGTGAATCTGTCTGGTCCTGGACTTTTTTTGGTTGGTAGGCTATTAATTGCTGCATCAATTTTAGACCTTGTTATTAGTCTATTCAGGGATTCAACTTCTTCCTGATTTAGTCTTGGAAAATGTAAGTGTCCAGGAATTCATCCATTTCTTCTAGATATTCTGGTTTATTTTCATGGAGGTGTTATAGTATTCTCTGGTAGTTTGTAGTTCTGTTGGATTGGTGGGGATATCGCCTTTATCATTTTTTATTGCATCTACTTGATTCTTCTCTCTTTTCTTCTTTATTATTCTGGTTAGTGGTCTATTTTGTTGACCTTTTCAAAAATCCAGCTCCTGTATTCACTGATTTTTTGAAGGGTTTTTCTTGTCTCTATCTCCTTCAGTTCTGCTCTCATCTTAGTTATTTCTTGTCTTCTGCTGGGTTTTGACTTCATTTGTTCTTGCTTCTCTAGTTCTTTTATTTGTCATGTTAGGGTGTTGATTTTAGATCTTTGTTGATTTCTCTTTTGGGCAGTTAGTGCTATAAATTTCCCTCTAGATACTGCTTTAAATGTGTCCCAGAGATTCTGGTACATTGTGTCTTCATTCTCATTTGTTTCAAAGAACATCTTTATTTCTGCCTTCATTTCGTTATTTATCCAGTAGTCATTCAGGAGCAGGTTGTTCAGTTTCCATGTAGTTGTGTGGTTTTGAGTGAGTTTCTTAATCCCGAGTTCTAATTTGACTGCACTGTGGTCTGAGACTGTTATGATTTCCATTCTTTTGCATTTGCTGAGGAGTGTTTTACTTTCAATTATGTGGTCAATTTTGGAATAAGTTGTGATGTGGGGCTGAGAAGAATGTATACTCTGTGGGTTGAGGGTGGAGAGTTCTGCAGATATCTATTAGGTTGGCTAGGTCCAGAGCTGAGTTCAAGTCCCAGATAGCCTTCTTAATTTCCTGTCTTGTTGATCTGTTTCCTACTGACAGTGGGGTGTTAAACGACTCCCACTATTATTGTGTGGGAGTCTTTCTTTGTAGGTCTCTAAGAACTTGCTTTATGAATCTGGATGCAATTGCATTGGGTGCATATATATTTAAGTTAGCTCTTCTTGTTGCATTGATACCTTTACCATGATGCAATGCCCTTCTTTGTCTCTTTTCATCTTTGATGTTTTAAAGTCTGTTTTATCAGATACTAGGATTGCAATCCCTGCTTCTTTTTGCTTTCCATTTGCTTGGTAGATCTTCCTCCGTCCCTTTATTTTGAGCCTATGTGTGCCTTTGCATGTGAGATGAGTCTCCTGAACACTGCACACTGATGGTTCTTGACTCTTTATCTAATTTGCCAGTCTGTGTCATTGAATTGGGGCATTTAGCCTATTTATCTTCAAGGTTAGTATTGTTATGTGTGAATTTGATTCTGTCATTATGATGCTAGCTGGTTATTTTGCCCGTTAGTTGGTGCAGTTTTCTTCTAGCATCGATGGGCTTTACAATTTGGTATGTTTTTGCAGTGGCTGCTACCATTTGTTTCTTTCCATGTTTAGTGCTTCCTTCAGGAACTCTTGTAAGGTAGGTGTGGTGGTGACAAAATCTCTCAGTATTTGCTTGTCTGTAAAGGATTTTATTTCTCCTTCACTTATGAAGCTTTGGTTGGATATGAAATTCTGGGTTGAAAATTTTGTTCTTTAAGAATGTTGAATATCGGCCCCCACTCTCTTCTGGCTTGCAGTTTCTGCTGAGACATCCACTGTGAGTCTGATGGGCTTCCCTTTATGGGTAATCTGACCTTTCTCTCTGGCTGCCCTTAGTATTTTTTTCTTCATTTTAACCTTGATGAATCTGATTATTATGTGTCTTGGGGCTGCTCTTCTCGAGTATCTTTTTGGTGTTCTCTGTATTTCCTGAATTTGAAGATTGGCTTGTCTTGCTAGGTTGGGAAGTTCTCCTGGGTAATATCCTGAAGAGTATTTTCCAAGTTGGTTTCATTCTTCCCTTCACTTTTAAGTACACTGATCAAATGTAAGTTTGGTCTTTTTATGTAATGCTATATTTTTTGGAGGCTTTGTTCATTTCTTTTCATTCTTTTCTCTCTCATCTTGTCTTCTCACTTTATTTCACTGAGTTGATCTTCAATCTCTGGTGTCCATTCTTCTGCTTGATTGATTCAGCTATTGAAACTTGTGTATGCTTTACGAAGTTCTTGTGCTGTGTTTTTAAGCTCCATCAGGTCATTTATGTTCTTCTCTAAACTGGTTATCCTAGTTAGCATTTCATCTAACCTTTTTTTTTGAGGTTCTTAGCTTCCATGCATTGGGTTAGAACATGATCCTTTAGCTTAGAGAAGTTTGTTATTATCCACCTTCTGAAGCCTGCTTCTGTCAATTCATCAAACTCATTCACCATGTTGGCTAGGCTGGTCTCAAACTCTGACCTCAAGTGATCTGCCCACGTTGGCCTTCCATAGTGTTGGGATTACAGGCGTGAGCCCAGTCCCTTATTCTGGGATTCTTAATTATTTCCATCATGTCTTACTTTTTAGTGAACACTGGGTCATACTACTTATGTCTTGGTTGGGATTTTTAAGTTATAAGCAACAGAACTTGGGTCTGATCACTATAAGCCAGAAAGGATGTTCTTGGAAGGATATAGATTGGTTCACAAAATTTAAGGAAGAGTTGGAGAATATGACCTCTGAAAACACTGTTACCAGAATTGCTCCTTGGCTCCAGAAAGCAGGTCCCTTCTGGCATCCCCATAAGAAGAAATTAGCACCAATAGTTTTTCAGTCTTTGTGTTACTGTATTCAAAATTCAAATTAAACCTCTGATTGGTCTAGCTTGGGTCATGTGCATACCCCTTAGGTCAGGCGTCCCCAAACTACGGCCTGCGGGATGCATGCAGCCCCCTGAGGCCATTTATCCGGCCACCCACCACACTTCAGGAAGGGGCCCCTCTTTCATTGGTGGTCAGTGAGAGGAGCACAGTATGTGGCGACCCTCCAAAGGTCTGAGGGACAGTGAACTGGCCCCCTGTGTTAAAAGTTTGGGGACGCCTGCTAGGTAATGGACACACCCCTTGGAACTCTCTGATTGACAGTCACAATAAGATTGTATCCATTGGGATTTGCAAATCAAAATTAGGTACTGTTACCAGGGGAAGGAGAATGGATGCAGTGTTGGCAAAAACCTACAGAACTCCAGCACAGCAATGATTATATTTGCTCAAGAAGGCAAGTCTTATAGGTATATAGACATTATCTTCTTCAAATATTTAGTCTTTCGTTCATGCCTGTAATTCTATTTCTGAGTCTTGTACTCATAGCACACTTCTACTTTACAGAGATCTCCAAAGGGAGGTATTTTCTCACTCTTCTGTTTTAATCTGACATTTCTCTTTTCATTCAAGTTTCCTTCTTTTTGAAGTCTGTAGCTCTTCACATGCATTCTAAGTCCTAGCATCATCTCCCTCTTCTGGGGGCCTTGCTGTAAAAATTTCTTCTCTACCAACCCAGAACCTCCATGACACTGTGGTGTCAGTGGTGTTCTATCTATATCTTTGGGTGTGACATGAGACTAAGCTCCCTCCTGAATTCCAGCATGTATTTTCAGCATGGACCTAGGGATCTATGAGGGCTGGAAGGTGAGAGAGTCTGGAGACAATTGAGACATACAGGAGAAGTCAAAAGATGGAGAAGCCATCAAAAGATGGGAGAGCCAAGCAAAAAGGACTTGAAAGTACAAAGGAAGGAAATGTAGAGCAAAGCCAAGTATCATGGGGAAAATAGTGTGGGACTAGTCTTGGAGGCTTTTGGAGAATCTTTACCAGATTGGTTTGGATTTATTAAATACTGCTGGCTTGTGCCTTCTGATGAGCTAATCATGTCCCCCCATGTCTGAGGCATCCACCTAATGACCTGCCTTAAGCTCAGCAAGACTAAATATCATCTTCCCTAATCACTCTGTGCTTATGTTAGACCTTTGTCTCATTGTTTCTCATCATTGCTTGTCTAGCTACAACCAATGGATCTTTCTCCTTAGGAAAGTGTAGCAAGGCTCCAAAAGAGGTGAGGCAGAGTAATTACAAAGAATTGACATGGGGCAACTCATTCAACTTTTATTCTGTTTTGAATATCCATTCTGTTTTTTTTCCCTTCAACTTTCATTTTAAGTTCTGGGGTATATGTGCAGGATGAGCATGCTTGTCACATAAGTAAACATGTGCCATGGTGGTTTGCTGCACAGATCAACCCATGACCTAGGTATTAAGCCCCTCATGCATTAGTTATTATTCTTCCTGATGCTCTCTTTCCTACTAACCTCACCCCTGATGGGCCCCAGTATGTGTTGTTTCCCTCCTTGTGTCCATGTGTTCTCATTGTTCAGCTCCCAATTTTAAGTGAGAACATGCGGTGCTTGGTTTCTGTTCCTTTGTTAGTTTGCTGAGGATAATGTCATGTCCACGTCCAGCCCTATCCATGTCCCTGCAAAGGACATGAACTTACTCTTTTTTTATGGCTGCACAGTACTTCATGGGATATATGCACCACATTTTCTTCATCTAGTCTATCATTAGTGGGCATTGGGTTTATTCTATGTTTTTGCTATTATGAGTTGTGCTGTAATGAACATACACATGCATGTATCTTTATAATAGAATGATTTATATTCCTTTGGGTATCTACTCAGTTATTGAATTGCTGGATTGAGTGGTATTTCTGCCCATATATATATAGTATTTTTTAAATTGTACTTTAGATTCTGGGTTACATGTGCAGGTCATGCAGAATTGTTGCATCAGTACATACATGGCAATGTGGTTTGCTGCCTCCATCCTCCTGTTACCTATATCTGGCATTTCTCCCCATGTTACCCCTCTCCAACCTCCCTACCCCCACTGCCCCTCCCCTAGTCCCCCTCAACAGACCCCAGTGTGTGATGATCCCCTCCCTGTGTCCATGTGTTCTCATTGTTCAACACCCTAGATCTTTTTTTTTTTTTTTTTAAATATATTTTTTTATTGCATTTTAGGTTCTGGGGTACATGTGAAGAACATGCAGGATTGTTGCATAGGTACATAAATGGTAATGTGGTTTGCTGCCTCCATCCCCATCACCTATATCTGGCATTTTCCCCCATGTTATCCCTCCCCAACTCCCTACCCTGCACTGTCCCTCCCCTAGTCCCCCTCAATAGACCCCAGTGTGTGATGCTCCCCTCCCTGTGTTCATGTGTTCTCTTTGTTCAACACCCACCTATGAGTGAGAACATGTGGTGTTTGATTTTCTGTTCTTGTGTCAGTTTGTTGAGATTGATGGTTTCCAGGTTCATCCACATCCCTACAAAGGACACAAACTTATCATCTTTTACGGCTGCATAGTATTCCATGGTGTATATGTACCACATTTTCCCCATCCAGTCTATCATTGATGGGCATTTGGGTTGGTTCCAAGTCTTTGCTATTGTAAACAGTGCTGCAATGAACATACGTGTGCATGTGTCCTTATAATAGAACAATTTGTAATCCTTTGTATATATACCCAGTAATGGGATTGCTGGGTCAAATGGAATTTCTGTTTCTAGGTCTTTCAGGAATTGCCACACTGTCTTACACAATGGTTGAACTAATTTACGCTCTTACCAACAGTGTAAAAGTGTTCCTATTTCTCCACATCCTCTCCAGCATCCATTGTCTCCAGATTTTTTAATGACCACCATTCTAACAGGTGTGAGATGGTATCTCAATGTGGTTTTGATTTGCATTTCTCTAATGACCAGTGATGATGAGCATTTTTTCATGTTTGTTGGCCTCATATATGTCTTCATTTGAAAAGTGTCTGTTCATATCCTTTGCCTACTTTTAAATGGGCTTGCTTGTTTTTTCTTGTAAATCTGTTTTAGTTCTTCAGTTTTTTTAGTTCTTTGTAGATTCTTTGTGGATTCTATTTATCGAATAGATAGAGTACAAAAATTTTTTCCCATTCTTTTTGTTGCCAGCTCACTCTAATAATGGTTTCTTTTGCTGTGCAGAAGCTCTGGAGTTTAATTAGATCCCATTTGTCTATTTTGGATTTTGTTGCCAATGCTTTTGGTGTTTTTGTCATAAAGTACTGGCCTATGCCTATGTCCTGAATGGTTTTGCCTACGTTTTCTTCTAGGCTGCCCTTAGCATTTTTTCCTTCATTTTAACTCTGGTGAATATGATGATTATGTGCCTTGGGGTTGCTCTTCTTGAGGAATATCTTTGTGGTGTTCTCTGTATTTCCTGGACTTGAATATTGGCCTGCCTTGTTAGGTTGGGGAAGTTCTCCTGGATAATATCCTGAGGAGTGTCAGCTTGGATTCATTCTTTCCATCACATTCAGGTACACCTGTCAAACGTAGATTAGGTCTTTTCACATAATCTCATATTTCCTGGAGGCTTTGTTCATTTCTTTTTACTCTTTTTTCTCTAATCTTGCCTTCTCATTTTATTTCATTGAGTTGATCTTCAAGCTCTGATATCCTTTCTTCTGGTTGGTCAATTTGGCTGTTGAAACTTATGTATGCTTCACGAAGTTCTCATGTTGTGTTTTTCAGTTCCATCAATTCATTTATATTCCTCTCTAAGCTGTTTATTCTCATTAGCATTTCATCAAACCTTTGTTCAAGTTCTTAGTTTCTTTGCATTGTGTTAGAATATGGTCTTTTAGCTCAGAGATGTTTGTTATTACTCACCTTCTGAGGCCTGCTTCTGTCAATGCAGCACACTCATTCTCCATCCAGCCTTGTTCCCTTGCTGGTGAGGAGTTGTGATCCCTTGGAGGAGGAGAGGCATTCTGGTTTCGGATATTTCCATCCATTTTGCGCTGGTGTCTTCCTATTTGTGGATTTATCTACCTGTGGTCTTTGTGATTGGTAACTTTCAGATGCGGTCTATGAGTGGATATCCTTTTCGTTGATGATGAAGTTATTTATTTCTGTTTCTTAGTTTTCCTTCTAACAGTCTGGTCCCACTGCTGTAGGACTGCTGGAGGTCCACTCCAGACCTGCTTGCCTGGGGATCACGTGCAGCGCTGCAGAACAGTAAGGGTTCCTGCCAGTTTCTTCTTCTGTTATCTTTGTCTCATAAGGATACCTGCCAGATGTCAGCCTCAGCTCTCTTTTATGAGGTTTCTCTTTGGTTATATGGAGTTTGGGGGAGCTGCTTGAGGAGACAGTCTGTCCATCCATTATAGGAGCTCAAGTGCTGAGCTATGAGCTCCATTGTTCTCTTCAGAGCTGCTGGGCAGGTACATTTATGTCTGCTGCAGTGGAACTCATAACCACCTTTTTTCCCCAGGGGCTCTGTCCCTGGAAGGTGGGGCTTTATTTATAAGTTCCTGTCATTCTGCTGCCTTTTTTCAGAGATGCCCTGCCCAGCGAGGAGGTAGCCTAGTCACAGTCTGCCAGCAGAGGAGTTGCTGAGCTGTGGTGGGCTCTGCCCAGCTGCTGTGTGAACTTCTATGCAGTTTTGTTTATATGGCTATAGTTAGCACTGCCTTGGTAATGGTGGTCTACCTCAGTAATAGTGGACTGCCTCTGTAATGGCAGACTGCCTTGGTAATGATGGACTGCCTTGGCAGTGGCAGACACCCCCCCCCCCTTTTCCCTCACAGAGCTGGACCATCCCGGGTCCAGCTGTGCTTTCTGTGAAACTCTCAATCCAGAGCATTTCAGATTGCTGGTCTTTGTGGGTGGGACCAGCCAAGCCACATCACCTGGCTCCCTGTTTCAGCCCCCTTTTTTTCAATTGAAGGTGCGACTCTGTCTCCCAGGCATTCCAGTCACCAGTTGAAATGGCACCTGGGTTTGTGTGAGTTTTTCTTGGGAGACCCGCTGTGCCAGCTGAAACAATGTCACTGGAGACTCGTGGTGCTTTTCCACCCGAAATCTCCTGGTCTGTGTGCAGTAAAAATTCGTTTGGAAATGCGGTGATCACTCACCCTCTGTGTTTTTGCTGGGAACTGCAATCCAGAGCTGTTCCTATTCGGCCATCTTGGATCCTTCCTCCCCCAGCCCTCTAGGTCTTTGACGAACTGCCACACTGTTTTCCACAATAGTTGAACTAATTTACACTTCCACCAACAGTGTAAAAGTGTTTCTTTTTTTTTTCTGCAAACTTGCCAGCATCTGTTGTTTTTGGACTTTTAAAAAATCACCATTCTGACTGGGAATATGCACCTTTGACACAAATTTCTCCATCCTGACTCACACTTCAAATGAATCATTTCCTCTGGAGCCTTGTGACTTAGCTAGCTATTGGCAACTTAGAAGCTCTTATTTCCCTTAGTCCCAATTTGGCATGTCAACAATAGTCATAGTCCCTATTAAAAGAAAACTTTGAATGAAACATCTAATTCTCAGGTGACTGATGACCAAGTTCCAGTATCCATGGCTGCTTTCTAGAAAAACTGGAATTTACCAGATGTGACTTATTTTATGTATGTATGTATGTATGTATGTATGTATGTATGTATGTATCTTTTGAGGAAGTCTTACTCTTGTTGCCCAAGCTGGAGTGCAATGGCACAATTTCAGCTCACTGCAACCTCCACCTCCTGGGTTCAAGTGATTCTCCTGCCTCAGCCTCCCGAGTAGCTGGGATTACAGGTGTCTGCCACCATTATCAGCTAATTTTTGTATTTTTGGCAGAGACAGGGTTTCACCATGTTGGCCAGGCTGGTCTCAAACTCCTGACTTCAGGTGATCCACCTTCCTTGACCTCCCAAAGTGCTGGGATTACAGGCATGAGCCACTGTGCCCGGTCCTGTTGTGACAGTTTTAGTGGACCCACCATCATCCTAGTCACCATGATTAAAAATGTATTGCTCAGAGCATGCTTGGTTGTAACTAACAGAAACCTACTAAATTAGTGAAGTGACTGGTTTTTTGTAAAGATGTGTGAAAGTCTCAAAGAAACAGTTGGGCTTCTTGGGAGCCGCAACATCTTCAGGTGCTGTTCTTTTGCTCTACTTTTCTGGTTGCATGCTCTCCTGTTGTTGAGGAGACTTTGCGTCATTAATCGCTTCATGCCTTTCTATAATAGTAGCTGCGTGTGGGTTTGGGACTATGATGGCTCAGAGTCTGAGCCCTGATTCTCTCTGAATTTTATATCTCCAACTTGGGTTCTCTCCTTCAGATGCTTAACTTAGACAACTTATGACTTCTGATGTCCAACTCTGGAATAATTAGCTGCTGCTAAGGATCAGGGTTTTCTGGTACCCTCATTGTGACTGAGGCCCTCTCATTCTGCAGAGTGGGTGGTGGGGGGCTGTCCAAAGTCAGGGTTCTGATCAGGTATGCTCTAAGCATGTCTACTCAAATACCTTCTTGCCATGATATGCCTCTTCCTTTTTATCCCATGTCATGCTCTGGCTATCAAGCACTGCACTTTAGTTTGAATTAATGATTTAGACTGTGAAAGCAGGGCCTCAAATGGATGCCTCCACTGGGTGTGATACACCTGACCTTGCAGAGATGGAAGACTTGGCATCTTTAAACCAATGGGAAGGGACTCTCAGGAAGTCTGTTTCTGTCTTTGTGAGAAATAGCACTGGAAACTCATGAAGATACATTGCTGAAACCCGACAGCAAAATACTTAACATAGTTACTAGCTGTGCTAACTGATTTAATGAACAGGGAACATAACAAATGAGTGTGTTTACCAAGTTAACTTCTGAAAATGAATATCTGTAATTAAAGCAGCTCACAACTGACAGGCAAACAGGAAATTATTGTTATTATTACACACAAATCATCTTAAAATACCAGAACTTAATAAATAGGGGAAAAAACAAACAATGACTAAAACTGTCTGCTAAATAAAAAATAATGATGAACACCTGTGGTTTTTTATAGGACTCCAGTGGAGTTTTTTTTTTTTGAAGACCTAATTACGTTTTTGTAATGCTACCATTTCATTATTTCCCTGTAGTGTTATTAAACGAAAATGTCCATATTTTCTCTGTGTAAAAGGTCTGGCACATAGATTCAGGCATGGGGTTTTCTTAATGCTACAGATACTGTGACAGTTTTAGCTACATATTGGCAAAGAACATAGGTCTTGGCAAGGTGGGATTTTTCTTTCTGGCAATACCAGAACCTGGCCAGGGGACAAGGGTGACATGGACCTTCTTCAGACAGAGTCTGCCTGCAGGTAACTGAGGCCATATCGTTGAATGTATGCAAGAGTCAGCTCTGCAGTTAGCCCTGGTCTTGAATTACATCTTTGCCCCTTCGTAGCTGTGTGTCCTCTGGCAAGTTACTTAACCACTTTATGCCTCAGTTTTTTCATTTGTAAAATGAAGACCATCATGATACATGTCTCAGGATTGTTCTTTGAACTAATACGTGGACTTTATGTGCTTGGCACATCATAGATGCCAGTAATGTTAGCTTCTATTATTAAGTTGGTGCACAAGTGATTGCAGTTTTTAAAAGTAATGACATTAAAAGTAATGGCAAAAACCACACTTATTTTTGCACCAACCTAATATTTTTACCTACAAGTTACAGTTCTCCATGTGCTTTCTTTAACCAAGTAGGTCCTAGGAGTGAACACCCAAATGCCCCATCCACATAGTCAGTGACTGCTAGAAGCAGCATGAGTTGCTCAGATCTGCAGAGTTGAGAGTTTATTTTCTTTACGGCACCAAGCACCATTTAAAAATATCTTTCCTACACATTTTCTGCCTCTTTCACTAAAATGTAAGCTTAGAAGAGGAAGAATATTTGGGCTATGTTGCACAACTCTAGGAGACGCTATCCACATTGTCATGTTATTCTGTGCAGCCAGGCTGCCTTTCACACTATGTGCAGTGTGTATGGTACCTCCAGAGGTGTGTGCAACACAGTGGTTTTGAATGGGACCTCAAATTGAGTTCAGAATTGACCTTATTCCCTTACCAATCCTTCTTCTCCACCACGATTCTCATCTTTGCCAGTGGCAGCCCTGTATGTCCCATTGCCTCAAGTAGGAATCCTGGAAAATTGATGGCTTGATATCATAAGCATCTTAATTTATTTCTTCCATTTTTGCACCCTTGTTATCCCCTCAACTCCAGAAGCTCTACTAAACCTAAATATATGCATTTTAATGCGTCAGTCATACTTCAATGAAGCTAAAAAAAAAAGACATCCAAACTACATCAAGTCACATCACTCCCCTGCTTGATGTCCTTCAGTAGCTTCCCATGTACGCAGTATAACATTTACATTCTTCATCACAGGCTCAAAAGTCTTATCTTGTGCCACACTCTCTTGATCATACAAGCACACCAGTTGCAAATGTATAGTCCCTGTGCCATCAACATCGCTCAAGAACTTGTTAAAGATGCAAATTCTTGGGCCTGAACTAGATCCATCAAATAGGAAGCTGGGGGGTGAGGTGCAGCCAGCTGTGTCTTAAGAAGCCTTCCAGGTGGTTTTGATAGTGGTTATGCATCCTTACTGCACTGGCTGCTTTCTGTTTCTCAGACCCAGGAGATGTCCCTCCACCTGCAATGCTCTTTCCCAGGTCTCCCTATGTTGATAGGACCAACTCTGTTTCATTATTTACATTTCTGTTCAAAAGTCATTTTTCCAGAAAGGCCATTCCTGATCACCCATATGTGATGGTTAATACTGAGTGTCAACCTGATTGGATTGACGGATGCAAAATATTGTTCCTGGGAGAGTCTGTGAGGGTTTTGCCAAAGGATATTAATATTTGAGTCAGTGGACTGGGAAAGGCAAACCACCCTTAGCGTGGGCACAATCTAATCAGCTGCCAAAGTGGCCAGAATAAAAAGCAGGCAGAAGAACCTGAAGACTAGACTGGCTTAGACCCCAGCCTACATCTTTCTCCTGTGCTGGATGCTTCCTGCCCTCAAACATCGGGCTCCATGTTCTTCAGCTTTGGGACTTGAACTGGCTTCCTTGCTCTTCAGCTTGCAGATGGCCTATTGTGAGACCTTGTGATTGTTTGAGTTAATATTCCTTAATAAACTCCCTTTTATATATACAACTATTAGTTCTGTCCCTCTAGAGAACCCTAATACATTATCTAAGCTCCCTTTTGCTCCCCCTGTCACTCTCGTTACTCTCTCAGAGGTCTAGGTTTTATTTTCTTTATAGTACTGATCACTATTTGAAATTATCCTGCTTGCCCATTTGTCTGTGTCCTCCCGTGAGAATGTCAGCTCCATGAAGACACAGGCACCTTCTCTGGTTTTTGCTTCTGATTGTGGCCACAGCACCTAAAAAAGTGCCTGGCACATAATAGGTACTCAAATATTGAGTAAGTGGTTATAAGAACATTTATTTTATTTTTTTAATTTGTTGAAAGGACGCTTATATTTCTAGTAGTCTGTTAGTTCTTTAGTGGTGATTTCTGAGATTTTTGTGCACCTGTCACTTGAGCAGTGTACCCTGTACTCGATATGTAGTCTTCTGTTCCTCATCACCCTCCCAGCCTTCCTCCATGAGTCCCCAAAGTTTATTATATCATTTGTATGCCTTTGCATCCTCATAGCGTAGCTCACACTTATGAGAATATATAATATTTGGCTTTCCATTCCTGAGTTACTTCACTTAGAATAATGGCCTCCAACTCCATCCAAGTTGCTGCAAAAGACATTATTTTATTCTGTTTTATGGCTAGGTAGTATTCCATGGTGTATATATACCACATTTTATTTATTCACTAATTGGTTGATGGGTACTTTGGTTGGTTCCATATCTCTGCAATTGCAAATTATGCTTCCACAAACATGTATGTGCATGTGTCTTTTTCATATACTGAGTTATTTTCCTTTGGGTAGATGTCCAGTAGTGGGATTGCTGGATCAAATGGTAGTTGTACTTTTAGTTCCTTAAGGAATCTCTGTACTGTTTTCCATAGTGATTGTACTGGCTTATATTCCCACCAGCAGTTTAAAAGTGTTCCTCGTTCACCACATCCATATAAGAGCATTTTTTTTTTGAGGTGGAGTCTTGTCTGTTGACAGGCTGGAGAGCAGTGGCATGATCTTGGCTCACTGCAACCTCCACCTCCCAGGTTCAAGTGATTCTCCTGCCTCAGCCTCCCAAGTAGCTGGGACTACAGGCAAACACCGTCATGCCCAGCTAATTTTTGTATTTTTATTAGAGACAGGATTTCACTATGTTGGCCAGGATGGTCTCAATCTCTTGACCTTGTGATCCACCTGCCTCAGCCTCTCAGAGTGCTGAGATTACAGGAATGAGCCACTGTGACCAGCCCATATAAGAGCATTTTATAAGGTGTGTGTGACAGATGGAGTTACTGACCTTCACTTGTCACCTATCCCTGGCTCTAAATCTTTTGCCACTGGACTCTACAACTCTTTCCACTGGAGAAAGAGCTCACTTTTATGGAGTAATTCTAAGTAGTACTTTCATGAGGCAGAGGCAGACTGGACCAATGTGTGGTTTGGAGCTAAGCCCAACCTAGATCAACCAGCCCCCGGCCAACCCTTAGATATGAGCAAGAAAAAAAGCATTGTTGTTTGGAGTTACAGAGTTTTGGGGTGTATCATCAATTCATTGTTGTGGGGCAATAGCTAATGCTACATGTATAGTCCATACCTTAGGTAACATCAGCATCCAGAAGAAGTGATGATCAGTATTCCTGCATGACAAAAGCAGGAAAGATTTGAAAGCAAATAATTTCCTGTTTTGAAAGTTAACTATAAGATTACCTGGTAGATAAGATGAGGGAGGGTATTTGAGCAAAAGGAAATATATAAACAGAGGTATTAATTAAAGTGCATGAAGCTTTTGGGAAAAAACAAATAGTTCATTGGGCAGAAAGTATGTGGGGGAGCAACTTGAAATGAGTTTTGTACAGAAAGTAATTATACCTTATATTTGCAAAGAACATTCTACCTGAACATTTTCACACACATTTATTTACTTAGTGCTTGCAATATCCCTGAGGCAGTGCTCTGTAAAGACTTGTCAAACCTTGGTTGGAATCTCAGCATTGTGGTCCCAACAACTCTCAGCTTCAGCTTTCTCATCCATGAAATGGTGTTATTCTGAGGACTAAAGAGAGGAAGTATGTTCAATGCCTGATGTGCATAGTCCAAGTCTCTCCCACCATCGAATTTACATTTTAAGAATCTGAGGCTCAGGGTAAAAAACTGCCCATATGTCACATTATTATGAAGCAGGGTTGGGGTGATGATTCCCATATCCAGGATCTCCCCTTAAAGCCACAACTTCAATTGGCAATAGTTGAGAGATGGCCCAGACTTCAAGGTGAAAAGAGAAATAAGTCATCTTTTCTTTCTGTTGTTTCTTTTCTCCTTCCTCAGTCATCCTGGAAGCAATGTCCCAGGGAAATGCAAAATCTGAATTACATGGATCATGAGCGTTAACCAATTGTTCAAAAGGCAGTAAGCAGGTTCTCAAAGAACTAAAAATAGAATTATCATTCAATGCAGCAATCCTACTACTGGATGTCGGCCCCAAGGAAAATAAATTATTATTTTAATAGACACCTGTACTCAAATGTTCACTGAGGACTATTCCCAATAGCAAAGACATGGAACCAACTTAAGGGTCCATCAATAGTTGACAGGATAATGTAAATGTGGTATATATACAACACTATACAGCAATAAAAATAATGAAATCATGGCCTTTGCAGCAACATGTACAACATGGATGCAGCTGGAGACCATTATCCTAAGTGAACAAAGTCAGAAACAGAAAACCAAATACCACATGTTCTCACTTATAAATGGGAGATAAACAATGGGTACACATGGATGTAAAGATGGGAATATTTGGACATTGTTAGTGAACGTTATAGACTTCAACGTTGAGGGAGGAGGCAGGGGAGAGTGAGGGTTGAAAGATTACCTATTGGGAACAATGTTCAATGTTTGGGGGATGAGTACACTCGAAGCCCAGACCCCACCAGCACTCAGTCTACTCCTGTAGCAAACATGTACATGTACCCTCGAATCTAAAATAAAATAAAGGTTTTTTAAAAGGTGCTAAGCAGGAAAGGAGTATTTCAATTGAAGATGCCCCTCTCCATTTCTCCCTTTTTCCTGTCCCTCCTGACCAAGTTCTCCTTCTGTGTCCTGTGGATGTATCTACTTTGGATCTCTGTACCTCTCTCCAGCCAACCCCACACTACTTAGTCACTATCCTGGCCTAAAAAGCCTCTGCACCATCTGGCCTTTGTCTTCTTTTCCAGTCTCCTCTTTTGCCACTCTCCTTTTCCAGGACACTTTGGCCCATGGCTTCCTTTTAGACTCTTGGGCATTCCAGTCCCATCCAGCTTGAAGGCTTTTGTGCTTGCTCTCTGCCTGGAATGCTTTTCCCAAGCTCCTCGCCTGTTACCAGGAAATAAATGGAGTACATGACAATAGTCCTAATCTGGACTCACCTATTTGTTTACTTGTTTCTTATGTGTTTCCATTTAATGGAATGTAAGAGTAAGTGCCTTGCCTGTCACATCTCTGCTATTCCTTCAATATCTGGTATATGATGGACACTGAAAAAGTGCTTGTTGACTGACTGTATGTAAGGACAAAGCCAATGACAGATACTGTGAAACCCTGCCAGAGGATCAGGTAAGAAGCTAAGGGTGGGAGGAACTCCGAGAACCAGGCAGCCATGGTGGATTTTTATTTGTTGCCTGTGGCTTTGGGCTGTGCTGGGTCTGTGCTGGGTCAGCAGTGATTAAAGACCTAGGGAGGAAGAGGATTCTAGCCTGGCTTTCCTGGTGTAGGCAGCACCTTCATGTCCAGTCTTCTTTAGCACTCTTTCCTGACTTACATCAAACCACATTCATCCTCTGTTTCATTCTTTTAGTCCTGTTCTCAATTTTTACAAGATCGAAACAAAGGTTGCCACAGGAGGATGGTGGGGATGTAAATCGTTGTAATTACTTTGGAAAACAATTTGGCACTATCTTGTAGAATTGCACATTTGCATATTCTACTTTGTATTCCACTCCTTGGTATGTGTCTTAGAGATATTGTTAGATGTATTCACTGGGAGACATAAAGAATATGTAGAGCAACTAAAACTGAAAACAATCCAAAGATTCATCAGATGAGAATAGTTAAATGAATTAGGGTATATTCACACAATGGAATATTACACAGCAAGTAAAATAAATGAATCACATTTGCATAGATCAACCATGAGTGAATCTTATAAATATAAGGTTGTTTATTGAAATTATATTTTGGTTTTGCTTCTTATAATTTCAACTTTTATTTGGTTCGGGGATTAAGGTGCAGGTTTATTACATGCATATTTTGTGTAACACTGAAGTTTGGGGTATAAATGATCCTGTCACCCAAGTACTGAGCATAGCACACAACAGGTAGTTTTCCAGGCTTTTCCTCACTCATTCTCTCTCCCTCTAAAATAGTCCCCAGTGTCTATTGTTTCCATCTTTATGTCCATGTGCACCCAATGGTTAGCTCCCACTCATAAGTGAGAACACGTGGTATTTGGTTTTCTGTTCCTGCATTAATTTGCCTAGAATTGAGGGCCTCCAGCTGCATCCATGTTGCTGCAAAGGACATGATTTAAGGTTGAATGACAAGAGTAGGTCATTGGAGACATTATATGGTATGCCATTTTTAGAAAGTTCAAAGACAAGTGAAATTAAGCAATATGTTTAGGAAGAGACATGTAAAAACTAAAATAAAAAAAAAAAAAAGAAAAATCTTGCTATTAGAGGTGGCAGGGAGCTGGGATAAGGAAGAACCTCACAGGTAGATACAATAGTGGAAAATATTTCTTTGATTATTTCTTTAAATTTCCATGGATCATAAAGTGTATCATCTATTCAATAAAATTTTGGGATAGGGAGAAAAGTGGAAGAAATATTGTTTAGAATCAAGAAATTGTGGGCCATTAATGGATCTCTTTCTAGAGACCAAATTCTCAACCTTCGCTAACGTGACATAAACCTAACAGTGATGCTGTGGGGAGCACTCTGGGGATGCAGTTGGGACAGATGATTCTGTGAGCATGTTTTATACCACTACTTGCTCCTTGTCTTGGACTGTTAATATAAATTCATGGAAAAAAGAATTTCAGAAAACACAAAATATTATTTTAAGTTTTAAGGGTGGAGATGGGTAGGATTAAAGAAAAGAAGGAAAGAAGGTTGGCCTCTGTTGGGAAGTTCTCTTTGCTTCTTTCTTTGCTTTTCTCTCTCTCTTTCTTACTTCTCCTCCTTCCCCTCCTCCTCCTCCTCCTTCTCCTCCTTCTTTCTTCTTCTTCTCCTCTCCTTTTTCTTCTTCTTCTTCCTCCCCTCCTCCTCCTCCTCCTCCTCCTTCTTCTTCTTCTTCTTCTTCTTCTTCTTCTTCTTCTTCTTCTTCTTCTTCTTCTTCTTCTTCTTCTTCTTCTTCTTCTTTCTTCCTCTTCCTCTTCCTCCTCCTTCTTTCTTTCTTTTTCAGGAGAATTCCACTTCTCCAAACCTAATTTCTCACATGACTCCTTTTTCTTCTGGGTCTGATCCAAGAGTTTAGCTCAATTATATATAACACTTATATAAGATGTAAGTGTTGAAAAACAGGGGTCTAGAATAAAAAACAAAAACAATAGATTCAGGCATTGGAGCAATTGTTTAAAATAATTTTATGTCTTACTAAAATGGATTGTGGGAAGTTTATTTTTTCTTTTTATTAATTTCTGTTACAATCCTAAGGCAAACAATAAAAAGTTCACATGCTGTAAAGTGTTCTATGCATACCCTGAGCCCTTATGCCTGAAGAAAAGGGTTAATTGGAAACCATCACTTCATGTTCTGTGATCACCTTTGGGCTTTGGTCACACTGCACAAAGAAGAAATGGAAGTTAGGATGATGAAATGGCAAAATTTTATCATAAGAAGTGGCAGGAGATGGTCCACTGAGGAGGTGTCTTGGTGTCTTTCACAGCTCTTGTTTTCTAAACTAAAGGAGAAGTTGAAGACATAGTCATAAATATAAGACAAAAATCAATGACAATACAATGAAAATCTTACCTTTGTGACCATAGAAAGAGCCCCCAGTGCTTGAGCTAAATAAAACAAGGCAGTACTGGACACCCTGGTTCAGACACTATTATGTGAAAGTTCTCCTTTATAAGCATTCAGACTGTGCAGCAGAAGCTGGAACCCAAGTTGCACATGGCAATTAGAGTGTTAGAAAGGTTCAGGCAGACTTTATTGAACCCTGTGGGCTTGAGCCTAAAAAAGAAAGGCAAGGTCGTAGTGGGTCAAGGCGTTTTGTGTGTGTGTGTGTGTGTGTGTGTGTGTGTGTGTGTGTGTGTGTGTGTGTTTGAGACAGAGTCTCGCTCTATTGTGCAGGTTGGAGTGCAGTGGTGCGATCTTGGCTTACTGCAACCTCCACCTCCCAGGCTCAAGAGATTCTCCTGCCTCAGCCTTCTGACTGTCTGGGATTACAGGCATAAGCCACCATGCTCAGCTAATTTTTGTGTATGTATTTTTTGAGATGAAGTCTTGCTCTGTCGCCCAGGCTGGAGTGCAATGGTGTGATCTTGGCTCACTGCGACCTCTGCCTCCCAGGTTCAAGCAATTCTCCTGCCTCAGCCTTCTAAGCAAGTTGGATTACAGGTGCCTGCCACCATGCCGGGCTAATTTTTAAAATATTTTTAGTAGAGACAGGGTTTCGCCAAATTGACCAGGCTGCTCTCGAACTCTGACTTCAGGTGACCCACCTACCTCTGCTTCCCAAAGTGCTGGGATTACAGGTGTGAGCCACCTGGCCGGCTTGGGTGAAGATATTTTAAGACGGGGGTTGTTGAGCTGATGAAAGAGGATACTCTTTGAGCCCAAGCAATTAGAAAAGAATGGTTTAGGGTTTTCAAGTAAGCCCAAGGAGAAATATGCCAATAATGTGGCAGGAATTAATAGTTAAGTACTCATAGAAGGGAACCACCAGCAAGGGGTGGAACCACCAGCAAAGGGGGCTAAAACCTAGGGTTTTGATGTCAGGTATATGTTCAGTTCTATGTAGACCACATAAGCCACAGTTTCCTCTTTTACAATGGGAACAGCAGTCTTTACCCTATGGAGTTTAATCAGATTAAATAAAACATTAAACAGAGAACATTTAGCATGGTGCTCACTCAGTACATGGGGCTGTCACTATGTAAGGAGTGTGAAATGGTGGAGGTGGTGAGAAATCATACTGATATTGGTGACACACCGTCTGGGATAATTTAGACTCTGAATCCTTTTCTACTTGAAAAGGAGGTTTTCTTTCCTAATTTATTCTGACCTAAGGAATTACACCCTTTTATGTAGACAAAGTGTTATTTAGAGATTTCCAATATGCCACCTTGATTTTACTGTTTACATAGATGAAAAGTGGCTTTTGCAGATTTTCTTTTTGATATACTATGATCTGTCAACATTTAATAAAAAAGACTTATTTTGACCAAGACAGCCCGTCAATTCAGTCAAACAACCAATTTGGCAGATTCTCTCCTCCCTCATCCAGGGTGACAGGTTGTTTGCCAACTGGATCTAATTGACTAAATGTTTTGGTACCTCGCTGACACAGACTTAAGTGATTTTTTTTCTTTGTTATTTACATGGAAAAAGGTACTGAGTCTGGAGAAACTGGGTGATCCTGGTGAATTTAAACCATTGCTTTTGTGTTTGATTTTAAATTTAATCCTTTGAGGGCTTAAGATCTAAAGGGGAGAGGGAGGAACTAGAAGGAGAGATGAGAAAATAATCCCCGAAGTGTACTGGGTAATTAATTATCATGCATAGGGATTAAGAGTTTTGGAATAAGAAGTGTGGGTAGTTTAACCATGACTTGGAAGTTGGCTCTGAGGACTCATCCCTAGGAGGTGGGACAAGCTAAAGTGGTTGTAAGGAAGCCCTTACACCATGCTAATGGGTGCTTGTCTCTAATTTCGGCACCCATTGCCCATCTTCCACATGTGAAGTGGACATGTAATTTCTTTGGCCTCCCAGCTTTTCTTCTGAATCCTTTAAGAAATAATTTCTTACTTTCCTTTCAGAGAATTGTCTGTCTCCAGCTTGGTGCAGTCTTTGTTGGATTTAAATCATTTCATTATTCCCTCTTCTCCCCTGGTCAAAAGGTGGGTCCCTGGTCTCCAGGGACTTGAAATCCTAAGTATTTTCAGGGCAGAAAATGTATTAGGAGCTCATACATCACCATGGTGGAGTCATGATAAAAGGATTATATCATCCCTGCTATTCAGATCCCTAGTCATGCCTGGCTTTCTGCATTTTTCTAAGCTTGGTTGTGTAGTCTTCCCATTGATTCCTACCCCTTCCTTGTATTATTGTAATATATTCCTTTTCTGATTGTGCCAGATTCTATTTTTGACTTGTAAACAAAGACAGAACTGTCACCATCAGTTAACCAGTCAGTAGACATTCTCTTTCTCATATGTATGTTCTGCTTATAGATTTCCCTCCCACAATAGAGGCTGACTACATATTCACTTTCATGGCATCTTTTGACATTAGGTAGGACTGACTGTATTAGCTTGATACAGTTACTGTAAGAAAGTAACACAGGCCAGGCACAGTGACTCACGCCTGTAATCCCATCACTTTGGGTGGCTGAGGTGGAGAGATCACCTGAAGTCAGGAGTTCGAGATCAGCCTGGCCAACATGATTAAACCCGTCTCTACTACAAATATGAAAATTAGCCTGGCATGGTTGCAGGTGCCTGTAATCCCAGCTACTTGGGAGGCTGAGGCAGGAGAATTGCTTGGACGTGGGAGGTAGAGGTTGCAGTGAGCTGAAATCGTGCCATTGCACTCCAGCCTGGGTGACAAGAGTGAGACTCTGTCTCAAAAAAAAAAAAAAGGGTACCACAAACTGGGTGGCATAAACAAAATGATATTCTTGTCTTACAGTTCTAGAGGCTCCTTTAATTATGAAGCTTAGTTTAATTATGAAGCTTAGTGAAATTCTAGGTTGAAAGTTCTTTTCTTTAAGGATGTTCAGTATTGGCCCCCACCCTCTTCTGGCTTGTAGGGTTTCTGCCAAGACATCCACTGTGAGTCTGATGGGCTTCCCTTTGTGGGTAGCCTGACCTTTCTCTCTGGCTACCCTTAGCATTTTTTCCTTCATTTCAACACTGATGAATATGACAATTATGTACCTTGGGGTTGCTCTTCTTGAGGAATATCTTTGTGGTGTTCTCTGTTATTTCCTGGACTTGAATATTGGCCTGCCTTGCTAGGTTGGGGAAGTTCTCCTGGATAATATCCTGAGAAGTGTCAGTTTGGGTTCATTATCTCCACACATTCAGGTACACCTATCAAACATAGATTAGGTCTTTTCACATAATCCTGTATTTCTTGGAGGCTTTGTTCATTTCTTTTTACTCCTTTTTTCTGTATTCTTGCCTTCTAATTTTATTTCATTGAATTGATCTTCAATCCCTGATATCCTTTCTTCTGCTCAGTGGATTAGGCTATTGAAACTTGTGTATGCTTTTCAAAGGTCTCGTGTTGTGTTTTTCAGCTCCATCAATTCATTTATATTCCTCTCTAAGCTGTTTATTCTCATTAGCATTTCATCAAACCTTTTTTCAATGTTCTTCTTTTCTTTACATTGGGTTAGAACATATTCTTTTAGCTCAGAGAAGTTTGTTATTACCCACTTTCTGAAGCCTGCTTCTGTCAATGCATCACACTCATTCTCCATCCAGCCTTGTTCCCTTGCTGGTGAGGAGTTGTGATCCCTTGGAGGAGGAGAGGCATTCTGGTTTTGGGTGTTTTCATCCATTTTGCACTGGTTTCTTCCCATCTTTGTGGATTTTTCTACCTGTGTTCTTTGTAGCTGGTGACTTTCAGATGGGGTCTCTGAGTGGACACCCTTTTTGTTGACGATGAAGTTATTTCTTTCTGTTTTATAGTTTTCCTTCTAACACTTTGGCTCCTCTGCTTTAGGACTGCTGGAGGTCCACTCCAGACCCTGTTGCCTGGGGATCACCTGCAGTGACCTCTACATTCTCGCTGGGAACTGCACTCCAGAGCTGTTCTTATTTGGCCATCTTCTGGCCTTAAATTCTAAAGCATTGTTATTTGTTACTCTTCCTCCTTGAGACTGAACTCTCCCCAGATTCAACAAAATCCTCAGTGGCTTGTGTTGTCATGCTCACAGATTATTAGTTTATCCAAGGTGTAACTATCTGATATCAAAGATGATGACAAAATTTCAAGATTATCTCACTGGATTATTTCTTCTACCTTGTTTAATATGCAAATATCTCCAACAACTGAATTAGTGGCAGAATAAACTCATGACTAGAATCTCCCTTGCATTAGATCCTCCCACCCCTGAAAAGCACAACCTATGTCTTAGCCACATTTCTCACCCTTTAGCAGAGACATGGGAGATACAGACAGAAGGTCCCAAAGGGAGTGCAGGTATGAAGCAGGAACATAAGGCAGCCAGCTTCCAAATTAGGCTTTCTTCTACTTTTATGTTTTACTTAATTTTAATTATTTATTTATTCAAATTATACTTTCCTGTAGAGAAGACCTGATGACAGTACATTGTTGGATCAAGGAAGAAAGAGATAAATAAAAGGATTAAAATCATTCTGGGGATAGTAAAATATCCAACTCATAGGGTGTTATGAAGATTAAATGCATGAGTAAGTGTAAAGCTCTCAGTACAGTACTGGGCACCTAGTAATGCCATGGCAACACTGCTACATAGGTATTAACAATGAATGTGCAGTTTATCAGCTTATCATGTCATCGATTGTTTATATGCTTAAGGGATGGCCACGACATTTCCAGTTGACAATCTGTAATAGCCAAGAATAGTGGTTCCCAAATTTGGGTATGTGTCAGAATTAGCACAAACCAGGGTACTGCTCAGCCCTACTGAATAAGAATTCTGAGGTTTAAGGCTCCAAAAATCTACATTTAGTTTGTTAGATTGCTCCCCACATGATTCTGATGAAGCCAGCCTTAAACTGTATTCAGTGGCTCATTTGTGCTTGCTGGGTCTTATCTGTAGTGCCAGTGGGCCAGGCATCATGGAAAACACTGTAAAGATCATTTATTCTAGGCCCTTATTTTGTAAATGGAAAGGCTGAAGGCCACAGATGGTAAATGGCTTACTAAAGTTGTGCAGTTAGTTAGTGGCAGAGATGGGGCTAAGCTTCTTACCCACCTTTCTTTGGAACTTCTTTTTTAACTTCTTATCCCCTACTATGATATATCCTCATAAATGGCAGAGTGAGTTTCCTTTTTCTTTTTTTTTTAAGAGGGAGTCTTGCTCTGTCACCAGGCTGGCATGCAGTGGTACAATCTCTGCTCAGTGCACCCTCTGCCTTCCAGGTTCAAGGGTTCAAGCCATTCTTCTGCTTCAGCCTCCCAAGTAGCTGAGACTACAGGTGTGCACCACCACACCCAGCTAATTTTTATATTTTTTAGTAGAGATGGGTTTTCACCATGTTGGACAGGCTGCTCTCAAACTCCTGAATTCAGGTGATCCATTTGCCTCAGCCTCTCGAAGTGCTGGGATTACAGGCATGAACCACCAGTCCCAGTTGCCTCTCTTCTTTGTATTCCTTCTGCTAACATGGTGTCCAAAACAGAGCAGGACTCTAATACATATGTTTGACGGTGAACAAATTGTGCTGAAACCATCTTCTTCTAGCTGTCTGACTCATTCACCCAGAAGAGCTCAGTTGGTGGCAAGTGGAGAGTTATGCCCTTTGCACCAGTTGGGGGTCTGGTGGGGCTCAGGCAGACAGGGAAGAGGGAAGGGTGGGCCCTCTGTAATGTGCAGACTGATTGCTCATTGTGTTGGGGATTATCATTAATGGAAACTTTTCCTTTAGACTCCTGGCAGCAGTACTCCTACCTATAACCTCATCTTGACCAAGATGCTTTTAGTTTAAGGTCAGAAGAAACTGGTTTGAACTTACTCACTTAATAGTAAGAGGGATTTATTGAAAGGAGAGTGGCATATCTCATGGAGCATATCTCAAGGGCCTGAGGGTAGACCAAGTCCAGGAATTGAAAATCATCAGGATTTCAGACAGCCTTTCCTCCTCTTCTCACATCTCTATTCTTCTTTCCCTGCTTCTCCAGCTGCAGAGTTCTACATGATCAGGCCGTAATTCCTAAGATTTCCCATTCTCTGCAAATTCTTTAGTTCTAGGCACAGGCAGAGCGTGTCTGTAGCTGCCTCTTGATCACAGGTCCAAAGTTTTGGGAAAGTGGATCTATTTGGCCCAAGTAGGACTAAGGGTTCTTGTATGATTGAATTAACCATGGTCAGGGACCCAGAGGGTACAGAATACCAATGTGAATGCTAGCATAGCTGTGATCGAAGTATAGTTTTTGTAGATAGCACGGTGTGTGTATGGTGTGAATTGGCAACTCTCTAAACAGTATCCATGAAAGGTGTCTTTGTTAAATTTGCCATGAAAACAACTAACCCCCCACATCTCAATAACTTACTGCAGTGACATTTATATCTTACTTTACATGCTGTGTGCAGCTCTGTGCCATGTGTCTTCTTAGCTAGGACTCAAGTGGAACCCAATAATTTAGAAAATGTCTTTCTTATCAAAAAGAGAAAAGAATAAGAAGCAGGGCCAAACTGTGCACTTGCTCCAAAAGCTTCTCCTTGGATGTGGCCTGGCTCATGTCTGCTCACAGTTCATTGGTAAAGCAGTTCCACGGCCAAGCCTGACAATGGGACAGGAAGTGCCCACCACCTCCCGCAAGACTCTACAAGTCACTCGCCAAAGGACAAGTGGTGAAGGGCTTGCAACAGGGAAGGACACAGGTAAATGTGAACACTACCACAGTCTGCCTCAACAGGGTTTAAAGATGGCAACAATAACTGACCTTTAACGAAGGCTTAAAATGTGCTAGGCACTGAGCTAAGTGCTTTATGCAAATTTTCTCATTTAATTATCCCAATAATCTTATGAGATAACCACTATTATCCTCATTTTACAGATGGGAAAATTGAAGCGTAGAGAGGTTAAACAGTTTGCTCTCTGCTAAGTAGCCCATAAGTGGGATTCCCAGGACTCAAACCAAGGTACCCATTGGAATGCCATTGTATCAGTTTCCTATAGTAGTTGTAACAAATTTCCACAAATATAGTGCTTTAAAACAACACAATCTATTATTTTACAGCTCTGTAGGTCAGAAGTCTGGCCCTGGTCTCACTGGGCTAAGGTGAAGCCATCAGCAAAAGATGCTTCCTTTCTGGAGCTTCTAGGGAGAATCTGTTTCCTTGTCTTTTCCATTTCTTAATGCATGGCTCCTTCCTCCGTCTTCAAAATCAGCAACGGTAGATGGAGTCCTTCTCACATAGTATCAGTACAAGTCTGCTTTGATGTCCTGTCTTCTCTGACTTGCCTTCCTCTTTCACTTTTAAGGTCCCCTATAATTACGCTGGACCAATCCAAATAATCCAGAATAATTTCTCCTTATCTAGGTCCTTAATCACTTCTGCAAAGTCCCTTTTGGCTTGTAAGGTAACATATTTATAAGTTCCCAGAATTAGGATGTGGACATCTCTGGGGGACCATTATTCTGCCTACCACACCCTTCTGTTTTTGGTAATATGAGTGGTCTCTAAGAAACTCCCGATAAAAGGGCAAAAATAACCCAAAACCCCTGCCACTCTTGTACCATGGTTTTTCCATGAATCAAGATCAGTGGCAGTTATGAACAAATTAGGAAGGAGAGAAAATAATTCAGGGAATAAATTTAAAGCTCCGAGGTGATCTTCTATTTGCTAGTCATGAAGGAGAGAGCCTGTTGCTGGCTCTTAAATTCTTTAGAAAAGCTAAAGAATGTCATTACCAGTGTTCCTGGCATGATGCCATAATTAATATATGGTAACAATATTACTAAGAATGAAAACATACAATTATGCCCTTAAAAATGTCAACATGAAAAGTAAATTTAATAAAAGATAGGCACAGGAGCATATATAACAATGATTATCTTTAATAATGAAATTATTTATGATCAAACATTTTTACTTAATTTCAGTTCAATTCTAAAATAGTCACAGTAATGTCATGATCAAATATTAATGCTAACAGAAACAACCTAATTGGGAGGTTATTAAAGCTTCAAATTAAGTTTCTTTTTCTTTTCCTAACCAAAAAGTTCTGCCTAGAAGGCCATCAGGGAATTCCAGCACATGTGTTTTGTTAACATTGATTTGCTGGGCTGAGAGTGGCTACATCAGAAGAGATTCACTCTGAATTTCTAGGTAATATTTGATAAGACACTTTGTCTCTCTTTTGAGTAATTAGAGGGGTGGTTGCTGCTCTGGTCTTTCTTGGTGCAGAGCTGGCTGACTACTTGGGATATTACAAGTTATCCTTTGCTGCCTAGTAAACCACCCCAAAACTTAGAAGAACCATTTGATTGTGGACAATTCAGCAATTTGGGCTAGGCTTCTTCTGGCCTCCTCTGGAGTAACTTTTGGTTGCTCCATTGGAGCTGGCTGAGTAAGATGGCCTAATTCATAAGTCTGATGGTTGGTGTTGACTGTCACCTGGCCACTTGTCTCCAAAATGCTGGCTTGGGCTTTTTTACCTGGTGGCTGGATTCCAAAAACAGCAAAGAAGAGGGTAAGCCCCAATTTGCATGTGCCATTCAAACTTCTCCCTGTGGCACATTTGCTGAAGTCTCATTAGCTAGAGAAAGTTGCATGACCAAGATGTCAGTCATTGTGGGAGGGAACTATACACAGAAATAGATACAAGGAGGCAGGATTCATGGGGGTCATATCGTATGCATTTTCCACACCTTGGATTACCTAGCACACAGTTTAGCATTCTACAGAAAAGAGGACACAGGAAGGGGAATATGAAATTTTTTCCCTACGTGTCCTGATGGGGTGGTTGTTCTCAAGAAGGGAGCCGCACCTTTTTTAGTCCTTCAACGTCAAGTTCCCAGTAGAAGTTCCTCTTGGCTTCTCAAATGCTTTGGGCAGAAATGAGGAGCAGGTATTTAGTGTTGTAAATTCTTTACTTTTCATCACAATCTGAGGTACATGTAATGTCCATTTCACTTGACCTTATCCTATACTGAACAGCTTCCCAAGAGTCTATGTCACTGTCTTACAATGGTAGAGCCCAGATTCAAATTATACATCTTCAAAAAGAAGTACAAGCATTTCTGTGCATCCAAGTGTACTTTACCAGATGTTCTGATTACTTGTGCTATTGATTACTAAAAGAGGATTGTTGGAATCTCTACCTGTAGTTGTGAATTTGTCTATTTTTCTTTTCAGTTCTGTCACTTCTTACTTCACATATTTTGACATTCTGTTATTGGGCATATACATTTAGGAGTGTTAGATTTTCTTGGTGACTAACCTTTTTATCATTAACTATTATAATATCTGTAATAATACCAGATATACCATTCAAAATTCCTGGTATGTTCTGAAGTCTACTTAGTCTGATATTAATAAAATCACTGAAGCTTTCGTTTGATTAGTGTTTTATGATATATTTTCTCTATGCTTTTAACCTATCGTGTTTATTTTCTCTGGCTGCTTTTGAGATCTTTTTAATTTAATCATTGGCTTTCAGCAATTTATACTATATTAGTGCAGTTTTCTTGATGTTCATTCTGTGTCTGTTCATGAGCTTCCTGAATCTGTGGGCTTATAGACCTCTGGATGAATTTTCTGTCTTTGTCAACCATTTTAGTTTTAAACTGATGGTCAACAAAAAAGTCATAAAGAAGTTTCAAATTTGTGAAGACACAAAAGAGTGGGATATTAATTGACCAATTCTAGTTGGGTCACAAACAACCAGTTTGATATAATCCAGGAAGGCTTCAACTGATCTAGGAATAAAATATATCTCAGGAGTCAGGATGCCTAGTCTTGCTTTACATCTGCCATTAGTGTGCTGTATAAACTTGGGAAAGTTACTTTATCTTCAGGGCCTCAGTTTTTCTGTCTTGAAAATGAGGCATTTGGGTCCTTTGCAGCTTTTACCAACTGCTGCATTTCAGTATTCTGTAACTTAATGTAGCTTTCTCAAAAAAAAAAAAAAAAAAAAAAAAAAAAGCTCCAGAAAACACAAGTCTTATGTAATGATTTGGATAAAAAGGGCCTTTCTGTTAAAAAAAATCTGATAAAATTTCCAAATGATTATATTTCTTAAAATGTAAAATGACATTAAATAAATACATGTGATTTCTTTTTAATAAATGAATTTAATTTAAAAAATAGGTTTAGTGCATACAAGTGCAGTTTTATTACATGGATATATTGTGTAGTGGTGAGGTCTGGGTTTTTAGCATACCCATGTATTAATAATCCTTTCCCATGCTGCTATAAAGAAATATCCAGGACTGGGTAATTTATAAAGGGAAGAGGTTTAATTCACTCACAGTTCCCCATGGCTGGGGAGGCCTCAGGAAACTTATAATTGTGGCAGAAAGGGAAGAAAACATGTCCTTCACATTGCAGCAGAAGAGAGAAGTGCTAAGCGAAGGAGAAGGCCCCTCATAAAAGCATCAGATCTCATGAGAACTGACTCCCTATCATGAGGGCAAAATTGGGAAAACTACCCCCATGATTCAATTATTTCTACCTGGTTCTACCTTTGATAAATGGGGATTATTATAATTCAAAGTGAGATTAGGGCATGGGTAGGGAGGACCCAAACCATATCATTCCAATCCTGGCCCCTCCCAAATCTCATGTCTTCACATTTCAAAACACAATAATGCCCTTCCAACAGTACCCTAAAGTCTTAAGTTATTCCAGCATTAACCCAAAGTTGAAGTCCAAACTCTCATCTGAGACAAGGCAAGTTCCTTTTACCTATGAGCCTGTAAAATAAAAACAAGTTAGATACTTCCTAGATACAATGTGGGTGCAGGCATTGGGTAAATACACCCATTTCAAATAAGAGGAATTGGCTAAAACAAAGGAGCTATAGGCCCCATGAAAATTCAAAATTTAATAAGGTAATCATTAAAACTTAAAGTTTTGAAAGATATCCTTTGACTCCATGCCTCATATCCAGGTCACACTGATGCAAGAGGTGGGCTCCCATGGTCTTTGGCAGCTCTGCCTCTGTGGCTTTGCAGGGTATAGCTCCACTCATTGCTGTCTTCACTGACTGGCATTGAGTGCCTGCAGCTTTTCCAGGTGCATAGTGCAAGCTCTTGGTGGATCTACCATTCTGGGGTCTTGGGGATGGTGGCCCTTTTCTCACAGTTCCACTAGGCAGTGACCCAGTGGGGACTCTGTGTGGGAGCTCCAACCCCACATTTCCCTTCTGCATTGCCCAGCAGAGGTTCCCATGAGGGCTCCATACCTGCAGCAAACTTCTGCCTGGACATCCAGGCATTTCCACTCATCCTCTGAAATCTAGGTGCAGGCTCTCGGCCTGGTGATGGAAGGGGCTGCCCTAAAGGTCTCTGACATGCCCTGGAGACATTTTTCCCATTGTCCTGGTGATTAACATTCAGCTTCTTGCTACTTATGCAAATTTCTGCAGCTGACTTGAATTTCCCCCTAGAAAAATTGTTTTTTCTTTTCTATAACCTCATCAGGCTGTAAATTTACCAAACTTTTATGCTCTGCTTCCTTTTGAAAGCTTTGATGCTTAGAAATTTCTTCCACCAGATACCCTAAATTCTCTCTCTCAATTCAAAGTTCCATAGATCTCTAGGGCATGGGCAAAATGTCACCTGTCTCTTTGCTAAAGCATAGCAAGAATCACTTTTACCCCAGTTCCTCATCTTCATATGAGACCACTTCAGCCTGAACTTAATTGTCCATATCACTATCAGCATTTCACTCAAAGCCATTCAACAAGTCCCTAGGAAGTTCCAAACTTACCCACATATTTCTGTCTTCTGAGTTCTGCAAATCATTCAAACCTCTGCCTGTTACTCAGTTCCAAGGTTGCTTTTATATTTTTCGGTATCTTTATAGCAGCACTCCACTACCTAGTATCAATTTACTCTATTAGACCACTCTCATGCTGCTATAAAGAAAAACTTGGGACTAGGTATTTTATAAAGAAAACAGGTTTAATTGACTCATAGTTCTGCATGGCTGAGGAGACCTCAGGAAACTTACAAATCATGGCAGAAAGGAAAGCAAACACATCCTCCCTCACATGGCAATAGGAGAGAAAAGTACTGAGTGAAGGGGGAAATCCCTTATAAAACCATCAGATCTTGTGAGAACTAACTCAGTATCATGAGAACAGCATGGGGGAAACTGCCCCCATGATTCAATCATCTCCAACTGGTCCTGCCCTTGACACATGGGGATTATTATAATTCAAGGTGAGATTTGGGTGGAGACACAGAGCCAAACCATATCAACTTGTCACTGGAATAGTGTACATTGTACCCAACAGGTATTTCTTCATCCTTCACCTTCCATCCCCCTGCAACCTTTTGAATTCTCCAGTGTCTATTACTCCACTCTCTGGGTCCATCTGTATCCATTGTCTAGCTCCCACTTATAGTGGGGGCAAAGGTTGGAAAACTACCACTTATAAGTGAGACATACCATTATTTCATTTTCCACTAAGAAAGACAAACCACAGCTAACTAAATCAAGAAACAACTCTTAACACTTGGAATTTTTATTTTATACTTATTGTAAATTTTACGATCTTTTTGTAGATTTAGATTTTTATCATAACCACTCTTGTGCATACCTAAAGAAGAAAATTAAAGCAAGTTAAATTGTGTAGGTTTCCTTAAACTTCATGTGAGTTCAATTCTTGAACATCATTGTTTGATTCTGAGTCATTGATGTTTGTGTTTTCCCACCTAATATTTTCCTGTATGTCATCAAGGGTTTGGGTAATGAAACATTTCTTAAAACTATGCTCCACTATTGTCTCTGGGGTTTCTTTCTAAGCCACTCATGCCCGCAGTGCAAATTTCAATGCACATTCAGACACAGCTGTTTTCTGGCCTACTACAATTGTAATATACTTTCTGATTTTGGAAATGTTAAAATGTAAAAAAAAAAGTCACTTTGGAGTGAAAGAAATATGACATAATCCCTTCTTAGATATGCATAATGCATAATGCATATTTTAGGCTTTGAGACACTTTATTTAACTGTGTTTATCTCAGTGTTTCCCAGACTTAATTGACTCTGGAATCTAGGCCCATTTCTAATATTATCAGGACCTTGACAATAGTATAAATGGAGGCCCATACACCATATAGCTAAAATAGTTATAAATTAAGTTAATAAGGTATTATGTAAGATATGCTAAATAAAAGGCATGGAATCAACCCAGATGCCCATCAGTGGTGGACTAGATAAAGAAAATGTGCATATGTCTTCACATTTCATTCTTTTTTTATGGCTACATCATATTCCTTCACAGTGAACTTCTGTATGGGTGAAGGACTTCCTTAAAATTTCTTCTGAGTTAACTGGTGAAAATAATACCTGAAGTTCTCTGGCTTATTGAGAAAATGTCCTAAGAAACTTGAGGTGGTACATGCAAATAACCAGGGTTTATTCTATATATTGAATATTTGTAGATCTGTAACATTTCAAATGTTTCAAAATGCTATGTTTCACTTTTATAAAGTACCAAGGAATACTATGCAGCCATAAAAAAGAATGAAAGGCTGTCATCTGCAGAAATAGGGGTGCAGCTGGAGGCCATTATCCTAAGCGAATTAACACAGGAAGAGAAAGCCAAATACTACATGTTCTCATTTATAAGTGGAAGCCAAACATTGGGTACTCATAGACATAAAGATTGGAGCAATAGACACTGGGGACTACTAGAGGAGAGAGGTAGGAAGTGGGGACAAAAGTTGGAAAACCATGTATTGGGTACTACGCTCACTACCTGCAAGATGGGATCAATTGTACCTTAAAGCTCAGAATCATGCAATATATCCAGGTAACAAACCTTCACATATACACCCTGAATCTAAAATAAAAGTTTAAATTATTTAAAAAAACTAAAACAACATATGAAATCCTTTTATCTTGACAAATATATATCTTCCTACCTGTAAAGCCCGGTTTGAATTTAGAGTTCTTGAATGCCTTAGACTTCTGCATCAGGAAAGCTATTTCTTGGCCCCCAGTGTCATCTGTTCTTCCTCCCATACCACCCTGGTTGTATTTATTTCTACAGGAAGCCTCTGGAATAAATGTGTGGACACTCCAGTCACACATCCATATGCAAGCTTCTTCCATTGGAGATTGGGGCTTTTTAGGTATGCCAAGTGTGGGTTACAGGAAGCGGTGTGGGTCCTGATCACACAAGCTCCTTCCTTCCTTTCTCACGCTCACCTATCCTCAACGTTTTTTTTAAAACCTCTCCTTTAGTTGATTAATAACATCTGATTTTTATATAACCTTTTTCCTTCCTCCAAGGGGATTCATTTTCTTTCTTCTCTGTAACATCCTTATGAGGAACTGGGGCAATAACTAGTACCTTCTTCTAAGACTTGAGGAAGCAGTTACGTGGAGTAGTAAAATGACTGGTTCATGCCACTGAGAAAAGTTGCCATGTTGGATGAGACATCCTAACTGAGTCTTATCACTGGCCAAGACATTGACCCCACCCCAAGCATCTTGCGGTCCATCCAGGCCCTGAAGATTCACAATATTGTTAAGCCTTGAGCCCACCAACCAAGAGAAGACATCGGTTAGGTCTTACATGTGAAGAGCATGATTGCACGTAATAATGAATTTCTGTGACAAGTCCCTGATTGTAATGTGTGGGCAGGGAAATGTTGCATGGTAAGATGATGCAATGTTAGAGGTCAAAGACAAGCAAGGGTCTAAAAAAATACTAGTAGATCAACAAAATCCCCTAACTTAAGTGCCTCTCTGCCCAAATCTATTGGGCAAAAACCTTGACGTATATTCGAGTTAAATGAAGGGAGTTTGTTTTATCATCTGCAACAGTCTCTTGGCCCTCTGAGATCTATGAAAAGTGGGGCTCTACCAGGAGAGGAAATGCTGCATAGCTGGACCAATGCCACTCTGCAGAGCATGGCCCAGTAGAATAGCATTGTGTGTGTGTGTGTGTGTGTGTGTGTGTGTGTGTGTGTGTGTGTGTATGTGTGTGTTTGTATGTGTATATGTGCGTGTATATGTGTGTGTGTGTTCTCTCCACAGGTGTGAACAATAAGCACCTTATTTACAAATGCAAATCCCCTCCCTCCTTTCAGGGAAGCTCTTAATTCTATCAAATTTCTTCTCTTTTTAAGAACTCTGTGCTCAGATTTATCTTCTAGATGAGAAGCAGAAGTCGGTCTTTGGATGCCAAGTTGCAATTCTCTTTCTCTGTTTGGAGTTTGACCATGAGCGTGAACATTCCCAGGCTATACTCCCTGCTGTGTTCATTTAGATTGACAACACTTGGAAGCCCTTCCATTTATCAAAAGATTTGGAAAGCAAGATTCCCCTTTCAGGGGCTTTATGTGCCTTCCACTACAGCTCTGTAGTTCAGGCCAGCTCCTCTCACCCCCATTGCAACAGGAGACTGAAGAATGCTAATTTCTTTTCTGTGTGGTACTTAAAATTCTAACTCTGAGCCAGTCCACATCACAACCAGACTAGTTATTAGACTGGTGTGAGTAACACCCAGGTTTCATCATATCTCTGTGAACGGTGGTGTATTAATTAGGGTCTCTAATGCTGTTGTGAGAATTCTAAAGCACAATTAGTATTAATAGGTGCTGTAATTGACAAGAGCACTTTTGTTGCTTCTCTAAAATGCCTTGTTCCTTCCATTGAAAGCCACAACACATGTATGTGTAATCAGGGGACAGAGGACTAGTGTAATTAGAGCGGCAGGTTACAGGTCTAGCTTTCAAATTACGACCTAGAGTTAACACTGACTTTATCCCCAGTCCCAAGTCTAGTATTATTATTTGCATGACCATAACCTTCTTTAAGATTATGCAGATGATCTATAGGACTGATATTTACTTTAAATATCTGTCAAATATCAAAGAGCTAGAAGAGAGGTTAGAATGCAATTTGTGCTTATTAAAAGGTAGGTGGCCAAGGTCGGAGATATTATTTATCGTTTGATTTTGACACTAGTTTTATGAATAGTAATAAGAATATCACTCCCAGGGAAGACACCATTCATAGGGGAAAAGTCAATAGTAAGCACATGCTTGATGTCACAGGAGCCCGTGTTTTTTCCTTTCACCTTAAGAAATAATGAACCAGGGATCATTTTCCTTTATGAACCAGCTGTATTCAAATGTTCAATGAAATGGTTTCACGTCCTTGTTGTTGTTGAGTTTATGTCTTTTTGTGTGTGAGTACAAAGAAAATAAAGAGGGAGAAATGGGGAGGGTAAATTATCGGCCTTGCAAAACATGACCTTGGGAAATGTTGAATATAGAAAAGCATTCATGTTTTTCTTAGACACTGACTCTCAATTTCTGTCTTCCCTCGTTTCCCCATATTTCATAGTACTAGCCCCTGTTTAGTTTTTTCTTATGATTGTTGGGCCAAATAAATCTCTTTTTGGTCTCTGTAGGGTGACACATGGTTTAGGGAGAAAGAGGAGGCTCGACTCATCTTGAAAAATCACTTTTCTTCTCTGGGTCTCAGTTTTCTCACCTGTAAAATGAAGAAATTATTCTATTCTGAATTTTAAGCCTGCCATCCTCACTGCCTCATTCTATGATTTATATAATTATGCTTTTGAGATAAATAAATGTTTTGTTCCACTGAATAAAACATTATTTCTTAGAAAGAAAGGAAGATAGATAAATTTTCGAAAAATATGAGAATTAAAGTCAAGAATAGACTGTGAGATAGGAATGATGGAAAACTCATTGCCCACACAGTGGGATAGAGGATAAAAAGACATCTATAAGGAGCAACATTTCATTTTGGGCAGTAATGCTTTTCTAGTACTCTGGGCAACCTATCAGCCCAAGGGTTTTTAACTGCTCTAGTGAGTTCACAGGATCTAGTCAAACAGGCTGCTTTGTGATTTTTAAGACAACCGGGGAAGATAGCAAAGAAAGTGTAACATCTCAGATGAGTACAGCAGTCCTTAGCAATTCATACCAAATATTTTTAGCTCTCTGCCTTCTAGGCATGTGGTAGGATTGCACTTCCTGTGCCCTTAGTGGTTGGGTGGGGCCAAGCAACAGTTCTGCTTAATGAATGGTAAGTGAAAGTAATATTTGTCTTTTCCAGGCCGACATATTTTGCTGCTGGTGCAAGACTGTCCAGAGCTTCTTTTCCCCTGGCACAGTGACTGGCAAGATTTGGGGTGGTGGCTGTCCCATCTGCCCTCATCACTGAACGAGTAAAGTGAACGAGGCTTCTCTACCGACCTGGGATCCATGTGTCTTGTGAGTTACGATGTCTGCTGCTTTAAGTCCCTGAGCTTTTAAAATTGTTGTTACCAGAACATATTCTGGCCTATTCTGATGGATATAGTCTGTTTGAGAGCTAGTTTGATGCACAAATGACAGAGGCTGTTCTGGCTACAGATGCATTTGAGGCTTTGTGGGAAATGAGTTCATTCTATGGTGACTCTATCTAGAAACTAATAAAAGCAGTGGAATCTGGCTGGGTGTGATGGCTCACGCCTGTAATTCCAGCACTTTGGGAGGCCGAAGTGGATGAATTGCCTGAGCTCAAGAGTTTGAAACCAACCTGGGCAACATGGTGAAATCCTGTCTCTACTAAAATCCAAAAAAATTAGCCAGGCATGGTGGCACGCTTCTGTAATCCCAGCTACTGAGGTGGAAGAATCACTTGAACCTGGTAGGTGGAGGTTGCAGTGTGCCAAGATTGTGCCACTGCATTCCAGCTTAGGTGACAGTGTGAGACTCCATCAAAAAAAAGGAATGGAATCTGGTTCTGAAGTCAGTCCATTTGGACAATATAACCCCAAAGACCATTCCATTGAGGTAGGGACAAACACCTGCAGCTTATACATGAAAGTCTGGTTATGTAACTGTCCCTGTTTCAATGCCAGTGAGTGGTTTTAGCTTATATCTCTTCAGGGTATGTAAGGGTGTTGATCTGGGATGAATTCTCTCTCTCCCTCTCTCTAATATTCTTTTTAAATTTAGTCATTTTATTTTTTTAACTTAGTCACCATTTATTTATTTCATCTAGTCATTTCTTTTTTAATTAGTATAATTTAACTTTTATTTTAGATTCAGGGCCACCTGTAAAGGTTTGTTACCTTGGTACTTTGCATGGCGTGGAGGTTTGGGTGTGACTGATTCCATTGGCCAGGTGGTAAGCATAATACTCAGGAGTTTTTCACCCTTGCTTCCCATCCCTGCCGCAAGTAGTCCCCAGTATCTATTGTTTCCCTCTTTATGTCCCTGAACATCCAATGTTTTGCTTCCACTTATAAGTAAGAACATTCGGTATTTAGCTTTCTGCTTTGTTAATTTGCTTAGGATAATGGCCTCTATCTGCCTCCATGTTGCTGCAAAGGACACGATTTTGTTCCTTTTTTTTTTTTTTTTAAATGGGTGCATAATATTGTATTTCATGATCTTTTTGATGATGGGAAAAATCTTTATCTCCTTTTTGGGCCTAAAACCTGACTTTTTGGCAAAATATTGTCAAAGTCTCTTCCTTGGGAAAACAAACAAACAAACAAAAACCCTGAAAAACCCATTGTAAGTGGGAGAGTGCCTCAGAGACCCTCACATCCACTAACTGTGATTAGTCTGCAATTCTTTACATGTATTCTCACCAGGCTCCAAAACAGGGCTGGCTTTCTTTGGACTTGGAAAGAATGTCAAAAAGGCTAAACTCTTAAGGCTGGGGTTAAGCTCTAAAGGTTTAAGCCAAAAACTTAGTATATAATCAAAAATTTCCTTTTTATAGTATTTTATATTCACCAAGAAATACAGCGAAGTGGTTTGGGGTATGCTGTCTCAGACCATAGTAAGTCCAGCACCACCGTTTCCTCCGGTGTTGGAATCATGGACTCCTGAATTGAATAGCTTTTTAGTTTCTTGACAAAGAGTGGCTTACCTGTGGAGATTATATTATATTAAACATTTTTTCTCTCCCGGACCATATTTACATATCATAAACATGTGACTTTGTGGAAGCTACATGTTTGTTTGTGGGGATTCCATCGCCCTACCTACTGTGTGTGACCAACAGTAGTGTAAGAGCTCAGTTCAGTACCCAGTGTGAACTAGCACAAGAAATTTTCAAATTCTTGGCATTCTTTAGTGACATTCTTCTGCTCATCTTAGATATCCCGTAAGGTCACCGGAGCAACAACCCTAAGGAACTGTTCTGGTGGCAGATTTTCAAAAATTAGCATGGAATCCAACTCCTTGTTAAGTGAAAGTGATTAGAAAGGATTTTAAGTATGCAATCCATAACTGCTGAAAGTGGCAGATGGTGTGAGCTAGTACATTATGTCAAGGAATCCATGTGCATTTTTGCAACCATTTACAACTCTTGGTACATATTAATACTCCCAAATGCTGTCATCACAGGAGCCTGGCCAGATGACCCTTGTCAAATGTGCCATTTCTTTCTCGTTTTCAAAAGGCTTCATTTCGGTTGCGTTTTTTTCTGTCCTCTCCTAGGAGAAACTTGTTCAGAGGTTTTGTTAAGAATTCAAGGCATTCAAAATGAGTCTTTAAGAGTCTCTTGTTTCATCCGTATTCTTATTTGTCTGGGATGGATGTTGGGGCTGGATGGTATTCTTTCCCCTGTTGTGGGGTATCTCCCTCCTCTCTATGATAACATCTAAGGGAAAACAGAAGCAACACGGGTTCACAAATTTCAGCTCATTGACCCGACACCAGCTGCAGTGGAGAGAAGTGCAAACCTTCGTTAGACCAGGTAGTTCAAATCAAACTTCCCAAATTAGGCAAGTCCTTATGCCTCCATTTGCAAAATGCCTGAGAATAATGTAAAAATGTCCCAGCCCAAGTCTGACATCTAGCTCATCTTTTCCTTCCCACAAAGCTGTACTCCAACCTGCACTTACCTGCTGAACACATCATTTTAACTCTTCCCCCTGACCCTTATGTCTATTACAGGGACAATTTGGTCTTGGGATCTGGATGCAATTCAGTATAAAAGAGAATAAGTTTTGAGAACTGATAGACATCATGGGGAAAGTCATAAAAGCTCAGTGCCAGATCCTTCAAGCTTAGCAGTGGAGAAAAAGGCACTTTTGTAACCTTAACTAACTCTTGTTTCTAAAATTCACTATGCTTTTGGAGTCAGTCACTAATTATGGCCATTCAAGCCTCAATGAGCAAAATTCTCCTCTCTTAATGCTCTCCTACTCATAATTTTCATACTTATATTTTAATACATTGTTCCCCATAGTACAGGAAGGCCAGGTGGGAATATTTAAAATAGAACCTTATGACAGACAATGAGGACCCAAGAAGGTGAGAGGGTGAAAGGAAGTGGATGATGAGAAATTATTTAATAGGTACAATGTACATTATTTGGGTGATGGATACTCTAAAAGCCCTGACTTGATCACTGTGCAATCTAAGCATGTAACAAACTTGTACTTGTACCCCCCAAATTTATGCAAATAAAAAACTAGGATCTTACTAAAGCCTCAGGAATAATGACAGGGACACAGACACAGAGAGACAAATAACAGGTGACTTGAGGAGAGGGCTTATAAAGGTTACGGCAGTCATTTTTATTCCACTCATATTTATTGAGCACCTCATATGTTCCAGGCACTGTGTTATATGCCATGGATGAAGAAGAGGACAATGTATATTTGGTCCCTATGCTCAAGGGGCTTTTAGTGTAGAGTGGAGATGCTCCATTTATGAAAGCAGAGATAAGAAGTGCCCAATTCAGCCCTGGGGAGCAGAGGAGGAAAATCATTCTGGAAGAAGCAGAAATTGCCTAGGTTTGGCTGCAGTAGGTGTGAATGTATGAGGCATTGGGATAGGAAGAGTTGGAGGAGAGATGCTCTAGGCGGAGGGAACAGTCCATGCATAGTACAGACATACAGACATGAGCACATGGCCCATTTAGGCACATTTAATTTCAAGGTAGCCTGAGGATAGCATGAGAGGTAATTATGGGGAGAAAGAGAGGAGGGGCTGGGTCCCAGTGTGTTGCCTTTCTGCCTGGTTTCTGACCCTCCTCCATACTGTTTTTTCTCTGCCCATCTGGGAGTACCTCTGGCAAATTTAAATGCTCTAGAATGTAGGTGCAAGAGGGTCACTCCTTCGAGAAAGCCTACTTTCCAAATCTGGTTTTCTATTTCTTTCTTCCAGGTGATTGACACTGAGTTTGGCCAACCTCCTCTGAGGAGAACCATCCTAATCCCAAGCAAGTGAACAAAAGGAAATCCACCCAAAGCTTAGCACCTGTGCAAGGAAGATTCAGTAATGATGATTGTTTAAAGACAGTCACTGAGCACGAAGCTCTTGTGACTTTGAATCCTCAGTTGCCTGGTGGCCAGACTGATGTCCCACATGCAAGAAAAAATAAGACTTAGAGCCACATTGGGCTGATCTTACACATGGAGACTACTGGGGAAATAGTAAAGTGTCTGAAAGTTGGAGACATGGGAGAACAGAATCCTAATGGGTGTAAGTATCTCCTTCACCCAAAGGAAAGATATGTCTTTGGATTTTCCCACCCTGGGAAGTAGCTAATCCTTCTGTAGAAGGTTGAATAACGGCTGTCAGAAAGTATCAAGCCAAAATCACTGGAATTTGTAAATATGACCTTATTTGGAATAAAAAGCCTCTGCAGATATAACTAGGTTGCGGATTTTGCAGTGAGGAGATGACTCTGCAGTATCCAGGTGGGCCCTAAATGCCATTTCAAGTGTCCTTATAAAAGAGGGACAGTTTGGAGAGACAGGCAGGCAGTGTGACTGAGGAGGCAGAGACTGAAGTGATGTGAACACAAGACCAGGAACTCCCAGAGCCATCAGAAGCTGGATAGGCCAGGGAGCAGGAGCTACCTTGGAGCCTCTGGAGGGAGCTTGGCTCTGCTAACACTTTCATTTCAGACTTCTGTTTTTCAGAGCATGAGAGAATACATTTCTGTTGTTTTAAGCCCCAAGTTTGTGGTGGTTTGTTATGGCAGCCACAGGACATGAATGCTCTGGGGCAGAAAATGAGGAAGAACAGAGACTAGAGTAAGATATACGTGTATGTGTGTATGCATGTGTGCATGTATATATATGTGTGTGTACCTGTGTATGCATGGCTGTGTGTACATACATGTGTGCATGTGTGTTTATATGTAAGTGCACGTATCTGTGTGTGCACATGTGCATGCATGTGTATGTATGTTTGCATGCATAGGTATGCTATATGTGTGTGTGTGTGTAGGTGTCCATGTATGTACATGTTTCTGTTAGTGGAAGTGGGAGTGGGGCAGCCACTAGACCAATTCTTTGGACATAAAAAGAGCCTGCTCCATACACAAAGTTGGTGGGAAGAACTGGCACTTATCTTGGCACAATGTGAAAGACTGATGATGGCCTTTTTCTTGATCCAGATATCTGACAGATCTGTGTGCCTTGGGTGGAAATGGTTACCTGTGTGTGAATTACACAGACCTATTGCTATAAGCTGTAAGGTGTAGGCCCAGGATGTTTTGCTGCAGGACTTCCATGAATGGAACTGTCCTTTCTCATATTTGAGGAGCCACTGGGGCTGAGCCACACATGAGCCATGGTTGCTTTAGCCGTGCTTGGGGCACAAGTGGGGCGATGGCCATGGTAGGCAGTCTCCAGGCATTTTCCTGGACTTGAACTATTTGGGTTCTAACTGTGGGACCACTCTGGCCACGGGAATGGGACATGCCCCTGGGCCACCAAGAGCAGAAGATAAAATTTTCACACCTCAGGGTTACACTTGAACCTGGAAGGTGGAAGGTGGCTGCAGATAACATCTGGGAGGCTGATCACAGGTTGGGTCAGCAGCCTTGGGGATCACTCACAATATATGAGGAGAAACCGCCAGGAAAAGACTGGATTTCCGATAACTTAGGCATAGGGACTTGAATTTACCATAATTTGAATAGTAAAAGAAATGTAATTTGGCAGGTCCTGGGTCCTTCTACCTTTCTCCCTAGCCTCCTAGCATGTTCAGAACTCATTCTCATGTCTTTCTTCTCAGGGTCACCTCATTTTGACAGTAGGAGTCTAAAATCTCTGGAAATGTCTGTATATCTACATAACAAATTTGTCATGGGTAAGACTGGCCAGCCCAGACATTGTGAAATGTACCAATGGCTGACTCTTCTGTGGCTGTCTCTTTGGACCATGACGACAAGATATACTTGGTGGGTGGAAGTGGTGCTTTTCTCTGAAAGAAATGAATATTCCTACTGTCAATCATCCAGGGAAGTGATTAATCATGGGGCAGAAAGTGAGGAAGCTTTGTATGCCACGCTGGCAATGAAGGATGTGAAGTTATACTGCTTACTGTGGCTGTAATGTTCTAATTGTGCTACCTGGAGCAGGGTCCTGTGAGAAATGGATCAAGACAGTCAAATTTAGATGGAGAGAGAGGAAAAAGTCAGCTGGTGAGAGGGGAGAGCCCTGAGAAGTTGAGGCAGGTCTTGACTTTTAAGGGAAAAGCAAGATAGGACCAGAAAGGTTGGGCTACAAATAGTACTGGCTTCTCCATTTTGCCGCAGGCCAGCCATGGCAATCAGCAGATAAGCACTTGAGCATCTGTTCCGTGGATCATGTTAGATTATTTGTTCCATAGCTCACATCTTCACCAGTCATTTGTAATGACAGGAGAACCTGGCAGCGGCTTCTTATCTGGTTTCACTTGGGAAAGGAACAAAGCACAAAGCAAATGGGGTTCACTAGAAAAGCAGGTCATCTTTCTCCCTTTATCTTATAGCAAGTCTGGACCCCACTCTTGAATGTTCATGGCCCGCATTACTCAGAAATGAGTAAGGTGGCTGTCCACGCATTAAGCTTTCAGCCTTCCTGGAAAGACCTGCTTTAAGCAAAGATATCCCCTTCATTACCTCCTACCTAGAATTCCCGCATTATTTATGTGGGTAAGACATTACATTTCCAAGAGTCCCCTGTGAAAATGTAAATATCCACAAATAGTACACTAAGGTGTTAGCTATTAATGAAGTGCTGGGAACTAGTTCAACCCTGAGCTTCCTCAGACACACTGTGCATACCCCTTCTGGTACAGGAGATGGTTTTGGTGGCACCTGCACTCTTGGATCTCGTATTCTTTTTATTTTACATTTTTATAGGTTCAATCACCTTCTTTCTATTTGAGGCAAGTGGGCCTGTTTATGAATGTTAGAGAGATACAACTTCTTTTAAATAAACTCATTTAATTTTAAAAAAGGCAACTGGAAGAAAAATACTAAGTATATGATAAGATAGATGTACACGGACGTGAAAAATACCCTACATGGCTAATTTGGGAAGCACTATTTGAACAACATATATTGTGTTTGGATAGATGGAAAGGCCTCATGATGGAGGTGAGTGAGGCAGAGGGAAGGTCCTGAGCTCTTAAGGGAAAAGCAAGTTAGGAGCAGAACGGCCAGGCTACAAATAGTACCGGCTTCTCCACTTTGCCGCAGGCCAGTGTGGCAATCAGCAGATAAGCACTTAAGCATCTCAGCAATGACTAGGATGGGCACTGGGAGAACTGGGCGGGATGCATGGGAAGGAGACTCATTCACCACAGGGACTGGGTAGACGAGGGCGAGGCCTCAGCCCTTCCTCTGGCTCTGCCATGACCAGCCACCAAAGCCCTAGGTGTCTTTTGTTTCATCCCCTTCCCAAGAGCACTGGGCTGGGCAGGGCAATGTGTGCATGGAGACTTCCTCTCTAGGAATCTCAAATTAAGCATCAATATCAGCAGAACATCCATGGAATGTCCTCCAGGAAGGCAATGCCAGATGATGCTGGAGGTAAACGTGGAGGTCAGACATCAGGGAATGGACAAGTGTCCAAGATCAAGGCTGGAAAATTTCCCAAAGATTTTGGAATGTGATCAAAGGTGCCTATCACCTTGGCCTCAGCTATGGCCTGGGAGGACACATGAGTTCTGCTGATGCTAGAGATTAGGGATCCTGGCTTATGGTTTCAAAGAGAAGGTGCTAAAGTTTCTCCCATGCTGAGAGGCCAGCTGCATGAAGGTAGACTGGCTCATCTTGCTCACCAGTCTCCCCAAACCTGTGGGCACTTAATCGGAGCCCAGTAAGCATTTTCTGAATGAATGAAGGAAGGAATGAATGTTGGTTGAACTAAGCCTGAGTCAGATGATCTTGAGAAGTTATTTCACCTCTCTGAGAGTCCATGTTTTCCTTCATAAAATAAAACCATACTGCCAGGGAAATCATACTATCAGTTCGGTTTGCCGTATAAGGCTTTCATGAGCTCAAAAAAAAAAAAAAAAAAAAAAAAGAGTTGATCATGACAGCTTCTTTTCTGAGTGCTCTATGTGCCAGAGATTGTATCAAGAACTTGCCACGCATTAATCTGTTGCAATACCAGTACTTCTTCAGGACAACAACAACATTTGCAGAGCCCAGTGCAAAATCAAAATGTGAGGGTCTTTGTTCAAAAATTCTTAAGAATTTCAAGGTGGTAATGGCAGAACACTAAAGCAAGTGCAAAACCCTTCTTAAGTGTGGGACCCTCAGCAGCTACAAAGGTCACATGTCCATGGAGCTGGCCCTGAAGGTTGTTCCTTATTTGCAGATGGTTTAACTAAGGCATGTGTTAAGTTCACCTTCCTGGGCTGGGTGTGGTGACTCACTCCTGTAATCTCAGCACTTTGGGAGGCCGAGGCGGGTGGATCACCTGAGGTCAGGAGTTCGAGACCAGCCTGGCTAACATGCTGAAACTCTGTCTCTACTAAAAATACAAAAATTAGCTGGGTATGGTGGCATGCATCTGTAATCCCAGCTACTCAGGAGACTGAGGCAGAAGAATTGGTTGAACCCAGTAGGTGGAGGTTGCAGTGAGCCAAGATCGTGCCATTGCACTCCAGCCTGGGTGACAAGGGTGAAACTCTGTGTCAA